>NC_138175.1:9437136-10172136 GCF_964165515.1 Mesoplodon bidens | reverse complement strand
GGCATAGCATGGCTTCTCTCACTCCACTGGCCAAAGCAAATCACATCTCCAAGCCAGAAGTCAATGGGCTTGTACAAGGAGGGCAGCAAATTACTGAGAGCAATAATACAGGAAACACAGATGGGGTCGAGAAGATTCAACACACTATTACTGCAGACTTAGACTTTCAAAGCGAATTGGATCCTGGAAAGCACTGGCATGTCTGCCTTATAATTCTTTACAGTCCTGGAGACATAGATGGTGGTTAGGAAGCATGGGTCAACCACTGTTTATGGACCAGACCTTGCTTACAGCATGGTGATGAGGTGTTTTTTCAGGAGTACTGTCCCAAGAGTGGTCTCAGGAAAGATGTATAAATAGACACTGGTGAAAAGCAATGGAAAGGACCCCTGAAGGTATGCGAAGGATGGTGAAGTTACTTGGGTGCTTTTTTCTGAAGAAAATAAAAGTTTGAAGTTAGACAAGTTCTTGGTGCCCAAACATTTGATGCATTGTTATTTCATGGGGAGGGTCCATCTCTCTGTTATAGTAGGCGGTATGGTGTCGGCTTCAAAGACAGCTGGGGTCCAGCCTTCATTCTGCACTTACAGAACAGGCAGCCCTGGGCATTGGTCTTTTTTTATTTTTTTATAAATTTTTTTTATTTATTTTTGGCTGCATTGGGTCTTCGTTGCTGTACATGGGCTTCCTCTAGTTGCGGTGAGCAGGGGGCTACTCTTTGTTGTGGTGCACAGGCTTCTCATTGTGTTGGCTTCTCTTGTTGCAGAGCACGGGCTCTAGGTGCTCGGGCTTCAGTAGTTGTGGCACGCAGGCTCAGTAGTTGTGGCTCACGGGCTCTAGAGCACAGGCTCCGTAGTTGTGGCACACGGGCTTAGTTGCTCCGCGGCATGTGGGATCTTCCCAGACCAGGGCTTGAACCCGTGTCCCCTGCATTGGCAGGCGGATTCTTTTTTTTTTTTTTTTTTTTTTGCAGTACGTGGGCCTCTCACTGTCGTGGCCTCTCCCGTTGCGGAGCACAGGCTCCGGACGCTCAGGTTCAGCGGCCATGGCTCACGGGCCCAGCCGCTCTGCGGCATGTGGGATCTTCCTGGACCGGGGCACGAACCTGTGTCCCCTGCATCAGCAGGCGGACTCTCAACCACTGCGCCACCAGGGAAGCCCGGCAGGCGGATTCTTAACCACTGTGCCACCAGGGAAGCCCCCTGGGCATGGGTGTTGACGTCATTTTCTCACTGATGAAATGAAGACTGTGGTATCTGTTTTGCAGGGTTGTAGAGAAGTTTAGAACCACCCTCTCTAAGGCACTCAGCACAGTCCCTGGGGTAGCGTGAGTGCTCATGAATTAGCACGTTAGTACACGTCTCATTTCTTTCTGAAGCTGTGGGTCACCGCTGAGCCTCCCTTTCACTGCCACATGTGACTGTATGGCGTCTGTCCTTCTCACAACTCCACTGAGTGCTTTCGGGTCCCCCACGAGGTCTCTTAGAGACCACTCTTGATGAACTCACGGTTTCTGTTCTCAGCTTCTCTCATGTGAGGCCTTCCCTCTCCCTGCTGTTCACAGAGATGCTTGCAGGAGCCTCATCAACACCACTGATGCTGGTGCTCATTACCCCTGACCACACTCATGTCTGTGCCCAGGGCCGTCTCCCAGTGCTTCCAGCATGGCCAAACCCTCGGGCTAGAACAGGGAGAACTCTTCTGGAAACCTCAGTACAGCAAAGCCCCAGGGTGTTCCGTATGGCTCCGAGCTCTTTCACACTTGGTCCTCTGGACCCTGGAGCTGCTCAAGTGCCCCCCTGTTCTGAGGACTCCTCATCAAAACAGCTGGATGTCTGTGGGGTCAGCTTGTAAACCTATCTTTGGGGGAAATGACTGTCCTCCCAGTTCTCTGCCCCCTTACTAGGGGCATTCAACGCCCCCCCCCTCTCTCCCTGCAAAACCTATGGCAAGTCATTCTGGGGAATTTGACCCATACAGGTGCCCTCCACCAGTTCAACACCCCTGAATTCCAGATTGAAGTTGAAATCACCAGTATCATCGCTGTGTGAGTGTTATAGCAGGTGACTAAAAAATGCTTAGGAAGACTACCAAGCAGTGATTGCAGGAAAGTCCCAGCTCCTTGCAAAGAACTTTTTAGCAGAGAACATTTTCCAAAATTGGAACTACAGGCTCCCAACCCCTTGTTCGAAACTCTTGGGGCTAGATGTGTTTCTGAATTTTTCAAAATTCAGGAAGATGATATGCTGCATATTTTGTGTATATTACACAGGGTGGCAAACTTAAAGCCCAGGTCCGAATCCGGTCTGAGGGTTGTTTTTGAAAATAAAGTTTTATCGGTACACAGCTACGCCCATTTGTTTCAGTGTTGTCCATGGGTGCTTTTAGCTACAGTGGCACAGCTGAGTGGTCCGAGAACACAGGCCCACAAAGCATAAATAGTTACTATCTGCCTCTGTCCCCTGGGGGGCAGCACCTTGTAATTAAACACATGATTATCTCTGCATCAAAATGAGTGGATATTCACACTCAGATAAATGACTTAAGAGTTGGCTCTTGACAGTTTTTCTACCAAATGTTTGTTGCAAGAACTTTCTGTGTTCAGCACCCTTTGGCTTCATAGGGTCCTTTCCAGTTTTGACCCTGTGGGCAGCAGGAATGCAGCAGAAGAGATGGTTTCTTATGTGTGTGCTTGTTTTGTCAGTAGTAAAATCAAGTTTATCATCTCCAACACACTTTGTTCTTTGAGTCCAGATTGCTGCCTTCCAGCCTGGGGCCCTGAGGCATCCCCTGTACCCTGGCTGGGCAGGCCCTTGGGGCCAGCATGAACCACCTTATTTATGTCCGTGTGTCCTGCTGGGCTTGCTTCCACATCATCCCTGAAGCTGAGCCTGGGGATCTGACCCTGTACCTGTCAGTGCACATGTCTCGACTTCAGGGAAGCATGTGGGTCTTTGGGCCAAAGGGAATGGAGTGCACGGCAGATGAACAGTCCCGCTCCACCTTAGTCCAGGGACGGTTGGGGTCCTGACAACAGGCTCTGCCTTGAAGCACTTTATGTACGCCCCAGAAATACTGACATAGTTGTCTTCTAAATGCATTCTTAGCCTTCTGTTTTCTGCGGCTCCTTTCGATGCTTAGTTTAATCCGTCAACCCATGTTTAATAATCCCTTGCTCTGGACTGGGTGTTGTAAACAGTTCCGCCCTAATCTTGCTGAAATGTGAGACACTGACAAATTCAGAAATAGGGAACGTGTTCTTAGTTTTGGGACTCTCTTGTGTGATGGTAGCTATAAAAGCATTTTTATAAGTTTTAGATTTGTAGTTAAATTTGAATTTTGGGATTTCCACCATTTCTGGAAGAGCGCAGGCTAAGTTATGATGTTATGGAAACATGACCGTACGATTCTTACCTACCGAGCCTGTAGTCTGATAGCACATAGCCATTCTGGAAGGTGCTTATAGGAGAAGTCAAGTCTCCGCTACAGATCCCAGATCCTCTGGGTCATGGGCTGTCTTTGCTCTCTTCTCCATGTCCTAGGACCGGTGCATGGTAAGCTCAAAAATATGGAGGGAAGGAAGGAGGGAGGGAAAAAATGCTGTCTTAGAAATTCAGTGGAGTAATCTTCAAGAAAATAACATCAGTTAGCCTCCTTCCCCTCTCCTCTAGATTTCTCTCCTCTAAGTCACTTGGGTCCCCTTGTCTCACACAGATACTGGTGACAGTCGTTCTCTGGGTGTGTGTGAGCCCATGCCCATGCGTGCATGTACACTCACACACACAGCTTTTTTTATTTTTCTAATTATATAAGCAAGTAGGACATTATTTAACATGTGTTTTGTTTTAACAAGGGACAAACTTAAGATCATGGAGATACCATCTGAAAAGAGGCAAAAACCCCATGTGATGATCTGGGCAGCCTCCCAAGACGTTTTTTAAGGTGTACACTGCCAGAGAAAGAGTCTGGACATTTTGTTCAGCTCTGAGAGTTGGCCGGTCCGTTCAGTTTTAGAAGGTGGTCACGCTCCTGGTGGGTTCGCTGATTTCCCCAATTCCCGCCTGGAATCGATGTGTCCATTCGCACGCTCGGTGCAGTGACTCGGTGTGAACACAGGTGGCGCACGTGAGCCGCCACGCCAAGCGGCCCCTTCGTTTTGCCTGCGGTTGCGCCCTGGCTGTTAGGAGGCAGGCGGATGGGGACCCCTAAGATTTGTCCCCAGTCCACAAGCTGGAAGTGAGTTCCCCGACCACGCGCCTGCTCCCATGGCCCTCGCAATCCCCCCCCCATGGGCCCCACCCCGTCCTGCCCGATTCCAGTGTATCCTCTGGACTCCAGGTCCCCTCTGTGCCACCGCGGGGTCCCCGTCAGCCCGCCCATCAACACAGTGCCCTGAGTATCCCAGTAGCGACTAATGTGTATTGAGCCTCCACTATGAGCCAGACATAGCGTTCAGCCCCGCTCAGGGGTCATGTAATTAAATTTTCAGGACAAGCTTTGGGGGTTGTGACCATCCACATTTTGCTTGTGTTGGAAGCAGGAAATGACCGGTCCAAGGCCACCGGGCAGGGCAGCTACTCAGGTCCCCATGTTCCTGACATCACACACCTTGCTTGTGGACACTTTCCATCTCAAAGGGGAAGCACTGACCCAGGTCTCATTTTGGACCTTGTATTAGTTTCCCGGGGCTGCCCTAACAAAGAACCACAGACTGGGTGGCTCAAACACCAGAACTTTATTGTCTCATAGTTCTTGAGGCTGCAAGTCTGAGATCCAGGTGTCGGCAGGGATGGTTTCTCCTGAGACCTCTCTCCTTGGCGTGTAGACAGCCATCTCTTCCCTGTGTCCTCACGTGGTCTTCCTTCTGTTTGTGTCTGTGTCCTAATCGCCTTTTATTGTGAGGATACCCCTTGGATCAGGGCCCATCCTAGTGGCCTCATTTAACCTTAATTACCTCTTTCAGGGTCCTGTCTCCAAAGAGAGTCCCATTCGAGGCACTAGGGGTGAGGACTTCAACATGTGCACTTTGGACGGCACTAAACACTGGTGTTCAGTGCAGGAGACCAAGCCGGAACTGCTTTAATCCTTGTCCTGTGCGTAATGCCTCACATAAGAGCCTCCCTCCACCAAAGATAGAGCTGAGAGAGAGAGAGGGAAGAAAGCCTGGAGTGGCTTCCCTGTGTCACGTGTCACTTTGTGACTGAACGCTCCACTGACAGGCTTTTCACTGGCACCTGGGATGTGCCCAGCGTGGATCTTCCCCAAGTCAGAGGCCTGGAGTTGGAGAAATCCACAGTCCTCCGAGTTGCTGTGGGCCCAGAGGCCTTATCTAGGCTACTGTCATTGCAGGGCAACGTTTGCTCAACTTTTTGTGTTAAGTGTAACATAAGCAGAAAGGGGCCTACGTTCTCCATGGGTACCTCAGCCGCTTTGCACACACTTGTGTAACCGGCCCCCACGTCGACAGGATGATTCCGCAATCCCAGCCGCTCGTGTCCCCTTCTAGCCACTTGCTGCTGCAAAGCTTCTAACCTCAGCTGCATACGGTTTGCACGTATCAAAGCAAAGAGAGGCCAGGTCACAGTAGAAAAGCCATACACCTTATCTTTTTCTGGATTCCTTAAGACCCAGCTCTTCTCCTCCTCCACCACAGGCCACTGAAAAGGCAGATCCATCTCTCACCTCACTTTGCTCTTCTGTTAAATGGGGGGAAGACCACCTCTAGTTAATGACGAGTGTGGACACCTAGGACAGCATTAATAACACAGCTGATCAAGATGGTACACTTACTAGCTAATGGTGAAAAGGATAAATAATAAAGAATATTATACTTCTAGCTTTCTGGAATATGAAATCAACGGCACTGGCCTAGCCAAGAAACAACAGGCAATTTTAATTCGTTGTTTAGGAGAGATGGTAGTTAGGGTGCTAAAGGGGGGTGGCCCAGGGCTTTTCACTAAGGATGTGTTGATCGCCTAGCTTTGGAACCCCTAGGTGGCACCTCCAATCAGTCAGGATGCTCTGTGTTTTACAAGTTTGCTGCATGCAGCCTTGTATAGCACTTTCTATATCGACCAGAAGGAACGAGGGAGCTTGGGACTTTCAAGGCTCAAGCTTTGTTGCTGGAAGGGAGAGAGTAACTGCATTGTTGGCAGATGTGCCTTGGCCAAACATCTTATCCAGACCACACACCAGACGTTGGACAGGGTGGGACAGTTTCTTGTCCCCTGTCAGCTGCACCCAGGACCATTGTCCTCCGTCAAGTTCACATTTGACCCAACATTTTAATATTTATCTGTGTTCTCCCTGCTTCTTTATGCACTTGTACTGCACAAGAATTGATTTTCAAGAAATATATTTAGGGTTGGTTTTTTTTTTTCTTTTCTTGCACACACTTGGGTTGGCAAAATGCATATTTGCGTAGAAATAACCTTTAGTGAGCTCTTCTTGCAAGTGTGTCAAATTTATAAACATCACGACTGTAAAGACATATTTTTGGGTCTGGATTTCCTCCTCAGTTTATTTCTTCTTTCATTTGTCATGTCTGGGTCACCACGCACTGGATTTATTTGGTTGGGATTTTGGTTTTTGAGCAATTTCTTGGCCCAGGTTGTGTTTTTGTATATTAAAGCACCTCACCAGATTTTATTTTATTTTTTTACATCTCAGTTTCAAAATAAAATAATCCCATTTACAGGTTGTTCACAGGCTCCTTCTGGTGAAGATAAAGCGTGTGGTCCATACAGCCTTCTACCTCCCATCTCTCCTCCCATTCCCCACCTTGGTGTGGCCACAACTGATCTTTGAAGATGCTGGGTTTCAATCGGAGGGGTAGAGCTCAGAAACCAGAGGGTTTTAACTCACACCTGTGAAAGTGCTGGGGCTCTGAAAGAACCTTAAAGTTAATGGCCAGAATAGGGCTGCCAAGCTCAGGGGGATTTTGCTTTAACCTGCGTGGCCTTCTGATTAACTGAACTTTCCGGTTAACTGATCGCTACATTGGCTCATGCCCCAGCCCTCCTCCCCACCCCCCAGTTCCTCCTTGTATGACATTTGCTTCCATGTCTCCCTCTTCTCCTTTCACGTCCTCATTCTCACCCCCTCCGTGTCTCTCCTTGACTGATTTCTCTTTCCCTCTTGGCATCGATGTGCTTTCCTTCCTTCAGCTTCGTTTCTCCTTTTACCACACACATTCCGATTTTCCTCATGTCTGGTGGCCTCAGACTTGGCTTTTATTGGCGGCGCATAACATTCGATGTTTCATTGTCTTCACCAAACCTTGTGTTGTTCTGGTCTCGCAGACAAGGTGACGTGGGTTTGCCCTTGAACCTGCCTTGGCTTTTCTTGATGCTTTGTGCTCCTGGAGGTCCATGTTCACTGTTGCACTGGTTGAAGGAGCGTTTCCATTGCCCAGGTATCAGCTGCTGACATTTAACTGTACATTTTAAGGGCACCTGTATTTTATTTCATAATACCTGGGCAGTGGTTAGTTCTAGGAAAACCTTGGAAAAATATGATTACTTGGAAGAAATACAGTATTCTGTCTTTTTTCTCTCCACCACCCCTTTGCCCTGCACCAAGACTCTAAGCTCAGGCTTATAAATGGAGTAATTCTTTTTTTTTTCTTTAGAAGTGAAGTCCTGATTTCTTCCTCTGTTTGGCAGATGGGTCCTAAGGTGGGCCCAGGGCTTCCCTGGTGGTGTAGTGATTAAGAATCCGCCTGCCAACACAGGGGACACGGGTTCTAGCCCTGAGCTGGGAAGATCGCACGTGCTGCGGAGCAACTAAGCCTGTGCGCCACAACTACTGAGCCCGCGTGCCTAGAACCCATGCTCCGCAACAAGAGAAGCCACTACAGTCAAGCCCACACACCACAACGAAGAGTAGCCACCGCTCGCTGCAACTAGAGAGAGCCTGCGCACAGCAACAAAGACCCAATGCAGCCAAAAAATTAAATAAGTAAACAAATAAACTAAGGTGGACCCATTGATTCCCCATCTCCTGGTGTCCATGCCCTGCTGTGATTCAGAACCTGTGATTTGCTTCTAACCAGTGGAAAGTGGAAATGATAATGGGATGTCACTTCCTTGATTAGGCTCCATTACATGACAAAGTGAAGGGACTTTGAAGAAATGAGTAAGGTCCCAAATGAGTTTATTTTAAGTTGACTTAGAAGAGAGAGTATATTGGGTGGGCCTGACTTACGTGAAAGCTGTTAAAAGAGAGAGTCAAGTCAGAGAGACTCTCCATTGTTGGATTTGAAGAAATAAGCTGCCATGTTATGAGAGGACCATGTGGCAGGGAACTGCAGGTGGCTTCTAGGAGCTGAGAGTGGCCCGAAGTAGCCAGCAAGAAAATGGGAGTCCTACAACCTCAAGGAAATGAATTCTGCCAACAAGCTGAGGTGGTCGAACTTCCACAGTGAAGTCGCTGATGAGACCACAGCCCAACCGATACCCAGATTTCAGCCTGGTGAGACCCTGAAGTTGTGAACCCAGGTCAGCAAGCTGTGCCCACACTGCTGGAAGCTGTGTGATACAAAATGTATGCTGTCTTCCACTGCTGAATTTGTGGTAATTTGTTACACAGCAGTGGAAAAGGAATACATTCTGGATAGTAGAGATTTCACCTTTCTTTGATGTTTTGCTGCACCGCAAGTTCTGAGTTCCTTACCAGGCGTCAGGAGACAGCCAGGTAGTTGACGACCCCAGAATAAATATGTACTTTGTAAGATAGCCCTATTGCTTCATGATTTTCAACTGTACACTAAGGGGAAAATGATGGATTATATAATACCGGGCTTTGTATGAGCATTTAGGCACACTTGCACTTACAGGCACATGTTGTCCATCCTAAAATATAGTCAGGGGCAGCTCTCGTTGCCAGCATGTGGCCAGGATGAGTCATCTCATGACTCACTGAGGGGAAACAAGGTGACTTCAAGGTATAGGTCACACCATCTGCTTTATGGATGAGGAAAGGAAGAATCTATGGCATCTCTCAGGTAGAAGTCAATATAAGTCCTCTGTCTTGAATCACATTGACCTAAGAGGTCATATGATTTCCATGCATTTACAGAGCAACCCAAGGGCAGAAGTGAAATTGGAATTTCACTTGTGAAGATCTGAAACCTTGTTGTATTTATATATTTACTTTAAAACCCTGCCCATACCTTTTATTTAATTTTTTTTTTTTCTTGGCCTGAAATCACCTTTCCTTTGAAAACACCTTGGATGCCCCAGCATTTTTTTTTTTTTTCCTAAAAGGGATGTATTTCTCACTGTCAGGCCTGATTGGGCTTTCAAAAGTCCCTGTTGCCTTCCGTGCTCACCCAACCCTAAATAATTGTCTGTAGGTTCCTTTTATTGTCACCTCTGAAACAAGATGAAGAAACCAACAGTTTGCTTTAGAAGGCATTAACTTCTTTATCACATTAATACCGACTCATATCTTATTTCCCACTTGCAGTAAGAAAACCATTCAAATCTTTCCCTCACAGGACAATATCTTTAATAGCTTCTGTGTGTTTCCGATTTTTGGCTGTTTCTGTATAAACAGACTAATCTAATAGCATGCTGAACCATCTAACTTGGCAGAAATTCAGAAAATCACTCATTTCTATGGCAAGCTGGGATGCCAAGAAGGAGGGGGAACCCTCACTTTTATGGCAGAAAGATTTTTCTTAAAGTTGTCTTTCATGAACATAATATGTCTATCTTTTGAAATTCTCCAGCACCCTGCCTGGAAATTATTTACTGCAGAAAGACACAATGGCGAACGAGAAACTATTATTCCCAGTACAATTTCTGGCTTGCGTTCGTTTGCCTAAAGGAGCAGGGTCGTGTGCACACAGTTTTGAACGCTGGCATGGTTATAAAAGATGGCACTCTCCTCTAGGGCATGTGCATAGAGCCCTTTCCATCCTGGAATCTAAAAGGTGAGAACAGGGACTTCCCTAGCGCTCCAGCGGTTAGGACTTGGTGCTTCCACTGCAGGGGGTGCGGGTTCGATCCCTGGTTGGGGAACTAAGATCCCGCATGCCGCGTGGCAGCCAAAAAAAAAAAAAAAAAAAAAAAAGGTGAGGACATTGTGGCCCCGTGCAAAGCCTGGTTTGTGGCCTGGCCAGCCCAGAGTTCTTCCTCTATCACTGGAACAAGAGCCTGTTTTGGGGAGAAAGTGTTCTTGCTGACATTCTAGGAGACCCCCCCCCGCCCCCCACTTTAATTTGTTGCCAACTGCACGTCACAGATCCCAGGTGGCCTAAAAAGCCCTGGCTCTCACTCCTGAGCTCCTAGCCATTACCGGAGAGCATCACACATCATGCTGGTGGAGCCACAGACAGCTCAGCTTTTTGGGGTCCCCTGCAGTTCCATCCATAGACCAGGGTCACCAGGACCCCAGCTCTGGGCCCTGTGCTGTGCACCCCTCCATGGCTCCCTTCTAGCTGAACCTCCCCCTCGCCACAGGAGAGGAATTCCTGGGGGCTTGTGTGCCCCCTTCCAGGGTAACTGGGACCCCAAAATTCCCTCCCCCAAAAAACAAACCCCAACCCACTTCTAGAATGTCATATGCTTTTCTGTATACTGTCCTTTCATTTCATTGAGCATACGTATTTTAAAAAAATTTTTAATGAACTTTATGTTTCTGATCGAGTTTAGATTTGCACAGAAATTGAGACCACGGTACAGAGTTCCCATACACCCGCACACCCAGCTGCCCCTATCACTAACATCTTCCATTTTTTGTTGGGTATATTTATTGCAATCGAAGAACCAATACTGTTATATTATTAACTAAAGTCCATAGTTGGTACAGATTTCCTGAGTTCTTCCCTACTGACCGTTTTCTGTTCCGGGATCCCATCCAGGACACCATATTGCATTTAGTCATCATGCCCTCCTTCGGCTCCTCTGGGTAGACTTTCCTTGATTTCTGTGACCTTGACAGTTTTGGGGAGGACTCATCCGGGCTTATGTGGGATGCCCCAGTGTTGGAATTTGTTTTCACGATTAGGCTAGGTATATCGTTTTTCAGGGGGGAAGCCCACGGAGGTAATGTGCCATCTCATCCCATCACGTGCAGGGCACATACCGTCCACACGACTTATCACTCTTGATGTTGGCCTTCTTCACCTGGCCAAGCTAGGATGTGTCAGGTTTTTCCACTCAGCAGTTACTCTTTTCCCCTCCATTCTAGACGGTTCCTTTTGGAGGAAAGTTGCTGTGTGCAGCCCATACTTGAGAAGTGGAGACGTATGCTCTCTCTCACTCCTTGTGGGCAGGGTATCTACATAAAGTATCTAGAATTCTTCTGCAGGGCAGATGTGTCTCTTCTCTCCCTTCCCCCTGCCATTTATTACTTTATTCAGTCATTTAGTTATATCAGTGTGGACTCATGGATATTTCTTTTATATCTTGGGTTATAACCCAGTACCACTTTATTTATTTTGTTGCTCCAATCAGGGACTCTTTGAGTTGGCTCCAGTGTCTTTTTGAGATACTGCCATCGTTGGCAGGGTGTGTTTTTATTTTTGTTTTTGTTTTTGTTTTCATTTCCTCTTTTGTTTGTTTTTTGCCCCTCTCCTCTACCCTCCTCCTGTCCCACACACATACACCAAGGCCAGCATGCTGCTGTGATCTCTGGTATCACAGTGGCATCCGTTCCTCCTTCATGAAAAATCACACGGAAACAGTAAGGAGTGTGGGTGAGTTCACTCTCATTTAACATTTTATGACTCTACATAATTCAGGGACCTTACAGGGCTGTCTCTTATGTCGTGTGTTTGCCACCATTCCTGCCCCAGCGGATGAACTTTAGAACCTTCCTGGCCACACAGCCAGGTCTCCAAGTTCCAAACAAGGCAAGCTGTCAAAACTGAGTCTTAATCCTGGATCAGTCCCCAACTTGGGCCTCTCAGGTTGATCTGTGCCCTTGTTTCCTCACCTTCATAAACAGGGGTTTGCCTTGGCTGGTCTCCAATGCCCCTTCTAATCCTAACATTCTCTGCACCTCCAGAAAAGAAGAGTCACTGATGAGAAATGGGAAATCTTAGTGAAATCACAGAGAAAAGGAGAGAAATACGAAGAAAGAAGACTCAGGAGAAGAGAGAAGAAGAATGAATATGGGGTTGGGCTGGAAAGAGAAGAGGTGACACAGACAAGAAAGAAGTAACCTTGATGCTAATCCCTGTGAAAATGCTGGAACAGACAGTTAAATCCATGATTTCTGAAATTTTACTGGAGAAAGTGGAGACCCCTAAGCAACAACACATGTGGCATCTCTACTAATTTTATGTCATTTTCAAAAAGGTTAGGCAAATAAAAGATGCAAAATAGAGTATATAGTAATTTCTGGTATGTGGCTTAACACGAGCGGGGCACTTAAGCGGCCTGAATGAGCATGTAATGTCCGGGTCGAGGAAGGCAAACATCCTATGGGCTTGGCATTGGTCACACTGTCTGTAGTCTTATTTTCTGTCTTGAGCATCACCCGTGAAGACTACTAATGACAAACTGGAATGTTTTCAACCTGACGAAGATACAAGAGGCACCAGCTTTTGAAGGCTCTTCGAAAGACAGTAGATGGCTGTCCTACAGGGGAATGAAATTCACACGAAGGACAAGTGCCCTTTATCAGAGATGTAAAGGCAGAGTCTGGTTGCCCAGCTGCCATCTGAGGGATGCCCCTGTGAGCACCAAAGACTTTTCCTCTTGTCAGATGCCGTGGTGCTAATGTTTCCTTTTCAGTTAGCTGGTTCTGAATCCCCACCCCCACCAGAAGCCCTTTTGTTTGTTTAAAATGAAGGTTCCCTGGCCTGTCACGGACACTTAGTTCAGGAATGGGTGGCAGTGTGGGTTCCGGGGTTCTGTATGTCTGTCTGTATGTCTGTCTCCCAAGGTGATTCTGATGCACCCTTGGGGCTGAGAAGCACCCTCCTAACAGAATTGGCACCTCCTTAAGAAATGAGATCCATCTTCTCTTCCTTTTCTGTATGCCTCCCCATGCAAGCATAATTACATAGAAGAAGCACAGAAATGCTTGTTGGGGGATTTATTACAGCTTTTTTCTTTTTTTTTTTTTTTAGCTCTCTTTGTCTGAAACTTTGCAAAATAAACCCCACGTTCGCCCCGTGGTTTGTTGGTAGCGTGCTAGAACAGAATTTCACTGTCTTAAATTGGGGGTTACTTTCTTGGTTTCAGCTGAATTATGAAAGGGAGTGGAGAGACCCTTGGAGAAGTATGAATATTGATGCTGAGGACTAGCCAGGCCCTTTCCTTCCAGCAGGTTCCATGAGGGATTAAGAGGCCGGCTGTTTGGCACCTCCCATTAGTGATGGTTTCAAGACCCCTCCTCACTGTGCATTTATCTTGCAAGGAGCATATTTAGGGATGTTTCCATTCTATTTTATCTGCAGAATTACTTTCCATTCCGAGGTCTTTTGTATAAGTATCCCCTTGAACCCATTCCAAAAAGTGGATTTTTAACCCAATAGACCATAACTGCAGTGTTTTATCATGCATACGTATTTCAAAATGTGAATGTAAGTAGATTTAGCAAAGTTAAAATTAAAATTTTTCAAAGGGTGCTACTGCTTGCTTTCCCATGTTGGACTTTTCCCTTTGGAGTTCTTATGCCATTTAAAAGATTCTCTAAAAACAGGAAGATTTTTGCACTTGGGTCTTTCTTTTCCCCTCCGTAAGGAATGGGGTACAGAAAACACTGATGGGGTTTGGCCTGCCTTTGCCTCCCTGCAGTGTCCTTGGTAGCAGTGGAGGATCAATCTGAGAGTTAATGCCATTAAGATTACGGTTGTGTTGTCAGTATGGTTTCTTATGGGCACATTGCTTCCCTTCCTGTTTCTCTTGAAATCCCTTCTTTAGGAAGAAGCTAGAGTCATTGCTCTAGAATAGAAATCCAGTCTCACCACCACCCTATTCACCACTCTCCAGCTTAATCCCCCCCCACTGGCTGTACATATCCCTTGGGATGAAATCTGAAATGCTTACCAGACCCTGCAAGGCTCCTGCCAATCTCTGTAGCCTACTCTCATCCCACTCCCACTCCCCCGCCCCACAACCTGCCACAGGGACTTTGCACAGGCTGTTGACTGCCTGGAGTAGTCTTCCCCTCCTGCTTTAGCTAATAAACCCTTTCTAATTCTTTAGGGGCTCAACTGGCTCATCATTTTCAGCAACTTGTAAAGTTACTTCATCTGTCTAAGCTGTGTTTTCTTCTCTGTATCTTCTTCCTTGGACTTTTTGGAAAGAAGTGAGGAATAAATGATATCATTCACTAAAGCCCTTGACATAGTACTTGACACATAGTAGGTTAGCATGCTCTGAGTGTTAGCAGTCATCATTGAGCTGGTTGGCTACCTCTACCCTTAATCCTTTCCTTTGGATTCTTCCAGTCTTTGTGCTGCAGATAGGGTTTTTTGTTTGTTTGTTTGATTTTTGGTTTTTGGTGGGAGTAGATCTAAGGAGGTCAAGAAAGGGAGGAGAAAGTAAGGGTGGTGTTGATAAAAACTCTATAATGCCTCCTGCATACCACTGAAAGATCCTCTCTTTTCCCACTGCTGTGGTCTGAATCATTGTTTTCCCCTCAGTTCATGGGTTGAAATCCTAACCCCCAAAGATGATGGTATTAGGAGATGGGGCCTTTGAGAAATGCTTAATTCATGGTGGTGGAGCTCTCTCGAATGGGATTAGTGCCCTTATAATACAGGCTCCCGAGAGCTCCCAGCCCCTTCCACCACATAAGGACATGGTGAGAAGGTCCCAGCTGTAAACCTCATTGCTATGTGAGTATACTTGCACCTTGAACTTGGACTTCCAGCCTCCAGACTGTGAGAAATACATTTTCGTTGTTTATAAGCCACCCAGCCTGTGGTATTTTGTTATAGCAGCTGGAAGGGACTGAGATACCCAGTTACTCACTTGGCCATATTTTGGCCTGATCACCCCCTGAGTCTAAGGGAAAGACCAGGGCTGTGTGGAGGCGAGGTCCAATATTTGTTTTCCTCGTTTTACAGTGAAGACATTGAGGTGTGGAGCGCTTCCATGTCTCCCGTGGGGTCAGTCTCCATCCTTGCTAACTGCAAGCCAGCACCAGTGGCTGTGCATGTCGCCTGCCTTTAAAACAGAACCACGAGCCCAGGACTTTGGTTAAGTCCTTCCTGTGTTCTACAGAGCACACGCCATCACACCAGCTCCCAACCTTTCATTGTGCAGCTTTCTGACAAGTACACACACAGGCCTCTGGCTTGAGCGATGCCACTACAAAGGTCCCCTGCTTTTCATAAACAGATTGCTGCGAGGCCGCTTCTCAAGAAAGCAACTTCTGCTGCGTCCCGTGTGCTTTTATGCTTTGCTGTGAAGTGCAGAGTTGAGCTGGCAGGCCTCTTTTTCTTCTCTGCTTTATGTATGATTCATAAAGAGAACTCGGCAGGTCGTGAGGTGTGCGCTGCCACCGGGAGCATCAAAAGGGGGTTGGGACCCATTTCACTTTCCACTCACATGTAGGTCAGCTAAGGGAGCAGGGGAAGGACTGTCCGGCAGAGGGTTTTGTTTTGGGGTTTTTTTTTTTTCAGGCTTCTCATCGCTGAGAACAATTCCAACACTGCTGACCAATGGGCCATTTGTCCTTTTGTCTGATCCCCTAGGGAGACCCGAAAAAGCAACCCCCAGACCAGTGGACAGCTAGCCATGGGGATTGTACCCTGTGTTTCACATTACCTCCCAGTGCCCCCGACCCAGAGTAGTTGTGGGTTGGGGATCCAGCCGTATTCTTCTGGACCTCAGACTTTTATTTACATTTGGAAGAACATCTCTGTTAGAGGTTCATTCTTTTGAGTCGTCGGGATCTTTACTTTAAACTACTAATGACCAGGGGATAGGCACGCCATAAATTGTTGTCACCTAAGAGGTGGCTCCTGGTTTAGTGTATAGCAACTGTTTTGTTACAGGTGGATGTGGAACTACTCAAGTTTTGAAGTGATATGCCTCTGCTTTGTATATATTTGACTGATGTTATACTATCTCTTTCACTTACTCATCCATGCACCAAAAATCTTTGCTTGGAAGAGCCAGTGGAAGCATTCCAGCTTTAGGGACTTAGAAGCAATGAGAATGGGTCCTGCCTGTAAACATCATCCATCAGGAGCAAGGCTCAGGGCCAATGGGTTAGAGTTCAGTCCTTGACTGGAGAGAGAGAGAGAGAGAGAGAGAGAGAGAGAGAGAGAGAGAGTGTGTGTGTGTGTGTGTGTGTGTAGGTGGGGTTGTGATAAGTGCTGAATTTGTGAACAAGGAGGAGGAGAAAGGACTCAGAGCAGGAAAGAACCTATAAAGCAACCAGTATTCATAAAGCTTCTCTAGCTGCCAGACTCAGTGCCGTGACTTCACTTGAGATTCTTCATAGGATCCTGACAGCATCCCTGCAGTACCTGTTTCCCCACCATACACATAGGAAGCCTTGCCCAACCTCATTAGACTTCAAATCTAAGTGTGCCTGGTGCCAAAACCACGCTCTTTCTCCTCAATACCTGCAGCTGAATGTTGTCTGACTCGGGGTTTGTTGGGGGGCTGGCTCTGGGCTAGAGTTGGCTCTGTGAAACCCTTTCGTTCTGTGTGTCAAGTATTTTGCCTGTTGAATGGATCCCTTAATCCATCGCCCAGGAGGCCCGAGGAAGGATGGCAGGTGGACTTGGATCTTGGCCACACTGACTTAGATCCTGATGGAGGGACCTCTGAGGCGTTTCCTCTAGAAGGAAGGGGAGGGTTTCTAACGTGTGGTTCCTGACCCAGCAAGAGGGCAGGCAGAATTGCTTGAAATGGGTTGTTAATGGTTGTTAAGGACTGCATGTGTCCTCCCGAAATTCATCTGTTGAAGCCTTAACCCCCAATGTGATAGCATTTGGAGGTGGAACTTGGGGGGGTGGGTAATGAGGTTTAGGTTAGGCATTGAGTGTGAGACCCTCCTGATGGTATTAGTGCCCTTCTAAGAAGAGGAGGACAGAGATCTTCCTCTGTCTCCTCCTCTAGGCCCTGAGGAAGGGCCATGTGAGGACACAGCCTGAGGCGGCCCTCTGCAAGCCTAGCAAAGAACTTTCACCACATACCAAATCTGCCAGGACCTTGATCTTGGACTTCCCAGCCTCCAGAACTGTGAGAAATAAACGTCTGTTTGTTAAGTCTCCCAGTCTGTGGTATTTCCTTACAATAGCTGAGCAGACAAAGACATGGGCTTAGCATAGTATGACCTGCAGAATTAGGGGTTGCATACCTGGGTCCATACCATGGATTGGCCAGGTATTTTCTGTGGGCCTTGAGTAAGTCACTCCTTTCCTGTAAGCCTCAGTTTCTTCATCTACAAAATGGGGGCGCATTAACAGTCTTCCTCAGAGAGTTGTTGAGAGGATTAAAGGCTGAGAATGCTGCTACAGCCCTCACACACTCACTGACGCGTTAAGTGCTCACTGCTTAGCCCCATCAACATCATCCACACCATCATCGTCAATGTCAGTAACTGTCGGCATTATTCATAGCGTCTCACACCATCATCAACGTCACTAACATCACGGTCATCCCGAAAAGCACTACGTATCGTTTCAGTTTGCCCTTGACCTGGGGGTCCATGTTGGGAAAACCTGTGAGTGACAGGCACACACAGAACCCAGAGGTCAGCCTTTCCATGCAGGCATCAGTGGTGGTCTCCTTAGGGGAAAACATGCTTTGGAAACCAGGTCACGGGGGGAAGCGCCTCTTATTGTACAGAGCGGAGAGGTCTGCCGTGGACGTGCAGAGGGAGCCTGGCCTGATTGCATCGATAATACAGTCCCTTAACTCATTCTGCCAACACAGAGGTGAATGGATGGTCCCCGTTGCCGCGGCCGAGCATTGCCCCTGTGTTCCTAGGAGAGACATCTGTGCTCCAGTAGTGATTAAAGTGCCTTGGACAGGCCCTTGCTATTAAGTTTGTAGCTTCAGTTTAATAAAAGGTAGTATATTAAAATGGAAACATGTTATTATGGATAAGGACTGAACATGCTATAAATCAGATTAAAGCTTCGATAATACAGAATGCAAGGAGAGGAAGCAAAGGGTTATTGACTACCTACTACGCACTGATTGCTCCGCTGGACACTTAGAGACATCACTACAAAACACCCCATGCCTTCAAATAAATCAAGTCTGGCTTCTCCGATATATTAGCAGACATGCACCATTAAAGAAGATTACAAGAGAGGCATCCAGTTGATTGGGGAATAGTTGCTGCAAACGATAAGCTCTTTTGACTAGACCAATTCTGACTTAATGAAGTTTTGCCGGGTGTTCTTATTTTCTTCTGATAGAAAATCAAGTGATTCTTCTCCTCCTTCACCGTTCTCAATCACTTTGCTTACTCATCATGACCCCCTTTTTTCTGGTTCTGTAGAAGCTTTAAAAAGTCTAAATTGGTGGATTTTTTTAGCTTCAAGTTTCTGGAATTCTAAGAGGGCCTGAAAGGTAAGGGCTCAATTGCCAAGGCATGCAAACCAAAGTAGGCAGCTTAGCTAGGTAAGTGCAGAGAGAAAGAGGAGTCCCCCCCCACTTCCTTGGAGTCGTGTGTTAGTTGCTGGCAAGGATCTAGAAGTATTCAACCTCCAGTGCATATCCCTACAGATAACTTCTTCATGGTGCTGGCATGCGCTCCATCATTCAAGGAATTCATGAGACCAGTGTGAGGGCCTGTGCTTTGGGGAAAACTCCCATCTGGTTGGAGAGGCTGGTGTGGTTTGGGCTTGTTCCCCTCAGCCACCCAATTCCAGACAGGGCCATGTGCCTGGTTTAAGACAGGCGAGGGTTCACACTACCCAGCGCCTGTCCATCTAGGGCTCACTAGAGAATGACAAAAAAATAAATAGCGAGCATCAAACAGACCTCACACTTCCTCCTTAATAACCCTGTGATGATAGATATTCCCCCCCCACCCTATGTTACCGATGAGGCTTTAAACGGTCCAAGCAACTGGTCCATGGTCATGTGACTCATCAGTGGGCCACCTGGCATTGGAAGTCCGGTCTCTCTGGAACTTTCTACCGCATTGCACTACCTTAGTCCCCGACATCATTCTCGGAACAAAAAACAAAGAAGAGGGCCCTGGAGAGGTTGTTTTCTGGGTATCCCTTGGTAAACGGCACAGAGCTAATAAGCATGTAGTAGGTGGTCAAGCCTCCTTCTGAAAAGAAGTTTAAGCACTTTTGGTGGTGGGTGGGGGGAGCGTCACAGTGGAGCGACGGGTGGGCGCTGGGGCCTGGCTAACGTTCTCCCAGCCCAGGGCCTGCAGTGTGTGAGTGTCCTCACTTCCCAGCCTGCAGGATCTTGCAGGAGATTTTCGGTTGGTATCAGCATCCTGGAACTGCCCTCCTAATGGGTCCCCATGCCTGGTTCTACCAGGTGGACAGGGAGTCACTTTCAGCCTGGTCACCTGTATCTATGTAGTATCTGATTTTCACCCTGGGATGCTTGCTTAAGGAATCTGCTTCTCTCCTTAGCTGTCCACGCCTCCTTCCCCACTCCGGGCTAAGCTCTTGTCTTAGAATAACTGCCCCGTGCCAGGTGCTACCCTCAGCACCTTGCAAACGTTGTTGCACATGTCAATTTGAAAACACAGGAAGGTACTGTTACTCTCCCCGTTTTACAGGTAAGCCAACCAGGGTTCGGAGGGCCGAGTGGTTGAGCGTCCTAAGTAGCCAGATGCAGAGTCAGGATCTGAACCCAAGGGCTGGGCTCAGGAGTCAGCCTTGCTTTTTTTTTTTTTTTTTTTTTTTTTTTTTTGCGGTACGCGGGCCTCTCACTGTTGTGGCCTCTCCCGTGGCGGAGCACAGGTCTGGACACGAGCCTTGCTATTTGTAAACCTCTCTGCTCTGTGCCTGCCTCTTCTCGTTCCCTGCCCTCACCTTCCATCTTGGTTCAGCTTACCTTTCCCTACCCACCTCTTCCTCCACCAGCATTTTTACTTTTTTTTTTTTTTTTTTTTCTGTGCAAACAGCATCTGAAAGGCCCAGCCTACTGGCCTTGGATTCTGATAAGATCTAGCTGTGCTCCCTTTGTGTGGTCTGTACCTGCCTTTTCTGAATGGCCCCGTTAATTGCGATTGACTCTCATAGAATGTGGATGGCAGTGCTACTTGACACCGGACTAATGCTTCTGACTTTTCCTTGGTGCCCCCAGCAGGAGGCTGGAGGGGACAGGGGGGTCAGAGCGAAGACAGAGCGCTTCCGATTCCAACAAAATACGTTAGAGTGTTAGGGCTTTTCTGTTTGTCAAGTCCATCTCTCTCTCTGTGTCTCTCTCTCTCTCTCGTTTCGGAGTGGATGTTGTTATTTCTAGGAATTTGCAGTAAAATAAGAATTATTAGGAGATTTCACAGTTGTAGCTCCTGTGAAGAGTCTGGGTTTTGTTGTTGTTGTTTCGTTTTGTTTGTTTTTGTCATTTTCAAGATTTAGTCCTAAGCGTGAAGAAAGAACTTTGAAGGACAAAACCTGAGTGATATTGAGTCCAAAGCAAGAGAATTCATACGTCTGCGGAGCTGGGAGTGGAGCTTGATTTTCTGTGGGCCTACTAAGTGTCAGACCTGCTTTGGGGCCATAATCTTCAAACAGTCCTGTGAGGGAGGTATATAAAGCCTGCTTCACGGGTAGAAAAACGGAGCCTGAAAGACTGGCTTGCTGTCCAGTGCGTGGTCATCATTGTTCTTTTAAGACCAGGGGAAGAAACTCAATCCACGAGCCTGTGTAGTTTAGCTGCCTTGGATCTCAACTTGGGCAAAGGTACTTGTGCATGCGGTCAAGCCTGGTGGGCCTCCTTACAAGGAGACAGGCGCTGCGCCCAAACTTTCCCATATGTTTTTTTTTCATAGGGACCTCACAACACACCTGTGAGGTCAGAATTATCCTCCCATTTTGCAGATGAGAAAACTGATGTGTTGAAGGAGAGAAAAAAAAATAAAAGGGTCCGAGGTCGCATAGTCTGTTCGTTAGTGACCTGGGAGTAAAAACCCAGGGTGGTTGAAGATGACTGAGCAGGAGAGGTGGGGTAGGGGAGCACGTCCTCCCCAGCTCCAGGTGTGCAGACTTGGATTCTCTGCATCTGGCCTGGGGAAGGGGTGAGACCTGCTGAAAAGTAGAGAGGGTTTCTGATGTCAGCTTTGGAGGCACTAGGGGGAAGGCATTGGGGGCCCACAGTTGGTTTCCTTTTTAAATTCAGCCTTGTGCTGGAGCCATTTCCTAGCTTGTGGCCACCCACGCAGGAGAGTGAAATGGCAAAGCTGGGTTCAAAATTTAAAAAAAAAAAAAAGATACAAGGCACTGAGAAAACAAAAATGAATCTAAAGAATTCTAAGGAAGCAGGTAGAGTGTCCCTGAAGTTGCAAATATGAACTTCGTTAAGGAGTTAACAACATTTAAGGGGTAGTCCACCTAAAATTCCAGATTTTTGAGTTCGCTTATAATATCAGCTGTCACCAAAGGCCGCTGCTCTGGGCTGGCCTTCTGGCCTGCAGAATTGGCAGGGAGGCACAGGGAGGGGTGAGCTGGGGCTGCCCTTTTGGATGGAGTACGGGCTTCAGATTCATCCACATCACTGTTTATGCTACCTGCCTGGCCCCATAGGCTTGGGCGTATTCAGTGCCTGGAGTTGGGTGAAGAAGGACTTTGGATCAGAAAGAACCACCAGCCCCTGAGCTTCTCTGATCTGAGCATTAGTTTTCTCATCTGTAGAATGGAACCACTGAAAGCCATACCACAGAGTTGCTATAAGGGTAAACGATGCTAGCGGATGCAAGGTGCTTCAGTAGGTGCTCAGAAAATTATCACAGCACCTATCTTATTTGTTTGTTTACATCCTACCCCCACCCACCGCCCAGTCCTTCAGGGTTAAAAGCATGAAAAACAGGAAGCCCAGAGAAGAATCTGGGAGAGGGCTGGAGGAAGGCAGGCTGCTTTTGGAAAGAGGTACCTTCTCCCAAAACCGTTCTTTTCCTTGGATTTCACAATGACGCCTCCACGCCCCCGCACTGAGAACAAAGCTTTTCAACTTGTGTTTATTCCCCCCACTCGCCAGGAGATTTTCCTAAAGGAAAAGGCATGGGAGCCCCCAACCCAAGCCAGAATCGAAGGCATATATGACAATAGGACCCATCCTGGGCAGAAAACGGCTCCTTTTTAATTAGAATCCTGGAAGGACATACCCTCTAATTGCTGCACTTGTAGTGTCAGGGCTATCAATATTGGTGCCTCTTTCATTAATAAACTGGCAAGTCAGAAGCTGCAGGAAGGGGGGACCCCCTCCCCCAGTCCCCCTCGCACCCCAAGCTCTACTTAATCAACGGCAGACTCGATCAAACAGGAAAAGAACATGTAAATCAGCTGCATTAATTCCGCAGGCCCTAAATAGGTAGAAGGAAGAGGAGACATGAAAGGCGGGCTTCATCCCTTTGCCTGCAATGCCCCTGCTCTCAGGAACCCAACCAAGAGGTAGTTAAATGGCCCCGCAGATTGCCAGCGACTCGGGGAATGCCCGGGTTTATGTATGGATTAGCGCTGTGATAGACCCTGAGTAGCAAAGGACGAAGACTAATTACCTGGCAGAGCTCCCCTCCACTCGCCTGGGTCATTGAAATTCAGTTCTGCTTTCAGGCTTGGCAGAAAGCAGCTGCAGAATTTCAGTTCAATACTCAAATTAACGGGGAGCCGAAATTATTTCTCTGCACGGGCGGTATTAGAGGAGTGGGTTACCAAATAGATCTTGATCGCAGACACCAAAGAAAGGATTATTCCTCCCTTTTCATCAAGAGCGTTAGGTCCTTGGAAGGTGCGGAGTTGGGGGCGGGGGTGGGGGGGAGAAGAAAAACAACCACCAGTTTCACTGGAGAGTTAACACTTAGGTGCTGCATTACATTGGGTGTGATACACCTGAGTAGGAGATCTCCTGTCCCCCACGCCCGAATAATTTACAATTTCCTCTCCATTTAACAAAAAAATCAAATATCTGGCCCTTTTATACATACCCAAATTGGAATTCCTAATCAGGGGGTATTTGTGACTATTCTTCCGCATCCCTTGTCATCAGGACAGCATTCACTCTGATTTCAGGGGTAAGGAAATGGGTGTGGGCGGGAGGGCAGGGGAGAGAAGAGCAGGGAGAAGTCAGAGACGGGAATCGAGCCCAGGGCTTCAGTCTCCAAGTCCCCCTTTCTTCCCCGTGTCGCTTTTCTTTTTCGCTCTAAGTTCCTTCCTCTCTGGGTTCCCTGCTTCCGTTGCAGCCTTGGTGGGATCTGTCAACATTGTGGAGCGCTGTCTGTGCACACCAGGTCAAGTCCAATGTCATCCAGGCCATCAGTTCTCACCTCATTTGTTTCTGTGATTTTCCCGCCCCTAGGACCTGCCTGATGGATGAGGTTTCATGGGCACAATACGTCCCCACATTCTTTCTGCCAGCTAAGACACCTGCAGGTCCAAGGCCGCTTCCCACGTTGACCACTGTGTCTTTTGCTCAGGCCGAGACAGTTTCACATCAGGATGCACCGGTGGGGACTTCTGGGCCCGAGGCACATTCGTCACAGGTGCAGGAAAAACATCTCTCTTCTAACCGTGCCCAGCCCTTTAGGGTCGGGGCATAGTTAACCCATTCTGGAATCCTGCTGTCTGGGTTCAAGTTTTGTCCCTTATCTTACTAGGCGTAAAACCCTGGGGTTATTGCTTCTAATATTAATCCTGTGACTAGTATCTACCATTGCTGTTACTCGTACTATTACCAGTACCTGCTGCATGGGGATTCTGCAAGGATTAAATTAGTTCACGGAGGTAAAACACTTAGCACTGTGCCTGGCACACAGTAAGCTCTCAATAAATGTTGGCCCTGCAATGACCCCTGCCCCTGGTAACCCAGACTCCATAAGCCAAGATAAGGGCCTCTTATTTGTTTGCCTGAAATGGCAGAAAATCTCTCTCTGTACAGCCATCCAGACCCGAGATCTAACAGTGCTGGAACTCTGGATGTTCATAGCCTCTTCCTGCCCTTTTCATGCCTAAGAAATAAAAACATGTCTTCTTTGAAAAGAAAATAGTTACCATTTAGCAAATACTTACCATGTGCCAAGCATACTCATATTTATGCAAAAACAAAACCAAACTTAAAAAGCAAACCATAGCTGCCGGAGGATTCGTGAGCAGCGCAGACATCGCACAGCTGGTTTAGGGATGGTGCAGGGATTCGAACCCTGGTCCTTGTGTCTCCGAGCCCATGAGGCAGCCGTGTGCCCCCTTCTGCTCTGGAGAAGCAATTAGGCCCCTTAGAACATGACCAGCTTTAAACCTGTGACCTGGAGACGGATGACTTCCCCGTATCATTACCACTCCCCGGAGCCATCCAGCCCCCCGTGGGGTAGGAGGTTAATTACCCACACACCGAATCTGCTTATAAGGCTGTTTCAGGTACAGTTTTTATACCCTGGCTCCTAATAATGGCCCCATTATAAATGATTGTCTCACTATGATATACTGGTTCCTCGCCTTCTAGGAACTGATTTAAAAGGAAGCCCCGGACTTCTTGTGCCCACTGACTTTATTCATATTCCTCTCTGCTCGCTCAGCAGCTGAAGTGGTGTAGGGGACAGCCCCCTACAAAAAAACATTTTTTTTCTCCCCAGCACGAGGCAGTTGCGTAATGAGTACCGCCAGCTCACTTGATACCTTGATACGTCACGAAAAAAATCACTACGTCTCTCTCTCCCATTTCCCACCGCCCCCCGCCTCCTGCTGCAAAGCTTCTGATTAGACCAGCAGTGCCGGTGGACAGATGCTCACCCCTGGATGTGTCACTTTCCTGTGCAGCCAAAATAGTTTAATTATTTCTAGGGTGACTTGGGAGAACAAGTCATAGGGGGATATATAGCATCAGGGAATCTATTTTCAAACCAGGAAACCCCAGGCATGTTTATCCATGTTTATGCCTCTTATGGGTCAGGCGTGTGAATATACTGCTTGGTACAGCAGGACAGAACATATGAGGAGAGACACATCCAGAAAACCTGGAATGCATGTTAGGAATGTAAATCGGCGTCTAAGTCGGAATTACTAGGGCTAATTGCACTTTGTGGAATTCTTTGTGCTGGTTATTATTAATGTATGGATGAGTTTGGGTCCTAGTCCTCAGTGAGTTTCCAATCAAGGAAATCACTAAAGAGTGCTTTGTTTCCACAAAAGTTGGGTTGCATTGAATATTCATGGTGCTTTAAATTCTGTAAACCTCAAGGCTAAGCAATGTATATATGTGTGTATCATTCCAGCCACAATGATCTTGACGTTCTCAGAACCCGTGAAGCTCTTTCCCCTCCCAAACTTTTGCATATGCCGTTCCCTTTCCTGCCCTGGTCTTCTTCCCTTGTGGTATGGCCATCTCCTCATCCTTTAGCTCTTAGTATAAAAGCTTCTCAAAGAGGCCAGTCCTGAGTGTCTGTATTAGTTTCTGATTGCCACTATAGTAAAGGAATGCAGACTGGATGGCTTAAACAATATGAATGTATTCTCCTACTGCTCCGGAGATGAAAAGTCTGAAACGGGTCTCCCTGGGCTGAATTCAGGGTGTTGGCAGGGCCTTGGGGCTCTAGGGAACAGTCTGTTCCGGTTTCTAGAGGTGGCTCGCTCTCCTCGGCCCGCGGCCCTCTTCTTCCGTCTTCAAAGCCAGCAAACGTAGCATCTTTACGTCTCTCTGACTGTGCTCCTCCTGTCTGACTTTTCCATCTTCTTAGGACCTTCCGTTGGGCCCACCTGGCTCATTCAGCGTACTCTCTCCATCTCAAGAGCTGTAACGCACGTAAACCTGCAGAGCTCCCTCTGCCGTGTAAACTAACCTATTTATGTGTTTTGAGGATTAGAGCACAGCCATCTTTTGGCACCACTGTTCTGTCTGCTACATTGTCCTAACTAAGTAAAGCACTGTTCCTCTATCTCTGTCCTCAGCTCCCTTACCTCGTAGTACTCACCTTACATACTTACAATTTTATTTTCTGGTTTACTTGGTTTGTGTATGCGTCTCTAACTAGAACATAAGCTTCTTGAAGGCAGGGACCCATGTCTAGAATCTCCTTCCTTTTCTGTTTCTTCAGCCAGTCAGTCAGGCTGATTTGGTTGTGAGTGACAGAAACCGTACTCAGCTGGCTACAGAAAAAAGCAAAAACAGAAAGCAGTTATTACCTTATATAAGTGAAAACTCCAGGGCTCTCATTGGTTCAGCCTTTGCTGGACCTGGGTATGCAGCAGATGTCATCAAGAATTTGTCTCGTCCCTTTTGTGGCTCAGCTTTTCCCTCTGTAGACACACACACGTCTTTCCTTGATGATGGTGAAGCCAGCTGCACTTTTTGTCAAAACCTGGAGTTGACCAGTTGACCGTCATTGGTCTAGTTGGGCGGGGGTGGAGATCCTTGAACCAGCCTGCAGGAATGATTGCACGGCAGAAACCACGTGCCACCGTGACATTCGAAAACATGTGGATTGGGACCGAGGGTAGGGCTGTTTCCCTCACGAATCAGGGTGCTTTACTGGAAAGGCAAATGAACGCTGGCCAGGCACATGCAAAGGACGTGGAATAGCTTCCTTTACAGTCTGGCTTACCTCTCCTCCCACCTTGGAGACTGGCTGGTTACTCTGATTTCTTCTGCCTTTCTACACATTTACATCATTACACAAATTAGCACAGGATTATAGGATAATGGTCCCTCTTCAATATGTAATCAAATATTTTGCACAGCACCTTTGGGTCTGTTAGGGAAGGGAATGGATTCAGCCTGCTTCTGTAGGCCTAAGTTCCATTTTATTAACCTTCACTGCTATCATTCTCTGAGACTAGGCCTGTTCCTCCGCATTTTATCAAATAACAGCTACATTTCCTGAGTGCACACTCTGCACTAGGCATCACACCAGTCCTTAGAATATCACCTCCCTTATTCCTCAGAACAACCCGCGGTGAAACAGCATCTCCTGGCCGCTGAGTGGCAGATCCATGGTTTAAACCCTACACCCCAGACAGAAGCTTCTAGAGCACAGGCCAAAAATGTGTTGGCTAAGGCTGGTGACATGAAACCAAGTATTTCTGCTTTGGGGGACCCCAGCCCTTTCCCCCTCCAACCCTAAAGAGCTAGAGGATTTTACTGCTATTTTTCTAAAGAGCAACATTAGTAATTACTTTGGCAGAAATTTTATACGAACAGAGAGCTTTTCTTTTTCATTTGCTTTAGCTTAGTCTTTTCCATTATTCATTCGGCTTCTTGAACCCTCCTATGCCTACACCATACTTATTCTTATTCACCCAGGACAGGTGTGTGGCACCTTGGAGAAGATGGAGGCAGGGAGAAAATCAGTCAGACACGAATTATGTTGAAAGATGACTGAATAAATTACCACCTCCCAGGAGTTGTATGAAAAATGGCTATTTCTGTAGGACACCAGAGCACCTTTTTCCTCTCTCATTCATGCGTATCCCTACACAAAGGCCCAGGGCAATGGGGAGTCTGTTTCTGGCCTGTGGGGAGCGTTCTGAGAATGCTGCGAAGCCCTTGTGCTCCGGAGGCACTGTGGGTGGCCACCCCCTTCATCTGCAGCCAGCCAGTCCCCGTGCACACCCTGCTTTGGGGACGAGTTTTCATCATAGTCTTCTTCATGGACAACTCTGGGGTAAACGGTTACGGGTCACCAAATGGTCTTGCTAATGAGAGACTGAACATACCAATGGACAATGGCCAGACTGTCTCTGATCACAGAACTCTGACCCGCAAGCCCTTCAGCCATCAAGCAAAAATGGTCAGGATTTGGTCGGTAACACCCAGCGTCCCTCCTTTTTTTAAATTTATTTATTTATTTATTTACTTACTTACTTTTGGCTGCATTGGGTCTTCATTGCTGCACACGGGCTGTCTCTAGTTGCGGAGAGCAGGGGCTACTCTTCCTTGCGGTGCATGGGCTTCTCATTCAGCATCCCTCATTTTTGCCTTCTCTTCCAACTCAGGACCAATTAGAGAAAGCCAAATATGCTCCCAAGCCAAGCAGCTTCTAGCTGGCCTGCCTTCAGCTTCCCCGGGCCGACAGCCTCCAGTCAGAACACACTGAAGCCTGCCCTCTTCTCACTAGGAAACGTGCCCTCTCCCCTGCCTGCCCCTCCACCTCTGCCAGACACCAGTGATGGTGGCTGACTCTCCTGCGATAACAAGCTTTAAATAAATGGCTGCTGTTTAATCTCATTTGGGTGGCCTTGGTTTACTGCTAGGCTAACTTTGCCCCGGCTTTATTTTTTTCACACAACTCTTCCCCTGTGTATCAACACACACCAAGACCTTGACCTCCCTCCCCCACCCTTCCTTTTCTCCTCCTCTCCCACTGGTCCTTCTTTTATGACTCTGCCCACTTTTGACCTTGGTTAAAATAATTTGTTACTGTTGTCGCATGATTATTTTATGTGTTGAAGGTCTGCCGTGCGCAAGGTGGGTTCACCCGTCATCTCATTTCACCCTTAGGGGAACCCCACAAATATACTCTCGGCCCCAATTTCACAGGTCAAGTTAATGGACAGCCAGAGGAATTAAGTGACCTTGGCTTCCCAAGGTGATAAGCAGTGAAGGATCCAAACTCATATCTGTGGTTGAATCCAAGACCCTGGCTGCCATTTTGATCTAGGTCTCTGATCTAAGTGTAACTCCCTGGAGGGCAGGCTCTGTTGTAGTTTATCTGTGTACTCCTCACAGCAGCTAGAGGCTTGGACAACTGGCTGAAACGTCTGAGGAAGGAGGGAAGAGAGATGAAGAAGAAGAAAAACAGGAAGAATGAACACAGATTAAATTAAAGAAAAAATGTTTGGCTGAGTTGCATAAAAATGATCTCATCTTTTTTCCTTTTAATATATCACTACATATAGTGTCTCTCTAATTTCAGGACGTGCTTTGAAGATGAAAAGTTGTGTGTGTCTGCTTAGCACTCTCTTTTAAAAATTTTTGTGGGATTCTAGTTGATTTACAATGTTGTGTTAGTTTTTAGGTGTACAGCAAAGTGATTCAGTTATGTGTGTACATATATTCATTCTTTTTAAAATTCTTTTCTCATATAGCTTACCATAGAATATTGAGTAGAGTTCCCTATGCTATACAGAAGGTCCTTGCTGGTTATCTATCTTATATATAGCAGTGTGTGTATGTTAATTCCAAGCTCCTGATTTATCCCCCCCTGCCCCCATGTTTCCCCTTTGGGAACCATGAGTTTGTTTTCAATATCTAAGTTTGCTTCTATTTTGTAAATGAGTTCATTTGTATCATTTAAAAAAATTATATTCCACATATGAGTGGTATCATATGATATTGGTCTTTCTCTGTCTGACTTATTTCACTTAGTATGATAATCTCTAGATCCATCCATGTTGCTGCAGATGGCATTATTTCATTCTTTTTTATGGCTGAGTAATATTTTGTCTTTCAGGAAAACATACTCATATCTGTACATTTACAGATGATTTCCTCCTTAAATTCCTTAAGCTGCAGACAACACCCGTGTTCCAAATGAACACAGATTCAGTTTTGTCACCTGTGTGAAATTAGGGTCCTGGTGTCCAGCTTCCCACTGTCGTCCGCCATGACATCAGCCTGTTCATAAGATGTTTGATATTCACCCAGCGACTCAGCCCAATTCTAAAGTCTCCGTGGTGTGCATCCAGGACAGCCACATTCCGATGCATTTTTCATGCATAGGTTGTTCATGCTAGTCTTTGAGATTGTGCAGTTAGCATATGTTGTCCTAGTGATGTATTTATTATAATGGAAGTGTTCTCAGGGAACCAGATTTAATAGTTTTAAATCAGAGGCCAACACGGACTTTTAGGAATTCCATTCATAGTAACTTTTAGGCCCGGTGAAGGGTTATGGAATGGGTTTCCATTGCCACATCTCCCCCGTCCCACAAATCTCACCTGGCCTACAAACGTTCCACTGTGGATTTCTTCAAGCCAGCCACCTACTGCACACAGAAAATTTCAGGGTTTATACCATCACCTAGATGACACGCCTTCCAGTGAAAAAGGGGTGGGGGAAAACGTGGGCTGGCTGTTGGGTTTATATCCTATACCCTTATAACAACGTGAGTCTCCTTAATGGAGAGTCTTGTAAGCCTGGGACTGACGGGAATCTGGCTTTTCTTGTGTTCAGTTGATAGCCCCTTGAAGGCTGGAGCCGTTGCCCATCTGTTTAGCTCTCATATTCACGAGCAAGTTGGACAACCCCCCCAAACTGAGGCCCAGATACCTGGCATCTCTTGGTTGATATCAGGATCCACAAAGGTTTCTTACATTGTTAAGCACCAAAGTAGCACTGCTGTACACCATCTTTACTTAAACTGCCCTGTTTCATGTGTGTGCATCCCCAGCATGCTTAAACAGGAAAGGCGAATGAGAGAGAGGGCCCCAAGATGCCCAGAAGGCTGTGGTTGCTCTGTGTCTACAGAAAAGAAGTACCGATCGAATTAGACTCTTAAATATCTGTGGATGTCAGAGTGAATACAAGCAGCTATTCAGTGTCTTACTCTGGCAGGAGAACAAGTCCCTTGGAGGTGGGAAGCCATGCAGGTCCCTGGAAGTGTGAGCAGATTGTTAAAAGTGTATCAAAGGTGGACCAGAGTGATGCCAGGTTGCACCCTTGGTGCTCATCCAAGGTCTAGGGCTAAACCCTTGCCTTTACCTGTTACATGCTTGGTTGTTCCTTCTCTTCCCAAAGAACGTCAGCGCATATACCTCCAGAGACCCAGCTCACCTCCCCAGACCATGTCCCCTGCCACCCTGTCTGCTACCAGTGCAGATGGGAAGCATCAGTGCTTGGCTGAGGAGTGGAGCTGCAGTTACCCTGAACCCTGAAAAGAACTATCAGAGAACACATGCTTTGGAATCAGACCCAGCTGGTTTCTACCAAACTGCTTGGACTCGTAACACACTTACTCTTTCTGAGCCTTAGTTTCATCACCTCTAGAATGGGAAGTCTTGTTAGGTATTACCTCATAGAGTTAGATATTCTGTAGGTAAAATGGCTGGCAGAGTGCCAGGCACAGAGATGGTCACTGTTATCAGTTGCTTTCTTGGGATGATCATTTCCTGCCGAGATCAGGTATAGGAATGAATGTATGATTGGCGTTCCTGGGACTGCTTTAAAGGAAGTATCTCTAAGCCCTCACGATAAGCCAGGTGTCCAGAAGGTGGCTTGCAAGCAAGGCTCTGAGTTACTTAGAACATGTTTGGAAGCTGTGTCCCAGGAGTGCCAAGTGCAGTCGTGGACGCTACAAGGGGCTGTAAAGAAAGCCGTGATAAATCACTCAGACCCTCCGCAGCTCGCTCTTCTCCCTAACACTCCAGGCACAGCCATTTCTCAACCTGCTCAGGGTTTCCCTGTGAGTCACCTAGACAGCTCTCCCGTCATCACCTCCCAGCCAACACTCCCCCTCCTCCCAGGACTCAGGATTTATCACGCTCAAGAATTGGGTGCTGGAGACAAGATGCCACATTCCTTTTCTTTTTAGATTCTGATTTCTTTGTGATGAAAACACAGTTGGTAGATAGGCAGATATTTCTTTTATACATGTATACGTTTTTATTGCACTGTGAATTTCTTAACCTTTAACTCATGATCTTAGTAAGTTTTTTGACTGGACCCGAGCGTAAGACCTGATTCAACCTTTTTTTCCCCATCAGGAGTCACTTGTTACTTTGAAAAACCAACTTTTATTTTTTGAATATGTAGTCAATAGTGTGCATGGTAGAAAAGAAGGAGAAGAGAAGAAAATTCAGGAACTGAGGCAAAAGAAAATTAAAACGTTCTATTAACTCCACTGTCCTGAGATGATCACTCTTAATATTTTGTTCTTTGTTCATTCTTTCTTTCTTCTGAGTGAAGACATTTTTGTTTTAAACAAATTGGGCTCCTCATCTCTGTGTGTGTGTCTGTGTGTGTGTATATTCTTGAATAAGAATTTCTCATGTCACTAACCATTGCTTAGAAAAAGTACCATATGAATGAATTGTATTTTGTTTAACCATTTCTCTATTTTTGGATAGTTAGGCTGTTTTGCAGTTTGAGCACCGTATTTTTATTTTGTTTTTTCAGAAAATTTATTTATATTTCTTTTAAAAGCTTATTTTTTTTCTCCCAGTTTTGTTGAGATATAATTGACAGCTCTGTGTAAGTTTAAGGTGTCCAGCATAATGATTTGACTTACATAACACGTGAAATGGGCACTGTACTTTTAAAAATAAGAACTCGGGTGTATTTTATTATTTACTTTTGCCTCGTATATTGTGTCACGTAAGCATAGCGGTTATGACGGCAGACTCCCCGATAACCCTTTCGCCTCCACTGATTAACCTAAGCCCATCAAGCTAACATACGTGTCTTGCCAGAGACTGGTTTAGAATCAGACGTGTGACCCAATCCTGATGCGTGAAAATGGAGGGCGCTCCTGGGAAAGGTTTTCTTACTCCTGAAAGTGTCGCACGAGGAAAAGACAGACTTTCTGCTTTCTCTGGACATTGGCTCAGCCTGGACGCTCTGCAGCCATCTTGTGCTCAGGCAGCCTTCCAGCCTGAGACGAAGCTGTCCCCAAAGGTGACAGAGAAACAGGTGGAGAAACCCGGGTTAAGTGGGGCATCATAGAGCTTCTGGTTCCGTTGTACCTGTGGCCCATCCACCTCTGGACTTTGGTGGTCAGAGAAGAAGCTATTTAAAAACGTTTTTTTTAACTTTTTATTTTATATTGGAGTACAGCTGCTTAACAATGTTGCGTTAGTTTCAGGGGTACAGCAGAGTGACTCAGTTATACATATACATGTATCTATTCTTTTTCAAATTATTTTCCCATTTAGGTTGTTACATACTATTGAGCAGAGTTCCCTGTTCTATACAGTAGGTCTTTGTTGATTATCCATTTAATTTAATTTCATTTTTTAATAAGTTTTCTTTCTTTTTTTAAAAGTAAATTTATTTATTTATTTATTTATTTATTGGCTGCATTGGGTCTTCGCTGCTGCGCGCGGGCTTCCTCTAGTTGTGGAGAGCAGGGGCTACTCTTCGTTTTGGTGCACGGGCTTCTCATTGCGGTGGCTTCTCTTGTTGCAGAGCACGGGGTCTAGGCGCACTGGCTTCAGTAGTTGTGGCGCGTGGGCTCGGTAGTTGTGGCTCACGGGCTCTAGAGTGCAGGCTCAGTAGTTGTGGCTCGCGGGCTCTAGAGCGCAGGCTCAGTAGTTGTGGTGCACGGGCTTAGTTACTCCACAGCATGTGGGATCTCCCCGGACCAGGGCTCAAGCCCGTGTCCCCTGCATTGGCAGGCGGATTCTTAACCACTGCGCCACCAGGGAAGTTCCTGATTATCCATTTTAAATCTAGCAGTGTGTACACGTCAATCCCAAATTCCAAGTTTGTCCCTCCGCGCCAGTAACCCTAAATTCGTTTTCTAAGTCTGTGAGGCTGTTTCTGTTTTGTAAATAAGTTCATTTGTATCTTTTTTTTTTTTTGAGAGAATAAGCTGTTTTAAGTTGGTCTTGAATCACGTATCTGTTACTTGCATGTGGACACATCCCACATCATTTAAGTAGGGAGAGCAAATATAACATCTTCACACTGCAAAGAGTCCTCCAGAGGGAGAAGCAGAGATGCAGAGAGAAGAAGGTTTGCCCAAGGTCTCACCCCCTTTGGGGAACCCAAACTGTTGAAGAAACTTCTTCTTAAGTCATGTCTTTGCTACTTAAAGCAAAGTGCCTTCCCTCACTCTCTCAGGTAGAGAGACACTGTCCCAGGGCCAGAGTGACATCACGAAATGAGCCTGGGATGGAGAGTCAGAAAGTTACTTCAAACTGGCTTTGACCCTTCACCTGGGTGTGTGATTTAGGCAGAGCTTCTCAACCCGTCTAGTTTCCAGGCCCCTTACTAGTAAACGAAGTTAATATACTGACACGAGAATCATGAGATATGAATTCCTTTGTAGAAATATAAAATGGTCACACAATTATCATCATTGTCCACTCCAGTGATATTTATCTAGCACCGACTATGCGCCAGGCTCTATTTTACGTTTTAGCAGTATGGCAGTGAACAGATACCTCTGCCTGCACGGCTTTTATATTCTAATGAAGGTGGCAGAAATTAACAGGTAAAACAGTAAACTGAGTGCTCTGGGAAGAGGGACTCAAGTTCCTTCTAGATTCTGATTTTTCCAGGATTTAAATAGTAATTTTAGGTGAGCGATTATTTTTTTTGTCTATATCTATGTATCTGTCTATCTGTCTGTCAGTCCATCCAACCATCCTGTCCCTTCCTTCATGCCTTCATGTCTCCCTCTCTCATATCTATGTATAAAATTACATATTTCACATTCTAGATTCTGATTTCTCCATGATCTAAGTAATAATTTTAGGTGAGCAATTATTTTTTGTGTGTGTATCAGTCTATCTGGCAGTCCATCCCTCTCCCCATTTGTTTGTTTATTGCCTTTGAACTTCTTAACCTCTCTTAACCTGCATCCTAAGTACATTGGTTGGACATTGGGGTAGCACTTACTTTTACTACTATCCGCATTTTTGGAAATAGACTAGTGTGCCTTCAATTGTGTTCCAAGGACCCCTGAATGTTGCAGTAGTATTTTCTGGGGTGTGCCCATGCATGTGTGAGCATGTGCATATGTGTTTATCTCAGTGATGGCCTAGAGAGATTAACTAAGCATCTATGGTTCATCTGAGCGACCACCTTAAAAATAATCACAAACACATGAAAATGCCTGTGTTTGCATTTTGAGTTAGTGGTGACTGTGGCCTAACTCTGCTGTTTTCCCCCAGTCTTCTGACATCTTCCTACCCAGTGTGCATTGCTGGTCCTCGTCAACCTTATTTTACAAAGAGGAAACTGAGGCTCAGGGGAGCTTCGAGGCTGTGCCTGGGCCACACAGCCCTCTGCTTGCAGGCCCGAGAGTTGGCCTGAGCCCCACTCCCCTCTCCCTTCCGTCAGCATCGCCCAGTGGGACACGGGCACTAAATCTGATTTGATTGCTGAGGGTAAACCAGCTTATAAGATGCTACAGAGCAATGCCTTTCCTTTCTGAGAATTTGATATAATAAAGTTGGCTTGATCTCCCCAGCCAGTATCTTGAGGGAACAAGTAAATTAAACAAGTAATTATATCCATCATGTTTTCAGAAGTTAGAAGATTTAAATATATGAATCTCATCTGAGTGTGCCGCCTTTTGTCTCTGGTGTTTCCTGCCAAAAGATCTCTTGACAGGAAATAAACATTAAAATAATCTTTAATCCCTTGTCTGGTCTATTACCATTAACAATTGATGCACTTTAATTTTGTGGGATTTTAACTACAAAATGGAACGGCTAAGTAGTGATAATTGGGTTTGGAATTATACGGTCATTTATATCAACAGAGATGCAAGAGGCTGGGAGGGAGGGTGATTAATTATTTACTATTTCCTGGCTGTGGTTCCTATTATAGAATTTTCTGATATGTTCTGCTGTGAACAATTATCACCAAATGAAAGTAAACAAATCTGTGATCTGAAGCCTTATTTAGAAGTTAGACTATATTTAGGTGTTCCGGGCTTGATTTTCTGGACCCTGTGGGCTGTGCGTGTTCCCCTTTCACGGTCCCACCAGCCCTGAATTTGAATATGGTTATCTTTGTGCATCTTACAAGCTCAGCCCTGGGGAGACACCTCGGTTTGCCAGGGGAAAGCAAAACCAACGTCAAGTCAGATGTCGGTTCAGTACCAAAGGCATGTTCGGGAGGGGGTCATGGCTTATTCCTCCCCGTACCTGGTTTGCTTTCTCACAGTGTGGGGAGACAGGAGCAAAATTGTCATGTCAGCTTGAGAATGACAGTCATGCTCTGCTCTTTCTTGTAACGTGAGCACACGCAGGCACGTGCGTGTGTGCTTGTGCGTGCGTTCAGTGCAGGGCCACCTCTTTTTTTTTTTTTTTTTTTGCGGTACACGGGCCTCTCACTGCTGTGGCCTCTCCCGTTGCGGAGCACAGGCTCCGGACACGCAGGCCCCACGGCCATGGCTCACGGGCCCAGCCGCTCTGCAGCATGTGGGATCCTCCCGGACCGGGGCACGAACCCGTGTCCCCTGCATCGGCAGGCGGACTCTCAACCACTGCTCCACCAGGGAAGCCCAGGGCCACCTCTTCATGCCTCCATCTGCCCCGTCATTGTTCAGTGGCACATAAACACTCTGTGATCGAGCCTTTGCGGGTGTGCAGTCACCGGCATGACATGCGTTTCCTTTCTCTGTCACCTCTGGGTGACGCACACCCACAAGGCGCATCCCTGTGAATCTTCTTAATTCTCCCTCCATGTGACTCCTTCCAAAGCCAGGGGCCAAGATCCTTCAGTAGATTCCTCTGACTCATGAAGATTGATGGGTCTTTGGTCCGATGTGTTTCATGGGAAGCAGAAGGACACTTAGAGAAAGGATGTGGACAGCAGCCATTCCAAGGGTCACTCTGACAGTCTCAGTTCACCCCCAGACTCGGGGGCGTCAGGGCATTCGAGCATACACTTGATGAGCAGGTTTTCCCTCTGGGTTCACGCATGCCTTGAATTCTGGAGATAGCGCAGGCCTCTCCTGGTGCTTTCCGGGTGTCTGAGTGGCACCTCCATTCATCCACCCGCACAATCCAGACACCAGGCAGGTGTCGCCTCCCACAGCCTCACCCTCTCGTGTGTCCTGCCATCACTGAGTTGTGTCGCTTACTGCCTTGGGTCTGGCCACGTGGGTCATCTCCGCCATCAGCGCCCTAGCTCTGGTTGCTGTCGTCCCTTGCCTGGGTTGTTACCATCCTTCCTCCCTGGGCCCGTGGTACACTCGGTCTTTGCACTCTGCAGCCAGGGCCTGGGGACGGGTCACGGGCCCCTCCTGCTTTTCCCAGCCTGTGATTCCTGATGGAGACGGGGGCCACCTTGCCCTCTGTAGCTTGGGAGGTGGATCAGAGAATGACTGGAGGCTCCCTCCCCTGGGCCATGCTCGACTCTTGATTTGCTGATGATGATACTATTGTTTTTTTTATTATTATTAACTCAGTTTTCTTTTGTGGGTAGAGTGTGGATGTTGGTGGTGATTGTTCTCTTCAGGAAGACTCGGCCCTGTAGTGCTGGACACACTTGGGAAGCCTGACTCAAGGGCCAGGTGACTTTGATGTTTCATCTGGTACCAGAGGTTCTCAACCTCACACTGTTGACTTGTGGTTTGGCCAGCTCTTTGTCGTGGGGTGCATTGTGGGTTGTTTAACAGCAGCCCTGGCCTCTACTCTCTAGATGCCAGTAGCCTCCACCTGCCTCCCCAATCCTGAAAAGCCAAAAGTATCAGCAGACATTGCCAAATATCCCGTGGTCAGGAGGCAAAATCACCCCTAGTTGAGAACCCATGCTTTATGCCCTTCTCCACAGTTTTTTGTTTTTTTTTTTGCGGTACGCGGGCCTCTCACTGCTGTGGCCTCTCCCATTGCGGAGCACAGGCTCCGGACACGCAGGCTCAGCGGCCATGGCTCACGGGCCCAGCCGCTCCGCTGCATGTGGGATCTTCCCGGACCGGGGCACGATCCCGTGTCCCCTGCATTGGCAGGCGGACTCTCAACCACTGCGCCACCAGGGAAGCCCCTTCTCTACAGTTTTGATGTGTTTTGTTTTTTTTTCCCCAAGAGAAAGTATTTATACTCTTATAGATTAGAACAAAAGAAAGTGTGAATAAAACCAAAATAGTAATATGAACTACTGCTTCAGTAATGCCCAGTATGTGCCAAGCCCTACTCCACACACTTGCTATGTATTCAGTAATTTAATCCCCACGAGAGTTCCATAAAGCAGTAGAGTAGTTTCTGCGGGTTGCCTTAACAATGTACCACAAACTGGGTGGCTTAAAATACGAGAAATGTATACTCTCACAGTTTTGGATGCCAGAATTCTGAAATTGAGGCATTGGCAGGGCTGGTTCCTTCTGGGTCTCTGAGTGAGAATTGGTTCCAAGCCTCTCTCCCAGCTTCTGGGGGGGCTCCAGCCATCCTTGGTGTTCCTGGGCTCACAGTGGCAGAACTCTGTTCTCTCTTCCCGACTTCACACCACCTTCTTCCCTCTGAGTGTGTGTGTCCTATCTTCTTAAGAGGACGCCAGTCATTGGATTTAGGCCTACCAGAATCCAGTATGACCTCATTCTAACTTAATTATCTCTGCAAAGACCCTATTTCCAAATACCCTCTGAGGTTCCAAGTGGACTTAAACTTGGTGGAAACACTAGTTAACCCAGTACAAACAGGTTTTACTCTCATGTCCATTTCACAGGCAAGGAAACTGCGGCACAGAGGGAGGACCTGACCACTTAAATCACAGATAACCAAGTGGCAGAGCTAAGGAGTCAAACCAAGTCCAACTGGTTCCACAGTCCAAGCTTATAACCATTGCACTAGTGGTTCTCAAAGCGTGGTCCTCAAGCCAGCAGCATTGGCATCACCCGGGAGCTTGTTAGACATGCACGTTCTCAGGCCACACCCCAGACCCCCTGAGTCAGAAACTCTGGGAGTGGGTTCCAGACATCCTGTTGTAACAATCCCTCCAGAGGCTTCTGATGCACCCTAAAGTTTGAAAAGTCTGGTTGAAAGTTCAATGTAAGAAAAATATCTTTGAAGACATCATTTTAATCAATTATCAAATGTTGCTTTAGTGCACTTACAAAGCCCAGTACTAACATCTTACTCCAAAAGGCTGGGCAGGAGAGTTCTGTTTATTTGTCTAATGGGATCTTTTCTCCTAGTTCACCAGTGCCCAAAAGCATTTGAAAAATCACACTGATCTGATCTTTGCCTATATGAAGATAGAAAGCGCCAAGTCAAAGATAAATTGAGAAAAGTATTTTCATTTGTCTAAGTCACTCTGCTTACTTAGACGTACAGCCTGACTCTTCTTAGATGTTTATTGCAGGAGAGCGAACCACTAGACCTCCAGTTCCCTTTCATCAGCTGCTTTCTCATCCATCCCCAGGGCCTTCCCCCCCAGGAATTTAACTCTCTGTTCATGCATGTAATAAAGTCGACTCGTTTTAGGCTCATCAGTACATTGTTAATTGATCTTCATTTCCTATTATTTCACCTCAAAGCCAGCACATCGCTCACCATGGTGACACCAGAGTTGTTGATTTTGCCTGTGCAAGCATTTACTCTTTTTTTTTTTTTTTTTTTTTGCGGTAGGCGGGCCTCTCACTGTTGTGGCCTCTCCCCTTGCAGAGCACAGGCTCCGGATGCGCAGGCTCAGCAGCCATGGCTCATGGGCCTAGCCGCTCTGCGGCATGTGGGATCTTCCCAGACCGGGGCACGAACCCGTGTCCCCTGCATCGGCAGGCGGACTCTCAACCACTGCGCCACCAGGGAAGCCCGCAAGCATTTACTCTTTTTAGCAAGCTTTCATTACCCTCTGTTTCGGAAGGCCTTTCCCCCATCTGTTTACTTTTGTAAACTTTGCTTCTTTTTTTTTTTAATTACAGACTATATAAAATAATGCCATCAGCAGGAAGGAGGTTATTACCTTGCAGAGAAAGTGTTGAAAGTAGATTGGCCACTTTGAGCCCACGTCTGAAATGCACTTGTGCACGTGAAGGTCCCCCGTCTCTGGCAGAAACCCCTTCCATTTATTTGAGGAGGTTCGGTGTGGGCCTGGGGGAAACAGAAGGAAATTGGAGGCATTGATCTTCTCCCTGGAGGTGGAGGAGACCGCTCAGCACAGGAGGAGGATCCAGGCTGGCTTTTCAGTTTCTGCTGGGAGAGGTCCTGGGATGGAGATGTAGTGATGAACGTCCGAAGTTCCCTGCATCTTCTATCAGATAATTCACAAAACAAGCCAGGCCTTCCTCGTCCTGGAAGAGTTTTACCTGAAGCTTTGTTTCATTTCTGATTGTCTGTATTGCTGCTTGCCACCCCACTTGGGGGAAATAAACGTTAAAAGGAATAGAAGCTCATGGTAAAATTTCAAAACTTTCGATAAGATTTGACAGTTAAGAGTTTTCCTCCCTTCCCTCATCTCCAATACTTTCTCCAAAAGAAACCATCTATCAAAAGTTTGTTGTGGATTCTTCCAGAAACCTCATATGCATTTACCATCAGATGTAGATATGTATAGCCTTTAAAAAAATGCACGCACCCAAGACCATTGACTACATTTTGTTCATTACCCTGCTCTTTTTATGTGATAATGTCTTGGAGATTATTTGGTACGAGCACAGGTAGCTCAGCCGCCCGTCGTGCCGTGACTGCGTCATATTCTACCACGTGGTGTCCTGTCACTTACTCATTCGCTCCTCTCTGGACACGTGTACGATGAACCCATGTTACGCTTTTACACACGATTCAGTCACGAACACTCCTGCGCGTGCCCTTCATCTCCTTGTGCCAGGATATCAGAAGGGCGATTTTGCAGTAGCAGAAGTGCTGGAGCAAGGGTTGCGTGCATCTCCGAAACGATTAGTTTCATAGGATTTGCCTAATGGTCCTTTAAAACAGTGGCACCAGTCTCCTCTCCACCATCTCCCCGGAGAATGCGTGTGTCGCCCCAGAAATTGTTCCCAGCAGCCACAGAAGGAGAAGCAGCAGAAGAGAGGGCTAGATCACCATTGACAGGTCAGCTCGTCAATAATCAGCACCCCCATTTTAAAAATTTATCTGGTCGTCGTGTTATAAGGTTCTTCTGAAGCGACCACTTCATAACACCGTGTAGCCCAATCCCTAAGTGTGGCGGGTTTTTTTTTTTTTCCTCCCCTTTCAATGCACCACATTGATTTTCTGTATGACTTTATCTGCTAAATACAAAGTGGGATTGAACAGTTATTTGTCTGGATTTGACCATTCCTTATCAAACATTTATGATTTAGCTTTTCGCCACGGCATCTTCTTGTAAGGTGTTGCTTATTTTTATCTTTTTCCGTAAAGGTAGGATTGTGTCAACAGCCCTGTAATAAATCTCTCTTGAAAGAGACGTGTTGCAGAGGGTGGCGAGAGGGCAGGGGGTGGGGGTGGGGGGCTCTGCCTGGGCTGTTTGAGGGAAAGCTTCACGAAGGGGCAGTGTGAATTGTTGCTGGACCGAAGTCCTCTTTCAATACTAGCCATTGATGCCCCAACTTCGGGGCTTGCAATATCTAGGGATTGGTTGCTTCTCGGGAAGCACAGGAGGATGCTGCTCTGACAATGAGTTGTCTAGTACATAAGTGAGGTTGGTACAGCCAAGGCCAAATCTTAGAACCACCTCCTGTGTGCACATAGATTAATGTCCCTGTCAGGGTCAGGGCAGGGTCCCCAGCATTCGCTAAGAGTCTTGGTTGGAATTTAATCTGCAGGCAAGAGACTGGAGAGTAACAGAACACAGTGAGACTTCCGTATTTTTCTCTCATTCTTTCTGTCTCCTTCTTGTTGAGCTCATTTTCTAGGTCCACATAGAGAAAAGAGGATTGGAAATTTTCACTCAGTTCTAGGAAACTTTATGGAGCACCTACTATGTGTCGAGCATCATGCCCTTGGAGCCAATTCCAAGGACACAGGGATGAATAAAACAATATGGCAGCATGGAGGGAGTGGCCATACCAGTGTGGGTTTGCACCCCAACTCTTCATTGTTGGGTGACTTAGAGAAAGTTTGTTGTTGTTGTTTAAAATAACACGCACCTGTCATATCACCGTTTCTGTGGATGAAGTATTTGGACATGGTGCAGCATCTCTCAGGCCGTAATCAAGGAGCTGCTGTCCCAAGCTCACACGTAACGGTTCTTGGCAAGATTTGGGTTTTGGCTCTGGTTGGGCTGAGGGCCTCAGTTGCTTGTTGGCTGTTGGTTGTTGGTTGTTGGTTGTTGGTTGTTGCCATGTGGGCCTCTCTAAAGGGCAGCTCACAGCGTGGCAGTTCAGCTACGTTTCATCTGAGTGGGCCAGCCAAAGAGTAAGAAACAGCAAGCAAGGCAGAAGCCAGCGTCTTGGGGGGACTTAATCTCAGAAGTGAAAATCCATCATTTTATTTATTTTTTAACTGAGATATTATTTAATACTGTAATATTCTCCCTTTTAAAGTATACAATTCAGTGGTTTTTTAGTATATTTTCGAAGTTGTATAACCATCACCACCACCAAATTACAGAACGTTTTCATCCCTCCAAAAAGAAACCCCAGTCCCATTAGTAGTCACTCCCCATTCCCTGCCCCTGGCTTCTGGCAGCCACTAATCTGCCCGTTTTCTGTTTCTATGGATTTGCCTCTTCTGGACAATTCATATAAATGGAATCATACAATATGCAGCCGTTTGCGACTGGCTTCTGTCACTCAGCCTGAGGTTTTCAAGGTCCATCCATGTCGTAGCGAGGATCATTATTTCATTCTTATTTTACAGCCAAATCATATTCCATTATATGGATATATCATATCCACTCATCAGCTGATGGACGTTTGGTATGTTTCTACCTTTTTGGCTCTTATGAATAATGCTGCTACCAGTACTCATGTACAAGCTTTTATGTGAATATGTGTTTTCCTTCTCTCGGGTGTATACCTAGGCGTGGAATTGCTGGGTCATATGGTAACTCTGTGTTTAACTTCTGAAGAACTGCCAGATTGTTTTACAAGGTGGCTGCATCCTCTTACAGTCCCACCAGCAGTGTTGGAGAGTTCTAGTATCTCCATATCTTCATCAACACTTGTTGTCTGTCTTTCTCATTATAGCTCCTAGTGAGCCTGAAGACGTGCAAGTCTTTTCTTAATCCTCAGTTGACTCCTCTGGGAGCATTGGGCAGTTTCGTGTTAGGATTTCCAGGAGTAATAGAGTTGAGGCGGGTCCAAGATTTTGTTTGTGTTTCTAGCCCCAGGGCATCATGTTGTGTAGTCGCATACCCAAGTTCACTCCTCAGTACTCTTCTTTATGGAGATGTGGGCCCTGGGTTTACTTAGGAGTGTTTATTTCTGCTTTATTTTACAGCGGGTGTTCCGAGCATGTGTATTTTTATGTTGCAGAATCACTGATGGTAACTTTTGTTGGGAAAGGCCCTGGTTCCTACTGATGTCACGTAGAACTGGCCCATCATCTCTGACCTTGAAGCTCTTCTAAAGAACACAGCCATGCTTTCCTAGACTCAGAACATCTTCTAATGCTGCATGGCTGGACTGCCTCTGTTTCTATTCCACAAACACCATGCTCGATGCCCTGGCTACAGTGATGGCAACCCCGTAGAAAACCCACATTCTGTAGGGACTCCACTGTTCCCAAGGAAATTCCCTTTGTGACCCCGTGTGTGTGTTTACAATATAGTTATCGGTACTCTGACTTGCTTGATGTGTTAACAACACCTGTCTGATACTTGCTCATCATTTCACTTGTTTACCTAACTCCCCATTCCTGCCCTCAGCCCCAGTGTAAGTCCTGTGACATCAGGGTTGGTTTTTTTTTTTCATGTTTTGTTTACTGCTGTGACCTCAGTCCCTTGAGCAGTTGCTGGCACATGGTAGGTACTTGACAACTAGGTGAAGGACGGAGGGTGGGAGGAGGAAGACCCCACACTACAAATCTCATTGTAGAGCAGAGGAAATTGAGTCTTAGATTACTTAAGCAACTCAGCTTCCCCCTTTGCCTGGCACTTTCTTGTCTTCATTTGTTGAGCAAATATATATTTTGAGTCTAGAGTGTAGAGAGTCCTGTTAGCACTTTGAGGTCACACTGCCTGCGTTTGATTCCTGGCTTCCTGCATATTAACTGTGCATCCTTGGGTGAGTTACTAGCCTACCGGCACCTCAGTTCTTCCGTCTTTAGAATGAATATAATAATAGTGATTTCCTGCTGTTGTGAGGACTAAATGAGTTAGTGCACGTAAAGACCTTACAGAATCAGGAGTATGTAAACATGGATTACTGCTCTAACAGTGATGCCTAGTATTATTTTTATTACCCCTGTTTCGTTTTTGCTGCTGTTCCCTACTAGGTGTCAGGCACTGTTCCCAGGATCCAGAGATGCTAGGTTAAATTAGACAAAACCTCATCCCTCATGGAGCTTGCGTTTAAGTGGTCGGGGGAAACGTACACATTAGATTGTTTCACATGGGAATGAAGAAAGGGAAGGAAATAGTGATTGTGTACGTGGTCAGAGGTAGGTTTTGAGGAAGATGACATTTAAACGAAATCCTGGATGGTGACTGCTGTACAGACATCTCAAGAAAGAGAATCCCGGCTTCCCTGGTGGCGCAGTGGTTGAGAGTCCGCCTGCCGATGCAGGGGATGCGGGTTCGTGCCCCGGTCCGGGAGGATCCCACATGCCGCGGAGCGGCTGGGCCCGTGAGCCATTGGCCGCTGAGCCTGCGCGTCCGGAGCCTGTGCTTCGCAACGGGAGAGGCCACAACAGTGAGAGGCCCCACGTACAGAAAAAAAAAAAAAAAAAAAGAAAGAGAATCCCAACCAGAGGCATGACAAGTGCAAAGGTCCTGGGGCAGAAATATGCTTGACCTGTTCACGGGAGAGGAAGCAGCTACTGTGGTTCGAGCCAAGTGGAGTGATAGGCGATGAGATGGAGAAAAATGCCAGACTGTAAAGCGACTGTCAGTCTGGATTTTATTCTAATCATGGTGGGAGTCATTAGACGTTTACAAGCAAGAGGGCGACATGGTTTGAGTTATGCTTTTACAAAGAGGTGGTTGCAGTCTGTAGGAGGCAAGGGGAAGGACCACTTGGGAGGTAGCCCAGGGATCTAAGAGGGCAGCAATGGTGCCTCAGGCCAGGTGAAAAGAATGGAGATGGAGGTAAGAGGTTATATTCAGGATACATAATCCCAGTGAGCACATTTGAATGTAATTGGCTGTTGGCCTCTCTCCCGCTGTATACCACAAACCCTAACCCTTCTTGTCCACATCCTGATACCTGGTGTGGGCCGGCCACCCAGCAGGCGCCCACTGCCTGTTGGCTGCATGAGTGTTGTTGATGGACCACCCATGTAGGAAGTGGCAGGTTGGAGTTAAAGCTGGCTAAAGTTCCTGGCTACGGATGCTGTCAGCAGGCTCATTCACAGCCTGTCTCCTGGAATGATGCCTTCAGCCTTGTCCCCTGACGCTAGCAGAGACTCCGAACTTGTAAATAATGTTTTCCTTTTAAAATGTGAGCAGAAAGAGGAGGCAGTGGTGACACAACTCCACGCGCAAATGACTTATTTTTTACCCTTTCACAGATGAGCACAGTGTATCAATACTGGTGCATCCGGGAAGTGCAGGCCTGTCGGGCAGCCTGCAGAACAGAAGCTCGGCTTGAGGATCCATTATGTTCTCCCTGAATTAGGCTTGTTGAGGCTCTCTTATGAAAGTGGGGTTTTTCTTAATTATTAGCAGTTAAAAATAGGAAAGAAGATTTCAAGGGAAAAAAAAAAAGTCACAGGCCACAAGAGCCCAATTCTAAATGTGTGCGTGCACGTAAAATGGAATTTGCTGAACATGAATAGGCACTTACAATGTGACTAGAATTGGCTCTGTCATGTGTCAGCCTAATAGCCTAAACCCTGGTTCAATACAATGAACTTGGGAAGGTTTGCTTAATGAAAGAACTGACGTTTTCTGTGCAGTGGCCGCATTCATCAGCCTGCATCCTGTTCATTACACTACAAAGGGCTGCCAATGGGAATTGGTAGGGTCATCTATTAGATAAACGTGATGGGGACAAAAGATAGCAGAGGCCAGGGCCTTGTGGAATGTTCTGAGGTGGTCTGGGTTACTGGAAGAGCAAGCCCTGGTTAGGGGCAACATGTTTCCAAGTTGACATAAGGGCTTTTGGGGCCTTGGGCTGAATTCTAGTTATGCCCTGTCCTGATATGCACATCCTATGGTACCGTAGAGGGGAGATTTCATTTATCCTCAGCATCTCCTTACCCCTCGTGGGGTCAGTTGGGCTGTTCACAGTTACTGGGTTTCTCCATCTGGGCACATGGTACAGCTGTACTTTCCCTCCCCACGACTTGCTTTGGCCAGTGGAATCTGGGTGGAAGTGATGCGTCAAAGAGACACACTCTCTGAGGCAGAAACTTTAAGAGCCTAGTGTGTGTTGCACCACCCCCTCTGCCATGCTGACGGGCAAGATTTCTGATACCAGCTGCCCTGTTGTGGTGGGACTTGGAAAAAAGACAAAGGCAAGAGCCTCAACTGACCCAAGATGGACTTAGAGAAATAGATTGTGCTTCTGCCTTGTGACCTAAGATGCTAAGGTGTGGGGGCTTGCTTGTTACAGCATCACCACCAGGTTCATCCTGACTGCTTACACCCATCGACAGGCCTAGAAAGAGACAACCAAAGCCCAGAACAGTGGGTCACTTCTTAACACACTTACAGTCTATTTTTGCAGTGTTGGAATATTGTAATTTGCCTTTTAAAAAAAATCATCTTTAAGATCTGTATATGTTAGTAAATTTCAGTTAGCCTCTAGAGCCATTTGATGGCGGTGCCCCTTGGAGAACTTCAGCAGATTCCTTCCGCTGTGAGCGTGGCCGGGAGTCATTGGAAATTGCAGACAACACAGGATCTGCTGATTGGCAGGGTCATCTTGGGAAGGGCCATTGTGGAGTAAAGATCAGGCCCATTAATTCAGGGGGGATTTACATCAGTACTATCTGCCTCTTACCTAATGGGACTGTTTGGTTGTGTTCTTTCCCGGAGAGATTAGTGATTGAAAGGAGGAGATTTAGAAAGGAGCGATAAAAGTTTGCATTTAATTCTCGTGACATGCAGCTTCCTAAGGAGGCTCCATGGTAAATTCAGACTTAAGCCAGAGGACAGTTTCTCCTAAAAACAGTATTGATGTCCAGGTGGTGACATTTCCATAATAAAGAGGCTTTAAAGGGGTTTCCGGGAAGTTGCACTGTCTTTGTATTATCTCTAACCCTGAACCCCAACTGTCGGCAGAATTAAAATCTCCCTACATAATTATCACCGGGGGTTTGAACATAGAGTCCTCATGTATTTGTTTTTTGAATTTATCCACGCCTAAAATCATAGTTTCTTCCCTATTCCCCCTCCCCAGCAGTCCTCACCGTCAGTTCCGTAAGTAGGGATTGTGCTTGAAGGGCTGTGGTCTTTCACAAACCTACAACAAACAGCCTCTGTCTTCATCAGGTCATTGCAGGGGTTAAGTACGAGTTTTGTTAAAGCACTTAGGACAGTGACTAGCGAGCAGTGTGTAAATGTTACCTCTGCAGCCAGGGAGAAGCCGTGGTTCCTGGTTGTCCAGCAGATCGGGGTTTGATATTCCTGCCTCTGCCAGTTACTCACCAAGCAGCCCTGATCCTGTCACGTAGTCATTCTCAGCCTCAGTTTCCTTCCCATAAAATGAGGGCAAAAGTAGCAGCTTAGCACCTTCCCCATCAAGTGTTTGGGAGAAATAGATGAGCTAATGCTAGGCTGTACACTCAGCCTAGCCCCTGCCACTAAGGGAAACCTCACTAAAGGTTCCTTCCTCTTAGTGACTGTACAGATGGAGGCGGTGATGGGGGCGTGGTCTTTGCCCTGAAATCCCCCAGTAGCCGGTTGGAAGTACAGCAGTTGGCATGTTGTCAGCTGCCAGTCCCAGAAAATCCTGGCTCAGTGGATCTGAAACAAGGAAGCGATGTGTAATCTCACAACAGCCAGAGTCCTGATTGGGGCAGCTCCTGGTGGGGTGGTTTTGGGGACCCGTGCTCCCGTGTGACTCACCGTCCACACGATGGACGCCTCCGTGGTAGGTCCGTGATGGGCTCGGAAGTGGAGATGTGTGTGCTACAGAGTCAGACAGAACTTCACCTTAATCCTAGCTGCCAAAGCTTGAAAGCTCTGTGACCGTGGGTTAACCTCTCTGCGCCTCCATTTTCTCATCTGTAAAATGGACGTAGCGATATTGCTGATCTCATAGAATGGGGTCATAGTCAAGGAGGCTTGCGTTAACTGCTCCTGGCACATAGTCTTCAGGTATCATAGAAGGTAGGCAATGTATTCAGCATCACTCATGTGGTGGCCGATGGGATAGGCGCTCAAACTCCTACTGGAGTTGGTCTCATGCCACAGCACGCTTCCCATGCCAGAGCTCCACAACCTCTGCCGTGGAAAACTGTACAGAAGGGTTTGCTCTCATATTTAATTAAAAATAGGCCCATAAGAGCCGTAACTTTTAAAAACCTACATCATTGCTTAATACAAACATAATCTGTCATGAAAAGAATTCGGTTTATCCTACTCTTATGAAGCCCCTTGCGTATAAATTTCCTTGTTCTGTTCAACGGCAGAGAAAAACACTGCTTTATAGGTTTGCCCAGTATCTTCCCTGAGAATCCATGGGTGACCTTGTCTGTAACCCTTTGGCATTTAAATTTTAGTCTTCAGCTCCTAACAGCAGACCGTCTTTCTCGATGCAGAGCTGTGTGTCTGTTTTAACACCATTATTAGACTTGGACAGGTTGACATTACAATAGAGTGATGTTGATATAAACATAGTGTTCTGGGTCCTGTTTGTTTTGTAGAATATTAAAAGTAATGATGATGAAGGTAACAGGATACTGATCAGAATACTCATTACTGTGCTCTGTTGTTCTAATGAACTCATTCGAGAATCTCTTTTGTTTCTCCGTGTGTCAGCTTCTCTCACATCAGGTGGAGCCTCGTTTGCCCTATAAAGCACCCGTGACGTGACCCCTCTCTTGCCCTCTGGGTGTGTTCCTCGCTGGTCTCTAGGATGTACACTTGGATTCTAGCACATTGGTCTCTGCCCTGCCCTCAGCCAAAGCTCTTCTTAAATACACCGGCCATCAAACCCACACAGCTCAGTCCTCTGTCCCCTAGACGTATCTTTCCCCCATATTAGTCTTGACTCCCCCTGGAAGTTCCCCCTGTGGGAACTTCGAGGTCCAGGGCCATGAGGTGAAATGTCATTAGGCAGATAGGAATGATGTTACAAGGTTCCACTCATCCGACCTTCAACCACCACTCATTGTATTCTTAACCTGAGCCGGCACTGGAGTCAGAAGACTGAGTTAGGGTCCTACAGTTTAGCTAGGACAGGCGTATGAACATACAGTCGGGGGCTTCGGTTTGGTGAGTGCAGTAACCAAGGTACCAAGCGAAGCAGGAGAGAGAAAGCCATGGTTATCTTTGCCGGGTGTGTGGGACAGTGTAGGGGGATGAGAAGGAAGACGTGTATAGAAGGAAGCTTTCCCTCGGAGAAGGTGTAAGATGGGCCTCGGAATCGAAATGAGTGTTTGTAGGTAGACCGTCCTGGGAAGCTGAGTGGTGAGAGGAGGGAGGGAGGAAGGAAGGAAGTAGGTTCTTAGCAGCAGGAATGGTGGGTGCGGCAGCCCGGCCGTGGGCATCTTCAGAGCACGCCTGAGTCTCCCTGATGAGGCTCCCAGGAGCCACTTGCGAAACTCCCAGATGGTTCATCTCCGTCAGGACTTGCTGCAGGAAACGGGAGCCTCTGTGTGTACTTTGGCAGGAGGGGGTTCAGGAAAGAAAACTAGACGCTCACGAAATTGTTGGAAGGTCTGCAGACGCGGCTTTGAGGTCGGTCTTCTCCGTGAATAACACAGAAGCGACCCTCCAGGGAGCTGCACCACAGCTGGAGCTAAGCCAGACGAATCAGCCAGAGCCAGCGTCTTTGCCGCAGCCCCGTACCTACCACCAGGAAGCTGGAGACCGACCGGGCACCAGAGCAGGAAGACAGAAAGCTTCATCTGCACGTGGCCTCGCTGGCCAGGACGAAAAGCCCCGGAGAAGCAGGCATATGGCCTTTGCCTCGGTTCTACTGACCGTGTCTCATGTGGCAGCACCTAGCAGTTGGTGGGACAGCTCTGTGCCCAGGATGTAGCTGCCAGGGAGTCCTGGGAAAGTACTACTGAGCTTTCTGATTTTTCCAACTAGAACAGTGGAATCAGGAGCGATGTTGCCCCTCAGGGGACGTTTCCCAACGTCTGAGGTATTTTCGGTTGTCACCACTAGGGGGAGCAGATGCTGCTGGCTTCCTGTGGGTCAAGATCCGGGATGCTGCTCAGCACCCTACAGGGCCACGGGGTAGCCGCCATCTCCAGGGAGCATCCAGCCCCAAGTGTCAGAGTGCCAAGCTTGAGAAACTCAGACCCAGCAGGAGGGTGAAAACGGACCACACGGATCCGCCTCAAATATCCAGCACAAATATGTCGTTTGTTTCCATTCCGGAAGTATCAGAAGTTTTGCTGGTTTGAACTGTTTACTAGACAGTTGATTTTAGTTCCTTCAGTATGTTCCCCCTTCAACTTTGCATCCCGGCATCCTGCGTGACTTACCCATTTTGATGATTTCGGTGGCTCAGGAGATTCTTTCTTCGAAGTAATCTCTGATAAGATTTTGTTTAAGGAGAAGGAAACATAGACTTTCTTTCCACGTTCCATTTATTTCTTGTGCACGTACTATTTTTTCCTCAGCAGAGTTCTATCATCAGAAGAAATCCTCCGGAAGTGGATGGATTTGTTCCCTTCCTCCTCCCCACCAGTACCTTTGAACTTTTCTTTGGCTTGTTTTTCTTTTCCCTCCAGAGGAAGGAGGGAGGAATGACGGACGGCCAGGAATTAGAAGCTCCTTCTCCTGGTCGCCTCTAGACACCCCTTCTCTGACATCAGGGTTTCTCCGCATCAGTGGAGTGCGGCTGAGCTCCGGCACACCCCTAATTCCCTGGCGCTTCCCGTCCACCCGCGGGTCCCGGTCTGACTGTGGCCAAGCCCACAGGGGTTTAGGAAGGACAGGCAGACCGGGATGAGTTCCCAGCCACTCTCCTCCCAGGGTTGTTTCCTTGGACGTTTTGCTGTGCATCTGCCTCTTGTGACCCTCCCACAGCTCAGGAAGGAAAGACCTTTCCAACCTCCCCCGTGATGCTAGTTTATCCTGGAAATAGGCAGAAACACCGTGGTGGTCATCATGACACGACATGCTGCGTTGGCACGTTGCCTTACGGGAAGTATTCGATCCGATCTCTGATACACTTACGGAATAATCAGAGGCCCCTAACCCTCTCCACGTGGATCACAGTATAACGGTTAGGTACAAGTGCTTCAGAGTGTGACAGACCAGATTTGGATTCCAGATGGATGCTGTACTCTGTGGTACAGGGCCTGCCCCTGCCCCCCGCCAAATTCATGGCTATCCCGAACCTCAGAATGCAGCTTTATTTGCAAATAGGGTCTCTGTAGCTGTAACTAAAGTCAAGGTCGAGATGAGATCAAGCTGGGTTAGAGTGACCCCATAACCCAAAGAGAGTATCCTTGTAGGAGAGAGAAATGAACTCACAGTGAAGAGGTAACATGAAGACAGAGGCAGAAATTGGAGTTACATGTCTACAAGTCAAGGGACCAACACCCAGAATTGCCGGCAGCCGCCAGGAGCTGAGAGAGAGGCCTAGGATGGTTTCTCAGAGCCCCCAGAAGGCCCCCACCCCATCAGCACCTTGATCTCAGACCTGTGGCCACCTGAACTCTGAGAGAACAAATTGCCATGTTCTTCAGCCACCTAGTGTGCAACTCGAGGGAACAAATACAGGTACTTTCAGTGGTTTCGCTTAGGTGACGCAACTGCATGAGGTGAACAGCGGTGTTATTGTCACGCGACTGCCACTTCTGAATCACACCATCCCCTGGTTAATTGCTGGTGCTCCCAGTTGCCTGGTCTCCTCGTATGTCAGTGGAGATGTCCCGATCTCATTGAGACGTGGCGCTAAGACTCAAATGAGGCACAACGTATGTCAAGCACTTGGCACACAGCCTGGTCCACCGCAAGCGGGCAGGAAATAACTACCCTTATTAGCGTTGTTATTATTTCGAATGGAAATGTATTTAAGAATGCACAGTCAGTATTCAGTTACGCTCACTAATAAAAGGAATAAAGCTATAGACTGCAAAATAGAAACTACATGGAAAGATTGCTGGATATTTTAAAGCAGTGACATAAACACACACGGGCACCAAGCTTTTGGGTACCTAACTTCCTTCCTACTCGGCCCACCCCAGCAGGGATGGGCCTGCAAAGGGGCAGTGGGAGAAATATGATCCCTGATCCTACAGGGAAGATAACTTGCTTTTGGCTAGCTAAGAGTTAAATGTCACTTTGAGCTCCAGGATCCTGATTAAAAAACATTGCCTCATCCTTTTTCACATCCCCTCCCTTTGGTAAAAGTTTAGAATACTGGCAGGGCAGCAGGTATGTTTAAGTGACTTTTTTCAAATGGCAGATTTCATTAAACCCATCAGCGGAAGACAAGCTCAAAAGAATTTTGCAGGGAGCTTGGGAATTTCTCTTTCAGTCTTCCCACCTCCATCCACACCTCATGTTCAAGGTGGTAACTGTGGACTGAAACCTTGTGGAACACATGCAAATGCAAATTGGGGCATTTACCATAAAAACGTAATGCGCCGAAGTGCCTGTTAACATAGTATTCTATAGCCAGCTGTGGTGATCAGAATAGTTATATATTGAAGAGGCCACACAATAGTGTAGTTATAGTTTGGCAATTTCTGGAATGTGTGTGTGTGCACTTTTCCTGTTCCAGCTTCTATGATGACTCGGGTTTGTGTCTGTATTCTGATGGTAGCTGTGTTATAGCACCAAGCAGTGCAGCCCGAGAAACCATCCTGTCTCCACACTCCACCTAAATGGCCTGTAATCAGTCCATTCTACCTTGCATAACCAAATGTTATCACTTGCAAACAGAACAGCTGGAAAGGTGCTTAAAGCAAAATGGTCAGATGAAATTTTAAAAACTGGAAAGAGCACAGAGATCCCCCAGAAGAGCAGCACTGGCCCGGAGCCCCCCATTTCCGGGCCCCACATTTGTACTGATTACGGCCTGACAGCTCTTGAGTTTCCAATGATAACAGCCATCTGACTTGATCGGAGTTCAATGGATTTTCGCTAAAATAGAATCATCGCCGTGGTGATGGATAGAAAAAGTAAAGCAATACATCCTGATAAATGTTCCTCCTGCCTCCTTCCTCTCCCCAGCAGTGACCTTGCGCAATCCATAAGAGAGCGAGGCACAGCCCTGGTCACCGCCGCAGCGCATCAGGACTTGGAAATTTAAGTAGCTTTGAAACCCATCAATGGGGTGACGAGGGAATGGCTGGAGATAGCAATGGATCATGCTTAGAGGGCTCGGAGGGAAACAGGGTACGCTGAAGGTCAACGCAGACACATCCTCAAGGAACAGCTCCAACCCTCATTCTCATTCACAGGAGGCAGTGGCCCTGCAAGGCGAGATCAGGGGAAGAGTACAATAAAACAGGAATTTCCGGCGCACGTAATTTCTTCTCAGAAGCGAAAGGTACCAGAGGCTGGTGCGGAATATTCGCTGCCCTGAGAGCGAGAGGGTGCCTTGCCCACCTACCCTCCCCAGTCTTTGCCTCCGAATAGCAAGGAGCAGGCTGCACAAGGACCCACTCAGCCCCTGTGACACTGCCTTTATTTGCCAAGTTCTCCAACCCATATAGCTCAGCTGGCTGTGAATATTGTGAAGACCACTCAGCATCCTTAAAGATGCCGACACCGGAACAGAAAAAGAAACCCGACTAAAACAGGGCATCTGGGAAGCTCCTGGACCAGTCACATCTCCAAGCCCCGCGTGCTTGATGGGGGAAAGAAGCTTCCGGGTGGTTCTTCTGGAAGAAGTTAGACATTGGCAGGCGCCCATTACTGTTGGTTACAACTCGCTAAAAGAAAATATTAAAATAAAAATTAGATCATAAATTTGGAGTCACAGTCACCAAGCCTAAAGTGCAAATTGCCAAACAAGTCAAGAGACTCATTAGCATTTTATGTAAATCAGTTATTACTGTTCTCCACTTCCTTAATTATCCATGTTATTTCAATACAACCCTTTCTTTGATGTCCCAATTCTATATTTAAATAGTGCAAGATTTCTATCGTATCCTCCCGCAGAGGTTTGTGCCATGCAAAAAACATGCCAAGAGCAGCTATTTTAGAGACTACAGGGAAATGTTTAATTGGTTCATCCCATTTGAGTTATGAGGGCGTATTACAGAGCACATAAAATCAGAAGCACGGAAAGTACTCGCTTGGAGAAGTTTACTGAAACCTGCAAGAGACCACTTGAAATTTTGTCCCCGAGACTTTTTGGATTCTCGGTGGGACCTGATTCAAAAGGAAGTTTTGCAGAGTTCATTGGATTTTGCTAAATGATTGATTTATAATTAAAATATTTGGAAATAAAACCCAACAGCCCTCTTTCCTTTGGCACAGAGAGTTATGCTTTCGGTTGGATGGAGGGAACACAGATGACCGAGAGAAGGAGAAACACGGGTGGGTATGTGAGGAGGGAAAGCATTTCCCATCTGGATCCTTTTCAACTGGTTCATCTTCAGTGAAAGAGGAACCATCACAAGCCTGAAGATCAGCTTTGGTGATGTCTTGTTCTCACAGTTATCTAGAATTGGAGAAAATCTAACAAATTACAGAAACGAGGGTCTTTTCTCTAATAAATGAGCTTTTACAATAGCAATGCAACCTCGGGGACTGTAGTAATCACGCCTATCATCTCCCAAGCAGTAGATCCCACCCTTTCTGACGCCTGCCTTTATCTTTCTGCCTCCTGGCCCGTAACCTACCTTGTTTTTAAATACTTTATTTAAAAAAAAAAAAAAAAGAAGAAGGAGACTCTTTGCATGTGAATTATAACTGAAAATAGAGGTAAATGGATGGAAGCTTACTCTTCCCATGTATTTTTGAATAATCACTGTATCTGATTTTTTTTTTTTTTTTTTTTTTCTGGAGGAAAGGGCAGGTCTGGGAGAAAGCCAGTTGATAGTGGAGGATTTGGTGACAGGTAGACCCGAGTCCAAGACCAAGCTGTGTAGCTTTGTCCAAATCCATCTACACACAGTCTCCCCACAGTGAAACATGGCTGACAGTGCTTACCTTGAAGAGTTGTCATAAAAATTAGCATTAATGTATATAAAGTGGTTAGTATCTAGTAGGTGATTGAATGGTCAACTTGAGCCTCTATCCTAGGCCAACCCCTGTGCCGAATGTTTACATAGATGACCACGTTGAAACATACACTCAAAACACTCATCAAAGTAAGTATGATTACTACCGTGTATTTTTAACAGCCGAGGTGGTTTCTGGTGATTAGTGATTTGCCCAGGGTCACAAAGACAAGCACAGGAACTGGAATTTTAATCCCAAAGTTGTCTAAGCTAGAGTGATAGTTTCAACAAGAACCATACAATATAGTAAGCCTAATATTAAAAGGAGGGAGAAGAACCAGCATTTCTCTGTCCTTTCTCTGTCTACTTAAATAAATAATATTTACAGAAAACTCATCTCTGTAGACTGGAATACTTTAAATATTTAATCTGACTTATTGGTTATTTATTTAACAAGGACTTTTATGGGGCTTGCCATGTTCCAGGCACTGTCCTAAGCACTTATAACTAGTAACTCATTTAACCATTTAATAAATATTTATTTTGAGAGAAAGCCTGGGGTTTTATGGGAGAATTCTACAATGCTGGGAGCGAAGAACCCTCCCCAGAGCTTGCAGTCTTATAAAGTCCCTGGGCACTGGTGCATATATATGCTTTTGTTTTTTTTTTTTAAAAAAAGGTAAATTACATTTTTTAAAATATGATTTTTCTGTTCATACATATGGCATACTCGTTACAGGAAGTTTGGAAGGAAGAAAAAATTTTTTTAAGGATTTGTAATCCTCTGCACATTGTTTACATCAATCCAAGATTTTAGTGGAAAGAGAAAACACGTGGTCCAGCACAAGGAGTATTTTCCAGCCTCTTCTTCACGTTGCTTGTTTTAAGAGTCTCAGAGTAATTCAGAAGTTACTACTAATCATAACAAGGGCAGTAACTGGATGGAGAGCCTGCCAGGGGTTCAAGTTCCTGAGCCCTGTATCTTCTTTTTACAGCTTGCTGTCTTCTTCCACGTGGATATAAAACTAGCGTCAAAGATATCACCCAGGGGGACGTTTCCTATGTAGTCCAAAACAGAACATAAAAAATTGGCATGCCAGCACCCCCCAAAAGAAGCCTATGCCCCTCTGTCACTATCCCCCGTTTAAATCGTGTCCTTTGGGCCTCGGTTGCATGAACTGTTCTCAGCCTTCAATCTCTACTATTTGCTTTACCCTGGGACTTCCTGTTGTAGAAATCAGATCGCTTATCTGAAAAGCTTCCGTCCCCCCAGTGACTGGTGGGGTTTCATCACCGGGAAAGCACATTGTTCCAACTCTAAAAGTCTGCAGTCTAAAATCATCATCATGTATTTTCATCAGAATGAAATATCGGGTGCTGTGCTCAGTGCAAGGTTTTATTAATGATGTGCTGTCAGGGGCTGGATGTTCTGCATATTTGCATATTAAACAGCTGAGTGAAGAAACATTCTTTTTATTGCTGCAGGGAATAAATCAGTTTAAAGCAAGTTCTCATCATTTATACTCCTTTCAGCTCAGTCTTTTTTTATTGAAATAAATTGTTGAAGTGCTTTGCTCATTCTTTGAATACTGATGAAATTTACCTTGATAGGACCTCAGGAAAAATAATATTTTCTTAAAGGTGCAGTATTGTTCCATTTTCGAATATTACTTTAATACATTATTGATAAGATAATTTAGAAATAACAAGTGAAAGGGGATGAAAAACAGTTTTGAATAAAGAAGGTGTTTCCTCAGGACGATTTTGCCAAATGCATTTTTATTGGTGAAGTGTAAGCAAAAAAAAAAAAAAGCCAATAAGCCACAAAAAGTAATTGTTTTTTTAAGTGAACGACCAGCTATTTTTGCATTCAAATCCCAGTGGGCATATTCCATCCACACACAAGGACACAGTGTTTGCCAGATACCAAAGCTCACTGACCACTGGGCAGGCACACAAGAGGTCCCAGGAAATCAGGATGTTTTCCAACATGAATTACACCCTAGTCTCAGGATACAGGTACCGTGGCCGTTTGACAGGATCCTCACATGTTTTGGGTTCCTAACTATTCTTTACCTCCTATCTCTTCCAGAGGTTGAAAACCTCTGTTCAGACAAACTATGTCCTGAAAACATTAAAAATAAGTGTTTTGGCCCTCATGATGTTTTGGAAACTTCTAATTGCTTGCCAACATTTTAAAATTTGAAATTGGGAAATTTCACATAAAAATCCAGATTTCCAGCCTCTCTCTTAAAGGCAGAAGATCAAACAATCCTAAGCCTGTTCTGTCACCCTTTGCTGGGCAGCAGCCGTCTACGGTGGGTGGGACGGGTCCTCCAGGGCGCTGCAGTCCCCACCGCTCCGCCTTGTGTTCCACTAGTATTAGCCTTTATGATGCCTACCAGGCATGATTTATTTTTTCCACCGCTGGTCTGTACCTTTTCTCTTGGCAGTGAACTCATGTATATAAAGTGCTTGTGCATTGCCTGGTGCGTAATAAACACCCAGTAAGCTTTAGCTGGTATTAAAGTAGATGAGGACATGAGAACCGAGGTTAGTCCATGAAATAAATGTATTTGTTCTCTTATGATGTATCTTTCTGAATAGGAAACCAAGCATTTCTTGAGCTTATAATTTTTTTTATTTTCAAAATTAAGTTTATTTCTAAAATGTAGCTCTCTCAGCTCCTTTAAATCTGTGCTCAAATATCCCCTTTTCATGGACTCCTTCCTTGACCACCCCATTTAAAATGGCAAATTTCTTCTTGAACTTTGCCCTTCTTGAATCTTCCCTGCTTTCGTTTTCTCCTAGTGGGTATCACCATCTGAGGGACACTGTTTTCTCTATTTTATCCTTTCATTTGGTAATTGTCTCATCCCCCTTCTCCGCTAGAGGGTGAATGCCAACAAGGCCCAGGGCTTTGTCCCTTTTGGTCCCTGCCGTGTCCCGAGCACCACAACCCATGCCTGCCACTAGCAGATGTAGTGGGAGCTTAATGAATATTAATTGAATAAACGAAAGGAAGGCTGGCTGAATTTGCTTCTTATACATTGGCCTCAGTCTTTACAGAAATTCCATTCAACAAGTATTTGTTGGAGCACCTACTGTGTGCAGGGCCATGTGCTGGTTGCAACATGGAAGAAAAAGTGGACAGGGCAGAGACCCGAAGCTCGGGAAGCAAGTCCAGGCCAATGGTCTGTGCCGAAAACGTGATGGTTGTCTGCAGAACCACAGTGCACATCCTTGAACTGGTATGGGCGTAGATTCGGATCTATAAAATACAAAAACAGGAAAACACATGCAGACTTGAAGCCCAGCCGTCCTTTGGATAAGATTAGATCTGGGATAGGCCTAATAGCGGGTCAGTGTTTGGCTCAGGGCTAGAAAGGAGGGATGATCAGAAACGTACCCTTTCCACAGACCCTTTTATAGGCCAGGCACAGGGTCAACTGCTCAGAGCAGTGCCGTGAAGAGTCATTGCTCTTCCCATTTGACCCCGGAGATCAGTGAGGCTCAGAGAGGGTCAGCCACCTCCCCAGGGTGGCACAGCACATTTGGGCACCGTGGGCCTGGCCTGTAAGGTCTAGACCTTACCCTCTGTACCATGCTGCTTCCCACAGTCAGGAGATGGGAGAGCAGGGATGGAGGCAAGTCTGGAGTGTGTTCCTGGACTCTCAGTGATGCCATTTGGTGAAGTTATTGGGTGGAGGTACCAGCATCTTGGATGCAGGGAGGGATTGGGGAGGATCGTGTCTCCTGCTGACCTGCTGTGTGTACAGAGATGGAGGTTTCTTATAGGTGCCTGAGATCCTAGGGCCCATTTCTCACCACAGCAGTGGTAAGTTCAGGGTACAAAGGTGGGGCAACCTTCAAAGAGCACAAAGAATGAATATAACATCGGTATAGGCTTTTCTTTTTTCTTCTTCAATCTTGACAAAAACAGTAAAAAGCTCCTTTTCCTGTTTCTCTGCCAGGAGTAGTATCATATCCATATAAATAATTTGTGATAGAAGCTCCTTATTTTTAAGTGGAAAATGCACATTTGATAACAGGAGAATAATGTCCAAACGTCCGCTCATTGACGGCTGCCAAGAGAATGCCAGCGCTGCTTGTTGCCTGGAGAACGAGATGCTCCGATGCAGCTTTTTTCAGCGGCCACATGGTCAGTGCCATTGCCTTTGCTGGGGCAGAGCTCTGAGCACTGGCCCCCAAACCCACCTAACCGATGGCGGCCGAGTGCTTTTGAGCCTTGGAGATCTGGAGTCAGGGCAGACCTGGGTTAGGATGCCAGCCCCACCACTAGCTGGCTCTGTGACTTTGGGCTCATTATTTTGCCTCTGTAAGCCTCAGTTTTGTCATCTGTAAAATGGGCATAATGTTAGCCTCTACCTCATAGGCTTAGGGTGAAGTTTAAGTAAGAAGAGGCATCTAGCACTGGGTTCTTTAACACAAAAGGCAGCCATTGGCCACACGGGGCTGTCTAAATTAATTAAAATTTCAATGAAATTAAAAATTCAGTCCCTTAGTCATACATTTCAACTGCTCAGCAGCCACACACAGCTAGTGGCCACCACGTTACATAGCACAGATGGAGAATGTTTCCATCACCGCAGAAAGTTCTGTTGGCCAGCCCTGTGCTAGTGCTCTTAGCTCAGTGTCTGGTACAGAGTCTGCTGTGTTGGTCCTTATTATTATTTTTTTTTTTTGCGGTACTCGGGCCTCTCACTGCTGTGGCCTCTCCCGTTGCGGAGCACAGGCTCCGGACGCGCACGCTCAGCAGCCATGGCTCACGGGCCCAGCCACTCCGCGGCATGTGGGATCCTCCCGGACCGGGGCACGAACCCGTGTCCCCTGCATCGGCAGGCGGACTCTCAACCACTGCGCCACCAGGGAAGCCCCGGTCCTTAATTTTATTCTCACTCATCTATAAGGAAATAAAAGAAGGTGTTTTACATCCTTGAATCAGAGTCCTCGTAATCGTGATTTAAATAAATTGAGGTCAGTAGCACCCAGGAGTCCCTCCATATACATGAAAGGAAGGAAGCAGAGTTAGGCAGTCCAGACAGAGAGTCTCTCGGGACAGACGAGGGTTGGAGGGTCCCCGATTCTGATCTCAGGGGAGTCCCGTATTACAGGTGTTAACCTGATTAGCCCAAGCCTGGCCCCTCGCTAATTACCTGAAGTGGATGGGACAGTTTCCAGCGCTCAGCACAAACCTTCGCGTGTTAAATCTGCTGCTTCCTATTTGACCTTGGGAAGTTACTAAGTCATTGCTTCTTCTCTTAAGCTTTGGTTGGCACGAGAATCTTCTGGAGGGCTTATTAAAACCCAGTTCCTGGGTCCCAGCCCCAGAGCCTCTAATTCTCTAGGTCTAGGCTGAGGCCCAGGGCTCAGCGTTTCTAGAAGGTCTCAGACAAGGCTGATGCTCCCAGCCCTGGACCACGCTTGGAGCAGCTGTTTTTGAAGCCTCAGTTTCTTTTTTTGTAAAGAGATGTTCTTTGAGCTCATGATTACTGTGGGAATTGAGAAAATGAATATATATAAAGTCCACAGCCAGTGACATTATAGAGACTCAGCAAAGGGGATCTGCTGTTATTATTATTTATTTTACCAATTATTATTTTTATATCCACATGTCAGGATCTGCTAGAATTGCGTCATATTTGGAAATCGGGCCCTAGTGCACTATACCCCTCTCCTACCATGAGCTAGCACTCTTGGATTTAAACTTTTAAAGAACCTTTCAACCCAAAGTCAGGTCATTCTGGACCGGTGAGGATGGATGTATCTCCATGCGTGCAGTTGGTGTCTCTCTTTAATCAAGCACTTCTCCCTTTCGGAGTAGCTTGCAACCAAAAGAGCTTACTCTGTTCATTCTTTCACAGCCCGGAGGGGGAAGGAAGGACATTGTGTAATGCACTTGCCCACTGCTGAGAGTGTGCTGGGTACCTTGCGAAGTGGGTGTTCTGCAAATCACACATGCTTTGGTGATTGAACGTCAGCTCCAAGGGGAAGACAGGTCTTCCCCAAGTGGAGGATGCTATGAGGGTGACCTTTCTGTTTTAAGATCAGAAATTTTAATAAATGCATCTCCAGATTCTGTTTTCAGTTTTCAAAATGGCAGCTCAGGAGAAACGCCCAGCATTCCTGGCTCATGTTTTCAATCCCTGTGATCAGCCACGGTCTTTAAGGACTTGAGGGAGTTTTGATATTAGATATCAAATGGTAGTGGTTTGAGTTTGAAGAGCTCATCACGATGTATAACTCAGATTTTCTGAGTGTCTTAATTAGGCTTCTTTGGTCACAAGGGACGGAGAGTCCTACTCATGTCACCTCTTTTAAGAAAAGGTTCATTGTAAGATGTTGGCAAGCTAGGAAACAAGGCAGCTTCGGGTACCTGTCTCCGATGATTCCCTCCTGCACATCCGCCATGTTCTTTTTCTTCCTGACTGCCTTCTGCCAGACACTGCTAGATTTATCTGTTCTTTTCCCTTGCAGTTTTGGCTCACCCACTCTTGGTTTTGCTCACAATGGGGCAACTCAACTCCATCTCATGGCATCTTGGCATCAGCTCTCTGTGGTACAACAGGCTTAGAGTCTATTTGCCAGTCCCCAGTCCAGGAAGCCATTGGCATGAGTTACTCTTTCCATCAGCAAACTGCAAACCAAACTTTCAGATAGAGTGCTTTTGGCCCAGGTATAATCGGACCTGTGATCTCTTCAACTGTCGTCAGAGTGGGCAGGGAGAGGTGTCAGGTGATACAAAATATGCCCACCTCAGTCGAGCGCCCACGGACTGTGGGAATTCTCCTGGGAAGGGCAAGTGGGTGGGCAGGCGTGACTGGTCCTATCCAGTGTCCTGAGGTTTTGCAGTTTAGGGCCAGTCGAACTGCAATGGCAGCTGCAGCATGTTGGGTCAGATCAAGTCCAGAATTCCTCTCCGCCCCACCCGTCTGCAGTTGTCTCAGATTTATTATGGGACCTCGATGTGGTAAAAGCATGCCTGTGGCCTCCATCTGGCTGGAGAAGTCACGCGGAGCCTCTCAGGACCCCCCTTCCTTCCCTGTTAAAGATTCAGAAGGACTCTGTCCAAGTAGTTGACTTTGGGGTGAGGAACACCAGTATGCTTTCTCCATCATAGTCTCAGTTACAACTGGTTTGACCTCTAAGTCTCATGGACCCCCCCCCCTTATATTGAGCTACAGAGATGCCACAGTCATCCCTGTGCTTCTCTTTGTTCCCACCTGTGTTTTAGTGAGACAGTCACATCTTCCAAAAAGAGGGAGCCTGGAAATGAACTGGTGATTCCCTCCTCTTACAAGCTCACTAGCAGGTACTAGAAACCTGGGGACACACCGCATGATTGTCTTACACCAGTGTCTGCAAAAAAGCACATCATGGACTTCCTTCGGGAATGTCCCCACTTTGATTTTTATTCTGGGCTGTCCTTTGCCCACAGTCCCTGCAGGGGACTTCTTTCTCTTTGACATCCTTTGTCACCTGGTCCACCCCCTGAGATAATTGCCCCTCGACCTGTTAGGGTCTCCACTTCTGGCAGCAGCAAGATGACTTGTCATGGTTTCCATTCTGACTTTATGACCCTGGGAGGGATGGGAGGGGTCTGTGAGGTCATCCTGTCCATCCCCAGCACAGGTAGGATGGGTCCCCAATGGTGCAGTCAAGTATTTGGTCCGGGTCTCATTTCAAATGACTCAAGTGATGAGGCCCCGGGACCTCCCTTGGGAAGCTATTCTGCAGCCTAATAACTCTCACCATGAGAATTTTTTTTTTTTGGTATGTGTCTAATATTCGGAGTCGGACACAATGAGGTTATAAAGAGCTAAGTCTGTTTAAGGTAGCTCTTCACAATAATAGTCACTTCTGTTGTAAATGTTCATCCAGCACAGGAGTTAAGTGCAAGTTACAAGGAGACCTAGGGACTATTTATCCTAAAATATAAGAATAGCCCCCAAAATGAGAATCAATGCTGAAAAGCTCCTCCATCTACCAGTAATAACTGTCCTATGTATAATATTTCACATAGTGATTTTTTTTTTTTTTTTTTTTTTTTTGCTCATACTGTGCTAAATACAAAAGCAGAGAAGCTTCTACCATTGAGTGCTTAGCCCAAAATTCATAGCTTCCCTCGCTGAAACTGCTCTGACCATTACTCTCATTCTGCTTGCCAGGGAATGAGATCTTAGCCTGTGTCTTTCTCCTGCGTGGGGTCTGTCTGTAATCTTAGTCACTGTTGAGAGCCTGGTGGGAGGTTAATTTTTGCTGGGAGAAAAGATCTCAGGGTGGGGTTGAGGGTGGGGAAGCAAGAATGAAAGGGAGAGAGACAAGGACACCAAAGGAGGAAGAAGAAGAAAAGGAGAAATAGAAATTGGGAATTAGAAACAGAAATGTAAATAAGAAAGAAGGGAAGAGGTGGGGGAGAGAAATAAAGGGAATGAGACAAAGAAGGAAAGGAAAAGAAAGTGAAAATAAATTGGGGGAATAGACTGGGAGTAGACGTGGATACTGTCAGTACCCAATGTCCCCTTCAGGCGTCACCTTTCGGATCCTTCCTTTGCTGTAAGAACCCAGTTCCCAAAGTGTGGTTTCCACACCAGCAGCAACATCACCTGGGAATTTGTTAGAAATGCACATCCTCTGGCCACACCTCAGACATCACGAATCAGCACAGCAGGGGAAGGGGCCAGCCACCTGCCTTTTCACAGGCCCTCCAAGCTTAAGAGCCACTGCTGTAGGACATTCTTCTCGGACTCAGACTGTTTGTAAGGATGGCCTGGCAGTTAGAAGGTATTTGTATTTAGAGGGGACTCCACCCATCATCCACGTGCTATCTCAGCCTGTAACAGAAGCAGAGGTTGATGTGCAGAAACCGTTATCTCTTCACTTCTGAAATTCACCCAGGAAGGCAGCGTCCCCTTTCCCTGGACCACACATGATGGCCCACGGTAACAGACAGATTCCATATCCCAGCAGCCGAGGCCTGAGCCACGCAAGTTTGGCAAAACGTAAAAGGTTGGGTGTTGAATGACCACCCAAATCAGCGCTGTTTCATTTCCATCCCCTCACACCGTTTTCTTGTCTTTGCTTCCCACATGCTAGTCAATCCGAGTCACTTTAAGTAGATAATGGAAATACAAACCTAAGACGTTCTTGACGTTCCCGTGGCGTACTTAGAATTTAAAATGAAAGTCCTCGTATCAAACCCTATGTCTTAGGCGAAAGGGTTGTGTTCCTCAAAAGGGGAAAATGGAAACGTCCTCCCTCATTTTCAACATGAGCTCTGGTTGTTTCAGGATCATTCTCCTGCACGCTGATAAATATTTATCATGGTTAAATGAACAATCATTTGGAGACATCCCATTTTATTGATGCAGCTTCTCAGGACGTCCTAATTGTGTCTCCGCCTCGCTGTTTTCTGTTTTATCGGAACACGCAGGCATATACTTTATGAGGTTGGGTAATGAAGAGAGAGAGACCCCAGTAAACATATTTGCTAAGAGTAACGGTTATCTATAGCTCAGCCACCCTCTGTGGGCACAGCCTCCATTACACAATCCAAGGCAAGCAGTTCATAGCTCAATTAGACCTAACTTGCTTCAGTTTTAGGCATTATGTTATCCTAAATTAATACCATATTTCATATCTGCAGGTCTGACTATTAACCGGATTTTGGAACCTTCAGGGTTTATTATTTAGCGTCCCTGAAGCTCCCAAGTAGGCATTTTAAAGTTCCTGTGTTGGAACAGATTAAAAATTAGCTAGAAAGGCATGTTAAATAGTCCACTCCCTTTTCTTTGCTAATCCTGCTAGCAGAAGTGAAAAAGAACATGCAAGTGAGGTCAGATGTGGTCTGGCGCACGTGCTGGCTTGCTGCTGTTGCTGAAATAGGGCTTATTTAACCTAGAAAATAATTTCTGAAACCTCTGTAGCATGTCACGGGGCCAAAATCCAAGCACACCAACCGGGAATGGTTATTTTTTCTTCTTTGTGCTTTAAAGTTTTCTACAATAGGAGTGCATTTTGAATGTAAACTGAAAAAGAAAAAAAAAAAAAGTAAGGCCTCACTACAGATAAAAGTGACAAGACATGCAAATATTTTGAAAGTAATTTAACCCCTGGAAAACATCTCTATGCTTCTTGCTGCATTATCTTCATCTTTAGTTGTTAATCAGGAATGGGAAACTTACCTGGAAACCTTAATTTCTGAAGATTTTTCGTGATGAGTCAGTGTATCAGTTGCTAGTTTTTTTTTTTTTTAGGAAAGATTCTGACAAATCTGTCTTTTCCAGGTCCCCATGCACTAACTCATTTCACTTCTATTTCTCCTACATATTTAGAGCATAGAAGATTCTGCCCTCCTTAGATAAACTTTAAAACCTGCCCCCTGTGCCATCCTCGGTGAGGCCAGCCGCCCTCCCTGCTCGCGCCAGTCACAGGGTTTACTTCTGGGCTAGTGCTTCTCACCCAGGGACAGTTTCCCCCGGAGGAGGTTGGCAGTGCTGGGAGGCATTTTTTGGTTGTCGGGACTTGGGGAAGTGGTGGGAGATGATGGGGAGTGCATCTCCTGGGGAGAGACCAGGGATGCTGCTTGGCCTCCTACAACGTGAGGGGCAGCCCCGCACAACAAAGAATTATCCAATCCCCAAATCTCAATAATGTCCCTGTTGAGAAACCTTCTTCTAGCTACACCTAACCGTGGGACGGTCACCAACCGGTACTCGGCAGGTGCTCCGCTCTCTGCTTGCCTTGAATTTCCCTTTGCTAATTCCTGCTCATGCTTCTAAAGACCACCCCTGACCCCCACCCCAAGCATCATGTCTCTTTAAGAAAGCTTCGCTCAGTCCTATAGTGTCTTGGGACAAACTGCCCTTACTTCTCCCCTGAACAAAGGCTCTTCTTGACCCAACTTCAGTCACGTTCCTCTGAGCCCACGTCGCGACTAGACCATGACCTTGGACCCATCCTGGCCGCTTCTACATAGCCCAGTCTGAGCAAGAATCCTAAGTCAGTTTAGAGAGGATCCTTCCACCCTTGGTATCTGATCAGCCAGGCCTGCCTTCAGTAAGAATCCTGTTAAGTCAGTTTAGTAGGAATTCCCCTACCCTTGATGTCTCTTCTTAGTTATTTTTTATCCACCAACTAACTCCACCCTACCTTTCCCTACTCAGTCCCTGGCTATAAATCCGCAGCTGTCTTCACTGTATTTGGAGTCGAGTCTCATCTCTCCCACTGTTGCCATGGTCTTGACCCCTACAGCCCTGAATGAAGTCTTGCATACCATTGTAACAACTGTCAGAATAATTCTTTCTTCCTAACACCTCACCTACTACATTGCCAGCTCTTTGAGGTCAGGACCGTGTGTTGTCTAGGGCCAGACGTGCACATGGTGGTTACCTAAGAAATGTTTGCTGAGTGAAGGTCTGAAAGCATTTGGCGGAAAGAGAACACATACATCATTACACGCGTAGCCTCAAACTCCAAAGGATACACTTGACCCGGTTCTTTGTCTTCTCCCTTCCATCCAGGCGTTTTCCAGCCACCGCCTAGATGCATGTATGAATAAACTCTACCATTAAGTCCCTGAATTATTTAAGCACCGCCAGTGGCCAGTGATTCTTTATAAACCGTACAGTGGAATGTATTGCATATGCATGCACTTCAGGAGCACCTGTCAGCCTACCCAGGATGGCTTGATGTTTTCTCTCAGGGCCGCATCAATACTCGGGTATTCTCAGATAGTGCAGGCTTTGTGTTCAGGCTTCTGCAGGTGCTAAAGGTTTGTAAAACCGGGCCCCAATCTGTATGTCCAGTGCCTTCTCTAGACCCCCTTTGATAATCCTCACTGAGCAGACACATTCAATACATCTTCACTAATGGGTTCTGACTTCATAAAATGTATTAATGACTTCTTTTTCAAAGTAAGAGTGCTTTGTGCTTTGAATACAAGTCTTTCCTGCCTTAGAAGTTCATAAAAGCAAAAGCACAGTACTTCCCCCGATGTTTGTACAACAGGGGAATAGACGTACACCCAGGGCTTGGAATTCCAGCTGTGCTTCTCTTGTTTGTGATTCCAGAGTTCAGGCTGCCTGGCAGAAGGGACCCCCTGATTCTCAGTCGTCTGTCTGATTTTGGTGAATTCCTTTCTGGCAAAAGGCTTACAGTCATTTCATTTGCAAAATAGCTTTATCACATGACAAAGACAGAAAGGAAAACCCGGAATTGGCCTGCTGGGTATTTTAAAAAAGCATCTTCTCACTTAATCCTTGTAGCAGCCCTGCTGGAGAGAGTTATTAGGAGCTCCCAGTTTGCAGATGAGGAAACCACTGTGCCAGGCAGAGGGTGTGGTTCAACTCTCACCCTGGACGAACTTCAAAGGCTTTACTACGTGGTCCATTTCTCCACGCTGCTCTCAGTCGTAGTGGTGAATGGAAGAGAAGCATCAACTTTTGCCTTCCCAGATTTTTTAAGTACTTGAAAGATTTTCTTCAAGAGTGAGCAGAAACCCTGGCTTCCTTACCAATTCCTAAAGATGCAGTCCTCCCCAGAGTGCACACAGCGTTTATGGAGATTGGTTTTCATCAATTCTTTGGTTCACAATGAAGCACAGTAGAGCGATGCCCACTCACTGCAGAGTTGCCAGCACCTGGCTAACATCTGGTCTTGAAGAATGTGGGCCTTTGGGCTCCAAGACATCGAATGAACCCTTACAGGTAACACCTGTAGATTTATACGTGTTCCTCTGCAACTACGAGGGCCATATGCCCGGATCCTTCACTTTCATGTTTATTACACTTACAGTTGAGGACACAGTGGGTCGGGGGACTAAGATTACTAGTGGTGCCCCATAAATATGTTATTTATCATCCCTACAGACCAAGATGACCATCTTAATTTCATGCTCCTTAAATCAGGGTGTGAATATCCCCAGTTTTCCCTGGTGGAGTGTCGGTGCCAGAGTTTATTAGAAGTCACAGGAAATCAAAGCTCGTTTTCTTAAAAAGTCAACTTCTTGGGTGACTAAACCATATTGTTTAGAGGAGGGCACACACAGATATCATTTCATAGAATGCCTCTTTCGCCTGTTGTTTGTTTGTTTGTTTGTTTGTTTTTAAGATAGAACAGGGCTTCCCTGGTGGCGCAGTAGTTGAGAGTCTGCCAGGCAATGCAGGGGACACGGGTTCGAGCCCTGGTCTGGGAGGATCCCACATGCCACGGAGCAACGGGGCCCGTGAGCCACAACTACTGAGCCTGCGTGTCTGGAGCCTGTGCTCCGCAATGAGAGGCCGCGATAGTGAGAGGCCCGCGCACCGCGATGAAGAGTGGCCCCCGCTTGCTGCAACTGGAGAAAGCCCTCTCACAGACACGAGACCCAACACAGCCAAAAATAAATTAAAAAAAAAAAAAAAAAGATAGAACACGAGTCTTTAAATACACATCTACTCCCATGGATCTTCTTTGCTACGAGAGAGATGTCCATGGAAGATTTGGAAAGGCCAGCCATATGGACATCATCATATTATTCATTTTTATTTGTCATCCAGAGCTCGCCAGCAGCCTTTCAGATCTCTCTCTCCTGAAGGTGCAGCTTGATGCTTGTAAATGTATGTTGCTTTGTTGCAGATAATGCGCACGTTGAAAAGCGATCATTTGCCCCCCTCCTGGGTCCGCAACTCAGATATTCTTTCTGGTTTTGTGGCCTGGGGTTGTTGACACCCACCTCCTGTGTTTGATTGCCATTCTGGAAGCCCAGCCCCCCTCCAGCATACACGCATGTCCCTCTCTGTACCACGGGGGAATACTTCTGTACTGCAGTTAATTTTCCCTTTGTTTATCACTTCCAAGTTCCACTGCAAACTGTGCTGCCTGTTTTGTCAGCCACCATACGTATATCCCTGTTTCAGTCCCAATTCTGCAGTTTTTTTAATATAAATTTATTTATTTATTTATTTTATTATTTATTTGTTTATTATTGGCTGTGTTGGGTCTTCGTTGCTGCATGCGGGCTTTCTCTAGTTGCGGCGAGCGGGGGCTACTCTTCGTTGCGGTGCACAGGCCTCTCATCAAGGTGGCTTCTCTTGTTGCGGAGCACGATCTCTAAGTGTGCGGGCTTCAGTAGTCGTGGCTCGCGGGCTCTAGAGCGCAGGCTCGGTACTTGTGGCGCACGGGCTTAGTTGCTCCGCGGTGTGTGGGATCTTCCTGGACTAGGGCTTGAAGCCGTGTCCCCTGCATTGGTAGGAGGATTCTTAACTACTGCGCCATCAGGGAAGCCCTGCAGTTGTTGTTTTTTTTGTTTTGTTTTGTTTTTAACATTATCCCCATCTGGGTGACACATATGTGCTGTAATGGATATGCATCTTGTTTAACATGTACATAGAACCAAATAGTCGTACAGCAGTATTTCAGGAGGCAGGCACTCCTCTGGGGCAGTGCAGACGATGTTGCCCCCCTGGGGACATCTGGCAGCATCTGGAGATATCTCTGGTTGTCACAGGAGGTAAGGGATGGGGAGACATTGCTACTGGCATCTGTAGGTAGAGGGCAGGGAGGCTGCTGAGTGTCCCATGATGCACAGTGCAGCCTCACCAGAGAATTAGCCAGCCTGGTGTGTCAGTAGTGCCAGGGGCTAGCAGTGCTGATCTAAGAGATTTAATTCTTCTCTTCGCCACTGCAAATTATTAGTCAAGATGGAAATACCCTCTCTTTCCCGTATAAAGTTGTGGTGTGAGATACGCAAAGTTAAATCCTGTGATATTAGAACCAGTGAGTGGAGCTGATTGATCTGAGACATGTACTCTTCGCAGCTGGCAGGGAGGCAACCCTACATAAAAACATCAGGATTTAAAGACAATTTAGGCTTACTTCACTTAGTGTGATAACCTCTAGGCCCATCCATGTTGCTGCAGATGGCATCATTTCATTCTTTTTGATGGCTGTGTAATATTCCTTTGGGTATATGCACCACATCTTCTTTATCCATTCTTCTGTTGATGGACACTTAGGTTGCTTCCATGTCTTGGCTATTGTGAATAGTGCTGCTGTGAACATGGGGAGTCAGACAGAAAAAGGCAAATATCATATGATGTTGCTTATATGTGGAACCTGAAAAAAGGATAGAAATGAACTTATTCACAAAACAGAAATAGTGTCACAGATATTGAAAAAATACTTACGGTTTCCAAAGGGGAAAGGTAGGGAGGGATTAATTAGGATTTGAGGATTAAACTCTACCCACTACTTTATATAGAATAGATAACCAACAAGGACCTACTGTATAGCACAGGGAACTATACTCAATATCTTGTAATAACCTATAATGGAAAAGAATCTAAAAAAGAGTACACACACACACATATGTATATCTGAATCACTTTGCTGTACACCTGAAACCAACACAACATTGTAAATCAACTATGTTTCAATGAAAACTTAAAAAAATTAAAGACAATTTAGAAACGCGAAGGTCATAGGTTAGGGCCGGGGTCCAAGGAATCCCCAAGAGACCTGTGGGGCATGTGTGCCTGTGTGCAAGCTGTGGCCACATCCTTGAGTGCGTCTGCGAACACTCGGACAGAAAGAGCCACATTCTTAGGGGGCCTTTCCTCTGTCTCCTCAAACAATACCCTTAGCTTTGTCAAGGGAGCGGCAGCCTTCCCTGAGAAACATTAGACAACACGTCAGTCTGCCTTTCCGTTGTTTTGCTCCTGCGTCCGTTTGAAATTCAGTGCAAACCCATAAATCCTACTTTGCTTCTGGTAGCAGCCTGCATGGTGTGTCGATTGAGCATTAGAAAAACAGTAAATCCAGCCCATTTATTCACATTAACCAACCAAGGCATCCTGCGTGCCCGTGTAACTACTGGAAATTACTGACATGGCCTTGTAGACCATGAAAAGATGGAAGCATATGGCAGAATTCATATGTGAACAGATTGCTTTTTCTCGTAAGAACGCTTTATTAGAATATCAACTCTTACAGCTTACGGAGGGTAGGCTTCCCGCCTTTGATTTAAGCCCCGAGTCACCCCACCACGCTTTTTTGTCACCGCATGCTGCTGTGGATCTCACACCTCCTCCTGGCTGTTTCTAAATGGCCTACTTAAACCTTGAGGTGGGTCCTTCAGTTTCCCATAAATTAATAGCACGTCTATGAATATTTCCCAGCCAATTTTAGAAGCCTCAGTCTGTTCCAATACCAGGACCGTAAAAACGGGGGGCCGATAAAAAGCAAGCTTCTTCTTTCAAATGCCCTTCCAACACGAAGCAAAATATTATTAATCTGGACTGCCCGCTACTTTCATTTACCATGTTGCTGCTCATGGGATTACAGGCACAAAGGTTTCATCAATTTCAAATGAAATACGAACATTTGTTGTCAAAATACTGTTCGGCTATGAAAGCCCTGCTGGTACTAGCTCCACTTATTATTATTACTACTACTCCTATTATTATTATTACAGTATTTATATCCACAGGCATCACATGTCCTGAGTTCTAGGGAACAAAGCTCCCCCTGCCCACTTCTCCCCGCCCCCACCCCCGTTCCTTTTTAATTCTCTCCTGTGCCTTTTGTGTCTCTTCTTCATTTTACAAGCAGGAAACAGGAAATCAAAGAATCAGAGAATGAGTTTTTGTCCATCCTGCCGTATCTGGCTGTGTGTGTAGTTGCTTTGATGGCGGGGCACGTTCATGCCCTCGTTTGCGAGCAGGGTCGCTTGTCGTTCACGATAGAGGTAGGTCGCAGGGGCAGGGTTTAGGCGGCCCATCAGAGAGTGGCACGCAGGTCCCACCTGTGAGGCTGTGGCCTGCTAAGGGGGGTTCCAGGGCTGGATCAGAGACGGCAGAGCGGAGCTGGAAAGGCAGTCTGTGTGGAGAGCCGCCAAGGTCACAGCTGGAAAGAAAACAGCGTATTCCAAATCCAAGGGCCAGTGCTCACATGGATCAAAGAAATCAGGGCGGAGTTGTTGGCTGAGAGACTCAAGCCAGACTGAATGGCTCCAGGGCAAAAATAAAATAAAATAATCAACTAAAGCCATCTAGTAAGCATTGAGCAGGTGACAGACACTTCAGTGGCCCAGGAGTCTGCACCAGATTTACTGTGGGAGGGAGGGCGGCGGTGACTCCCTAACGGGGCTGTACTGAGTCAGACCAGTGGTCCCCAAAGTGGGGTTCCCGGACCCAGCAGCCTTGCGGTCACTTGGAAACTTGTTAAAGATGCAGATTCTTGAACCCCACTGCAGATCTACTGAATCAGAATTCCCGGGGGGTGGGGCCTGCAGTCTGTGGGTTGATTCTGATGGTGGTCAAGTTTGAGACGCTCAGCGGGCCAGGCAGGGAACACAGTACACATTACCTACACGGGGTCTGGGAGTCAGACATACGGTGCCACTGCCTGGGGATGCCGGCCTTCGGTCAAGTCGTTTAAACTCTCGGCTCCTGGCATCTTCCTCCCCAAGGGGGATAGTAGTGCCTGGCGTTCTGACCTCGCAGGGCTTTTCTAGAATGATGCTGGTCACGGTGACAGCAGGGGAGAACCGTGGTACCAGTACTGCGTACCAGGCAGGGTGCTAAGCCCACGTTCCACACACTCTCCGTTTTCATCCTGACAGTTGCCCACGAGGTAGGTATTACTATCCCCCCTGGCTTACTGTTGAGAAAACCAAGCAGTCGGGTATTTAGCCCAAGGCCATGCTACTTGTAGGCGGGTATCACTCCAGAGCATCCTCCTTCCACAGCTCACATTGCCCCCTGAATGGCTACGTTATTTCACTAGATCAAGAGACATAGTGCATTTGCAAGGGCTTGATGAATTATAAGTGCCATATAAAATAATATAAAGTGGTGTTAATCATTGTCATTATTGTGTGTGTGTATATACATATATATACACATACGTATATGTACGTGTATATGTATGTATCTTTTAAAAATTAACTCACATTGTCATCTTTCCTTGGTGTTTCTCCTGCGTGGGATCCTTTGGCCTGGCTCAGCCCCCATTATCAAAGCGATTCACACCCTGAACTGGGTCAGACAACGCAGACTGGGTCTGGATTCAGGCGTTGGTGCCAATTAAGACTTAGGCTTGCTCTGGAATACTTCGACTTATCTTTGCCACCGACAAGCCGAGGGTAGAAGATTCGAGATCCAGATTATTACTGGGGGTTTCTGAAAGCTTCTAGGGTGGCCTTTGTGAGCAGAAGAGAATGTCCAGAGGTTTACGTCGGTTTTTAAAATGAAAAGTTCTTTTATTCACGTGACAAATTCCAAATCTTAGCTCCTCTCTAGGCTTGTAAATTCAACTTACAATTCTTATTATGTTGCTTGCAAGCCTGACACATTTTAGCAGTCATTTTGGAGGAGCTGTAGAATAACATTTCAACTCATGTATGCATTTAGATACAGACCTTGAAAACATGAAGCTGCATTTACAAATGTAATATTTTGATTTCCTTTTCAAGTATTTTTACCGACAAACTTCCCAAGAATATAAGTAATTTGCATATTTATATAATAAACTTCGATTATGGTGAACCTTAAGCTTACTTAATGTTCTGATACTTTTATAAATTTAGTGATATTTTTGCCTACAGTCACAGTGCTGTAGTGATTACTATTTATGCATTTAAAATTGAAACTATTAGGCTAATGTATAATTCTAGAGCAGGAGTGAGCAGACTTTTTCTGTAAAGGGCCACATAGTGAATATTTCTGAATTTGCAGTTCAGCTGGTGTCTGTCACAACAAGTTAACCTTTTATATGAAAGCAGCCCCAGACAATACACAAATGAGTGGACCTGGCTATGTTCCAGTAAAACTTTATTTATACAAACAAGTGGTGGTGAGCCAGATTTGGCCCAGGGGCCATAGTTTGCCAACCCTGCTCCCGAAGGCCCAACTCAAATATTACAGGTTCATAAGGTACCACGTGTGTGAAGCTGTGCCAACACAGTAGCATTATTGTTCTCCTTTTGATTATCTCAATATTTTTAGGTTTAATTCTCACATAAAAACATGATATTTTTAGGTTTAATTCAAACACTGGCTGCCTGGGTTTGGAGTTAGTTGCTGTGTGGCCATATGTTGCTGTGTGGCCTTGGACAAGTAACTTGACCTCTCTGTGCTTATTCTGCTCACCTTTAAAAGGGAATTATGATAGTACTTATCTCATAGGGTGGTTGTGAAGACGGCATTCATCCTTTTATGTAAGTCTTCCTGTGGTTAAATGATGTCTGTGCACCAAGGAAACATGAAGTCATACCAAGCAGTGTGGGGGTTACCTGCCATGTAAATTTAGGTCTGCTTCTCATCATCCTGAGGTTTCTTTACAGCCAGTGAGGCTCCTGGGCGACATGTGAACTTGCTTCTCATGGTCACCAGTGCTTCTAGGACAACTGCCTTTTTACAGATGCAACAATTATCATTGATTCTATTTCTGAAAGAGGACGGATCCCTTGTTTTCTCTGATTACTGACACCTGCACCCTCCACCAGGTGGCACCTCGCCTAATCGAGGCTTGCATTTCTTCGGGCTCTTCTCTGTAATTATCTTCTGGCCAGCTCTAAATCACCTTTGAACCTGATGGAATTCTGTACCCTGTTCCCTTATGTCTGTCTCTCCAGACCAGAAAATAATATCGGGGCATCTCACATGGGGTCATCTGACTTGCAGGCACATCTTCTAAGACAGTGGTTCTTAGCTGAGCGTGGCGCTGTTCCCTCCTCGCACTTCGGGCATTTTTTATTACAAGGTAACCAGGGCACCGTCTGCCTCAGGGAGGGTAGGTGGCTAGGGAGACAGGATGCTGAGCGTTCTGCCAGGTGTGGCCTTTCCCATAGGACAGAGAAATGCCCTTCCTCAAGATGCCGGCAACGCCCCCATTGAGAAACACTGTCCTAGGGTTATCTTTGTGACATGCACTAGTAGGTGGACCAAGGACACTTACAGAGGTGTGCCCAAGTTCACAGTCAGCGCAGGCTGCACAAAGAAACTAGGTCCAAAGACCAAGGCAACCATGAGCCTGGGGGAGGGGCCGTGCTAGCGCTCAGGGGTCTCCCTTCTGTCTTACAGGACCGCCTCTTGCTTTGCCACCCTATTGTGCTTCTGTGTAGTATTTCTTGCGGCATTTATGGACCTGCAGTGTGCCTGGCTCCAGTCACCTCAGAGTCATGCTGGCCAAAGCCACCAGAGCCAGGTCTTGGAGAAGCGGCCATCGCTAGCATGGTGCTTGGCACAGAACGGGTGCTTAATGAATATTTATTGAATGATTTCCAGCTAATTAAAGAAAGCTGAAAGAGTACAACACCCAGAGGATTGAAGCTTATTGAAAATCAACCCAAAGGACTGTGGTGAAAAGAATTTCAAAAGGCAGGGGGCAAGGAATCGGTGTCTATTAAGGGCCTTCAGTGAGTGCCTTAGTAGAAAGTACAGTGTCCTGTGATGGACACAGCCTGGGGCCAGGCTGCCTGGGGTTGAATCCAGACTCTGCCAGGTATAGCTGTGTGGCCTTGGGCAAGTTAGTCAACCTCTCTCCGCCTAATCTCTTCATCTTTGAAGGAGGGATAATGATGATACTTATTTCACAGGGTGATGGGGAGAATGCAGTGTACAGTGTTACAGAAAGCACTTTAAGAGGGCCTGGCACGTAATGAGTGCTGCGTAGGTGTTTGTTTTGGTTACTTAGTTACCTTACTTCTTCCTAATGTTCCCACAGCATCCCCACTTGACAGATGAGGAGACTGCAGATCTCATGGCCATGTAGCAGGTGGCAGCCCGGGACTTGGCACCCAGGCCGCTTCCCTCCGCCGCCTCTCCCCACCCTTCTCCGCAGCCCTCCACCCACCCCCATCCCTCCACCCACCTCCCTTGTTCTTTCCTTCTTTTCTATGTGGGGGATTGGGGAACCAAGAGGAGGAGAAGGGCTTGAAGAAAGCACACAAAGGCGACGTGTCTGAACTACGTCGTAAGCCAGAGAGTTAGGTTTAGGGCTCCTTGGGACCTGGTTGGGCAGCTCGGGCCCTCGCTCCGAGAGGGCATCCGACGTGAGCCGGCTGCTGGGGATGCAGCTTGAGTTGCCCTCAGCGATGGCTCTACTCTTGGTGTGGGAGGCGGGAAGGGAAAGCCCCAGTAATAGAGGCCAAGGGAGAAATGGCCCCGTAGGGTTTCCTGGCAGCCAGGAGCTCGTAGACAGAGGAGCAGGTGCCTGACTGCATCTCCAGGTGGAAAGCCAACGGTGGAGAAACAGAACATGACTTGAGAATGGCAAGGAAGGAGCAAAGAGGTGTCCAGTGTTTCCTGGACACATTTTTCTGAGCATGTGTAGAGGAAAGCTGTGTGCTCTGGGGCCACGGAAAGTACCCTCCACCCCCCTTTTAATTCCACCGTGCTCACTGCAGGAGAAAGGGACCAGAGTGTGCGTCCTTGCGACCCGATGGCTGCCAGCGCTCCCCCTTTCCTGCCCCCCACCCCACCCCCGGAATCTTGGGCTTCCAGAGCAAGCACCTGCCCCAGAGTTTCCCTCCTGCATCAACACAGGAGGACTTTCTGCTCTTTCCAAAGGGAATCCGTCTCAAAGGCAAGTCTCTGGACTTATGGGACCCTGTGGTGATCAGTGGGATCAGGGAAGCCTCGCCTGAGGATGGGGTGTTAAGCTGAGGGCTGGGAGGACCTTGACTTTAGCCAGGAGGAAAATTAAGAACCGGGAGAGAGGACGTTAATTTTGATTTTTTTTTTTTTTCGTGCTCCTTCTCTCTGTGTATCGTAACTCAGGCACCCGGGCAGCCCTTCACCTTGTTGGCCTCTGAGCCTAATCCCTGCTTCTCCTCCATCTTCTGTGAAAAGTGCTAATAGTGGAGGAGCTGGGGTCACCATAAAGGTGATTAGAAAACCCCAGAAACCCCAGATGCTTGAATTTGGGGACCGAGAAAAAACAGAAACCTAGATATGTTTCCGACTATCCCACTGATCTTGAATTCCTAAAAGTGAGGATTTTTTTCCTTAATTTTTTTTGTTTTTATTAACACTCTGGGTTTCTAGCACGGCAGGTAAAACAGAGTATTCTTCAGACTATGCTGACCACCATCTTCCTCTTCTCAATCTCAGTGAAAAGCAGTTTTTGAACTTAATTCTTCTTTTTTTTCCGCTTGTGATCAAATTTATATACCGTAAAATTTACCATTTTAACCATTTTTTTTAGTATGAACGCAATACGTATTTAGTGAGTATTTGAATAACAGTATGATTTTCAACTCACTTGGAAAATGCCTTCCTTTTTTTAAACATCTTTATTGGAGTATAATTGCTTTACAATGGTGTGTTAGTTTCTGCTTTATAACAAAGTGAATCAGTTATACATATACATATGTTCCCATATCTCTTCCCTCTTGCGACTCCCTCCCTCCCACCCCCCCTATCCCACCTCTCTAGGTGGTCACAAAGCACTGAGCTGATCTCCCTGTGCTATGCGGCTGCTTCCCACTAGCTCTCTGTTTTACGTTTGGTAGTGTATATATGTCCATGCCACTCTCTCACTTTGTCACAGCTTACCCTTCCCCCTCCCCGTGTCCTCAAGTCCATTGTCTACATCTGCGTCTTTATTCCTGTCCTGCCCCCATTTTAACCATTTTTAAGTGTCTAATTCAGTGGCGTTAAGTACATTCACGTTGTTGTACAACCATCACAATCATCCATCTCCAAGGGAACTTGCTTCTTCAATCGCCCAGCCGTGTGTTTCAAATCTCTAGATGCTGTTCAACTCAGCATGTCATGGTGGAAAGGGACAGCTTGGGACTTTTTTTTCCTTTTTCTTTATTTAAACCACTAGCAGTTGTGTTACCCTTACCCAGTGATCCAACCTCTCTGAGCCTCAGTTTCGGTCTGTAAAATGGGAGCACTGCTCCCCACCTTAACACTGTGTGATTTGAACTTAGTGAGACCACAGGTGGGGTGACCTCTAGAGTTTGCTCATCACCAAAAGTTTCTGGTGAGGCTTGAGATGGTAACGCACCACCTACCTTCCGTTCTCATTTGTCTGCATTGTCATGAGACTTGGTTCTACTTTTTATACGGTGAATGTATAATAGATGCGGTGCCGAGAAGAAATACAGTTCGTGTAAGGACCGTGTGATCGCTCACTGTTACCCGGGAACTCATTAGGTATCGACAGGTCAACGTGAGGAGGATTCCAGCTTGATATCTGCTGGGCTCTCTCCATACAGTTTACGAAACTCTAATCCATAAAAGCTGTTTGAAATTTCCATTAGGAGATTTGCACAAGTGGTTAAAATTAGTCATGCATTCTTGGTCTAAACTGCAGGAAGGGTGTCTTAACTGTGAAAATGATTATGACATGTTAAAACTGTGTAATGGTAAGCAGACAGTTTTCCAAGCTGCTGGGTGAGTTCTGGAAATGCTCTATTTATTTTCTCCCTATTGACTCCTTTCTTTCAGGCAAGACTGCCAGTGCAGTGACTTGGAAAACAACTGAGACCCAGCAGTTTCCAAGCATTGACATCACGTGGCTTCATTTGTGAGCCAGGCCAACTCTTTTATTTTATTTTATTTTTGTAAGAGGGGGCCTTAAAAAATAGCACCATTCCCAGTTTGCTCACCCTAGGCCCCATTTAACATTTCTAGAGGGGCAACATTGCTTCTAAGGTTAGGGCAGCGGCAGTGACTTTTGCCTGAAGATCAGCTGCCTGTTTTATTTGGTTACTGATTCCTTTTTAGTGCAGCGGTGTTTTTAGTGCTTGAGAAAAGGCTGTGATTTTCTTTGATATTAAAAAGCCAACCACTTAGGTTTTCCAAAGCCATTTGCATTCAGTCTGACGGCCGTTAAAAATGTATGTGGATTTTTCATCTGAGAGCTTTTCTCTCTGCATATTGTTTACATTTATCAAACGTTGTCCTGCCCAGCACTTTATATTCATTGTAGCTTCCGGACCTAGCTGACAACATGGCCTGTGTGAAACGTAAAACAAAACGAAGCAGAAAGAGTCCAAGGGTCTTCTTGTGAGAGAACAGGAAAACGAGGACAGGCAAACGCAGCTGTAAAAATGAGCAGTGTGCTGAGTGGAAGCTCAGCCTTTGTTCAGTCGTCAGTGTGTCAGTTGTCAGTCAAGCGCCCCTTCCCCCTTACTCGCTCGCTAAGCTAATGTGAGAACCCAGCTCTGCTCTTAGTCTGCAGTTGTGAAGCCTAAAAAATCAGGGAGGATTTCATGAAACAAATATTTAAAATAACAGGAAAGGACTGGGAAAAGCTGATGTTGTTTGGGATTATCAGAACAAAACAGTTTAATATTTATTTGCTTTTTTACTTCCTCTAGTTCTTTGTATTCGGTGACTCTGTGGAATGTCACATACACCATCAGAGAAGACTGCTTTTGTGCATACTAATTAAAAATAAGAACAAAACCAAACCCCTATTCCTGCAATTCTGGTACTTTGCCACCAGGTGGTGGTAGTATATCTTGATTAAGGAATATGACCTGCTAGGTACAGGCATTCATCTATATATTCACGAAATAACCTTTATTGAGTGTTGAGCATGGTTTAGATGCTGTGGATATAGAAATGAGTTAGATAGATTTGTATCCTCGAGAAGCTTACTGCCTAGTGGCATATACTTTGCAGTCACAGATGGCAGGTTTTTATTAAAAACTGAATTCACTCATATTTGATCATAAACATAATCACACCTTGTTTATTAAAATGCATTTTTTACCGAAATATAGTTGATTTACAATGTGTTAATTTCTACTGTACACCAAAGTGATTCAGTTATACACATATATATATATACTTTTTAAAAAAATATTCTTTGCCATTATGGTTTATTAAAATGCATTTTAATTCAAACATTTTTATCTTGTCCAGGTCCATATTTAATAAAGTTATCAAAAAAGGAAATACCTGAGATAAGTACGTATACCTTTTTGGAGTAACTTTTCTCTCATTTGACTCTGTATATCGTTTTCCAGACCATCAGGGCAGCTTTGTGAAGACAGTTGCCTTTAACTTTCCCACACCCACACCCACATCCTTAGACACATTTATTCTTTCTTTCCAGGATCAGGTTAAAGCATCTGTGCCATTTTCTGCCTCTGCCATTAGGTTAGGTGTTTTCTCCAAGAACATTCTCTTTGGGGGCACCCTGACCCCATCACAATTCCATCTCCCATTTCTTTCTTCCTTTCTGTAGTCAAGGGCTCCATCTCTCTGTAGCTTTCTCCGGACCCAAACTCTTCTCTTTTTCCATCTTTTCATTTCTTTTTCTGAACCTTTTCATTTGTCAACTAGAAAGAAGCTGCAGGGGAGGAAGAGGAGAACTCAGGATCTCCACAGCCTGTCTCTGGCCTGGTACTTGGTCCCGTATCCCCTAGAACTTGATGTCTTGCCAATTATGGAAGCATTGACAATTCATCCAGAAGAAGAAAGACTTAGGGCCGTCCTTTCTCAAGCCTGAAATCTCCCTCTTGACTTGTGTCCCCAGAAGTACCGATGGGCCCGTCACCTTCTCAGGAGGTTCTCCTCAGCACCTACCCCTACACCTGACTTAGGGGACAAACCGCCTTTGGAAGTGAATCAGTCACTTACCCAGCAGGCCTAAGGAGACAATATTCCATGTAAACTATTGAATATTTTAAAAAGAAGATAAAATTGTTTCAAGAACGAATTATTTGCCTAATTGACATCCTGAGTTGTCATAAAAGCTTAGCTGCAGCGTTGATTCTGAGCCCTCAGGTAGTCTCATGTTAAGGGGTTTATTTTCCTCTTCCCACCCCAGTTCCACCCTTCACCCCCATTCAGAATAGGAGGATTTAAGGACAAAAGCCATCCTCTGATATCTTAAATGTATTTTTTAAATTTTATTTTATCTTTGTGTGAGTCAGGTCTTCGTTGCTGTGCGTGGGCTTTCTCTAGTTGTGGAGAGCAGGGGCTACTCTTCATTGCGGTGCGCGGGCTTCTTGTTGTGGTGGCTTCTCTTGTTGCAGAGCACGGTCTCTAGGTGTGTGGGTTTCAGTAGTTGTGGCTCGCGAGCTCTAGAGCGCAGGCTCGATAGTTGTGGTGCACGGGCTTAGTTGCTCCGCAGCTTGTGGGATCTTCCCGGACCAGGGCTCGAACCCGTGTCCGGTGCATTAGCAGGCAAGTCTTAACCACTGTGCCACCAGGAAAGTCCCCTGGCGTCTTCAAAAGTTACCCTAGTCAGACTTAACCTGTGTGCAAAAATCTCTTATTTTCCCCCAACATTTGTGTAGAGCCCCCAAATATGCAAATGTAAAATAGGTCTGCCCTGTACAAAAGATCAGCAATGCATGCGTGTCCATGCCTCATCACCTACAACATTGCTTAAGAACCAGGGACACATTTTCATGGGCTCTTTTTGCAGGTTCTTTCTCTGATCATTCTGGACGTTTGCATCAGAAGAGTCTGTGAAGGGGCTTCCCTGGTGGCCCAGTGGTTAAGAATCCACCTGCTAATGCAGGAGACACAGGTTCAGGCTCTGGTCTGGGAAGATCCCACATGCCACGGAGCAACTAAGCCCGTGAGCCACAACTACTGAGCCCTCATGCCACAACTACTGAAGCCCGCACACCAGAGCCCGTGCTCCGCAACAAGAGAAGTGACCACAATAAGAAGCCTGCACACCGCAACGAAGAGTAGCCCCTGCTCTCCACAACTAGAGAAAGCCCGCGCGCAGCAACAAAGACCCAACACAGACAGACAGACAGACATAACTAACTAACTAACTAAATAAATAAATAAATAAATTTATTTAAAAAGAAGAGTCTGTGAATCAGAGCTCTCCTCTGCCACCTCAGGAGCGGACTGGCAAATGAGGGCCAGGGGTGCTCGAAATCAGTGGTGGTCAGGCTTTTCAAGTATAAAGAGCCGCTGCCCCGTATTCTTTAGTCGGCACTCTTTTATATCTGTTGATTGAGAAATATGTGCTTAAACAAGGCCATTTTAAGTTAAATAATCATCTAAAGTAATTTAGGATTTCATTGCTTAGTGTGTTTGCCTACACATTTAAAAAAAAAAAAAGTTAATAGTCATTTCATACTAAGCATGTGCCAAGGAAGAGCGTAGTGAGATAATGCTGTATTATGTACGGTCTTATGTAATATTCCCAATGACTCGGTCAGGTAGGTCCTCTTACTCTTGTATAAAATGAAGTCCGGGGGGATTAAGCAAGTTGCTTCCAGCTCGGGAGTGGGTAAGCCAGGATTTACACCAAGATGGTCTAAATGCTGCAGGCGGCGCTCCAAATAGGTAGAAACTTTGCAGCCTGAAGCGTCTACCCTGTCCGGATTACAATCGCCATCTCAAAGAATAGGAAAGAATAATCAAGTGTAGACATGGTTTAAAGCCTTCCCTTCATACTTCAGTGGTCAGCGATCATCCTTAGGAAGGATGCTGTCCTCTGACACGTGCCCCTGTGGTTTGGAGAGCAAATACTGCTCTACCCGGTGCTGCAGTCCTGCTGGGCGCTGCCCAGATGTGCACAGGGGCGGGGAGGCAGCGCTCACCACCTTCTTGTAACGGAGGATTTCCCCTCTCACCCACTGTAAAGCCTTAGGCTAGAATCCCCCTCCCCCAAACAGTCCCATCTGTAAAATGAAGGGCTTAGATGAACCTTAAGATGAGTTTCTGTTGTAAAGCAATGAAGAGACAAGCCAGAAAACAAACATTAGAAAAGGAACGATACTTTACAGTTTACAAAACACACTCAGGTACACAACTGGACTCTCACCATGTGAACGGGGCGGGTGTTATTTTTACAGTTAGCTTTGTTCCATAGATGAGGAAACTGAGCCTCAGGAATTACGATATCTGTCCCCGAGTTTCGTAGCTAGTAAGACTCAAATCCTGTACCTAGCATTGTCAGATAAAATCTAAGACACCCAGTTAAATTTGAATTTCAAATAAACAGCAGATAGTTTCTTAGTATAAGTGTAGGCTGTGCAATGTTTGGGACACATCAGTACTTTAAAAATATTGTGTGGGATATACTTAGACTAAGAAATAATGTGTTGTCCATCTGAAGTTAGAATTCAACTGGGCATCCTGTACTTTTTGTTTTTTTGCGGTACGTGGGCCTCTCACCGTTGTGGCCTCTTCTGTTGCGGAGCACAGGCTCCGGACGCGCAGGCTCAGCAGCCATGGCTCACGGGCCCAGCCGCTCCGCGGCACGTGGGATCTTCCCGGACCAGGGCACGAACCCGTGTCCTCTGCATCGGCAGGCGGACTCTTAACCACAGTGCCACCAGGGAAGGCATCCTGTACTTTTATCTGTTCGATGAGGCCCCTACTTACGACATCTTTTTGTTTCCACCCCACTCTACCACATGGTCTGGATATCATTCTGTGATTCCAAGTATCCTGGGAAATCATAATTATTTTCAAAGTTACGCCTCATGAAACACTTGTCATCTGCTAAAAGCTACACATACTGTGTTACATCTCCTTACAGCCACCTTGAAAGTTGGGTACCCCTTCCCTGATGAAAAAAACGGGCTCAGAGAGGGTAAGCAGCTTACTCAACACCTCTTATTTAATAAAAGTGAAAACTGGGATTAGAACCAGGGTCTGTGCCTCCAAGGGCGTTCATTATGGGCATCTACACTCCAAAAAAATGTTTTTTAATTTAAAAAGAAAAATGATGTGCATAGTCAGTCACCCAGAGGTATAAAGCGCCTTGCAGGGAGAACCCAGATGTTGGCCTGAAATTTGTTTTTTTCTTCACAGCACCTAGCAGAATATGCTTTCCATGTAACAGGTTCTCTGCACATACCTGTTTGCTGACTGATGTTTCAGGAGCAATTCAAAAATAAGCGGGGAGAGAGTTGAAAACGCAGTGCCGTTTACACATTTATTTTGCCCTAGATGTGTTTTAAATTTTGTCAGGACCATAAACTGTGTTTCCAAACACGAAGATAAATTGGGCCTCTGACCTCTTACGAGGTGACATAATTCATCCGAAAGGTTTATTGCCGTGCGTGTCATTTCAGAGTTCCCTACGATTAGATTCTTTGCGTTCTTCTAACTCCATTAAAAATAGAAAGGGGGGCGGGGAATGGGAGAATGAAAACTGGCCGGTCCCCTGTGCGTGGAATGTGGCCCTGAAGAGTGCCCCCTGCCGCCCCCCAGCCCTGCAGTTAACACCATACTTTTATCCTGTAATCACAGCCTGTGGGAGACAAAAATCACAATTCATCTGGAAAACGAGATTAACTCATTTAAGCTAGGCAGCGATCACAGAGAGAAGTGTGTTGGCTGGTGCTTGGCCGAAGGGAAGCCTGCAGGTTCCCGGCCCCTATGGTTCAGGGAAGTAATCGGGCCCTGTCGGAGTCCGTCTTCCTGAGCTCTGGATATTACAGGTGAATTCCGTTCGTCTCTGATGTGGCCCCCCTCATCTGATGAAGACTGTGTACGTCTTTTCTTCATCACAGCATCTTCTGAACCACTCGGCTGTCTGTGCAGCTCTTCCAAGAGCTTCTCGGGTCCACATGCTGCCGTGTCCCTCACGTTTTGGGCCTCTCAACACGCCATAAAAACGAACTGCCATGTCATTCGGCGCTTGTTGGTTCATGTGGAGTTTGAATTTGCTTTGCGTCAGGCCTCTCGTTCCAAAGTGCCAGTTTGCTGTCTTACCAGCCAGGGCCGGGACTTGTGGTTTATTTTATGTTGCTTCCTGCGTTCCCTTTCTCTGGCAGTGACTTTCCTTCATGGACGTCCCCCGGGTTGACCTGCTCGTCTTTCCCACCTGGAACCCTGAGTACAGGTTTTTTTACCCACATCTGATTGTTCCCCCAGATCACCCAATGGCCTGTGCATCTGAGGCGGTTGGGGGCTCGTTTCCCAAATGGCGTAGAGAGGCACCCAATCGAATATACAGTTAAGTGCCCGGAGACTTGGTTATGGAAGCAGTGCATTCAAGAAATGGGGGGGCTGCTTCTGCCTCGGCATTGACCCCTCCCCGCCCCCGTGCACACCCACCCCACCAAGCCTTTGCAGCCCCACTTTGCCGTGTTGCTCACACCTGGTATGTGCCAGGGCTCACCTGTTCTCTTGACACTGTTAAAGTTAAGGGACCTGAGGGTGTGTGTGTGTTTCGCATCTCTCTGCACAGTCCTATTTTCTGCTTGTACATTTACTGACATCTGGACCACAAGTAACTTATCTGTTTGTCAAGGCCAGATGTTAGGACCTAATGACCACTCAACAGGGATTTTAAAAAGTGAAGGGGACAAGTCATGACAGGAGAATATTTCATACAATTTCTTTAAAGCCAGCTGGCTAAATGAGGCAGAGATTCTCCGTGTCTGGCACTGTTCTTGCTAGTCAGGCCTTCGTGTGATTGAGAAACAAATATATCATGAATCCTCCAGTGTTTCATGTAGGTTGCAGTGTTCAAAGTGATAGGGAGTAATATGCATTTAAAAATATATCACTCTTCCTTTTGAAGAAATGTACCGTTTCTGGGGCTTATTCAGTAACAACGACTGAATAATTGCTTCAGTAAATGGGAATAAGATGCTCATGTCAAGCTGTTATATATACTTCGGAGGGAAATTTTAAGACTAGGTGGCTGCAGCCATTCGGAGTTTTGTTGAATATTTAACAATTTTTTTTGTGTGTGGATCCATCAACTAAGAAGACTATCAATTTTAGAGCATACAGCTGTTCAGGAATAATAGTTTGAAAGACCAGCCCCAAAGATCTCGGTGATTAAAGTGTGAACAGATGACGGAATGGTAAACCTTAACGCTTAAAAATGTGTTTTTATAGTTCTTCTCCCTATGTAATAAGTAATAACATTGCCTGATCCATGTATTGGTGACGAACAGACCAAATGAAAGAACCTTCCATAAGGGGACCCAACACAGTTTGAATATAAATGTTCACCCCAGTTCCCTTGTGAGTGATTGACTGTATGGATCAACGTTAAAGAGGGGCCACACAGGAGCCCCCTCAAAGCCCTACTGCGCACACACACCCCCACTTATAAATGCATGTGTCGCATGAGTATCGGTCACGATTATTCTGTAAACACATCTTATAAATTCCCTCTGTGCATGCGCCATTTAAATTAATCCAAATTCAGAACAAAGACCCCTTGGAAAGGGAAAGAGCATCTCTTTCAGGAGCTGCACCCCGCCCCCGAGGTGATCTATGCTAGGTAGGTGTAGAAGACAACGCCCTCCCAGTTATGGGGGACCCGAGCCCTTGGGTTCTTGTACCTTAGATGATGGATGCTCCAGTTTGACCTCTTAAGTGAGGAAGTGCTCTGAGTACGGAGCCAACATGCACTTGACTTCAAAATGTTACATGGATTAAAGGCACTAAAGAGACATAGCCTCCAAGTGTAACGTGGGATGCTCGTTTTCATTTGGATTTAAATGAACCTACTATCAAAGACATTTTTCTGAGCCAATCAGGGAAACCTGGATATGGACTAGGTACTAGATGGTATTAAGCAAGTATTGTTAATTTGTGGCGTAGGATACTATTTTAAATAAAACTCATTTTGTATTGTAGATATATACTGGGACATTTGCAGTTGAGATGATGTGGTGCCTGGGATTTGCTTGAAAATGATCTGGAGGCTTGGGTAAACAAATCAAGGCTGATAAATGTTGATAATTCTCGGTCAACTATGGATTTATTTAACTCATTTCTCTATTTTGGGCTATGCTTGAAAAATTCCATAATGAAATATTATCTAGAGGTCTCAAGAGACCGACTGCCAGGAAACGACAGAAATAGCCAGTATCAGATTCCAGAGCTTCTGGACAGGGCATAGTGTGAGCCGGAGTAGACAGATCACGTCTGGTAACCAGACCAGCAGAGTTCTGTCCTTCTGAGGTTATTATTATCTCTGCACCTATTATGGGTTGAATTGTGGTCCCCCAAATTCATACGTTGAAGCCTTCTGCCCCAGGGCCTCAGATTATGACTGTGTGTGAAGATAGGGCATTTAAAGGAGTGATTAGGTTAAAATGAGGCTGTTAGGGAGGAACCTGATCTAATCTGACTGGTGTCCTTATAAGAAGAGGACATTAGGGGCTTCCCTGGTGGCGCAGTGGTCGGGAGTCCGCCTGCCGATGCAGGGGACACGGGTTCGTGCCCCGGTCCGGGAAGATCCCACATGCCACAGAGCGGCTGGGCCCGTGAGCCATGGCTGCTGAGCCTGCGCGTCCGGAGCCTGTGCTCTGCAGCAGTAGAGGCCACAACAGTGAGAGGCCCACGTACCGCAAAAAAAAAAAAAAAAAAAAAAAAAAAGAAGAGGAAATTTGGAGGCACACAGAGGGAGACCACATGAGGACACAGAGAGAAGGTGGCCGTATGCAAGCCAAGGAGAGAGGCCTCAGAAGAAAGCAAACTGCCAACATCTAGCCTCCAGCACTGTGAGAAGATAAATTTGTGTGGTTTAAGCCACCCATTGTGGGTGTTTTGTTATGGCAGCCCTGGCAGACTAATACCCGGGTACTGATCTGCATGCATATGTGAGTGTGAAAGAAAGAAAGACCTAAGGCCTGGGATTGAGGGGACAAGGAACCTAGCTGTGGTCCTGGCTCTCCCTCCGACTGGGAGGGCTGCATGCCTACACATGTGCCCGTGTTCCTGTTTTATTTCCATGAGACTGTATTTGTTGGGATGGGAAGGAAAGTGGGAAACTGAAGGCAACATGACGACCTTAGGGGATTGGGTGAACCCAAAGCTCTCGCCTGGGACCTCTGTCTACAACGTGGTCATCTCACACGATTGTGCTCAAGGCACGTTCGGTTTTCTCTCCTTCGTTCGACCTGCCTGTGCAAGGGCGCTGTTCTAGCATCCTTCTAACACAAAGAATGACGAGGAGCTGGCTGCTCCGAGATGCAGTGGCAGAGTGTTCCAAGCAGGGGGAACAGTCAACACCACTGGGGCTTGGTGAGAAGGAACGGAACTTGGCATGTTTTAGGCACTGAAGAGGTGCAGTGGAATTAGAGCAGAGTAAATGAAGCGGGAAGTTCAAGGTGAAGGCTGAGAGGCAGGCCAGGGCCGCATCTCACAGAGCCTTGCAAACCACGGTGAGGGCTTGAGATTTTACTCTAGCTGTAATAAGGAGCCACTGGCTAGTTTCGAGCTAGAGAGAGACTGGTATATGATATGTGATATATGATACACTGTATGTTTGATATCGTATAAGATGTGACATCATATATGATCTGTTTGATATATAAGATATGACATGCGTTTGACATAAGATGTGACATGAAATTGTCACATTGGCATGATAGGACTCATGCCAATGTCCTGGCTGCTGGGTAGAGAATAGATGGTGCTGGATGAGGACTGGAAACACAGTGACCAATTAGAAGGTTTATCAATGAGGAATGAGTTCAGCTACAGGTTAGAGGAAATGTTAAGTCGAATTACGTTGAACAAACGGCCTCTTCTTTTCTGGCTTAATTAGAAGCCCAGAGGGTGGTGGTCGCTGCCGTTGGGTCAGCTGGCCAGACAGCTCGACACTTGTCAGAGTTGTGGGTCACCGGCCGTGTGATTCTCCAGGTCATTCCCCTGGGGTCTTGGCTGGCCCGCTCAACCCTAGACATCACCTTAAGGGTGGGCAGGAGGAGAAAGGACCGGGACCAGCTGGCTCTAACCCTTTTATCAGGAAAACCCCTCAGTGGACTTCTGCATATGTCTGACGGGCAGGGACTGTGTCACGTGGCCACCTGCACTGCTGGGACAGCAAGCAGGGGTCTGCAGGAGCTAAGGCCGATGGGCTGCTGCCCAGAGCGTCTGCTCAGGGACCAGGTGCTCTTTCCCAACTGTGTCCTTTGGCCCCCACTGCCCTGCTGCCCTGCCCCCCACAAAGGATCAAGAGGGTATGTTGAAGTCCTAACCCCCAGTAACTCAGAACGTAACCTTATTTGGAGGTACGATCTTGACACAGGTGGTCAAGTTCAAGTGCAGTCATTAGGGCAGGCCCTGGTCCACTATGACTAGTTTCTTTATGTAAAGGGGAGTTTTTTTTGTTTTGTTTTGTTTTTGCGGTACGCGGGCCTCTCACTGTCGTGGCCTCTCCCATTGCGGAGCACAGGCTCCGGACGCGCAGGCTCAGCGGCCATGGCTCACGGGCCCAGCCGCTCCGCAGCATGTGGGATCCTCCCGGACTGGGGCACGAACCCACATCCCCTACATCGGCAAGCGGACTCTCAACCGCTGCGCCACCAGGGAAGCCCTGTAAAGGGGAAATTTAAACAGAGAGGCAGAGACACACACAGGAGGACGGCCACGTGAAGAGGTACGGAGGGAACGTCATTTGAAGAAAGAGGCAGAGGTAGGAATTAACGCTGCCACAAGCCGAGGAACATCTGGGGCCACCAGAAGCTGGAAGAGGCAAGGAAGGATCCTCCTCTAGAGGATTAGCAGGGAGGATGGCTCTGCTGACACCTGGACTTCAGACTTCTGCCTCTACTCCTGCAGAACAGTTAATTTCTGCTGTTCTAAGCCCATCCGTGGTGCTGTCTGACAGCAGCTCTAGGAACTAATACAGCTGCTAACTCCCGCTTTCCCTCCAAGACTGGAGGTAGTCCCTCGTCCCACCTGCACCCTGTGCACAGATCCCGGTGCTGCTCTTCTTGTGACATGAGATAGAATCCCGTGGGACCCCCTCCCGGGAGGTTTCCTTAGAGCGTGGACCCCAAGGAAGAGTGTTCCTCATCAAACTGCTGGAAAACCGTGGCCCAGGGTCTTTTTAGTCGGTAGCCTCAGTTTACCCTCCCGACCACCCATCACCCTTCTTGTGTGTCCCCGTTTCTTTCACCAGGCTTCCTTTACCTGATCTCGCCAGCTTCATGAGGCTTCTCTTGTGTTCATTTCGGAAGAGGTCTGTCCTGCCCCTTTTCCCAAAATCAGGGGATAGGGAAATGCCTTGGTGTCCTCAGCTGTAAAATGGGGCTAATAGCAACTCTCACAGTCGTTGTGAGGATGACAGGAAGTGACGTTTGCCCTGAAAAGTATAAAAGGGTAAGCATTTTTGTTCATATTATGATCATTATACGAGTTGCCTGGGCATTGGCTCTAAGCTCCTCAAGGGCAGAGGTGTTTAGTATAAATTTAGTCTCTCTCCCCAGGCCGGCCTAATAGTGCTTGATCCAGACTGTAGTAATAGTTAATGTGGTTTTAAAATTTTAATGTAAATCAACTCCACAGACACGGCTGAACTGAGAAACCGTGTGAATACAGAGATACAATGAGTGAGTTCGTAGTCTGCCGTGGGAGACAACATCATAACTGCAGTAAGAGTAGAACCCAATAGAATACAATTGAGATAATGTGCTAATGTAATCCTACCTGCTGTTATATTATGTATGTATGGACGTGTTTCTAGAGAGCAAGTTTCTTGTCCCTCTGGTTCACCACTGTGTCTCTAGTGCCTCTTGAACCGTGCTTGGCTCTTGGGAGGTGGTCAGCAGCTGTGCATTTAGTGCTTAAATTGATAGTGGGTTCAGAGGTACTGCTGTGAAAGGGATGATATGCTTTCTCTGATGTTGGGCAAGGAAGGTTTCCTGGAGGAGGAGAGAGTTGAGTTGGGTTTTGATGAGTGAATAGGAGCTTCCCTAGACATACTGAGGAGGTGGAGCAGGAGGGGAGAGGAGTATTCCAGGCAGAAGCCCGGAAGGACAAGACTTCATTGCTGCTTTGGAGACTCAAATGGAGGATTCCTCAGGCTTGGTCTCTGGTGGATCTGGTGGAGGATTGCGGTGGATGGTAGTTGTCAACATATTTGGAAGGTTCCATATTGTTCCTCTCCTTCCTTCCCGCCATCTCTTTATGTTTGTCTCTCTGTCCTTCCCACCTCTTTGGTGATGTGGGGAAGCTATGTGCTGGTTTGAAACCCGTTCAAAACAGAGTGGCCTCAGCACCAAGTGGCTTATTGTAAATGGATCCACTTTGACTGCCATTACTTTAATGGCACCTAAATGATAAATGTTAATAAGAAAGCATCTTTGCTTGGGAAAGCACAGTGGTATTAGCTGCCAGACTGCCAGCGCTATTTGCTTTATGGGAAGGGATTTGAAATAAGGGGGTTTGGTGGTTGTATTTTCGCTTCAACAGTTACTTGTAGAGAAAGTATGGGCCATTGCGTGTTTATAGTATCTCTTCTTTATGGATGCCCAAGTTATTATTTTTTATTGGTTCGGGTACTTATTTTGCACATTTGTAAACAATAATGTAGTTACGCAGCTGTCGTACCACAGAAGCCATATTCATTTCCATGTTAAGAGAAAATTCCATGAGGGATTCTCACAGGATACCATCGTAAAAGAATTATTGTGGTTCCCAAAAAAAAAAAAAGAGAGAGAGAAAGAGACTGGCTCAGGAGTTATCACTGAGTTTTTACAGTGTTTGGAATTCAATAAATTTGATGCTTTTTTTTGGTTAACTTTATAATTGGAGCCAAACTTGATAACTAGGTATGAAGTTTCCACCTGTTTTCCAGACTTGAATGGAAAGCATCGTGTTTGAATACTTGGCACAAATCTTAATGAATGACTACCTTGATAAGTTCTGTGTCCCTCTCCGTCATCTTGATGGGGAAAATATCTAGCTTAGGAGACTCCCAGTTTTTGTAAGGAAAGTTTTTTAAAAGGAAGTGTTTATTTTAGGTGACAAATATTTATGGAGCCCCTAATACACACCAGGAATGTTCTGCTGATTCATACGGGGGAGAAATGAATAAAGGGATGGATAGAGCTGAGGAGAGAGAGATGGGATGGGGGGTACCGGTCCAAGATCTGGGGAAAATAGCAACTGGGGTTCCTTCAAAGTAAATGGAACTGAAATGTCATTCCTTCATTTTTTAAAAAAATGTGTAAGGTCTCAGGCTCTGTAGAAAGCAGTAGTGTTGAGGGTGTACATGGATGAGCAGAATTGCTGTCCAACAGAACTAAGGGGGTTGGTTAAGATTGTGGTCCTCCCTGTCATACACCTGGTTTCAGATCCAAGCCCCGTCACATGTCATCTGTTTGGTTGTGGGCAATCCCTTTCCCCTCAGAGCTCATTGTCTAGTCTATCCCATCATCACAGAAGCAGTCAGTGCCCTCACTGTGTTGAGCGCGGTGCCTGGCACCTAGCCATCGACACAGTGCCAGTGACCATGTCCGATGGGTTATTCTGGGGAGACTCCCCAGTGCTAGTGTGCCTGCTCATCCATTCTTGTGAGACCACTGCTTGCTAAATCTATTAGGTGGTGTCAGTTCAAGGAGAGAAGGAAAATCAAAAGATACCAAGCTTGCCTTAAAAGTGTACGTGGGCTCGTTGGGGATATTGTTGCATGTGCAGTGAAAAAGCCTACAGATGTCACAGCAGCCATCCAAGGAAGGGAGTGCCAAGATGAAATGCTGATAAACGGGAGACACACGTGTTGTTAAGTAAGAAAAGGCGGCGGGGTGGGGGGAGGATTTTAAATATGATTTTTTAAAAAGGAAAGAGACCCCCGGGCACATTGCAAGAGCGTTTTGAAACAAGCATCTTTATTCAGATAGGTTAGTCTGTCCTATCTTAGGCTGGCTCATAACATTTCTATATATACTTACCTCATCTGAAATGTCTGTAATTTACCTAATGGAAAATGTCACTTGACTTTAAGCAGTTGCAAGGGAAAAAATGAATCTGTAGGTGAGAGTTTTATCTGTTTCTCTGGGCATAACAGGCATCAATCAAAAACAAAACAAATAAACAACAACAACAAAGGAAAGAGAAACCTAGCATTTATTTGCAGTATTCTTCTGCAAAATATTTGTTTCGCTTTACTGTTTTATTCATTTTAAGCACGTTTTCACCAAAGTGTTCTTCTCTAAGCCTGTCTCAATTCAATTTACAGAGAAAGGTTTTTTGAGTTTAGATAATTTACATATAAAAGCATTACTGTACATTTTATAAACCGACTGGGTGCAGGAAACAAGGATCTCAATTTAATCGTATTGTTATTCTGCAAGTTGAAAATGCCTCGCTCTTGTTCTCTGTCTTACTAACAACATTCCTTCTTGTCCTAATTTAAAATGGTTAGTATTTGAGAATTGATGTGTGCCTTCTAGACCCCACCAGTAAGACTTCAGGCCCAGTGTGATTTGTCTGATAGACTTGAAGATTATGTGCACGTGTGAGACACAGAGAATCTTCATAATAATCTGAGCATGACAGGTATATAGCTCTTTCTAAATTATTTTCTTTTTTCTCCCAAGAAATTTTGCTTGCCAGTGGCCAAATAGGTTTAAGAACAAAACAACACAGAACAACAAAAAGCACTAACACCTCCCTGTACGTTTCAAAATTTACCATCTTTTCTTTCCTTTTTTAAAAATGACACCATTGTTCTGGAAAAGTCCTCAGGAGCCCGTCGCTCTACCTCAGGATCTTATATCATAATGTGTCTTTGAAAAACAGAGCCAGATGTTCAGGATTTCAGACCACTGTATTTGTCCTAGGAAGCCTGCCAGTGTTTCATGTTCTTGACCCTGGAGTTGAACGTGAGGCTCTGACTCTATAAAAGAAAACCCTCGCCGTTTATGATTCCATAAGCTTGGGTTACGCTATAAATTTCCACTGGTCTCCGCTTGTTGGTCTCTTGCAGGGTTTCGGGTTATTCCCCAAGTCTATTAGACAAGCAGCATCCAAGTGGCTGCCTCCAAAAGCACATTAGATAGTTTCTGGGGGAGAGAATAAACGGCTGTTTAAACAGGAGCCACAGAGCTGCGTTTAAAACTCATTTGGTCCCGACCAAAAGACAAGTACATCCCCTCCACCATCCACGCCCTCTCAGAACGAAACCCAGAGCTCATCTCTAGCAGCAGAAAAGCCGTCGGGGCCGCTGACGAGAATGTGCCAGGGGGGTCTCCCTTTCAGTATTTGGATTTGCTGTTGCCAGCTCCTGCATTTTATTAGCCCACGTGATGGAGGTAGTTCATCAGTGATCACCTGTAGATGTGATTTATATAAATCTCTTAGCCTCGCATCTCCTTATACTGTGGTTCTTGATTTGGGTACCACGTGGTTTGTGTCTCACAATGGGCGAGTGTCATAAATTCCTTACAGCCCATCATCCTTTCTACAGTATCCTTAACTTATGTGCCCCATGTCTATCTGAAGAAAGAAACAAAGTAGTTTTCCATAATGAAAAGAATGAATTTTTTTCTTCCAATATCCCAGTGCCCCTTTTCCCCTTCAAGTTTTAAATACATCACAATACTGTTCCCATTTACTTGTTAATTCCTAGGTCCTTTGGAAAAAATATGTGTGGTGATAACATTTATTCTTGTTATTATTGTATGAAGATGTTTAAGGCCAGAGGTCGGTATTTTTTCTTCTTTAGAAGTCGTAAATGTTAAGTTCAGGACAGCCTGAACCACTCATTTTAGAAAAATATCCTGTATAAAGAGAGGATATGTGCTTTGAAATCTGAGACACCTGGGTTCAAAACCTCATCCCACTACTTACTGACTGTGTGACTTTAACCTCCTTGAGCCTTTTCTGAGATACTGGGTGACTGAGAGCCTCCTCACAGGGGGCCCTGGGGGCTGATGAGGCAGGTTGTTCACTGTGCTGATCGTGTAGCCAGTGCTGATCGTGTAGCCAGTGCTCTATAGAGTTTCCATTCTTCTTTCCTACAAACAAATGGGCCCTGCTTTCTGTACCAACGAATAGGCATGTAGAGCAAAAACAAACATATATATAGAAGCTGGAATGTTCGATACCGTGACCATGCCAGGAAACCCATCTATATACATGTGGCTGTCCTTTGGTGCTTACTGCCCATTAAGGAGATGTTTATCTCAAGTATTAAATAAATTAGAATCCAGCCATTTTTTTCTTTCAAGGTGGCGTTTTATATATTATTAGTGCTTTTTCTTTAAATTAAGAAGCTGTAGTTTTCACTAATATCATATCTTCCTTCACATGCCTTGATTAAGATTACGATCATGCCTTCCCGAATCCCATGAAAGGTATAACTAGGATGATTCATTGATTCATTTATTGGCTCAGCATCTGCCTGTCAAGACAGGCAAAAGAGATTGAGGAAACAGCTAGCACAGGGCATGCTCCCCGTCTGTCCAGTGGAAGAGACCGACTGGCCACGGCCTCTGGTAGTGGTTATGGTCACTGGCTCCAGGGTCATACGGACTTGGGGTTTCATCCCAGCCCTGTCACCCAGTTGCGTGACCTGACTTTGGGCAATTTTACTCAACCCTCGTAGGCTCAGTTTCCTCATCTGTAAAATGGAGATGATAACAGTGTCTAACTCATGGAGATGTTTGAGGATTACATGATCACGACAACGTCTGAAAGTGACCATGGAATAGTCATCAGTTGTCACCGTTCCTGGCATGTAGGAAGCACCCTATAAATAGTGGCAGCTTCGTGGTTGCCACCGTATTTTATTTCACGGAGTACTGTGAACAGCGCCAGCAGTCATCCTGTCTCTCCAACAGCCTTGTCGTACGTCAGATGGCTGTGAGGGCTCACCAGCTGGTTCGTGTGGTGGAGAGGCTACAGGAGTAGAATAGGGACAAAACTGGAGCAAGATTTAAAGGAACTATAGTTTGGTGGGGTTTTTCTGTTTTTTTGGGTTTTTTAATCAACAAAGGCATAGAAAATGATACAAGGAATCTGGGAGTTGTGTGCACCTGGATTAAACCAGAAGACATTTGTAAGGACTAGAGGAGGGTGAGGAAAAGTAAAGGTAAAAGCCACGCAGGTAGGCTGCTGCCCTGTTGGCCAACACAAATGGAGAACGGGGCCTCCTCCTAGGATGGTCAAGCTTTCTCAGTAGCTACAGAGCATCTACTTTCTTATTTATATTTCAAGTTCACTCTCCAGCAGTGGTACCCAACTCTGGTAGCATATTAGGATCACCTAGGGAGCTTTTGAGACATCCCAGCGCCATAAAGCTTAGTTTCTTGCTTTTGGAGTCACTGTCTGTCACGGTGGCCTTTGCTATTAAAAGTTTCCCTCCATGAGGACTGAGGCAGCGGAGGTAAGGGCGACTGCAAGATGCCCGATTGCTCCAGGCTGGATTATAAATGGACATAAGCCACAAAATACGTCTTGCGCCTTGTTCTTACCTGCGCATGTCTCTCCTTCCAGCTTCCTCTTATTCTTTCACGCTTCTCCCCCACCTTCTCTTTCCCACCTCTCACAGATCCCGAGAGCTGCTGTGTTATGTCAGCAGCCTTGCTGCTAATCTGGCCATGGGAGCCCCCTCTGGGCTCACTCCTGACAATTGCTCACTGCTTTCCCATCTCTGCTAAGGTCAAAAATGGACCTTGCTCTTCATTCCTTGGCATCAGACTAAGCTAGTTGATGTCACAGATAACCCTAAAATTTCAGTGATTGAACACTTAATTCTTAATATAATAAGGATTTATTTATAGCTCTGGTCATAGTCTCTTGTGGGTCATTCAGGGACCTAGGCTTTATCCATCCAGGGCCTTCACCATCCATCCCCCGACGGCCTCCATGGTACCCTCTCATCCACACCCAGCAGAAGAGCAGAGAGAGGAAGCATCAGCCACATGGAATGTTACTGGGCCAGGCCTGGAAGCAGCGTCCCTCACGTCCACGCTCATTCCACTGGCAAGAATTAAGGATGTCCTGGAAGAAGAGAGAAGTGCGCTTAGTGAGGATCTAACCAGCCTTCGCCTCATCCCCCTGTTCTGGATCTCAGCCCTTCATTTATAATCTATAATTAAATCTTTAGGGAGCACCTGTCACAGATGGGACACTCTTCCAGGGGCTCTGGGTGCCAGCAGTGAACAAAGTGCCTGGTGATAAAGTAGTTGGATTGTCTTGTCTCTACAGTACCTTGCAGGTTGATTTTCCACTGTGTTCTATGAAAATGAGAGTTCTCATTGACATAACTTTTAGCAGCAACTCATAAGAATAACCGTCCATTCGTTCATTCATGTCCTTACTTCTTCCGGAAGCAGTCAAGGCACATAGTTCTTAGCATATTGTACCCACTATGAGGATCATCACTGTAATCAGCTATCAGAGTTATTGGCACATCCTTACTTAATACAGTCAGGCTGGTCAGTGCCCCTTGGTTTGGGGAATTTGGAGAAGCAAACCCACTCCTGTGAAGCCCCCTGGTGAAATGACAAAAATCCCCAGAGCTGGGAAAGCATTTCCATGCACTTCCCTTTCAGCTTACATCAAAATCATCTCATTGCCCTTCGGACTGAAAACTGCATTCTGTAAGCTCTGCATGAGTACCGCACGACCATTTCCTGCACCCTCCAGGAGACATTTTCTGGGGAGCAGTGAACATGATTTAATGAGGTTTTATGTATATGTGGAGTTTTCCAGATATATCTCTTCCTCACTTCCTTCCCTTAAGAGTTTCTCAAGGGTAACCGTGTGTTTTATTTGTTTCCGTTTGCATTTTGGTAGGCTGAGCACCTTGTAAAGAGCCCCTGACACCTAGTAGGTGTTTTACAGGTGCTGGTCGCATTCATGTGCCATCTTGGTTTCCCAGGGCTGTTGTAACAAAGTACCACAAACTGTGCAGCTTAGAACAACAGACATACATTCTCTCACAGGTCTGGAGGCTAGAAGTCCCAGATGAAGGTGTCAGCAGGGCCCTGATCCCTCAAGAAGGCTCTAGGGGAGAACCTGTTCCATGCCTTTCCTTTAGGAAAGGTATTGCAACTGGTATTGCTGGCAGCCCTTGGTGTTGCCTGACTTGTAGGTGCATCACACCAGCTTTTGCCTCCATCCCCACATCCTCTTCTCCTTGTGTGTCTGTCTCTTCTTATAAGGACACCCACCAGTCATTGAATTAGGGCTCATTCTATTCTTAACTCAATCATCTGCAAAGACCTTACCAAATAAGGTCGCATTTGCAGGCACTTGGGTCCAGGATTTCATCATATCTTTTTTTTTTAATTAATTTATTTTTGGCTGTGTGGGGTCTTCGTTGCCGCGTGCAGGCTTTCTCTAGTTGCGGCGAGTGGGTGCTGCTCTTTGTGCAGTGCACTGGCTTCTCATTGCAGTGGCTTCTCCTGTCATGGAGCACGGACTCTAGGCACGTAGGCTTCAGTAGTTGTGGCTCGTGGGCTCTAGAGCACAGGCTCAGTAGTTGTTGTGCACAGGCTTAGTTGCTCCGCGGCATGTGGGATCTTCCCAGACCAGGGCTCGAACCTGTGTCCCCTGCATTGGCAGGTGGATTCTTAACCACTGTACCACCAGAGAAATCCTAGTCATATCTTTTGGAGTGACACAGTTCACCCCATAATATGCAGCACCACCATTCATCAGTCTCTGAGTCCCAATATTTCATGCAGTACCCGAATTCATCCAGGTTTGATGGATAAAACATGAAGAAACAAACAAACCAATGAATTAACAAGGTGACTGAGTGTTTAGGGAAGTCTTCTTCAAGGAGATGGCCTTATTGCTTAGGACTCATTCACACAAGTCCAGGAGAAATAAATCACTTAGGGGGAAAAAACAAACAAACCCATGAATGACTTTCTCTTTTGGCTTATCATATGAGATGTGGGAAGTCTATTTCATTAGGGAACCACCAGGAATTCAGGAATCCTGGGAACTCAATAGCCACAGGAGGTGGTAGAAACTGCGCAATGATTTTAAAATTCCAGTCACTCTGTTCCCTTCGGAACAACAGATTATCATCATTAACAAAGTCACCCAAGTTGCAGTGTCAAATCAACCGCAGACCAGTTTATGCTGGTGTCACTGTAGCATCCAACACGTTATGTTTGGTATTAATTTAAGATAAAGTCGAAATTAGTTGGTATCATTTGTAGGAAGTTGCTTGTTGTGTTGGTTGGTTTTTTGTGTTTGTTTTGAAAAGAATCTGTTTTGACTGGGCTGTGGAAGCCCCAGCAGTACTCACAGGTGGCTCACACCTCAGTCAATGTTTAATTGCCTGTGTTCCTTAGAGATAGGGCTGGTATTTGACACAGCAGCATGACAGGTCCAAGGTTAGAGCTGAGGTTAGAAGTTGGAACCTAGAAGCACACCCGCATTAAGGTGCTGATAGCTCTACTTTTTAAGGGACGCAGCTCAGTGATTTCCAAACCCTTTTGTAGAATGTGTGACTTCAAAGATACATACTTACACTGTGTCTCCTCGGGAAATCTTTCTGGCATTGGCTCCTTTGAGCATTGCAGTGTTTCAGTGTAGGCTTGTGACAAAAGAAAGGAATGTAAACTTCTTTCTGCCTTTTTTCTCTTTGTTAATCCCTTCTTCCTTTTTCTCATCCCATTCTCACCTGTCCCTTTCTCACCTTTCCTTCCTCGTTTCCTTGGACTTTTTCAGTTGTGAAAGTCATTACCTTGACATTAAGAAGAGGCAGCCTAAAGCACTAGACCTTGGTGTTTGGGTGATAATGTGGACGGTTTTCATGGTCATCATGATGGTTATGGAGTGGGGAGACTGTAAGAAGGGGAGGTGAGGGCAGGATGCAGGGTGTGTCGTTTTCCTCTGCTGTTAATCCTTTCTGTCGTGGTTTTTACATTTGCCTCCAAAGTCTTTGCCATTGTCTCAGCAAAAGAGTCTAAGTCCATCCTAGAATGGGGCCACCCTTACTGAGTTGCTGCGAACTAATTAGAATGTGGTACAGGGGACATTGTAGGACTTCTGAAGTTAGGTCATAAAAGATGATACAGCTTCCATCTGTTCCTGTCTCACTCATGGGATGCTTAATCCTGGAACCTGGCCACGATGCTGTGAGGAAGCTCAAGCTAGCTCACGTGGAGACACCACGTAGAGAGGCCTCTGTGGATAGGAACTGAGCCTGCATCAATCATCAGACCCGAAGCGAACCAGTGAGCCTGCGGATGATCCCAGCGTCCCAACGCTGTGAAACAGAGACCCGCTGTCACCCTGGCGCCCTCTGCAACTCCAGACTCACAGAATCCACAAACAGAAGAAGTGGTTGTTTTACACCTCTAAGTTTTGAGACAATTTGATGCACAGATAACATATAACTGGAATATGTTCTAATCAGTATCCTTGGCTAATTTTTTTTAATCAGAAATTAAACCTTTATACTTGATTGACTATCTGTGGGCATATCTGAGTTTAAGGAAACTTGACTCAGTCCTTTAGTTAAGTTAAATAAAATAGAAGTAAATTCATGGCAATTTATTGAGATATCGCTGACCTGGCCTGTTTTCCCATGGCTTTTGGACCCATGGCAGGTGGGAGTGATTGTTTCTGTAATTCTCAGGAAGGGCTCAGGAATTATCTGCGTTAGCTCTGACTTCCTCCTTTCCTGAGAATGAGCGTGGTGTTTTCACAAGAATGAAGATGTGACATTCATTCTGTGTCATCACTGACGCTAGAGTTTTTCAAGACCTGTTTGTTTACAACCACCTTCTTTTTTTGTGTTTTTTCACATTTTTAATAATGTGAAACAGTGTTTCCCAAACTTCACTTTTATACCACCTTCACAACTTTTGTCCTATTTGCTTTTCTGTTATATTACTTGTTTTTAATTTACCTTTGTATATATGTAGATTCATAATTACAGCTATTTATAAGGAAAGCTTTATAGTACTAATATAAATGGAAGACCAGTATCATTTATCATAAATACAAGATGTTCATTAAAAGTTACTGAACACCAAACAGTGGCTTTAAATTCTAGTTAGACACTTATAGTTGCCAGTGAGCCTGAAATTGGAGTGTTTGGTGTTGAAAGGAAGCATCAACACCAGACTCTTGTTGTTTTTCCTAATAAGCACAGGATTGTAAGAGAATTGAAAAGGGAATTCGTTTCCCCTCCATGTATGTCTCAGGAGTATAGCCTCAGAAGTCTTGACTTTACCTGTAATATTTGCATGTCAGTTTTGCCCATAACAACTTTCCATAATCATCTTAATCAGAACTTCATAAATATTTGTTGTGTTCATGAACCTGCTTGTCTTTCGGATTCTTAAAGGGCTGTTGGCTGTCATTTCTAGTGGCTGGAGCTCTCTCCATACCTACTTGGGAAATATGTCAGGCCCTTAATCTAGTGCAGCTGGAGGACAGAGCTGGTTTCTATGTAACTAGGGCTGTGATGGTTAATTTTATGTGTCAGCTTGACTGAGCATTGGGTGTGCAGGTACTTGGTTAAACTGTGTTCTGGGTGTGTTGTGAAGGTGTTTTGGATGCGAGTGACATTTGAATCTGTAGACTGAATAAATTAGATTGTCTTCCCTATCGTGGGTGGGCCTCATCTAATCAGTCAAAGGCCTGAACAGCACAGAAGGCTGACCCTCTCCCGGGCAAGGGGGAACTCCTCCTGCCTGAGCGCCTTGGTCTTTTTCCTGCCTCTAGACTCAAACTGAAACATCAGCTCTTCTTGAGCAAGCCTGCCAGTTTTCAGACTGGAACTTATACAGTCAGCTCTCCTGGGCCTCCAGCTTGCCAACTGAAGATCTTGGGACTTCTCAGCTTCCATAATCACATAAGCCTATTCCTTATCATTAATTAATAAATTACTGAATCACTGTACATGTATATCCTATTGATTCTGTCTCTCTGGAGAACGCTGATTAATACACAGGCGAGATTCTGTTTTGAGGTGCTTTGACTCCAGGCATGATTCAGCTGTGAACTGTAAACATTCTAGTTTGACACTCAGTCTTACAGGCGTTCAGAGCCCTCAGTCACTTGATCACCTTTTGGTGTCTGCAGGCACAGGCCCGCCCTGTCCCTGAGGAGAGAGCAGACGGGTTCCTTGCTCTTAGCATCGTCCTCTTCTCCTGGAGTCACCATGCCTTCCTCAGCCACCGTAGTACCTGGCCCATGCCCTGGTCCATTTCCATGATGGCACCAGGGGTCTCCAGTGTCACAGAATGTTCGAGACTGAAGCCCAAGATTCCCCACCTGCTTTGCTCTCAGTAGGGTGTCTCTGAGGCCTTGTGAATCGTCGGATGCTCCCCACCCTGTGCTGTGTGGACAGAATCCATGCAAGTGCCTCTTCCCCACCTGGACCAGGGATCTAGATATGTGCTTGTCTCCCCATGAGTCCTGTATACACTCGCTGTCTTCCTCTGACCTCTCCACTGGTTGGCCTTCTCAATTTACCTGCCAGACAACTGGAAAACCTACCTCAAGAGATTCTGGCCTTGGTTGATTCTCTTAACTCTGTGTCTTAAATAGAGTCACCTAGAAGGAGAGCAGGACACAGAGATTTGGCTGCCCTTGTTTTATTGAGGGAGTGTTCTCAGGGGAAACCTGGAATGGGTGAGGAAAACAAGGTAGGAAAGGGGAAAGCAGGCAAGAGAAGATGTGACCTCAAGTGATAGCTAGCTTCGACCTGATGCTCAGGGAAACTCTGATGTGTAAATGGTGCCTCAAAGCTGTCCCACCATGGGGCTTCCCTGGTGGCGCAGTGGTTAAGAATCCGCCTGCCAATGCAGGGGGCACGGGTTCAAGCCCTGGTCCGGGAATCTCCCACACGCCACGGAGCAACTGAGCCCGTGCGCCACAACTACTGAGCCTGTGCTCTAGAGCCCATGAGCCACAACTACTGAAGCCCGTGCACCTAGAGCCCGTGCTCCGCACCAAGAGAAGCCACCGGAGTGAGAAGCCCGCACACAGCAACAAAGGCCCAAGGCAGCCAAAGATAAATAAATAAAATACATAATTAAAAAAAAAAAAGCTGTCCCACCTTGAGGCCAGAGGGCCAGGCTATTTTACCCCCATATCAGGTGGTCATAGACCATCCATCCCCCAGTGGGGGCTGCATCTTCCCAGGTGTCTTGGACATCAGGTGAACAAGGACTTCAGCCAAGGGATGATGTATCTGTTGTACATCTTATTATTGCCTTCATCACAGAGGCCCATAAAACAGATTGCAGAACGGACACTAGATTCGCAGAGTGCTAGGCGTGGGTAGAAGTAATTAAATTACTTGGGTTGTGTTAAAAGAGAGAGAGAGGGTGCAAGCATAAAGGCATCAGAGGTGATGACCTAGTCCTTGGCTGACTCCCGTGGCTCTTCCTTACCTGATTTCCATCTTGCAGAGACGTGCGCAGTGCATTGAAGAGGAAATGCCTGCACGGCTTCAGGTTACGTCCTGGATGGTTTCTAAGTCACTCTCTCCCCTCACCTGGCCTCCCAAAGGCCATGAGCTCCCAGTCAGTCATTTCCCTTCATCAGAATTTCTTGTTTTGAATCTACGGCCTCCATCCCAGGAAGAAGGTGCTCCCATGATTCTGAGTTCTACTGTAACAGGGACCTCGCTGGTCAGAGCCTGGCCGGGGTGTGTGGCCTTAAGCAGCTCAAGGTGGGTCCCTAAGTGGCAGCTGCCATCTGCCAAAAAGTTCCAGGTTCTGACCGTGTCTTTCTGAAAAACAGTTCTATTAGGTAAAAGTGACATTCAAAAGCCCTGGTGTGTGTCTGACACATGCATGTTCAGAAGATTGTGAGGGAGAGGAGGTTGCAGTTGTTTGAAGGTTTCAGGAGCTGTTGGAGTCGAATAGATGCTTTTCCCCCTTCCTCGTATTTGTGGATCACGTGTGCTGTTGCCAGGGATAGATTCTCTGAGATAGAGTCATTGTCATGATTGCTTTTTTCTTATTATAATAATTAGACACAAAATCAGTGTTTATACCTGTCATCTGAAGAGTCTCCCTGTGTAAGACTCTGGGATTGACAAGTGAAAATCTGGCTACATTTAGCCAATGAAATGTCATGAAAAAAATGGGATTTTTAAATAGTCAGACATCCACTGCTTTGGGACCCTTGGCATATTAAAATATGAAGGTATCTGTACTTTCCTTGCTTTTATTGGACGAGTGTGTATTTGCACAAAACCGCTGCTCGTCTGCCTAGCCCCTTAACACTCCCTCACATGTTTTATTATCCTTCGTGGTTTTAGAAGCCTCCTTGCTGCCATGGACTCTTGCTTCTCCCCCTGAAATGTGCAGTCGGTGAGCCAGATGGGACTCTGCCCATTTGACAGATGTGAGTGCGGACAGAGGCCACAGCTGGGCTCTGACCAGGGCTGTCTGGTCCTGGCACCCGTGCCCCTAAGCACAGAGCCACGGTGACCTCACCCTGAAGATCAGGAGGTGGAGGATGGATGGAAAATTCCCCCTAAACGTTGTCCCATCTTCATGTTTTCGTACCCGGGAGACCATGCTATTTCTTTGCCGGAGACCCCCTAAAGGCCACATCCTGTGTTGCCAATTTAGTCCTGGCCCTAGGTAGGCATAGGTGATGGGCCAAGTTCAATTGCAAGGAGCCCTGGCTTCCTGGATGACTCTGCTTTTTCCATTGTTGGAGTAAAGCAGAGGGTCCAGCATTCTACTTTGTGGCTGAAAAGTCATGGAAACTTGAGGCAGGTCACCAGGAACCTCTATAACCCCGGGTGACTTCCCCGCTGCGCTGTGACCTCCCCAAAGCTGAGGCTATGAATTTTCTTCTGGATGCTCAAGTACCTGACTCCAGGGGTGTTTGCTGAATGAATGCATGATCCTGAGGACCATTCTTGCAATGGTTCAAGGGAGGATGGTTTGTACACAGACCCTTCTCCACTCTTAGACCATTAGGACCTTGTTTCGGCAGTAATTATCTAGGAGCCTGCTGGTTGCTGCTGTATGTTTTCAGAAAGCAAACTCCCCATCTCCAGAATTCTAAGGTTCCCCCAAACTCTGGGAGAGTGTTACAGTCAGAGAACAATAGGCCTGACAGAGGACTGAGCTGGGATGGGTGTGGAGAGACCCCTTATTACACATGAAGAAGCGGGCTATGTTATTGAATAACTGGAGTCAGACAAAACAGGAAAACTGTACATCTCTTGTTACACACACGCGCGCACACACACCCCCCTCAGCAGAGTTAGCTCACTCCCGTTGTCTCCCCAAAGGAGACATTGCTTCAGGAGCCCAGCACTAAGGTCCACCCCAACTGTCCCCACCTTCTGCCACCTAAGTGACTCCCTCTGGGGCCCCTCCGCCCCCGGCCCCTGTTCGGCTGACCCCAGGCACAGCCACGGTCTGCCTCAACCCTCTGTTCTACGCGGTGCTTCTGAGCTGGAAAACAGCTTGGTCTTCTGAGAACCCCATTTCTCAGAAAGAAGCCCCGGCACCCCCAGCCTGAAGTTGAAAGAAGGATTCAGGAAGGGCTGGGTTTCAGGGCATGTCTGCAATGCTGGCCTGACTCAGCCTGTCCCCCGTGCCTCTGTGTTTCTGTGTGCAATTACCCATCATGGGGGCTGTGGAACGTTGAGTCCTGCAGCTTCCTCTGGCGCAGAGCCAATGCTGACGTGATTTGTGAAGATAGTACTGGCCGTGATGGTCGGCAGTAACCGTGAGCTTGGACTTTTATGCCCCCGCGGGGTGCAGGTGGGGGGAAACAGCCGCAGGACAGATGAGAAGGCCACCGTCGAGGAGGGGATTCAGAGGTCCAGGTGCCGAGCCGGGTGCGACGTGTAACAGAGGGCGCCCCTCCTCCCGGGCATGGGGCGCCAGTTAACGCCTCTTAGTGCTGGAAGGGGACTTGGAATTGATTTGGCAAAAAGGCTAATGCGTTGTTACGGCTGCCAGTTGGCCGGTTGAATCGCTAGTAATTGGGGCAGGAGAGGCATTTAATTTGACGCACTGAATGCAGGTCCACCAGTGTTGGACCTGGTGGCGGCAGTTTCTCAGTGTACGTGCGTGTGTGCACTTGCATGTGAGTGTGTGCTCATGTGCGTGCTCGTGTGTGTGTGTGTGCATGCGCACGTATGTATGAGGCTCCGATAGGCTCCTGCTCTTACTCCTTTACCCCCCCCGTTACACAGGGGTTGTCATTCCCATCCTCTGCCAGCACACCTGACCCCACCCCAAGCCCCCAGAGAAAACAGGACAAGGGTTTGTTTGTCTTCTCCGTCGTGTCGTTGGAGAACTGTGCAAATACAGGCTCTTCTCTTTCATAGACCAGGGCTCTCCTGAGTGGCGTGTACCCATGATGATCCACTAGGCAGCGGTCCGCCAACTGCAGCCCACCACCAAGTCTGGTTTTAATAAATAAAGTTTTATTGAAACAGGGCCACTCCCTCTGTTTAGTAGTTGTCTAGGGCTGTGTTCACGCTACACCGGAGAACTGAGTAGTTGTCCCACAAAGCCTAGACGACTTACTGTGGCCTTTTTGTAGAGTACGATTGCTGACCCCTTAGGGTTGCCAGATTTAACAAATAAAAATACAGGAAGCTCTTTTAAATTTGAATCTCAGAGCAACAAGAAATAATGTTTTAGCAAAACTGCCTTCCACATTTCACTGGGCCACCTGTATTTTTTGACCTGGCTACCCTGTGACCCCTGCACTCTGTAGGATATGGGAAGAAAACATTGTAGCTTCTGTTCATCTTTATCTTTCATCTCATCCCATTTCAATTCCCATTTCTTTGAATGTTTTGTAATATTCCACCTAGAGGTATATACCTCATCTGTGGATATGTAAGTGTACAGCTCTTGCGGGGTATGTTCAGGATTTAATTTTACTGCTAGTGGTGCATGATCAAAGCAGTTTGGAGACCGCTAGGAGAGCAGGAAAAACTCCCACCCACATGGCCAATCCGGGTTTCCGGTGTGACCTCTGGTGAACTGTGGCAGAAGGAAAGAATGCACATTCCAGCTCTGGCTGGTCTAGTTGTGTAAACACCCTGGGTGTTCCGTCGTCATATGGATCTGGAGATAATAGTTCGTTTCTAGACGGGGTTATTGTGAAAACGCATTGGAAGTTTGTGTCTCCAACATTGACCCGACCCTGAGGGGTGTAGTCAGTGCTGTATGAGGTTCTCTTTCCTCCTGCTCTGCTGAACATAAATCTCCAGGGAACGGAAAGCACAGGGGGTCCCCAGAACCCTGAGAAACCTTCCCTCAAATTGAGCCTTCTCCCTCTCACATCATCCTGGCCACACCAGTGACTCATGCCGGGGGTGAGCTGTTTGTGTGTCTCGAGACTCAGAGCGCTCAGCCCTGTGGTTTCAGTTCACATGGGCTTCGGTGACACAGTTTTGTTTTCACTTTGGTTTATTGTGTGAGTTTCCACCCTTCACCTCTTTGGTAGCTGGCGTTCTTGCGAAACTTTGTGGGCATTCGTTGGAAATTGTCCAGTCAACACCCACCGCCGTGACTGTCATGGTTCATGGTAAGAGCCAGGGCAGTGGCATCCAGTTAGTCAGTGACCACTTCTTGGGCGTCCAGAGAGAGGCAGGACAGGGCCCTGTCCTCTGGGAGAACAGAAGGGACCTCGTGGGTGTCTCCCAAGCATGATCCGCCAACGTGCACAGCCCGCAGCTGTGCCTGAACAGAAAGTGAACTGGTCCAGCCCCTGAAGGAAACGCCCACCTTTCTCCTGGGACGAGGTGCTTGAGCATCTTTCTCTCAGCGTGGCAGAGGTCTGAATGGCTTCCTTGCCAAGTGGCGTGGCAAGTCGGCCCCTGGTTCTTGTCTCTTCCCAGGGCAAGGCGAAGGCTAGCAGAGGAGAGCCACTCTTCCTGTCCAGGAGAGCAAAGGGTGTCTCCTCTCTCTGGGGGTGAAGTGACAATCATGAGTTGACAAGGGGAACAGTGGCCCTGTTTGTCCCTTGGAGGCCAGCAGCGCCATCTCCTGTCATCATAGAAAGGAAGCGGTGTTTTCCACCACTCATTGCTTCATTCCCCAGCAAATTCTTCCCGGGGATCTACCCCACTTCATGCCTGGATCTACACACGGAGGGTGCCAAGATGATTAACACTCAGTTAGCTACCCTCAAGAAGCATCGCTGAGAAGAGCAATCAGCAAAGTAATCAGCGTTTTTAAGGCAGTGTGTTGGCTATCGGGGCACAGGAGAGCAGTGTGTGCTTTCAGAGTGTTGTGCCGGGGCATTTGACCCAGACGAGAAGGTGGTTCTTCAACTGGGCTTTGAGGCCTGAGTAGGAGTTTGCTGAAAGAAGGGAAGGGCCTAACAAGCAGAAGGAAAGAGGACTTCTAAAGCTCATAGGCTCAAAACTGCAGGGTGTGTCTGAGAAGCTGCACAGGATTTGGGGGTTTTATCTATTTGTTGGAGTAGCTGCACGAGCATTGTGGGCAGGAGAGGCAAGAAGGGACCGGGTGAGGGAGGGGCTGTGGGCTACGCTGTACTTCTAGTACCTGAAGGCAAAGTGGAAAATAGGAATTGCTAAGGAGATAAAAAGCGAGAAATGGGCTTCTTGACCTGAAAGCCCATTTGACTAAAGTCATCAGTTAAGCAAAGAAGAACAAAGCTCACATTTTTCGCAAAGCTATAACAAGCCCCCAGTTTCCTGCAACATCCAGACTTAATTCCTCGCCCCAATGCTCACAGCCTGCCGTGGTCCGATTCCATCCCAACGCTGGCTTCCCCAGCGCCTGCCTGCCTCCCGGCTTATTCCGAGCACGCCAGTGACGCTTTCCACTTGCATTTTATTGATCAAGAAACTAGGGTCCCGAGAGGATAAAGACCTTACCTAAGGAGACGGAGCCAGTTCAGAGCGGAATTTAGACTTGAACCTGGGTCTCTGTGTCAAAGCCAGAGTCCTTTGAGCCAGGCTCTTTCCTGGAAGAACTCAGCCTAATGGCGCTTGATCAGTTCCTGTCGGTGGACTGATTGATGACAGCCAGATTTCTTAGCCAGCTTTGGCTGAGCTGGTATCTTCCCCCCCTCCCCCCCTCCCCCACCCCCCCAGTCCCTCCGCCACCCCCTTCCAGAGCCTGAGTTTCCAAGGCTTCTCGCCATGGGTACTTGGCTTTGAGAAAAATGAGCATATTTTTCATGCTTGTGCATCCTGGCCTTTATTCCCTGCTCACTCACAACTGAGCCGGCTATGGAAATGCATGATATTGGGGGGACCTCCTTTACATGTTCCTGTTTGGGGGTTCCTCCCCAGAGAGGGTATGGTGGGAATCTTCTCCCTTTGCCTCTTTTTCTTGGATCTGCTAGGAAACGTAACATTTTAAAGGCCTTCTCGGCTGGAGGATTTTTTATTGTAAACATAAAACGTTCATTGAAACATTAGACGCTTTACAGCTGTTTTTTAGCACATAAATTTTCATAGACACCCAGCCCCTCACTGCCACACCCTCCTCCTCCTCCTTTTTTTTTTTTCCCCTCACATAGTTCCAAGAGCAGAGCTGAGGGTGGGTAGGGGGACTAGATCACAGATAAAATACAACGGACGACTTCCGTCATCCAGTTCGGTAAAGCACATTGTATCACACCCCAGCGAGGAATGCGCAGGTTACAGAACCCTGCGGAGGAAAGCAAAGGGTCGCTGCTCCTTACCAGCCTTAACTTGAGCCACTGTGAGGCCGAACCTTGTGCGAAGGCTGCAGAGGCTACCGGGCAGGCCCCAAACGTGTCTCCTCTCCCAAGCGGGGCTTAGGAGGGCTGCCTCTGAGAAAGCTAAACGATGCCAGAAGGCCAGCGCCGAGATGGCACAAGCCAGCCTGTGATTTGTCAGAGGGCAGCCCTCCCTTCTGATTCGATGATCCCTGGGTGGTTTGGTTCCTCTTCAAGGGCAGGTCCAGCAGAACGCTGACCTAGTTTGATCCAAAATGGGGCAGAATGTGAGACTGGGGCTGAGAGGCCAGGGGCTGGGTGGTGCACGCGGTGACGGTCGCAGCTCTGCTAAGCTCTGACCCTGCTGGGTCTTCTGGATGCCCTGGGAACGTGCACCCATTTCCCGTGGACCGTGGATAACGTGACCTCTTCCGCCCTGTCACTCCACAGTAGCAATACCACAGAGGTTCCCTCGCTACCCCAAAGTAGAGCTTCCTAGGAAGCCTTTCGTAACCCGAGATGGCATAAAGCTAAGAAACCATTACCTTAGGACACATCTTGCTAACAGATGCACAGAACCCGTGCACATAAAGCAGAGATGCTCGCAGACACAGTTCAGAGCTACCGCGGCTTGGTGCCGGGTGTGGTTCCCGGGGAAGGAGCGTGGTGAGGCCACTCTTGCTGCCTCCGATTGCTCTGCAGAATGAACACTGAGCAAGAATTTTGCTCTTCATCATTTTTTTTTGGTGTAAAAGTGAAAATCCTTTGGGGAGTTCTTTCAGTGAGAGAAAACAGGTACTAGTATAGGTCCTTTGTAAAAGCAAAGTGGTGTAAAACAAACTTTCAGAAAGCAGGGGATTCCTGTATCTGACCGGCCTTGCCATGGCCTCGTGATGGGTGAACTTCCTTGCTCCTGGAGCAGGTCATGTGACTTTCTTTTGCCCATGGAATCTTAGCCAATATGATGTGAGCAGAGTCTGGAAATGTGCACGACCGGGTTTGCCCCCTCGCACGTTTCTCCTAGCCAGGGCCTCTGCAGCTGGAGCCTCAGGATGAGACACGTAAAGTGAACCTGAACCTGACTTTCAACTTGGAGCCAAGTTCAGCCAAGCCCAGTCAATATTAGGCAACCTCCAACCAACCCATATTCCAGCGAGTGAGAACAAGAAATGTTTGTTCTTGTGAGGTTTCAGGGTTGCTTGTTAGGCAGCAGTATCGTGCCAGTAGCTAACTTACATGTACCACCCCACCCCAGTGGCTTCAAGTTCCACTTAGAATAAATATCCACACTCTCTACCAGAGCTTGCTTATCCTTCAGGACTGGAATCCTGCCTGCCTCACAGACTTTATTTCACATCATGCACAGTCTTGCTCAGTGCCCTCCAGCCACTCTGGTCTTCATTCTATTCCTCGGACATACAAAGCCTATACCTGCCTCAGGGCCTTTGCATACGTGCCCCCTTTTGCCGTGGCTGGCTCTTTCTCATCTTTCTGACTCAATTCAATTATCGCTTCCTCAGAGGCCTGCCCTGACCACCCTATCTAAATAAAAACAATAGCAATAATCATCATTTCATTATTTATTAAATGCTCCATTATATGCCAGACTATGTTCCTAGCGTCTCGCAACAGCCCTGTGGTACAGGTACTATAATTAGCCTCCCTCTTGTATAAATGAGGTGTTGAGGCTCAGAGAGGCTTAGCGAGATGTTTGAGCTACCAGGTTAATAAGTGATGGAGTCGGATTCAAACCCTGCCCTCCCTATCCACTCTGTCTGTTTTCTTCTGAGCGCTTAGAACTGTCTGAATATGTAAGCATTTGTTCCCTCCTTTACTGTCTGTCTCTTCTTCCCTAGAGAGTCAGCCCATGAGCTTGCACAGCGTACAGGGGAGGTGCTGTGGGTACAGCCAGGCAGGGGATAGATAGTCAACATCCCGGAGCTCAGTCCTAGTTCTTTTTTTTTTTTTTTTTAATTTTATTGAAGTATAGTTGATTTATAATGTTGTGTTAATTTCTGCTGTGTAGCAAAGTCACTCAGTTATATATATGTGTGTGTGTATATGTGTGTGTATATATATATATATATATATATATATATATATTCTTCCATTATGGTTTATCACAGGATATTGAATATAGTTCCCTGTGCTACAGTAGGACCTTGTTGGTTATCCATTCTATATATACTAGTTTGCCTCTGCTCATCCCAAACTCCCAGTCCATCCCTCCCCCAGCCCCCTTCCCCTCAGCAGCCACCAGTCTGTTCTCTATGTCCCTGAGTCTCTTTCTGTTTCATACATAGGTTCATTTGTGTCATATTTTAGATTCTACATATAAGTGATGTCATATGGTATCTGTCTTTCTCTGTCTGACTTACTTCACTTAGTATGCTAATCTCTAGGCCTGTCGATGTTGCTGCAAATGTTTCATTCTTTTTGATGGCTGAGTAGTATTCCATTGTAGATATACACCACATCTTCTTTATCCATTCATCTCTTGATGGGCATTTAGGTTGTTTTCATGTTTTGACTATTGTGAATAGTGCAGCTGTGAACATTGGAGTGCATGTATCTTTTCAAATTATAGTTTTGTCTGCGTATATGCCCAGGAGTGGGATTGCTGGATCATATGGCAACTCTAATTTTTTGAGGAACCTCCATTCAGTCCTAGTTCTGCGTCTGCTCCATACCTGGGGAAAAACTACAGCCCTTCCCTCAGCCTCAGTTTCCTACTTGTCAGAGGAGGGGCTTGTCCTTGATCTGTTGCGTCCCTCTAAGCCTGAACATCCTAGGGTTCTCAAAGACCCTGTAGCCGAAGTAGCGCTCCTTCAGGGCAGCCCTGGTGTACAGTGGCCCAGGAAGCCCCGAGGCCACCTGCACCAGAGAATATTGAACTTGGCCTGGACAAATGGGCTCTGCAGGCCCTAGAGGATGGCGGCAGAGTTGCCCGCCTGTCATGCAGTACATTTTTTCAACAGACTCAGTATTCCTCCCCCAGATCTGATTCATCCATTCCTGTATCTGACATTTATCTAGCATACTCTGTCCTGGCATCTGTGTTGAACTCCTGAAATACAAAAGTCACCAGACCTCAGGCAGAGTGGCCTCTCAGTGCATATTTGAAGAATGAATGAGTGAACAGCTTATCACAAATATTTATAAAATAGCCCCAAAGACTACATGCAAATAATGACAGTTGCCCAGTGGTGAATGGGCTTAATGCTTTGGGGGCAGTCATTCAGTCATTTTCATCTCTAGCATGTACTGGGTGTTCCTCCATGTCAAGCCCTGGAGATACAGAGTTAAATAAAACAGGAGAAGCTTAACCCACCCTGCAGACTGTAACCTTCACCTTTAGGTGCCCTCCCACCAGTTTCCTTAGGGTCTTGCCCCATCTCGGCAGCAGGCCTTGGTTACCATCAGAAACCCAGGCTCTAATTACAGCCGCGATCAACATGCCCTAACCGGTGAGCATATGGCAGCTGCATGAAATCACTGGGCGCAGATAGGCATCAACAAGGGAGATTAGGTAAGGTGCTTATTTGAGGCACTGTCACGGCCCGTGGCAAAAGGGTTCCCTCGGGCTCATGGCGTGCCCTCTGCAGTTATTTTTCTTGCACGCTCAGATGACACCGCTTGGTGATATTACATCTGCGTGCACCTTGCCCTCTGACATGGCAAACACGAATGCTGCCAAATTCCTTGTAAAGCTGTATATCTTCAGTAGGAATGGGCATCTTTGGGGGGAGGCGGATTGATTTGCAAAGCAGGCTGACACACAAGCTCCTGTTTCTCCTTGCAATCAAATAATTCATCTTTCTACCCCTAGGGCCACAGTGAAATTTGAACCTGGACAAAACCTGCAACTATTTGTAGTAGTGGGATCAGAGAAATTAGCCAAGTGTCTTCTAAAATTACTAGTTGCCCATCACACAGCCTGGGTGTGGTGGAGGTTTTGTGGGGTGGGTGGACCAGAGCTGGGGTGGGCTGGCCCCCCCATGACCAAGGGCTGCCTGCATGGGTGAGCAAATGCAAAACAGCAATGCTTTGTGCATTAGCCACTCTCTGTGTGCCAGGCCCCAAATGTAGACTACCTTTAAATCCTTAAAATCACCTGCAACACAGGCAGTGGCCCCATTTTACAGATGAGGAAACAGAGCCACAGAGAAGTTAAAGCTCCTGCCCTAGAGAGAGGAAAGGGGAAAAATGAGATTTTTAAGACAGTTAAAATTATAACACATTCAAATGTTTAAAAATGCCACACAGGCTAGTCATTAAAATTCCCATTTTAAGTTTAAAAAAAAAATAGTAAGGCCGAAAAACCCTGAAACTTTGGATTCTGGTGGTAGAATATTAAATCATAATGAAATACTTAACATTTGGGTTTTTTTTAATGTTAGGAGTATGTATAATAGTTAAGAATGTGTTTATTTTAGTAGAGGAAAAAATAAAGGTGAGGAATATACAGATGGATCATCATGGAACATGAATTAGGCTAGAGGAAATATTTTCTGGTCAAGTTGAGAAATAGCTGAGGAGGAAAAATGACAGATCTTAAAATAGGTGTAGTATATTAGATATCTGCGAAAATGGGCCAAATAGATTGCCTCCATTAAAGTTGTATTGGGTGTTCAAATCTCGGGTTACCTGGAAGGCAACTGTACTTCCTATATTTAACCAGGCTTTTTATAAACCACTGCTCTTAACACCTCAAGCTGACAGCTACATCCTGGGTGGTTATTTAATACCGAGTTTGACTTTTCTTCACTTTGAGGGTCCTCAAAATAGACAGAAGACGAGAAAGGAGCCTTTTAAAAGTCTGGCACTATAGTCAAATGCTTTTCTGCAGAGTGACTGTGAACAGCCCCAAATATGAGAGAAAAATAAGGCAGCATATGGAAAGCATTTCCGAAAGTCCTTTCCACGTCTTAAAATCAAGGAAGAAAGAAAACAAAAGAAAAGAGAAAAATTAGCCATTCCCCTCTGAAAGGGTACGTCTCTGGATAGTTGAGCTGCCTTATCCAGAAGGAGGACGGGTAGCCATGGTCCAGGTTGGCTGGTAGGTGATCTCCACTTAATCCTGATTCCGAGCTTCAGTTCACCTGAAGGATTGAAATGCCAAATCCAAAATGTCATCGCTGTTCTAGAACTCCTAAGGGCTCAGGGAAATGGGCGTCGCCAGGACTCCTAGTTGTGGGACCTGCAAAGAAAATTCCCGCTAGGACTACGGGGTGCCAGCTGGCTTAGAAAAAGCCAAAAAAGTATGGTTCTGTTTCTAATAATTGACACCACACTTTCTTCCAAAGCAGGTTCAAAGGGACTCACAAGGGAATCGTACTCTATGCGGAAAAGACAATTAGACATATTTATTTTACGTTTCGAACAATATACCAGAAACTAATTAGAATAAAAAATGAGATGAATATGCCAAGAACAAAGATAAATTATTTCTGTCTACCAGCATTAAATTTAACTGAGTTTGGGACTTCCCTGGGAGTCCAGTGGTTAAGACTCAGCACTTCCACTGCAGGGGATGCGGGTTTGATCCCTGGTCGGGGAACTAAGATCCCGCATGCCGTGCAGTGCGGCCAAAAATTTAAAAAGCAAAACATTTAACTGAGCTCCCTGGGAGTCTACAACAAAAATTCTCTTTAACCAATAAAAAGAAGCGTAGATGCATACTAACAAACCCTTATCCTGGAATAATCCTAAGAACTTATCAGGTAGACCCCTGTTTGTTTAAATAAAAAAAAGAAAAAGAAAAAGACTCAGATAATGATACGAGCTCTTAGAATAGAGTTTACTAAAGATAGAACATTCTTCTACCTGTCATGCATGCCTTATTTTTTACCTAGAGTAAAAATAGTGTGTAATATTAAACTATAAGTGAAGGGACCCATTTCTGCAAAAAGTTAAAAAATATATAGGCCCCGTTCATTACCAACGTGCCAACATTCTGTGATTGGAAAAGAAAGGGAGGGAGGGAAGGAGGGTGGAAAGAAGAAAGGAAGAAATTAATCCACGTGCTTTAGAGTAAGACCACAGGCATAGTAGTCACTCAAATGAAAATGAGTGACACTCATCTCTGTCCCCCTGCGTGGAAGTAGGCTGCCATATTACCTCTGAAGAAAATCAGCATTTTTCTTTAAAACCAAAGGAAGAGGAGGAGGGGAAAGAGGAGGGGGAGGGGGCAGGGGGCAGGGGAAGAGAGAGCAGGGAATCCACTTGAAGTCAACAATTCTGACTGATTATTTAAAACAAACAAAGACCAATCTCTCAATCCATAGAAGAAAAGCCCCACATCTCTGGTATAGCATCTACTCTTGAGGAATTCACTTGGACATACAATTGAAAATATACCTTTAAGTACTTGAGTGACTTTCGGAAACCTTGGTGTTATTTAGTAGTTTTCACGTAAGTGTTGGAGAATATCAGATTAACACAAGACTGTTATTTCTAATATCATTTAGCTAACAAGCTCAGCAAAATTTTAAACCCACTCCTAAATCATGATAAAAAATCTGTAAGATAAACATGTTGCTCTTCTGTTTTCTCATGATAATAACCATCTTAGGTAACATTTGTTGGAGCACTTACTCTGTGCTAAGGGCTTTCTGGGCATTATTTTACTTAATCTTTATTGTAACTTCATAAGTGGCATCTAATAAACTTAATCATGTAATTATTTAAATGACCTGGTGAGACAGCCCAGCTCACTGGCCAGCAGTTCTAGGGGTCAGGCTTCCTGATTCAAATTGGTCCTGGTCCTAGCTTGCCTTGGTGCTGCTTGGGAGCAACAGCCCACCCCAGCTTAAGTATCAGTGGGGGTAACTCTGGGTCTTTCAGTTGGCTGGTTCTTCCAGGATAGTGGCAGTGATTCCAGGAATCTTCAGGGAATCTCATTTCATCAGCCAGATGCAGAGAAAATGAATAGGAGGAATGCTGGGGACGGGGGACCATCCATCCCTACTTCTGAAGATTCTTCACAATTGTCTTTATCACAGCCAGTATTACTGTAGAATGTTACTACATTATATCCTCCTTCTTACAGAGGATAAAACTGTAAAAAAGCATAGAGTTGAAGGGACTTTTCCAAGGTCACGTGGCTTATAAGTGGCAGAAGTCTGTCTAATGCAATCTAGCTTATCCATCTCAAGAAGAAAGATATGCCAAGGAGGATGATTATTGAATTATCACTAATGTAAACGCTTGTAATTACTCTCGTAATTTTCTTTAAGCTCATCCCATGGGGTGTTGTTAAGCATTATTAGATTGTGATTATAGATGTATTTGGCCAGGCATTTCTCTTTTGCTCTGTGGCAGCTTCTTCTCTAGAGGACTTGGCCTTTGGAGAAACCATCTTTCCTAAGTTCGTTTGCTGGAGATGAAGCTCTGGGAGCATCACTTCCCTTCCCAACATCTGTGCTTCCTTGGTCTGTAAAGTCAACTGATGAAGCTCCATGACCTTTCAGGGAAGAAGGCATGCAGGCTGATTGCAGACAGCCTGAGATCAATATGCAAGTTACTGAGTAGCCACTGTGATATTTACTGAATGGATGAATGAATGAATAAAGGAATGGATGGATGAATGACTAGGTGTTTTAAGCCTTCCTAGATAAGTAATTTGAGGAAGCTGGCCCAGAATGTATAAGCCAACATTCTCATGGCACACACCAGTTTCTTTCTTCACCCTTCTCAGATGCCATGTTCTTAAGTTTTTTATCTTTCCAACTAAATGGTTTTTATTTAATTCAAATTCATTTCACGTGTCAGCCAGCCTTTGAATTTCTTTTTTGAAAGCAACTTTCCTTGCACGCCCTTTCTTTTCCCTCCAGTTTTATTGAGGGATAATTGACCAGTAAAATAGTATATATTTAAAGTATACCATGTGATGATTTGATATATGTATACATTGTGAAATGATTACCACAATCAAGTTAATTCACACATCCATCACCTCACATCGTTACCTTGTGTGTGTGTGTGTGTGTGTGAGCGAGCTTAAGATCTACTCTCTTTGCAAATCTCAAGTATATAATACAGTATTATTAACTATAGTCTCCATGCTGTCCATTAAATCTTCAGAACTTCTTCATCTTATATCTGAAAGTTTGTAACATTTGACCAACATCTTCCCATTTCCCCTACCCCTCAAGCCCTGGCAACTACCATTCTACTTTTTCTATGAGTTCAATTTTATTTTTTAGATGCCACATATAAGGGATACTATACAGCATTTGTTTTTCTCTGTCTGGTTTATTTCACTTATGAATGTTTTAATTATAACCAAGAACATGGAAACTGGACATTTTAATGGGTGACCACAGCCTTGACGCAAATAAATGCATTGTTTTGGTTATGTCTTTTTGAAGAAGAGAAAAGAGGTCTTGTCCCTCATGACTGGGGCCTCTGAGTTGGGCAGCGTGGATGAGAATACCTCTAAGGCACCTTCTTGTAGATCATGACTGGGAGCTGTAATAGCTCAGCCGATGGGTACTAACTGCTGTGTCCTGCAGTGTCCCTTGTCTGCTGGGGTGATATTGCTGTGCCCGAAGATAAGTGCTGCCCAGAAAGAACTCACTGTTTATATTGTCCAAGAATGCACAAGCAAAAAGGAAGCCTTTCCTTGGAGGACTTAATCCCAGGAGTTTGAGGAGAGAGTCTTAGACATTTGCTGAAGGTGATAAACAGCGTGGTAGGTGGCCCATGACCCCAGGTTTGGGTAAAGCAGGACTTTGCACTGTGCCTTTGAACCCTGTCCTTCTATACAGGATGGAGGGTCTTGTGATACTGCTCATGTTACGGCTGCAGGATGATATAGAAAGAGCGGGGATGTTCTTCGGCCAGTGTCTACCAGGGTGCACTTACTGGTATTAGAATATCCAATGCTTCCACACTCTTTGATGAACAGTCCTGCCTCAAGCCCCTCAGGTGCCCACATACCCCCGGGATTCCTGAGTGATTCATTACCTGAAGGCATAATGCCTGCTTTGGTCGGGGAAGGGGAACCTTCAGGACCCTGCTCCAGGGCCAGGACCAGCGTCCATTCATATTGGTCAGTGCTGCCTGCTACCATGTTCAGGGTCATCGCTGATCAAGGGTGTGGGAAGAATTGCCGAAACACAGCGGGTTCCAGTCCCACCTCCACCATCTAATAGCCTTGGGACCTCGGCTTAGCTCCCCGGGCCTTTCCTCCTCTACCTACTGGGCACAGTGATAATTATTACAACGTCATGGGATGGTTCTCAGCACCCATTGAAGAGAAAAACACATGCCGAGAATAACACTCTTCTGGCATATCATGGGTCTGACAGAAATGGTCACCTTTAAATTGTATGACAAATTCCCCCTGAGAAGAGAAGGCTTCACTCACCAACTCCTGTGTCTGAAAAGTCTCAAAACTCACCCCATCTTCAGCCTTCTGTTCGCAGAAGGGAAGGACAGTGGGAAGCTGGGGGAGAGAATATGTGCAACAGGGGCGAGGATCGCAGGAAACCTGAAGCTTGACAAATAGGGACGTCGAGCACATGTGCTTTTTCTCCCTTTCCAATCGGCCCCATTGCTTCAGGTGGCAAAGCAGATGTCACATTTGTGGACAATTCTGTTCACTTTTAAGACTCAGTTTATCTCGTGTGGATTTGGAACAAAGAAAAATCAATGAGCTGAACAGCTCTGGGAGGCAGAGTGAAGGCAGTTGAGAAGGGACAAAACTCCACAGGAATCTTTGAGATTATTCAGGAGGCTGTGAAGTTTACTCAGCCTGGAATTCTAAAAGAAAATGATTAGTTAGGCAGTAGTTTACCTTAGACCATTATGAGATGGACGTTAGCCAAAACAGACTGTCAAACCCAGGAGAAAAGTTGGGGGAAGGGATTATTTTTAGTGTTCTGAGAAAGCTTTACTATTCCCATGAGAGTTTTGTTAGTCATGGGCACTCAGTACCGACTGGGTAAATTTTAGGTTTTTTTTTTTTTTTTAACACCCTTCAGTTTCACCCTGTTAATTCATTTTTCCATTAAATCACAGTTCAGCAACTTCTTTACCTAGGTTTAAGGTAGTGGGGGCCAGGAATTAAATATAAGGTGAGAAATGTAGCCCCGGTGATTCTCAGTTCTTGGTAGTCTTCACCCACACTGAATAGGGCCGACCTGTAACCAGTAGGATCTTGCAGACATCAGAGTATGTGAATTCTGAGGCTAGGCCATGAAAGACATTGATGCTTTGGCCTTACTCTCTCTGGCATCATTCACTCTGGGAGAAGCCAGCTGCTGTGCTGTAAGGATGCTCAAGCAGCCCTGTGGGGAGGAACTGAGACCTCCTGGCAATTGCCATGTGATGAACCATCTTAGAAGCTGATTCTCCAGCCTCGCCAGGCCTTCAGATGACTGCAGACCCAGCTGTCATCTTAACCTGAACTACATTCAAGACCCTGAACCAGAACCACCAAGCTGAACTGCTTCCAAATTTCTGACCCACACAAGCTGTATGAGATAATAAATGCTTAAAATTGTTTCAGCCCGCTTAGTTTTGGGATAATTTGTTACACAGCAATAGATAACTAATACAATTGGGAAAATAATCTTTAGCTGCCCAGTCAGAGTCCAAGTTATTGACTGTTTATTCAGTACTGCTTAGTTCCAAGTGAATGAAAAGTGAGTTAAATATTGGGTCTCCCCCCACCCCCCCATTTAGAGTGAGGTTTGCTTTGGCATATGTGACCTTGCTTCTGGACCTCTCCCCTAATCGGTTTGTAGTGTGAAGTGTTAATATGGCAAAGACCATCCAGAGCCCCAGCTGCATGAGCCTGTTGAGACCGTTAAAGTCTACAGATCATTAAGGTTTAACTGTTTAACAAATAGTTGGGTTAATCCTTTCAAAGCACCATAGTATATATATTTAAATTTATCTTAGTGTACGTCTTTCTCAGATGTACTACCTGCTTCTTTGCCACGTCAAACAGAATACATTTGGTAGCCTTGGTGACTCTGGATTACCATTATTGTGAGGTCTGTAGGGTGCCTCTGAAGCCAAAGGGGCATAGACACACCCTGTGGATAAGGATGCAGATTTTCACCCCTGCAGCGGCCCTGGAGGCCTTCTCCATGCCCTCTCTTGTGCCAGCCTGTTGTCTGCTCTTCACCTATTTCCTGAAGGAAAACATAAATGACCTCATGACCGTCAGAGCCCCAGGCTGTAGTAGACCCTCTGCTGAATGGTCTGGCTGCTCCTTCCCAAACTTCTGTCAGTCTTCTCCCACCTTCACGGTGTTCCCCTCTTATTAGTTAATGAACATTTCAAACTCTTAAGATGCAATTAATACTGAAATTTATCTTTAAATCAATTCAGAGTTTCATTAACTTTGTTTTAAAAGGAAATTTTCTATCACCATCATAAAGGGAAAATCAGTATGACTTTCCCCCCCCAAAAAAGATAAGGATAAATCTACATACCATGAAAATAGAACAATATTAATTCCATGTAGCTGTTATTACCAGAGAAGATTCTAAGCCCAAGGCCTGTCTTCTCTTTGTGTAAATGAGACTAGCAACTTGCAGAGAGGCATTGAAGATAAACTCAAACCAAACTAAGATTCTTTTCAATCAGAGGGGTTGATCAACACAGAAGGAATAACTGTCTCATCGAAATGATTTAATGTGGGGTCCGTGAGCCAGCTGTGCCCATCTGTAGTTTGGTAGGCTCGGTTACTGCCTCCGATCCGAAGCAGGCTTCCCCCAAGTGTGCTTCATTTGCGATGCCAGTGTCTTTAGACTTGTCAGCATCATTCCAAGCATCATCTCTGCAGATCTGCGTGGTCGCATCCACCTTGGGTACTATCCTCTTAGCTTGGCGATTGAGAAGTTCTGTCTTTGGTTCAAATCCTGTCGCTTCTCACTGTGTGATCCTGAGTCAATTGATGGACCTCTCTGAGCCCACTGGGAAATGGAGATGATCATATACATTCACCAGGTTATTGTGAGGGTCAAGGGTGATGATGTATAGAAGACACTGGCGTTTGGGGTAAAGAGGATACGTCTAAGTTGCCCTAAGTGCGTCACTCATTATTTGGAGATTTCTGTGTTCAAGTTTTGGGGAAAGAATCTTCTTCCCAGGCCTGCATTTTCTCTTTCAAAAAAGGCAGAAAAAGCTCCTTGTACAAAGGAAACCCAGGGCCACAGTGTAGGTGTGCTGAGTCCCCCGTTCTTGTTGCCTCCCTAGCTAGAAGTTAGGGCAGCTGCATCTATTTATGTCAGTCCCTGCATTTCCACTTTTGATTCAAGACCGTACACGTTGTTTATTGTTGCCAGCAGCACATTCCTGGCTGATCTGAGTACTTTCTTCCATGAGGACATCCATGACGCTTAGTGCTGATTAAGGGAAGAAACATGAAGAAGTGTTAGAACAGGTACCTTTTCATGTAATGCCAAGGGATTTTGAAGCAGGACAGGGTAGGGAAGTAAGAAGGTGCCAAGCTCATTGAGAAGTGACTTCCTAAGAGTGAATTGACTGTCCCTCACGAGCCAGGCCGGGTACAGTGTTCTCCACTGTTCCTCAGGGACAGGCTCTCTGCTTGCATTCTGTCTCTCTCTGTTCCTTCTTTCTTTGCCGCCATTCAGGCTGGAGCCCCTCGTGATACACTAAGCCAATGAGAATCTGGTTTCTACGCCTCTTACAAACTGTATCTACCAGGAGCAGTGGGTGGGGGGCACCTGCTGATGAGGGAGGCACTGACCTGGGTCCTCACTGAGGCTGGACAGCGAACCCTCCACAGAGTCCGCATTCTGCGGCCGAGGACATGGCAACTCAGGGAGGTTGAGCCACATGCGCACAGCCATTGGCAGAAGCAGGGCTGGAATGTGAACCTTGTTAATTTCCTACTGCTGCCGTAACCAAGCGCCACCGACGTCAGTGGTTTAAAACAACAGACAGAACTGGAGTATCTCACCGTTCTGGAGGTCACGAGTTTGAAGTGAGTCCGACAGAGCTGAAATCAAGGCGTCGGGAGAAGCGGTTCCATTTGGGGGATTGAGGGAAGGATCCGTTGCTTCCATCTTCCGGGTTCTAAAGGCTGCTGGCGTTTCGTGGCTCACGGCCGTACCCCTCCAATCTCTGCTTCTGTCTTCACATCTCCTTCTCTGACTCCGACCCTCCTAGCTCCCTCCTACAGACCCTTGTGATTACATGGACACACCTGAATAATTCAGGATAATCTCTGTATGTCGAGGTTCTCAAGTTTATCACACATACAATGTCCCTCTTGCCATGTGTGTGTCATGTTCCTAGGTTCTGGGATTAGGACATGGGCATCCTTGGCGGTGCATCCTTCAGCTTAACACACTCTTCCCAACCTCACGGGCAGGAGGGGATGCCTACAGCAGCCTGGGGGTTTTGTGTCTGCATCTCCCCTCCAAGAACAGATACGTGTCCTTGCCGGTGGCCAAGAGCCAAGATCCTGGCCTCGGGGTCCAACACTGTGCTTCAGACTCCCAGGCCCAGGGAATGTACTTGGCCTGTGGAGGACGTGAGGCTCTTTGAGGTGTGCTGCCTTGCACGCCTGGAAAGCATAATGGGCTAATGATAGCGTGGGATTGTTTCTTGTTCTCTTCTGATCACAATTATTAAATTTTCTTTTCTGTTCCAAAAAGGTTTTCAACTGTGTTCCTAACATCGCTACCCAAGAGGTTAAAAGGCTTATCTTTTCTGGACTTGGCTTGTATTAATCCATTAGCAGAACAGGTCAGAAAGAACAGCCTCCATGAAGTCTGATCTGCTTGTCTTTATTAATCTGTTTGGATTTTCTTGGCCCATTTCCGCATAGGTTTAAAAGACGACATGAGCTTTCAGGGAGAGCTCTTCAGGATTTTTTTTGTTTAGTTTTACTTGTCTGATGCCCTCTCGGCTCCCAGACCAACACACATGCCTCCAGTCACCAAGGAGAAATTTGTGTTGGCTAAGTCTGTGGTTGGCCTGCTGTTTTCCTTTCTTCGTTCAGCTACCCCCAGAGTTTCTGTGTGGTTTGTGGTGGGCTCACAGTTCTTGCCCTCAGGACTGTCACCGGTCTAGACAAGACTGGTTTGTTTGGAGCAGCTGACACTCTTGTGACATCTGGGTCACCCCTGTTTAGTCTGAGAAAAAGTGCTGATCACCTCCTTGGGTTTTGGAAATCTCGTTTGTTGGCATCTCAGGGTCCTCTTCAAAATCCCGCATTCCTTGTTGGATTTAGGTATTAACCCCCTTGGTATGAGGAGAAAGAGAATTATCAGCAAATTAGGGAGGGAAATAATGCAATAAAGCCAGCCCAAGATAGGCTACCTTAAAATGAGGTCATTACTGGTTTATTTCTGTGTGTGTGTGTGTGTATGAGAGAGAGAGAGAGACAGGAGGCAAAATACAATGGAAGAAAGATTCGAGAAACCCTACAAGGAAGACAAATCAACAAATAAATGTCAAGGGAGTTTCTCAGACTGAAGAACTGTTATCCCTATTTGGTGTCAAATCTGCATTGGCCTTTTCACTCAAGTCATCTGATTTAATTCCCACGATAAATATAAGGTAGGTTCAGTTGTTCCCATTTGATAGATCAGGAAACTGAGGTCAAAAGCAGTGAATTGAAATCACAGAGTCAGGAACTTCTTCCCGTAAGAGCCAAAGGCAGCTTTGTCGCTGGACTCTACCCTTTCATCTCCCCCCCCCACTCCCCGCCCCCGCTCCTCCAGTCCTGGTCTGTAGACCACCAGCGTCAGTACTGCAGTAGCCGTTGTTGGAGATGCAGAATCTCACGCCAGGCCCAGACCTGCTGAGTCAGAACCTGCATTTTCACAAGATCTCTGGGTGGTGTGCGTGCACACTGCAGTTTAAGCAGAGCTGTTCCCCCTGCACCGCCACCTCCAGCTGAGCTGAGTAGACAGTAATTGAGCATTGCCTATGCACTGAGCCTCTGGTGGGGCTGCAAAGACAGACAGTAAGACCCAGCCCGTGCCAGGGGAAACTCAGAGCCTAGAGCAGTAGGACCACCAACCCTGTGGGAGTGACAGTACAGCAATAGCCGTAGTCACAGGGTGTTCGGAGAACACAGAGGAGGGGCACTTTACCAGGAGGACTATCTGTTGATGCTTATTCCTAACCTGAGTGGGAGGCCATCACTGACTGTGGTTGAGAACAGCAGCTCTGGATTCACATTGTCTGGTTTCAAGTCCTGGTTCTGCTACTTCCCAGCTGTGTGATGTGGGACAAGTTACTTAACCTCTCTGTGCCTTAGTTTCTGTATCAGTTTCTATATCTACACAACGAGCAAGTACTATTATGGTTTTAGGGGAATCATAATAGTATCCCCTTGTTGTACAGATCAAATGAGGTGATATCAACACTGGGGGTGAGGGACCCAACACAGTGGCTGAGACTCAGCTTAACATGTCAGTTGTTATTGAAGGCTGAGTGCACAGCAAACAACAGCAAAAGGCCTGGAAGGGTTTATACAACAGATGAACCATAGCTCTCCAAATGCAGAAACACAACTGAGTGTGACAACTGGGAAACACACTGGAACGTTTGCATTCCGTAAAGGGATATTTCCCAAGTACCTACTCTGTGCCAAGCACTGTTCTAGGCTCTGAGGATATGAAGTTAAATTTAAAAAAACAGTTCCTACACTTGGGGGCCTCATGGTCAAGGGCCAGAAAACCACTGGTCATCTGACATCAGCCATATGTTTACTACCAAGCTACACGTTTCCCTCTAAGTACCTCTTTAGCTGCATCCCACCAATTCTGATACCTTGTATTTTCATTCTCAGTCATTGGAAATATTTCCCGTGTGATTTCTTCTTTGACCTTCACATATTTATTGTAGCATTTACTCATTTGTTTTCAGCCCAACCAACACTCACTGAATATCTGCTATGTACCAGGAAGTGGCCTAGGGACAGCTTCTGACCTCAAGCAGTTCATAGCACAAAGAGGCATCCACCGTCTAGTTGGGGGCGACAGACAGGAACTCGACTTTTTCACATAGAATACAAGAAGTCTCTGTTCCAAATCTCTCAACCCCAGTTTCTCTGACTCTCAAGGTATTTTTCACTGCTCAATTGCTGCCTTTGAAGCAAAGCCTGTCCTAGTCCCCACTGTATTCCCAGCACCTAGCACAGCGCCCTGCACATAGTAGGTACCTATTAGAATATTTGTTCAACAAAGTTGTTGTTTGGTACTCATGCATTTTGTCCCAGTTCTTTTGGTTATTCTCTAAACCCATGTGATTTTGACAAATGTCTCTAATATTTAGTTAAGATATATCGAAATCATATTTGTTAACACAGTGAAGCTGTCTCTCCCCTCGCTAATTGTCCTGCAGAGTGGTACGTTTGTATGGGATTGCACAGACCCCAGCACCCCAAGACTCGTGTCTGTTTCCTTTACCACTGTTGAGTCAGACTCTCCCTCTGCCTTCTGTCCATTGTGGGCTGGGATGTATGTTTGGGTCTCTGCCCAGATCACGCTTGGAGTGGCACCAGCTGTACAGGACACGTGCAGTATTTGCTCCGAGGGATCCAGAAGTGGCCATCTGAGTAGGATCAGCTGGTGCTCCAGGATGAAAATCGGTTCACCATCTTTGCTGAGAAGTCACCGTGTTTCTCCTGCTCTCAGCAGTTTATGGGGTGCCATATTGTTTTCAGTCTTCCGGCCCTCGCCTGTTTTGAAATGTGGCCGGGTGTCGTTAAATAGCTCCATGTTCCTGCTAGAAAGGGTTGTTTCAGTGGGGGCGGGGCTGTCTACTACCCCAGCCGGCCTTCCCTTTCATTCAGCATGTCCGAACTCGGCAAGTCCTGATACTTAGTGGAGCCTGACCCAAGATGCCTACTCCTCCAGCCCCATTTCTTGGCAGGCATTCTTATCCTCTTGTTGGAAGGGAATTCATTGTTCTGGGGAGATGCCTCTTGTGGGAGTGGGTTTGGAGGATCATAGCTGTTTCTATCCAAACCAATTACCTACTTACAGAAATTGCATCCTCTCCTTTCTGCCTCTTGCCCTGACATACCTACCATTGTTCTTCCGTTTACTTAATCAGGCATGCAGAGGGGAGTGGTGAATAATAGGGTGGGTTCAAAAGCCATGCTGCCTGTTTTGATTCCTGGCTCCCCCTCATTACCTGTGATAACCTTGGACAAGTTGCTCAAGTCTCTTTAAGCCTCACTTTCCCCATCTGCAAAATGGGTGCAAGACTGGTGCCTACCTCCTGAGCTTGTGAGGATTTGGTGAGCTGGTGTATGCAGGTTACTCATTGTAGTGTCAGGAACATGGTAAACATTGTACAGAGATCTGATCTCTTGCCATTGTTGTTCACAGCAAAGATGTATTGGGCTGACTTTGGGGATAGCAGAGTTCTTAAAGAATTCACTTTCACAAATGCCAATGTTTAAGTCTCTAGCTTGTGCCTTCAGGACATGGATATCTGCTTAGAGATCTAGAAACACTGAAGGTTCTAAGTAGAGTTGGATCACAGCAAAGGAGATCGTTAGTCTTCACTCTGACTAACACAGAGAGAAACCAGAGACAAAGATAACCACCTCTGTAGGAGAAACCACTGCACTGTGCCAACCCTGACCTGGGATGGTGGAGCCATAGGGGACGGCGGGGAGAATTCGTGGAGCTAGAAATTTACCTGACTTGGGTGCTAGTGGGTTACAAGTCGTGAGGGGTGTCTGGGGGTCATGGTGATGTGGAAGTATGACAAAAGTATGACGAGAGCCAAGAACCCTTCTCTGGGGGAATACAGCTGTGGAGATGCAAGTCTGCATGGAAAAGCTTAGCATAGCATAGGCACGAGTTGTCCTGAGCAGTTTCAGAGAGGTGGGCTGGAAGGCGAGCCCTCTGCGGTCAGAGGTCCAGGAGCCTTGCTGCCCGCACTAGACTGGGAGGACCGTTTGAAAGAGGAAGCATCTCAGAGGCATTTAGGAAACCCTTAGAAGGAGGGCTAGGGTTTCCTCAAGAGCACAACCCTAAGAACACCACAGGCAGGCATCAGAAACACCTGGAGAGTTATTAAAACACTGACTCCCGGGCCCTGCCCCAAGAGAATCTGATTCAGAAGAGGCCCATGAGTTTGCATTTCTAACAGGCTTCTGGGTGATGCTCTGCTGCCAGTCCCCGGAGACTGCACTGTGAGTGGTGCCGCGCTAGACCATGCCTGGCCCCCCGCACCCTCCCTGAATGCCTCTGCCATGCGCCCACAAGCTGCCAGAGGGATGGCGTGTGGGGCTGTGGCTTCACCTGTACCAGCCTGCAGGCTTATCCTACCTGCCTCCTGCCTGATGTGCCTCTCCCATTTGTCCCGCTGGTCTTTCTGCTCTGGTTTATTCCTGTCCTGCATGGAGCTGTCTTTGCTGGTCACCAGTGAGGATCTTGGTGGTGGTGTCCAGACCTTTCACCTCTCCGGGCCCTCATCATTCCAAGCCCATCCATTGTGGATAACACCTGTGGCCAAGAGGTTGCCTGTGCCCACATAGATGGTCTCCTGACAGTTTCTGGGATGGATACTGTCTGGGTCTGACTCCACATGCCAGGCGCAGTAGATTAGACAGACCACATGCCTTGTCCTCAGCTCTTTCCCAGGATATTCTAAAAAGGATTCCGTCAAGGAAGCTTGAATCACCCTGCTCCTCTTCATCCCGCTCCGATGTTTGCCATCCTTATTAAAATGTGCAGAGGCCTCTTGGGTGAGCTGTCTCCAACCTCTAAGAAGAGGAATCCAATTAATCGAGTTTGTTAGCATTGTTTGTAAAGTAAGAGTTAACAGGCCCACAACAAGGGCCTGGCAATATCTCCTAGGAGACAGTACATGGATTTTAGTGCTCGCGTGTGGCATCCATTTTTTTAACTGTGGTACAAGGTACCTGATATAGTATTTATCGTCTTAACCATTTGTAAATATATAAATCAGTAGCATTAACTACATTTGCAGTTGTGTGTAACCGCTAACTATACCTCAAGCTTTTTCATCATCCCAAATATAAACACTGTACCCATGAAACAATAAGTCCCCCCTCCCCATTCTCTGCAGCCCCTGGTTAACCTCTGTTGTACTTTCTGCTTCTATGAATTTGCCTTTTCTAGGTATCTCATGTAAGTGGAATCATACAATAGATGTCCTTCTGTGTTTCATTTCACTAAACATAACATTTTCAAGTCCTGTACATATTGTAGCATATATCAAAATTTCATTCCTATTTATGGCTGAATACTATTACATTGTGTATATATACCACATTTTGTTCATCCATTCGCCTGTTGGTAGATACTTGGATGGCTTCCACCTTTTGGCTTTTAACTGAATAATGGTCCTATTACCATTAGTGTACAAATATCTGTATGAGTCTCTGATTTCAGTTCTTCTGGCTATATATCTAGGGGTGAAATTGCTGGGTCAAATGGTACTTATAGGTTTAACCTTTTGAGAAACTGCCAAACTGTTTTCCATAGCAGCTGTACTGTTGTATATACATTCCCACCAGCAGTATATTCTCCATCATCCTCAGCAACCCTTGTTATTTTCTGGGTTGGTTTTTTTTTTACATTTACTTATTTATTTATTTAATTTAGGCTGTGCAGGGTCTTAGTTGCGGCACGTGGGATCTTTAGTTGTGGCATCAGGCTTCTTAGTTGTGGCATGTGGACTTCTTAGCTGCAGCACACGGACTCTTAATTGTGGCATGCACGTGGGATCTAGTACCCCGACCAGGGATCAAACCTGGCCCCCCTTCATTGGGAGCCCGGATTCTTACCCAACTGGACCGTCAGGGAAGTCCCTGTTTTGTTTTTAAGTAGCCATCCTAGTAGATGTGAAGTGATATCTCGTTGTAATTTCGATTTCTAATGACGATGTTGAGCATCTTTTCATGTGCTTATTGGCCATTTGTGTATGTCCTCTGGAGAAAGTGACACCCATTCTGACACTCAGATGCCTTTTTATTTTTGCTACCGTCCAGCGCCATGAGTTTCTACTGTGCTAGTCTCTTCTAGTACTGTTTAGAATTGGAGGTAAAAAGGAAACAGTAATTGAAATAGACAGTTGTTATTTACGTCGGGGGGTTGGTATTAAATACCCTTGTGCTCTTTTATTAACTGTATTATATTCTTATTATGGGTTTTACCAGGTAATCGTAATTCTTGGCTTTGGGATTTTGTGGCTTTCTTCTTGGTTTATTTTGTAAGCAGACAAGTGTGGCCAGTATGATTCTGAAGCCACTGGGCTATAGGAGAGAAACAGTTGGAGGAGAATGAAATTGTAATCAAACTGAAAAATGATCGATGAGTCAAAAAAAAATCCTTTAGAGCTTTCTAATCTCCAAATAGTTTTTCTTTAAAATATTCTGAGGTTATGAAATTAACTCAGTAGATTGGAGTGTAGTCCATCACTCTAATTGCTGAGCATTTTAATTATCAGGCGCATTTTATGCTTTTGTGAAATGCTCATTTCACAGCCTACTGGTGGGTCTTTGTGTAGAATGGGAAAATTAATATTCACACCAGAAATATTAGGTGCTGACCTAGACAGGCTTTCCAGTCAAAGAGAAAGGAGACCATGACCCGCCGCCACTGTCCACAGGCAGGAAACTGTAGTGGTGCCCGTGGTGTGGGAGTGCTACACTGTTTCCATCCTGCTTTGATCATCAGAATGAAGACAAGCCCCAGAAGTTCCAGATTTGGTCCAAAGATGCTTTCTTTCCTCTCTCTGCCTCTGCCTGTGTTGTTATTATTCTCCTTCAAGTGTCACAGGGCCAGGCACAGACTTTAGGCTCTGGCATTTAATAGTGAGATTTTTCAATATTGCAGATAGTTGGTGGAAGTCATGGAAGGGCTTCAAGGAGATGAGTGGGTGACTCTTTCTGGAGTGCTTCCTGCATCCCTGGTGCTGTTACAGACCACGATGCCACATGGAATTGGGGGTCACTATCCCATCATCCATCCTCCTTCCTTTTCTCCTTCTTTCTTCACTTCTTCCTTCTTACCCACCTACCTACCAAGGTTTATCGACATGTCAAACACATAGTACTGAACAAAGAAGTAAAGATAAACAGAGTCTTCAGTAAAGTAGTGAAAACAGCCGATGACATGAAGACTCAGACCTGCTTGCATTCTGATACTGTAAGTCAGGATTCAATCAGGAGACAAAGTACACAGTGATTTTAACAGGGAAAGTTCAATATAAAGATGTATGAACTACAGGAAGGGCTTGTTGGCGCCACTAAGGGAATACAGATTTGGGAGCGGCCACTACCCCGAGGGCTGGGGCAGCAGACCCCAGGAAGAAACAGATCAGGAAGGGGGGACCCCACTCCCCAGGACTGGGGTCGGCCGGCCATGGTCCATGGGGTGGCACAGAAGTTTTCGGTGGGACTGCATGAGGGTGGGGCTTGTTGAGAAGCTTTTCTCCGTGGTGCCAGGGAAGGCTGCCTGTGGGTGGTGCCACTGGAAATCGGCCAGTGGGGATGGTGTGCTGGGAAGTCTCCCTGTGGGTGGCGGGTGTGGGTGGTAGGAAGAAACTGCCTATAGGGGAGGTGCCTTTTCAGAGACCAAACTGGACTCCTCCAGTGTCCCCCTCCCACAGCGCCCTCTACTGGAGAGGCCTAACGTGGTGCCCCATGGTGGGGGGAACCTCGTCGGTCTCAAGCAGGGCAGTGGTAGGTGGGTTTGGTGCTGAGAGCTCATCTCTCGAAGGCTGGAGCAGCTGCTAATAATTGCAGTTGGAAAATAAGTAGAGCGGTGGCGATAAGGAATGTTGGGTGTGATGTTTTATAGAGAATGTTGCAGGAAGCTGACGTTTGAGCAGAGACCTGAAGAGATGATAGGCTGGTGGCAGAGCCTTCCAGATGGAGGGGACCGCAGGTGCAAAGGCCCTGAGGTCAGAGCTGGTGTGGCGTGTTTGAAGAGCAGCAAAGAAGGCAGCTGTCGTACAGCGCAGCAGGGGAAGGGGTGGGGGATGGCCTGGACATTAGCGTTCGGCCAGAGCACACGGGCTCAGAGACATGGGCCTCCTGCTGCAGAGCCCCAAGCAGAGATGTGCCGTGACCTGACTCACACCTCAGAAGGATCGCCGTGGGTGCTGTGCTGAGAGTGGGTGGTGAGGGGTGTGGGCGACGAGGACTGAGGTGGGCACCCCAGAGGCACGTGGCGGTGGCCTGGGCGAGAGGGGCGATGGCAGTGGTGAGACGGGGTCAGAGGCTGGTTGTGATTGGACGGTGGCTTTTGTTAGTGGGTTGGAAGTGGATTGGAGAGAGAGGAAGGAATCCACGAGGTTGGTGAGATCTTGAACTTGAGTGACTGAATGAATGTCCTTGCCACCAAAACCTCTGTTTGAAGAACCTCAGTGTCCAACATAAGTATGTGTTCAAAAGTGGCTACCATTCTCCGTGGGGTGAGGAAGGGGTTTTGGAAATAACGGTGATGGTTGCACAGCTTTGCGAACATATCTCAACGCCACTGAACTGAACGCTTTAAAATGGCTGAAGTGCCAAATTTTATTTTATATATACATATATGTATATATGTGTATGTGTGTATATATATGTATATATATGTGTGTGTGTATATATGTATATATATGTGTATATATATGTATATATATGTGTGTGTGTATATATGTATATATATGTGTATATATATGTATATATATGTGTGTGTGTGTATATATGTATATATATGTGTATATATGTGTGTGTGTGTGTGTGTGTGTGTGTGTGTATAGCCACAATTTCAAAACCTACCAACAAAGGTATTATGGAAATTATGCATCTTTTCAAGGGATTAATAGTGTACCTGGGTCTCCTCGTTGGTGACGTTACTCTTGATCGCTCTGTCAATGAGATGTCTGATGAGTCCTTCTCTGTAAAGTTACTAGCTTTCTGTTTGTAGGTAGTAAATACTTTGGAGGAGATTTTACCCAAAAAAAAACAGAAAAAAAAAAAAAGGAAGGTGGTCATTGTGATCGCCATGGCTATTAGCAGCTCGTTCCAGGCTTCTAACAGCTGGGACTTAGACATGATTTTAGCCCATTTCCCAGGTGGGAAACTGAGGTTCAGTGAAATTAGTAACGTGCTCACGGTCGCACAGCTAGGGACTGGCTAGATTGTCAAGTCCATGAGGACAGGGTCTTTGACCGCTGTGTCCACCAGTGTTGACCCCAAGCACCATGCACAGGGCCCGTGCATATATTAGGTGCTCAGTGAATATTCGATATATGCATAAGATGGAACCTGGATATACATCTGTGACACCACAGCTCACCCCTCTCCAGCTGCTGGTCTGTCATTAATGAGCAGTACCCATCCCAAAGATTTCTGGAATGTCCAGCTGTTTGCTAGCGTGGAATGAACTCTCCCACAGCCCTGCCCAGGACAACAAAGTCAGTGGCCGCAGACAGCCAACAGTGGGCTTTCCCAGTGGCATCCCTATGCTGTTTAAAACAGTGGGGCACCGGGCTACTTTGTCCTTCATGGTAGCTGAAGTTGTATGGTGCTGTGTTGATGGGAAAACGCTGTTACTATTTTTAGACGGGTGGTGGTTCTCACTTATTCATAGCCCGGCGCTCGTGGGTGGAGCGCGGAGTTATAATAGAGTGCAGGTGCCTTTCATTGTTTCCCACTACTCACTGGATTGTGTTTATTAGAAAGGAAATCACAGTGGTGTGTCTGGAGCTGAAGTCTGAACAAATAACCCAAAACGAGGAGTCCCAGGAAGGTGGGCAGCCGGCGACAAAGAAAAGCAAAAACAAGTTTGAGCTAATTGGGATGAGCCCGTAGTTTGCATGTGAATTAGGAACAGGGAGCTGGGCTGCACAAGAATTATTGTATTCAACCTTTGCTGGCATCCTTCACATGCTACGGTGGAAGAGCCAGAATTTGAACTGAACACATTTTACCCAGGCCTTTCGTGAAATTTGAAAATGTGATTCTGAAAGTGTGTGGTTGAAACGAGATCCTTTCAAAATGCTGAAAACTGTGCATGGATGTGTCGGTGTCTGCACGCACGTCCCCCTGCGTTTTTTTCTGTCCCTTGAAAGAAGCCATCCCAGGTCTTCTGAAAAGAAGGGCTGGAGACTTGAACTCAAAATGAGTTTTGAGTTATAATAGGTGATGGAATCCATGTTGCCATGTCTTCTGTAACTTCTTGAGCCAGTTCTTTAAAAGACCATTCATTGTGTGTGTGTGTGTTGTGTATATTTGTGTGCACACATGTGTGCACATGCCATAGAAAAAGGCAATTCCTAGAATGTGCATTGTTCTGGACTGTATGGTACCCCCAAGACCCTGTGCTTCCTATCACATGGACATCCAAGAAATCTGTTCCCTCGTTCAGCAAACATTTACGGCCGAGTACCAAGAGAAATTGAATGTTACCCTTGCCTGTAAGCACTCGTGGTCTTGAGAGAGAGACAGACTCATGAACAACTAAATAGGAGGCTGGGGGTCACATGCTGTAGAGTCAGGGACCAGAGCACGGAGAGATCAATGCCTTCAGCCCTGATGGGGAGTTTGGGGAAGACTTCGCATACTACGGGAATGGAGTTTTCTTCCAGTCAGAGAAGGGAGGGAAAGGGCTTTCCAGGCAGAGGCTTGAACCAGCCCTGAGTACATGTGACACATCCAGGGGGCAGCAGGTTGTCCCTCAGGGCTAGGGTATCAGGGTCCTGCTGGGAGAGGCGCTCCAGGTGGGGCTGGAAAGATGGATGAGCTGCGAAGCCAGAGACGGCATCATAGCCCTCGCCTACGACAGTGGGAGCCATCTCAGGCTTCAGAGGAGAGGAGTGGCACGATCTCCCCATCAGACGCAGTCCTGTTTCTGAAAGTGTCTGGTTTTCACAATACCTCTACTGCTCTTGGATCCCCAGCTCCTTGCCTCTCCCCTGCCTGTTCAGTGAACTGCAAGGTATCAGAACTATATAACGCCCTCTCCAGTAATATCACAAAACAAAAATATCTCGTGGGTCTGCAACCTAGGAGTGTTTTGACTGTTCACAGCAGAGCCTTTGAGAGTCTCGGTGTGTCGCCCACCCCCCACCCCCCGCCATGGAGCTCTTTGGCAGCTTTTTGATGAGTAAACCCAGACCTGACTTTCGCCCCAAAGTGATGTTCTTTTGCGGCTTGCCTCCTCCACGAATTGAAATACCCAGACTCATTCCTCATCTGTTGTTGAAACAGAGAAGTCACCCCGGCACCCACGGGGAAGGTCAAGGACGTACACAGGTTCTCTGAGACAGCTTGCGCCTTCTACAACCTTGGAGGGTGTGGCTTATAGCCTCCCACCCCTACCCCACAACTAGATAGGATGCTGGGGGTCACGTGCTGTAGAGTCAGAGGGCAGAGCGTGGAGAGATCAGTGCCTTCAGCGCACGATCCTGTGAGGATGGAAGGTTCTTCCTTGGGGGTCAGACATGAGCTGTAGCTATGCGATACCATCAGCGCTTCACATGGGGAATAGGTGCCCATTTGATGAGGGTATTTAAAAAAATTTTTTTTTATTTTATTGAAGTATAGTTGATTTACAGTGTTGTTAATGTCTGTCGTACAGCAAAGTGACTCAGTTATATATATTCTTTTTCACATTCTTTCCTATTTTGGTTTATCACAGGATCTTGAATATAATTCCCTGTGCCGTACAGTCAGACCTTGTTGTTTATCCATCCTATATGTAATAGTTTGCATCTACTAATCCAAAGGCCCAGTCCTTCCCTTCCCTCCCCTGGCAGCGACAAGTCTGTTCTCTATGTCTGTGAGTCTGCTTCATAGATATGTTCATTTGTGTCCTATTTTAGATTCCACATATAGGTGATATCATATGATATTTGTCTTTGTCTTTCTGACTTCCTTCATTTAGTATGATAATCTCTAGTTGCATCCATATTGCTGCAAATGGCATTATTTCATTCGTTCTTATGGCTGAGTAGTATTCCATTGTATATATGTACCACATCTTCTTTATCCATTCATCTGTCAGTGGACATTTAGGTTGTTTCCATGTCTTGGCTATTGTGAATAGTGCTGCTATGAACATAGACATGCATGTATCTTTTCAAATTATAGTTTTATCTGGGTCTATGCCCAGGAGTGGGATTGCTGGATCATATGGCAACTCTATTTTTAGTTTTTTGATGAACATCCCTACTGTTTTCCATAGTGGCTGCACCAATTTACATTTGATGAGGGTGTTATTATAATAATCATTAGCATCATTACTGCAGCCGTTTTGTTTTCTCTCCTCCTCTCCACCTCTGGTTTCCTTCCGTCAGTGGAGCATTGGCATTTGGTCCAGTGCTTTCTACAGAACTGTAAGTGGACGTGCACCTCGGTCTTATCCTGGTCTCATTGGGCGGTGGTACATAATACCATGACCCTCTTCAGGAGTCTGAGTCCTTCTGAGTCAGGGTCAGTGGATAGCCATCTCTACTCTCATCGTTGGATTCTTCCATGACGCTCATTTGTTTCCTCATTTACTTTTCTCTGGAGGACCCAGCTGTGCCCTACACATGGTCTTGGGCCTATAGGAGAACGTCATGGCTAATTCGGAAAGCTTGAGTCCACCTTCCAATCTGACATGATATGGCAGTACCGGGGGTGGGGTGCGGGAGGCGGAGCTTGGTTTTGGCGACTTCAAAGAAATGACCCAGCAGCCTCGGCACCATCCCTCCAGGCCTCCCTGGGTTGAGTCCTGGCTCTGACACTTGCATACTATGTGACCTGTGGCATTTCACACCTCCTGTTCCTCAGTTTTCTCGTCTGTAAAATGGGAGCCCCAGTACCTACTATGAAAATTAAATATGATGATACCCAAGCAATGCCCAACAAGTAGTATTGGGTTGGGGCAAAAGTTCATTTGGGTTTTTCCATAACATCTTATGAAAAATGAGAATGAACTTTTTGGCCAACCCAGTGCTTAGGATGTTTGATCATATTACCCATCTGGCACCGGTAGTACATGCTATGAAAGGAGTGTCACCTTCACGGATGGAAAGAGATCCGGAGGCGGCGTGGGTGCCTACTGCACCAAATCCCATTTTTACACAGCAGGAGTGTTTTCAAATTTTACGTGGACTTTTCAGGTAAACCTGAAGAAAATAAGGAAAGTTGAGACTGAAGATAAGATTAGGAAAGTCTCAGTGAGTATTTTGTGAGGATGTTGTTTCTAGGTTTTGACCCCAGGGCTGGTCCCTCATGCCCCAGCTTCCCCCCTCTGCCCTTGGCCTTTGCGTGTTTTCACTGTCCCACAGGACGTTCCACAGTGAGGGAAATGTTTTGTGTCTTTGTAGCACCTGCAGCTACACTTGAAAGGTGGCAGGTATGACTGAGGGACTGACTTTTTAATTTATTTTAATTTAAATATAACTTAAATAGCCACACGGGGCTAGCGGCCATCACATTGGACAGCACCTTTGAGGCCCTGGATATACAGACATAAGAAGACACTGTGCCGCCCATAAGCGGCTCCTGGTCATACTGGGAGCCAGTCATTTACCTGGACAGTCAGGGAGTGATGAGTGTTACCATGGACACGTGGACAAGGAGCTGAGAAAGCAGGACAAAGTAGTATCTCATTTTGCCAGAACCGTCAAGGACAACATCACCGAAGACTCTAGCACAGCCCCCTGGCCTCTCCCTAAGGACCCCTAGTGGGGAAAGATTCCTCATTCGTACTAAGCACCTTTTAGGGGCCAGATGTGAGGACAGACACTTTCTATAGATGCCGTCACATTTGACCACTGATCATTGCCATTGCCACCCATTGCACAGATGGGAAGTCTGAGATTCACGATGGGGACTCTCCCCCCCAAGTCACACAGCTTAGGTTACAGCAAATCAAGGTTTGCCTGACCCCCAGGCCACACCAGGCCGCCTGTTTCTTGATTTAGCCTCTGTCTCCTTGATTGGATTCCTTTCAACATTCTGACAATTGGTGGCCGCTGATACACCCCCGTCGTCCACGTTCCGACGGAAGCCAGATTTCACGTAAGCGGCTCAGCACGCGGCAAGGCCTGAGGTGACAGGAAGCCCACAAACTAATAAGTACACTGGCGGCTACACAGCTTCAGGCCTCAGGATGATGGATGCATCTTCTGTTGACGAGGGCGTCACATGTTCATGCTCTGATCCTGGTCTCAGTATGACTGTGAGGTCTGGGCCAAGTCATTTCACAATTGGGCTGAGTGTTCCAAGCTTCTCAGAAGACCAACGCAATAGAAATTCAAGGTATGAAATGCAAGGTGTGGTCTCAGAGTCATTTTACTTAACACCTTCTCTGCTGTGTTTTCTGAATGTGTAAAGTGAGAACATTGCTCACCGCCGAAGGTGTGCAGGTTGGTTTTAAGGAAGACCTCTCTTGAGAAGCTGTGGGACCCAGCGCGTTGCCTTTCCTGGCCCTGAGCCAGCTCTGCCCCGTTCATTCAAGGGAAATCATATCCCCTGGCTCGTAACCCCCTGGCATCTCTTCTTAATTCCAGGTCACCTCTTCTAAGAAACACCCACATTTACCCAGCAGCGTGCAGTTCCCTACAAGGTGGCGCTTGACACAGATGTGATGTCCGTCCCCCACCACCACCACCCGGCAGTCAACTTGTTTGATTCATTTCAGATCCTCCTTCAGATCTCTAGCGTTTTTGGAGGCCTGACAGATCTGGATTAAACGAGTGAGCTCAATCTAAATACTTGTGGGATATTGTACCTGGATGGGATTCATAGAGATCACAGTATCCACTAAAATGATCTCATCTACATATATCCCATCACTGGGCAACACCCATGTGGCTCCAACCCACTTCATTTTTTTTTTAATGAAATATTAAAGCCCAGAAAAGGGTGCTGCTGGCACCGCTGAGGATGGCTGACACGAGTTCTTTGCTCTGTACAAAGCCCTGTCCAGACCATTCAATTCTGGCACGTCTGTGAATAGAGTGTATTATTATCTCCATTTTGAGGATGAGGACACCAAAGCTCAGAGAACTGTAGCTGGTAGCCCTGGTTCACACAGCTAGTAAATGATGGGAGTGGCAAACCGCACACACTCAGCCTGATTCAAGGGCTTGTTCTCCTAGCCAGGGTATAAGGGTATCCTTGTCTGATGCAGCCACTTGGTGGCAGAGGTGGGATCTATGCTAAGCTTCTCATTTTGTACCATCTCTGGCCCCTTGGGAGGTGAGGGGAAGGAGAAGGACCTTTGGAACTGGGTGGGTGTAGAAAATTATTTCTTCCAGCTCCACCTTTCCTGCTTAAAACAGAGACTCTGGATTGCAGCCACGAAGCAGTAATAAGAAGCCACTGGGCTAAGTCTTTGCAAGTCTAATTACATGCCCTCATTGTAAGTCTTTTTGGAACAGCTAGTGGCGCTACCCAGTAGGAGCTCAATACATGCTTTTTTTCAGTTGTTGAACTAATGATGTGGCCAATGTTCCTGGAAGGTCAAGTGCCTGTCAGGCTTCTGGGGTCCTATAGCCTGGGTTCTACTCACCTGGTCTCCTGCCCTCCAGCCCTTCTAGCTGCTGAAGTCTATTGGGTCTCTCTTCCCCTCCAAAGACAAGCCACCCACAGCATCCTTCTCTCATCATCCCCGGAGGCTGGGGTCCAGGATGGGGGTGGGAGGGTGGGGTTACGGGGGTGGGGGATACAAAGAGGACCTGTCTTCCCCAGCTCAAGAGGCTTAAGGCCACATTCATTCATGAACCTATTGGTTTATTCATTTGCTGATTGATTCATTAAGCTGTCATCCTTTGGATGTTATGCAGACAATATAGCTGGGATAATACAGCAAACAAGTCAAAAACAAAAAGGCCCTTGCCTTAAAGGGGCTTACAGGGGGGAAGAAGACAATAGCAAGTAAACAAGTAAATATACAAGACAAATAGAGACTGTGATGAGTGTAATAATGGAATTAAACTTGGCCTTTTGGTAGCAAACGGAGGGGAGAAGGAACGTCAGGGAAGAGCTCTTTAAGGAGGTGACATCTGAGCTGAAAGCCAGGGAATGAAAAAGAGTCTTCAATTGGAAGGGCTGAGTGAGTGGGAACATCCCAGGCAAAGTGAAGAGAAGTGCAAAGGCCCTGGGGCAGAAAAGAGCTTGCAGATGTGGCTGAGGGAGTATGGGATGGGAGAGGGCAGTGGATACCAGCGAGGATTTTATTCTAAAGAATAAAGGAAGCCACTGAAGAGTTTGAAGCAGAGGTGTGGCAGGACCCAGTGACACTTTCAAAAGATCTTTCGGGCAGCCTCAGGGAGCGTGGCTTCAGAGAGCGATAGAAGTACGCAGATGACTGAGCATGATGTCAGGGCCCGGCTGGGGACTGGACAGGGAACATAACTGCCCACACCCCTCTGCCACTTCTCCTTCTGGTGGATTCTTTGTAGCTGCAGCCTTCTTGAGAACAGAACTTCCCAAGTTACCGGATAGCGTTCTGAAGCCAAACAAACAAACGCTATCATTTCTGAAAAGTAAATCAAGACAGGGAAACGATGACACACTCACCACAACTGAAGTGTTTATCGGGCGTGTTGGGACCCTTGGCTTGTTCCATAGCCCACATGTCTGAGACTTCTTTAGTGTTTGCCAGTAACTGAGCACTTGGCTATAAACACAGCTATTTTGGAAATTCTGCATCTCGCTTTGAAAAACTTGGGAGGACAGGAAAGGGAAGCTGTGTTTTAGATCTCAGAAATTCACACCCCAGCTTGCTCTCTACCAGTGGTGTTCCATTAGCCTTTCCCCACCCTCCCACCTCCACTGCACCCTGATCTCCAGGAAGGAGACCATGTCCATCTTAAGAACGGCTTTTAGTGCATGACCTGGTGTTCCCAAGGTATAGATGGCCTAACCCTCTGAGGAGCAATGAGTTGTAACTTGGTGCTTTTGTGTGTACCTATGTAAAATGTTTTGATCTTTTCCCCTTTAGCTATTTCGTCTTTTGCAAAGACATAAATATTACCTTCTAAATAAAAATAACAGTGATGATGGTGATTATGATGGTGATGATGATGACCATGATGGTGGTACTAGTGATGGTCATGATGGTGATGATCATGATGGTGATGATGATAATTATGATGGTGTGATGGTAGTGGTGATGATGATGGTGGTGATGATGATCATGATGGTGATGATGATAAGTATGCTGATGGTAGTGGTTATGGTGATAATGGTGGTGATGATGATTATGATGATGGTGGCAGTGGTGATTATGACGATGGCAATGATCATGATGGTGATGATGATGGTCATGATGGTCAAGTTGGTAATTATGATGGTGATGGTGGTGGTAATGGTGATGATGGTGGTGATGGTTATGATGGTGATGATGGTGGTGGTGATGATTATGACGATGGCGATGATCATGATGGTGATGATTATGATGATGATAGTGGTGGTGCTGTGATGCTCATGATATCAGTGGGTAACGTGCACTGAGCACTTACTCTGTTCCATTCATGGCTCTTTAGTTGTAATAAGTTTGAAATCCTCACACCAACCACGTAAAGTGAGTACCGTTACTGTCCTCATTTTACATGTAAACTGAAGCAGAGGCTTGGAGCTCAAGAATATGGTTCCAAAGCCTGCTCTCTCAACCTCTTCCAGACTTTGGTGAGATCTTTTGTCTTTTTCTTTTGGAAAGAAACAGATGGGGCCGGGAGACTTGGTGGCAGATGTAAAGCATCACCTTCACTTATTTTAATTTTCTTCTTCTGACCTGCTTGCCTTCACCTTCACCCTGTCCTTCCTCTTCATGCTCTCCTTGTGCTGCCCTGCCCCCTCTGATTTACTCCATTAGATTTGTCTGCTTCTTGGTTTTTCTTTTTTTTAATTGAAGTATAGTTGATTTGCACTATTGTGTTAGTTTCAGGTGTATGCTTCTTGTTTTCATCTCTCTTCCAGTGATTGCTGCCTTTGCAATCAAGGTACATGAGCTTTCCGGTGAATTCTTCATGCTACGTCTCCATTTCCTTCCCGTCTCTGAGCACTGTTTTTGCCAAGGCCTCCAGCTGTCCCCTCTAGGGTTACCCTTTCCCGTGGATTAGGAGAGAGCGTGGAGCTCACCGCTCTTCTCCTGGGATGAGTCTTCCAGCATTTGTATTCCGCAGCACTCCGGAGATTCTAAATACTCTCCTAGGTTGGGAAGGAAAAGTCATCCAAACTGCTCGGTAATTGAATTCAAGAGTGATGGACCGAAAATTATTAATGCATTTCCTTTCCTCCACCAGCTTAAGAGGATCCCATCTTCAGTCCACCTCCCAAATACAAGCTCCATTAACTTTTAGGTTTATTTCGTTCCAGTCTTTCTTTTCTATACTCTGTTCTATCGTTGTTGTTGTGCACTTTCCAAGTTATGATCATAATCATACTATCTATGCAATTTAAAAGTATTTTTTGACATTTTTGCAGCGCTCCAAAGGCTTAATATAAGGTATTTTATGAATATAAGCTTCAGTCAGTGCTAAGATTGTGCTGTTATTTTATGTTCCACTCAGAAAGGGAAAAACATTGTCAGCTAAACAGTGATCCAAAGCTTTCTTCTCTCTCAGAACTTGTTATTTCATATCTATTTTAAAAGTCTCTTTTAACTTATTTAGACAGTAAATTTATCATGTATCAGATGGCCATTTCCATATGTTTCCACTTCTGCAAACATAGTAAATTTGGTTCACAATACTGAATCATTGCCTAATCTTTCTAAAAACATTTAAAATGTAATTAAACTCAACATGGACAGCACCTACAGTGGACTTACTTCCAGTGAAATGTGGAACATTTCAGCTGACCAAGTTCACAGGGAAAAAACATGTCTAAAAATGCATGAAAGATGGGCCATCATTTATGATGGCTGCATGATAGTGGGATGTATGTGCTAGACTGTACTAAACTCTTCTTTTAATCATCAGACATTTAGATTCCAACAGGCTTCCCCTGAGCTCTCTTTACTGTGTGTGTGGAATTACACAGTTCAGTGAACCTTGTTGCAGTGAGTGGGGAGAGGCCTGGGCTGATGGAGAGGGTCCAGGGGGCCAGGCTTTGAGGAGGAGATGCGTTCCTGCACACCAAAGCAGAGAGGGGGGACAAAGGAGTTGGCCCCCACCACCCAGGTGTGATTTGTGTGCGCTCCTTCTGGGAGGTAGTGAGATCACTCTTCACTGAAGCGAAGGCCCGCCAGTGAGAGCTGGGAGAGGCCTGAATGGGCCTTTGAGAGGTTGGTGGGCATGATGTTGGGAGCCCTGGGACCTATGGAGGTAGAGAAGGGAGCTGATATTTATTGGGTCCCAGTGATGTGCCAGGCATGCCCCACATCTTTTACAAAGACATCAATATTGTCTTCTAAATAAAACTAATGATGATGATAATGGTGATGGTGGGAGGGGGAGGATGATGATGATGATGATGATGATGATGATGATGATGATGGTGGTGGTGGTGGTGGTGGTGGTGGTGGTGGTGGTATCAGTGGGCAGTGTGTACTGAGCACTTCCCTTACGTCATGCAATGTTCGTGACTGCTTACATGCAATCACATGCGATCTTCACAACAGTCCTATAAGGGCAGAGCCATTGCTGTTCTCATGTTACGTGCAAATTGTAGAACCACCCAGTGTTCACAGTAGGTAGGTACTATTATCCCCCCCTTTATAGATGAGGACACTGAGGCTCAGAGAGGGTAAGCTCAAGTTCACATGCAGAAAGGGGAGGGCAAGTCAAGACCTGACTCCTCTTGTGGCCCTGACGAGCCACAGCTCTCCCTCACTGGAGCTGAGAGGTAAAGAATGCGAGATCTGTGGCTCCACCTGCCTCTTCCCCATCCAGGAGCCCGCAGGAAGCTGGTGAGTGAGGTTCTGACCCATTTGGAGGTTGCGTGAGGTGGTGGATGAGAGCACAGACTTTGGAGCCAGGCTGCCAGTCACGTGAGCTTGAGCAAATTACATCATTTCTCGCGCCTCAGCTTCCTCATCTACAAAGTGAGAATACATACTAGCAAGTGGTTTGAAGAGTTGCTGTGAGAATTAAATGAGATGATACATCCGTGGTGCTTAGAAGAGGGCCTGGCTTCTGTAGGCTCTCCATCACTGGTTGCCATTGCTATTGTGATTTTAGCTGCTCTTAGCCAAGGGTTTTATGAGGCAGAGAGTGTGATGAGCTGGAAGTGAACCCCCTGAAATCTCCATCACAGCCCATCGCTGGACCCGAAGTCAGCCCCTGACCATGAACTTAATGACCCCCATCTTCATTCCCTGGGACCACTGAAGGGTATTTACGGCCAAAGATGCCCAGGCGTCTCTTTAGTGCCCAGCCAGTATCCCTCGACAAGCTCACAGCCTGTGACCCCGCCTGGAATAAGCCAGGTCCCCCTTCTGCAGCTGATCAGGAGGGCCCTCGGGTCCATCTGGGCAAGAGCAGCTAGAGGAACATCAAATCAGCTCCCAGATGGCCCACGTGGCAGCAGTGATTACAGCCAAGGAGAAGCTAAATTCTAGAGGCTTGCGCTGTCTCCAAGGAATACACTAATTGAGAAATAACATCCATAAAAAATAATTCAATACTAGTATGTAAAACTAAAAACAATAACCAAGTGTGACTGGCTGTCTGGAATTAAGCAAAGTAAGATGAAGTGTCTTTTGCCAGCAAGCGTTCCCAGCGCAGGAGAGTAAGGACCGGGGTTAGTTTTCTGTCTTCTCACATTTGCACCGTCCCACCGTCCAGGGGCAGGTGCCACCTTTGTCTGCAGGAGTTGTCAGTTCTCAGCAGCAGTGTTCACCACCTTGCTCTGAATGCTTCCTGGGGCAGCAGCTGCTGGGAAAGAGACTCCGTTAAGACTTCTTAGAGGCACAGGGAGGTCTTGCTGTGGAGCCTACAGCCCTGCAGCCAGTGGTGTGCAGGTAAATGTTTAACAACCGGCTCTCTGCAAAAACAAACAAACAAACACCAAAGTGTGCGTGTACACATATATACACACCCAGAGTTACTATATGCACATTACAGATAGAATGGATGTGTAGCACGTAGTTTACAAATAATAATAGTATATGTAATACTCTCTCTCATGAACAATCACCACTACCTAATTCTAGAACATTTTTATCTCTGCCCCCAAGAAACTCCATCCCCATTTCCTCTCCTCTAGCCCGCTGGTAACCACTAATCTACTTTCTGTCTCTATAGATTTGCCTATTTTGAATAGACTGTTTCGTGTAATGGGACCATACAATATGTGACCTTTTATGTCTGGTTTCTTACACTTAGCATAATATTTTCAAGTTTCATTCATGTTGTAGCATCTGTCAGTATGCCATTCCTTTTTATGGCTAAATAATATTCCATTGTGTGGGTGAAGAACCACATTTTATTTATCCATTCACCAGCTGATGGGCATTGAGTTTTATCCACTTTCTGGACGTTTTGAATTATGCTGCTCTCATCATTTTGCCTGAATACCTATTTTCTTTTCTCTTGGGTATACACTGAGGAATTTCCTGGAATTTCCTGATCATACGGTAATTCTATGTTTAACTTTCTGAGAAGCCACCAAATTGGTTTTCTATAGTGTCTGCATCATTTTACATTCCCACTCATATGTATGAGGGTTCCAGTTTCTCCACATCCTTGCCTACACTTATAGTTTTGTTTGTTTATTTGTTTGTTGCTTTTATTATAGCCATCTTAGTAGATGTGAAATAGGTCTCATTGTGGGTTTTTTTTTCTTTCTTTTTTAAACCCCACATTTGTTTATTTATTCATTTTTGGCTGTGTTGGTTCTTCGTTTCTGTGCGAGGGCTTTCTCTAGTTGCGGCAAGTGGGGGCCACTGTTCATCGCGGTGCGCGGGCCTCTCACTATCGCGGCCTCTCTTGTTGCGGAGCACAGGCTCCAGACGCGCAGGCTCAGTAGTTGTGGCTCACGGGCCTAGTTGCTCCGTGGCATGTGGGATCTTCCCAGACCAGGGCTCGAGCCCGTGTCCCCTGCATTAGCAGGCAGACTCTCAACCACTGCGCCATCAGGGAAGCCCTCATTGTGGTTTTGATCAGCATTTCACTAATGACGTTGAGCATCTTTTTATGTGCTTATTGGACACTTGCATCTCTCATTTAGAGAAATGTTTATTCAAGTTCTTTGTCCATTTTTACATGGATTGTTTGTCTTTTGTTGTTGGCCTATAATATTCTGGACAGTAGAACCTTATCAAATATACGACTGGAAAATATTTTCTCTCATTCTGTAGGTTATCTTTTTACTCTCTTCAAGAGTATCCTTTGATGAACAAAGGTTTTAAATTTTAATGAAGTCCAGTTTATCTCTTTTTTTTCTTTTGTTACTTGTGTTTTGGGTGTCATATCGAAGACTCACAGCAAGTCATATAGTCACATTCAGGGATGGGGAATTACGTCCCACCTACAGATGGTGGGCACTGCAAATTTGTATGGCAGAGGGCATGGGTAAGGGTGTAGTGAAGAATTGGGGACATCAATACAGTTGTATTAATGATTGGCTTAGATTGACTCCAATTCATCCCTAGAGGGCTTTGCCCCCCAAACAGAACCACAGTTCTTTTAGCAAGAAGGTGGAAGGATAGGCTTGAGCCAGGCAAGCAACAGAGCTTACGACACAAGTCCATGAGGGGCATCTCACCTGTAGACGTCTAAGATCAAGGTTGACCAGAGCAGTGTGGGGTGACTGAGGATGTGTTTGGTGGTTCTCCCAGAGGAGCAGAGAGTGGTCAGGGAAGGGACAGCCCAGGAAGGCCATGTCACTGACCAGGATCCCCAGTAGGGAGCTCTGATCGTCCACAGCTCTGTTCTCTGCTCATGCTGGACATTTTGAGGTTTAGCAGTAGCAAATCCCAAACTTAGAAGGGTGGAGGGCTGTGTGGAGAAAGAAGGAAAGACACAGATCCAAACCTCTGTTGATAACCGTGATGCTGGAGCAGGGATCTCTTTATCCTGTTGATGCTTAAGTGATACCAGGAAGACCTATAAGATGCAGAGTTTCCTTCTTGCTTCTAGTTCAGATGCACATATCCTTTTACTACTCAAAGTTGATCACATACATCAGAGACTGTTCGGCTGCTGCCAACTCACGAATACAAATTAAACATTGACTTTCCTCATTTTTTATCCAGTTTTGCCTTCCAGAAGCCCAGCTATGACTTCATTTTTAAAACAAAGTTTTGCAGGTCATTAGCCCATCATGATTAAATGATTCTGGTTGTTAGCATAAAACACAGCTCTAGTACACGCGAGGTAACCTTTATTGTTTAAAAATTATGTGGCGCATTCGAAGAGCGCACGGCAAAATTGTATTGTTTCAGACTCTTCAGCCATTATGGAAATGACTTATGATTTCCTTTAGAAATGTTCCAAAGGCAGTTCATCATTTCAGTGGGGGTAAACATGGCCTAGGACAGTTCTTAAGAGGAATCCAGGTCTCGAACACTGACATTTTTGGTGTGGAAGAGGGTTTACAGCAGGCAGGGCTCAGAAGCGCTCATGCCATATGGTCAAGTTCTTAATAACCCAGGCTTGTGAGTTGCAGTAACCTGGATTCGAATCCCACTATGTGTCCCCGTAGGCAAAATACTTGAACTCTCTGAATATCAATTTCCTCAACCGCCTCCCCACCAAAAAAAAGGGTAAATAGTATCTACCTACCTCTTAGGGTTGCTGGGAGACTTAGGGAGGTGAGGTCTTCATGAGTTCAGCACAATTCCTGCCCCATATCGAACCCCCAGTAAATTACAGCTGCTCCTATCATTACTGCTATCGTCGTCCTTGTTAGCACGCTTACTGTTAGTGTGAACACTAGTATCACGGTGACACTCTGGCCAGGGAAGATGCAGACCCTTGTCTTCAGGCACTGAGCCCAGGCAGGACCTGTCTGTTGCAGAAGCAGCAGGAAAGGGGCATATAGCTGTCACCTGTGGCTGCTGGTACCTGTCTGCCCTTGGCTGAGTCAGTAACGAAGAAACGACTTTTCTTTTGTATATTAACTCCTTGCCTGTCACGCTGCAAATATCCGTGGTTGATTATTTAATCTCATCATCATCATCCAGGAATTTTGAGAAGTCTATAGATAATGGGAGTTGGAGTCTTCGGGCTGCCTACAGCTGGCACTTGCTTCAGCCAACCCATTTTATGTGTTGCTGGCTAAGGACGTGCCCTCTTTGAAAGATGGTGCTGATGGCAGTGAAGGCAGCGGTGATTTTGATAAAGATAACGATGGTTAGGGTAGCCTGAATTTACTGAGTGCTCGAAGGATGGCGGATAGTGTGCTAAGTGCTTTACAGAGAGTATGTCCTTTACACTTCGCACATACTTTCTTTCTACATTCAAGGATAACGCTTTAGATAACGTACCCGTGATCTCAAGTGGAGGTCTTGAGTCCAGCAGTCTGACCCCAGAAGGCTGCCTCTTTACCACTCTGCCCCCTGCCCAGATGTTCTATGGCCCAATGCAGGGGGTTGGGGGGGAAAGGAAGCCTTTGAAATGCGAGGGCCACCCATGAACTGCAGCAAAGAGTTTTCTTCAAAATGTTCTTGATGGCGTGAGTACTTACCAGCGCCTCTACATCAAACTTGGGACTTTAGGCTACTGCTGGGTCTTCCTGATTCTAAAAAAGAATTTAAAGTACAGTTTCTCACATAGATTTCTCAGAAAATACTGTCTAACAGCGCCAAGCCTCACTACCAATTTAACAGTAATTTCCAAACTTGGCTCTTGAACTGTCATTCTTTTATCCAATGAATATACAACCTGCCTTGGACTAGGCTCTGGGGATATAGTCTAGTGGGCAGGTCCTTTATGTTTCTAAACGACCATTTTCTCATCTGTAAAATAAGGGCTATAGTGACACCTACCAAATACATTTGAGGATGGAGTAAAATATAGTGTGTAAAGTATCTAGAAGAGTGGCTGGCATATAGTAAAGTGCCCAACAAATGCTGGCTATTATTATCACCATCACCATCGTCGTTGTCAAATGGATGCAAAAATGTAAAGTTTAAGTTAGTGAGAAAAGTGAAAGATAGTTGATGAAAAAGAAAAGCACATGATGTCTAAGACAAGACAGAGAACCTGTTGTAAATGTTTAACCTTCGGGATCCAAGACCTGCGAGGACAGTGCCTGTCAGTGCTTGCTCCAAGAGGGTATGGTGAATGCTTTAGGCTGGTGATGAGAATGGCTCTGAATATATATCTAGTTGTCAGTTGAGAAACACTCCTTGCACTTCTTCCGGAACCTTCTTCTTTAATCGGGATTGGCTAACTGCTTTAACAAACAGTTCCCAGAACTGAAGTTGATTTCTTGTTCACACAGCAGTCAGTGCAGACGTTCAGCAGCTGGCCGCCCACACCGTGATTCAGGGACCCAGGCTTTGACATTCGGGCATGGCCCTCCCCTAGAGCCTCCAAATCCTCTGCTGGATCCTCAGAATCCAGATATCAGGCAAGGGAAGGAAAGAACAAGGCTCCTAGGAGGTTTTGAATGGGCGGAGCCTAGAAGCAGTGAGATCACTTCCACCTACTTTCCACTGGCCAGAACCCACTCATGTGGTCATCCCCCACTGCAAGGGAGCCTGGGAAATGTAGTTCAGCACACCCTCAGGAGACAAGAGATATGTTTGCACTGGCTGATTGCTTTCTCTGCCTTGCTCTCTAGTGTTGATTGCTTACTGTATTGCTTTTAAATTGTCCATCCTTGTGTAAATGACACCAGTTGTATTTTGCTTTTTGGAGAAAATTAAGTATTGTCCATATTCATCACACATATATCTGTTTATTGGTATCATTGCAAACGTACTAGACGGAGCCCTGCCTGGGCTAGGAGCCAGAACTGTGCTTCAATTCCCTGCTCAGCCATTCAGCCATTCATTGCTGGGTGAGCTTGGGCTGCTCAGTAAATATCTGTCTTAAATTTCCTTATCAGTAGAATTGGGAAAATTGTACCTGCGCTGCCTGCAGTGTTGGGTGAGGATGACATGACGCACTCTGTGAAAGTACCTTGTAACCAAGAGTACCCGCTAAAAGGAAGAGATTGTCTCAAGACAGCCCCCCCCCAACCTGAACAAGAAGACAAAATTAGAAGAATATATTGTATAACTATGCATTACTCAAAGTATGCATTTTTGTTTTTAATTGTCAACATGGCAAAAAATAAATAAAAATCAGATATAGAGAGGCAGCCCTGACAGCCACAAGCTTATATTCATTTCCCCACATCCCTAAAGTGGATCCATCCCGGTGACCCTTGTTGGTAGAGATGTTCATCCAGACGGGGGTGCTAAGCATGATCCGACCACCCCCCCGCCCTCCGCCCCACTTCCTCTCCTGTTTCTGCCTCTCTTCCAACCTGGGGCCACCTTAGTCAAGTCAGTATTCCTGAGCTTCTGTTTGCTCATCTGAAAAATGGGGACATCTGTCCTGCTTCATGAGACTGGGATGAAGAGCAAATAATATCACAGAGAAGTCGCCAGTACCCGCTCCCACCCCCGGAACGTCACTGACCCTTCGACGGATCTTAATTCAGCAAGTCCAGAGTTTTCCTCTTGTTTCTGAGGAAACTGAGGCTCAGAGAGATGGATGACTTAACCACATTCCATAAGGAGAGATGGCTGGAGCTTACCCTGGAACCCAAAGACCATGGCATCAAGGTTGGTGCTCCTTTAAACCCATGGCATTGTGTCCGTAACGTCAGCAAAACCACTTTGCAGAAGTTAAGGCACCATATGCAAGGACATCATTGCTGTTTTTAATCCAAACTGAGGTTCCGCTGAGTGCTTGTGGAATCTGGGTCAAAAAGAGTGAGGGTCGGGTGCAGATTGACAGTGCTTTTCCAAGGGGAAAAAAAATCTTGCCTTTCCCTTGCTAGAGGTCAGATGTCAAAAAAGCTAATAACAGCATGAGAGGGACCCAAGGATGTAATTGAGAAATGAAAAAAACTGGTGAGATGAGGGAACAAAAGCTCTATTATCATAATATGCCACTTTCTGTTATGTACTCATGCTCTGGAATTATTGTACAGCCCGTACTTGAGTCCTTAGGCAGAAGGCACCTTATCATTCCCAAGCTTAGATATATATTTTCCCGCAAGGGAGGTTTTTCCGGGGGGGGGGGTATCTTTTTGTCTTTTTAAAGAGATTTACAGTGATTCTCTCCCTATAGGTTTTTCTCGATACATACATATTTTTAATTTCTCAGCATCTCAGGGGTAAATAAATATATTAAAATAAGCTATGGGATGTATAGCAGAGTATAACAATGATAAATGATGTTGTGTGTAATTCTTCTACTATTAACATAAAGTAATATAAACTGAAGGACACTAGTCTATTGAGAGGCTTAGAAGCTAATGTTCCATATCAGATGTGGCCAATGTCAGGACTGAATACAGATTAGGCAGTGTCCTTTTCTCCCCAGGGGAATTAAAGTTTGAGACACCACTCGCTGCCAGTGGTTTTACGGCATTTTGTTGGGGCCGGTGGTGTCTTTTCTTGGTCTATTAATTCAGGAGCCGTAAATGACAATGTGAGCAAAATGCTTTTCCGGTGGGATGCCTTTCATTTATGTGTGCTTGTATGGCCCCTACCTCGCCAATCCATTTTGTTACAATAAGTGTTTTTAAATTGTGTAGATTACCTCCACTTCATTATGGCCCCTCGCATCTGTGTCTCCTTCAAGGCTATTGTGTAAAGTTAGAAAATATGGAAATCCTCCATTTCTAAAGAAAAGAGGAGGCAGCGCAGAAAAGTTCATCTGGAGTGAGTCTTTCCTCGTTCTTTTTTTTTTTTTTTTTTTTTTTTTTAGCAGAGAGTTCATGGCCAGGGTACCCTCTACCAGGAGGAACAAAAACTCCAGTGCAGATGCTTACAAAAACCGTTTTTGTGTTTCCTGGTGTACATCTGGGTTTGTAAACACACATTCCCACACATGTGATTGCTGAATTTTCAAGAACTCATCAACATGGCAGATTTTCTTGTGAAAGTGATTTTTCTCACCGGCGATGCAGCCTGAAAGCTGGAGGTGTTTGATTTGAAATACCCTCTTTGTGACATCTCACCGTAGAGCGCGGAAATCCACTGCAAATCCTTCCATATATAGATGAGGGGGAGCAAAGCCCAGAGAGATGAAGGAAGTGGTTCAAGGCCCTTCAGCTCCCTGTTGGCCCAACTGCACTCTGAACCCCAAGGTCTCTGATGCTTAACTTGCTGTCCTTTCTGCTACCCCATTGTGCCCCATCACTTTACATCCTCCAAAGACACACTTTAAAGGAAACATGAAAAAGAGAAAGAGGGAAGTGGATGAGTCATTGAGAGAACAAATGTAATTAGATACCTTTGGTTGTGTTGACAGAATTACAACCGACAGAAAAATTGAAAACACATATCAACCGAGGTTCCATTTACACTTGTAACTGAAGAGACATTTCTGTGCAAATGAACGCTATTCCTTGAAATGCGTCCTGGCTTTGGAGCAGGAGTTGGGAACCTCCCCCACTGGAATTCCAGGATCGGGGTTCAGATTAACTTGTTTTCTCTCCCTCCCCACTGAAGTGGCAAAAGGGAGCTAACACCTGGGTTTCCCCACGCGCATTGCTCTCCTCCGTTTTGGCTCTGACATGATAAGTTTGTCACGCTTCATAAATTTTATCTTTGCACTAAAAACAGGGTTAGAATATCTTCAATGCAATTATAAAAATGTATTAAAACTGAGAAGGAGAAAAAATATGGTGGGAGATGCGATTTTAATGATTGTATAAATGTTCACTGTTCCATGGCAAAAAAAGAAGTCGAGCTTTTCAGCCATGGTATTTCAGAGGAATGCCAGGGAAGGGCCGGGCTTTCCAGCAATGCATGCCATGTGCTTTCAGCATAAAGACACATATGTTGCTCTGAGATTTTGCTTGGAAAGCAGAGACCAGATGGAGTTGATACCTGCGGATTCTGATTGTGTAGCAACCTCTAGACACTGAGTGTGAAAATCACCCCCAAAGAGGTTGTTAGTCTCAGCTTCTTCCTTCTCCTAAGAATTTGGAGGATTGGGGAACAGTTAAGTGCAGATGATCAGAATTGGCCTGTGACATGCACCGCCATGCAGAGACTGTCCCTGACCCGTAGGATTTGTCATTTGCTTCCTTTGCTAAATGGTTTGCAACGTCAAGCTGGCAACCAGAGGGGAGGCAAGACACAGCCAAGATTCAACGGCAGACATACAGGGTGAGGTTCACGTGGGAGTTTAATTTCAGGTCACTTTTGAGAATGAGAGAATTATTCAAAAACTCAAATGCTTGGTAGACTAAGGTCTGTGTGTCTAGTCTATGTCGGGTTTGTTGCAACCATAGCAAACTTCACCAGAGATTACAGTCTGATAGTTTAGAACATTAGAGCAAGGTGTTCCCCAATATAAAACACAAGCTCTCTTACGGAAGTTTTGGAAAAGACAAAAATGGTAAGCATGTAAGCCTTGCCCCGTGTAATACTTGATGACTTCCATGCTCCCGTTTTCTGCGCAGTTGTATACGCAATTCTCTTTCTTTCTCATTTTTTAAATAGCACTTCCTGTGCGGATATTACTGCCCCCAGCATTTGAATGCAGTTAAAAGTGGATAAGGAACCTGGTCCTTCATTGGGGAGGGGGAGTCTTGAACTCCCCTCCACCCATTCAGTTTCTGTCCTTCACTTTGTTTCTGAACAAAGTTACCTGCAGATTTAAAGTCGGTGGTGCATTCCGGGTGCAGACCTGTTTTGAGCACGTGCACCCACACCCTAAGTCCCCCTCCTTAGTGGATATGGATCAATTACATTTCACTTTAGACAGAGGGATGTTTCAGTTTTCTCTTAGAAGATTAAAGCTGTGTAGGATTTACAATCTAAACAGGGTTTTGCTATCTTGTATGTTTTTGAAGTCAGATCCCCCGATCTGAAATGCACTGGTTTTGTGATTTGGGGTAAATCACTTAACCTCTGTCAACCTTTTATCAGCAAAATGGAATAAAAATAGTACCTGACTTGCACGTTCAATGAGAATTTAATGAGATAGAAAGTGTAAGGGGCCTATCACAGAGTCTGGCGCACGGAAATGGCTTCTGCTGCCCCTTGCTTCTTACTGTTACTATTAACATTATTGTCATTGTGAAAATGACTCAGGATGTGCAGATGCGTGATTCTCACTCTTAGACCAGACAAGCTTTTTAAATATACAGGTATGTTATACACAAAGAGCAGTGGGCTTTGGGGGTTTAGGGTTTTTGGGGGGCTGATATTTACTGAATGCATACAGCACGTTCTTACACAGGCTCTGTGTAAGACATTTAGCGTATGTTTAATTTTCCCAGCAATGCTGTGGGATGTGGAAAGGGACCTGATGGAGTGCAGAGAGTGAGGGTAGTTCTGGGAATGGAAGGGGACCAGGTGAATGCTGGGAAAACGCGTCTATTTAAGTAAACAAGAAGTTAGTGGCCTGCAGAAGGCTTTGGAAATCCACTAGATTAATCTGGAATTTTCTGTGCTGCTAGAGTTTAAATTAGCTTGAGGATAGAGACCATACGGTCCCTGTCCCACCCCCCAAACCTAGTTCATAACTTTGTTCTCAGCACCTACGTAATTAAATCTTTGTGAATACAGTGATGGACAGAATCAGTGAATGAATGGGTGAAGCAGTGAATGCAAGGGGGAAAGAGATGAGTTGACTTTTATCACCAGGCCTGCCATAGAATTCCTGGTGGCTCGCACTGTGGCTGCTGGCATTTAGTAGGTGTTCTGTAAAAAAAAAAAAAAAAAAAAAACATAAGTTAACACCCAATACAGAAAACAATTTTCTCAGAGGATCCAACAGTCCTAATTTATTCCACTCTCGGGGTGTTTCAGCCCTTAACACAAACTCCACGGATTCCTCCTAAAATAAAAAAGTGTGGCCACACGGAACTAAGGTGTTCCCCACGCCCCAAACCACCACGTTGCTCTGGTGTGTTTCGTTTAGTGGCTTTGCAGTGCCTTCCTCTTGGCCAAAGAAGCTATTGTCAAATTGATCTCCACCCTCAAGTGCAGAATTTATTTGTCAGGCTCATGCAGAATTCTGTTTTTTGTGTGGAGATTTTGCTTTTGTGTAGAAAAACATTACGGGATTCTAAAGGGTGTTCTTGGAAGTGAAATCAGAAGGGATCTGTTGGAAACGGGGCCGACAGAGAAACTTAAACAGAATTGAACCAATAAAAGTCAGAGCTCCTGACTGAATACCGCCTCCTTTTGCAGAGAGGAGTAACCATATCACCACAGGATGGAAATGCTTCTTTCTCGCATGAGACTTCTCTCTCCTTCATTTCCCAACCAGGTGTGCCCCTGCGACAGGGGCGGTCGGTGGCAGATAGGTCTGCTGTGACCACTTTTTAATAAGGGCCGGGCTCCTCTTGGAGAGCCCAGGAACTCGGGCCCCTCCTCTGCCGCGCCTTCCCGAGCACAACTCACCCGCGCTAATAAATTCCAAGGGCTGACAGTTGCCTGAGCCTGCTGGTCTTTGCCCTCAATTTCATTGAGATGGGCCATTGAAAACTCATTACAAGCTGTTTAGACTCTGACTTTGACTTTTGCTCGGCAGCGAGCAAAATTAACAGCTCTTGGAGGTAGCAAAAAAAGGCACTCAGCCAAATTAAAAAAAAAAAAAGAAAAATGAAAGAATCGAAATGATGAGAAAAGACTTTTAATACTATCTTCATGAGTCATGCAAACAAGCGCACATCCGAAGAGCATATGTTCTGCGTGTGGCTCTCATTTGGAGCCTGATGTGGATTGCAGTGCCCCAGTGGAGAGAAATTCATACCCAGGCCTTCCACGCAGCTCGACATTTTTTTTACGTGTCAGGCAATGAGCCTTTGAGTGTAGCAGAATTGCTTCATAAATTTAACTATCACTTTCGAATTTCTGTTTTTTTCTAATTTAGTGCTTGATAGTTTTTTATGTGATAATTTTAAAATGCTGTTTATAGCAAAAGTTACCTTGATAGTACAGGTGTGCATAGAAAATTCACAGCCATCAATAAAAAGGAAAAAAAAAATCCTGTTTATACCTTAGGCGTTTTGTGATTCTAAGGATGTAAGCGTGGCAGTACTATGGGTTTTAAAAGCAACCCAATTAATCTAAATTTCTTCAAAAGTCACAGCTCCTGAAAGATTTAAATATTGCTCCTGATACCTAGGGGTGGTTTCCATCTGCATTTGGGAAGCTCGTGCAAAATGTCTCTTTCTCCTGATATTTGATATACATCTTTTTTTTTTTTTTTTTTTTTTTTTTTGCGGTATACGTGCCTCTCACTGTTGTGGCCTCTCCCGTTGCGGAGCACAGGCTCCAGACACGCAGGCTCAGCGGCCATGGCTCACAGACCCAGCCGCTCCGCGGCATGTGGGATCCTCCCGGACCGGGGCACGAACCCGTGTCCCCTGCATCAGCAGGCGGACTCTCAACCACTGCACCACCAGGGAAGCCCTTGATATACATCTTGAAAGTCAAAAGGTGTGTGTGTATATAGTCACATAAATGAAGTTATGAAGATTGTTGTCAAAAATATTAAAATGTAAGAAATAGACTGTAAAGTATTTAAGATAGGCAAAGGAATCTTAACCAGGAATGGAAAAATGTATTGGAGAGCCATGTAAAGAGTTCACCAGCACCTCTGGCTGGTGGACTACAAGATGACACAGATAGAAGCCACCTCAAGGGTGTAGAGAAAATGATAAGTTCCACTCTGGAGTCTAGGTTATTCATTGATGAGACATAAACAACCTCTCACTGTGGTGAAACGTGTGATTGTCCAATAGAAGTCACTGTCACGATTTGCCAACCCCCTTTAACTGTTTGTACGCCTGTATCTCCATGAAGGTATCCAGTTTTCAATCAATTCCTCCAAAAACTATTAGGGACTTTTTCAGGATCTGCAAATACAGAAATAAGTAGGATGTCCTCTTGCCTTATTGGATCCCTTTTCTAGCATTCTAGCAACATTTATTCTCATCTTCTGAACATTGTAGAATAAACTCAGTGCTACATGGTACCCACAAGAGATGGAAGTGGAAGATTCACTTAAACCAAGCAGTGTTTCAGAACCAAACTAGTAAATTAGTCCAAAGCCATTTGAGGCTCTAAATAGATCTTCCCAGTCAAAGCAATAAACATACAATCCCATAACTCTAAATTATGTAGTGTGTTCATTAGGCATTCTGTTGTCTTTTCCTTCAAATGTTCCATTTAATTCCGAGATATAAGAAGCCTTCCAGATCTTTATCTTTTTCCTCCCAGACTTTCTTTCATAGGAACTCATCATCTAGCCATTGGATATCTTTGCTGAGGGAATTAATTCATTTGCCTATTCTGTAGAGTTTCATTCACATTTGACCATGTTCCAGTAACTATTGTTGTATCGCAAGCCACCCCAAAATGTAGCGGTTGCAAATGACGACATTTATGTTGTTCAGGAATCTGTGGTTTCAGCAGGGCCTGGCAGGAACAACTTATCTCTGCTCCAACCAGCATCAGTTGGGGCAGCTTGAAAACTGGGGGCTGGGATCATCTGAGCATTGTTCACCCATGAATCTGGGGCATAATCCTGACCGTTGGCTGGAGCACCTACACACGGCTTCTATGTAGCTTGCTCTTCCTCCCAGTATGACGACTGATTCCAAAAGTGAGTGTCCCAAGAGAGAGCCAAGCTGACTCTGTATTGCCTTTTATGACCTAGCCACAGAAGTCACGGAGGTTGGTTTTTCTCCATTCCATTTGTCCAGGAAGTCACAACGGCCTTCCCAGGTTTACAGGAAGAGGAAATAGATTCCACCCCTTGATCAGGCAATGGGGGTTCTGGAGGACAATGCAGGCCTGGGAATAATGCTGTGGCCACTTTTGAAAAATGCAGTCTGCCACAGGTCGTAAATGAAAGGTTAATATCCTGAAGTGGTGTTTTGGAAAAAGTGTTATTTGGGAGTCAGAAAACCTGGTTTTGAATCCCACCTCTGCCCAGTCATTTACTCACTGCACGAATGGGCCTCCGTGTGTTCATCTGTAAAGTGGGAGACACCAATGCTGACCCCACGCCTTTGCACTGTGGATTGTGCCGATAAAATATACGTGCATGTGTCCACTGAGTGCTTGGTGTAGACTGGACGCTCAGTAGATCTTTGGCGAGTTAGTTTATTGAATTGGGGTCTGCGCATTATGGCCATTATTTAGGGTTACTGTGTTCTCATCTATGTCGCCAAGTACATCCTCACTGTTTTCATGAATTTTCCATTGAGTCGCAACCTGCTGCTGGCCAGCGAAGGTCAGGGAGGAAACAGGTTAACAGCATCTCATACGACAAAGTCAAGATAGTTAAAAGTGTTTACGGAGCTCGGTGACACCCCATGAATTTAAAACAAGAAGACTGGAGCCAAAGTAAAACTATTCCTGTTCTTCTAAGCTTGAGCAAGGGCCTTGATGTTTTATGATTGTTTTAAGGTCCATTAATCTTTGAATCATGAGGCCATGTAAAAAAAAAATGACAGCTTCAACATCCAGGGCTCAGGTTTATTTTAAATGTTTCTGTGTCTACACTGTTTCTAATGAGTAACAGTGGCTAAAAACCGATTCAAAGGTCCCCAAGGCAGGGCTTCCCTGGTGGCACAGTGGTTGAGAGTCTGCCTGCCAATGCAGGGGATACGGGTTCGTGTCCCGGTCCAGGAAGATCCCACATGCCGCAGAGCGGCTGGGCCCGTGAGCCATGGCCGCTGAGCCTGCGCGTCCGGAGCCTGTGCTCCGCGACGGGAGAGGCCACAACTGTGAGAGGCCCGCGTACCGCAAAAAAAAAAAAAAAGGTGGCCAAAGCAGAGCGCCATGGGGTAAAAGCAACTCAATTTTTTTTTTTTTTTTTTTTTTTTTGCAGTACGCGGGCCTCTCACCGCTGTGGCCTCTCCCGTTGCGGGGCACAGGCTCCGGACGCGCAGGCTCAGCGGCCATGGCTCACGGGCCCAGCCGCTCCGCGGCATGTGGGATCTTCCCGGACAGGGGCACGAACCCGTGTCCCCTGCATTGGCAGGCGGTCTGTCAACCACTGCGCCACCAGGGAAGCCCAAGCAACTCAATTTTATCTAGGAGCATTTTATGAGTCCCGGTAAGACGTATTTCCTTAGGTTGCAGGTTGCCAGCCTTTAACAGCCTTTAGCCGATTCTCTGAAGGAGAATTTGCTCTTATGTAATCAGGATCTCTTCAAACAGGCCCGAACAAACTTCAGAGCAGTGGTAGCCAACTAGCCACCTGTAGTTATTAAAATGAATTAAATTATATAAAAATTTAAAAAGTCACTCCATGAATTGCACGGGCCACGTTTCAAGTGCTCAGTGTGGCTACCATATTGGATATGGCACAGATATAAATAGAACGTTTCCATCACTGCAAAAAGTCTCATTGGAGCACTGCTCTAGGGGTTGGTTCTCCCTTTTTCCCTTCCCATATTCACTCCTGAATTAAAGTCAGCCAGCTCAGACACCCCATCTTCTCCCAGAATCCTGCGTGTCATCAAAAGGCATCCCCTTCTCCCATTTGGAGAATTTTCTAGAGCCGGGGGCCCAACCAACTTGAACTCCCTACAGCAACTCCCCTCTGCTTTTTTTTTTTTTTTTTTTTTTTTTAAGCACCCATGGAATTCAGCCTCAGGATCATCCCCTCTGCCAGCCTCTCTAAATCTCCTCCTCCTTAGCCACTCACAAGGACCCCAGCCCTCCGGTCCTCCTTGAGAGCAATGATTCCCCCCTCTGGACTGTGGATTCCCTTGGTACCCAGGGGTTACCATACGGTTTCTTCAAATCTGTAGATGCTGCGAGTGTTGTATTCTGGATGGAATAAATAACAGGTCTTGCATGTAGGTGCAAACAGTTTTCAGATGTGGGGAAAGGCTATCGTGATGTGTAAAATAGAACTTCATTTTAAAGCATTATTGACTTGATAGCAAAATTGGATCATTATGTATTTAGTCATTGGTTGGGCGTCTGTGAATGTCTGATGTCCCCAAAGGGGACATCATGTCCTTTTCTCATGTTGTTAGAAAAGTCAGCAGCCAACAGGGGAAGGAGACCCAAGTCTATGCATGGATGTGGGAATCAGAGATTTCTTCATCAGTGCATCACTGATTTAAACAAGAGCTCCAACAGGAAAACAAGCCACCGCCTCTCATGTCCTGCACGGAGCCTAGCATTTATCCCATGTAATGCTCACAGCAGACCTAAGCAGTCACTAATACTATCCCTGCTTCAAAGACGAGTACACTGAGGCTTGAAGGGTCTAATTTTCCCAGTGCCCTTGTGTGTGGTCTTGACTACCTGTCTAAATTGCTATTCTGTGTCCACCCATCAACCTCAGTGATAGCCCCTCATTGGAACATACGTAATGTAATTGTGTGCCTTGCTGGAGCCGTCTAAATTCTGTTAGGCTATTAGCCAGCGCCACCATTACAGGGCAGTGTCATGCACTTGATCTAAAGGTACATAGGAGAACTCTCAGGACCTGATGTATTCTTACGGGGAGCTTTATGGCCCCATGGGTCGCAGGCTTCATACTAACTGTACCTAATGAGCTACGGACGCCGTGGAGCACTAGGGATACCTGGTGGTCCCTGCACGGAAGGAGGGATCTCTTCCCATTTCCCCCCGTGCCCTTCTCAGAGGCGGTCTCAAGTCAGAGGAGAAAATATACACATGCTTCTCCGGCATGGCTTGCTTTAGACCGTGTGTCCTTTACTTGCAGTGGATGTCTGAGCAGAATGTTTTCACAAGTCAGGTATTTTGGAGGGAAAATAGAAACCAAAGCAAAGCCAGTGGAAAGCTGAACAAATCCACCGTGGTACTCTGGGAAGGAAAAAAAATCATCTTTTGAATGAAAACGTTTTTACTGTAGTTGGTATGATTAGCTCCCCCAGCAGGTACAACTGAGGTAAAAATCTATTCTTAATTTTCACATTGATAACTGAAGCCCATCCCTCCACCCTAACTACCCTGCGGCCCCTGCCACTACCCCCTCCTACCTTCCATTTGCATTTTGGTGCTTCTGTTTCTTTCCTTCCTCCCGTCAGTTTTGCAAGAATCCCAGGTATTTAATCCACTATAAGAGGGCTCTCCAGCTTCCACATGCCTTCTAGAAAGGGAACACATGGGTCAGCTAACAGGTTGCCTTGACTTCCTTTGCCCCGCAGCTGTGATGATGGTTTCTTAGAGCTTTGTTCGGAAAGTGAGAAGGAAGGGGCAATTGATGTTGCGCCCCATGCATGCAGGCGCCCCATGCAGGAGCTCTTGTAAACTCCTGGGTCACTGATCGCATGTGCAGTAGTTCAGTCACATATGACTTCAACTTGCCCTCTCCCCCGGATCAGCAGCCCACCACCCTCATTCCCATGAAGGCACATTCTCTCTCAGGGACCCTTGGTATCCTGTGCATCCAGCAAATGTCATAGCACCAGAGAAGCTACGGTTCTGCTAGAGGAAAAGAGTTGAGGTCTCATTTCCTTTGCTTCCAAGTAGTCCCTCTGCCCTTATGCAAATTTCTGAAGCCTTTAACCACTGAGATGAGTATTAAGAAGGCGAGCCCTCGTACAGTTTTCTTAGAAGGTCCTTTGTTACTTTCCTTCAGAGCTTTGGGTGCCTACTGCCTTGAGTTTTCAACACTATGCTGAGATACTCAAGAAACTCCTATCGGAGCACAGCTTTATTCCCAACTGATTTGCAGCGTCCACCTAGATCTGTTAAACAGCAGCCCACCTAAGACATATCAGGGTCTGCCCACTCAACACACCCAGCCACAGATGGTAAGCTAGTATATTTGTGTGCACACACATAACCACCATTGTTTTCCACCTTTGAGAATGGCAACACCCTGGCAGTTCATAATGAGCCATCAACTTGTCAGTATAGAAAACATCCCCTCAAAGTATTAGGGGAGCCCCTTGTATCACCTGGCACTCTTGGAGGCGTACTTATCGGCAAAATGCATTGATAGTCAACAACTGATTAAAGCATCACTCACGGCCGCCATAATTGCCTTGACAAATTCTGCAGCAGTGGAGAATCTTACCTTCAGCTGTTTCTTCCGAGTGACTCTTGCCTGCTGGATAGGCCGTTCGGTTCTAATTGGTAAGCCTGCCTAATCCCAACTGAAGTGGGGCATAATATCAAGTGTGGAGGAAGGTGGGGATGGATATAAAACTATATTTGCTCTCCTCTGAGGAATAACTAGATTAAGACTTTCTTTTCAGAGACAAATCATCTTACGCAGGAGAAAAAAAACTCCATAGAAAAAGACAAATGACAGCCCAAGATCCAAAAAGACAAGTGCTCCGTCATTTTGTCATAATGCCAGAAGAGACAGTAATGTCCCGTGGACTATGCATTCAGACACTTAGAAAATATCACAGGCAGAGCGCGTACTTGTGATACCAGGAGCATATTTGTTGAACTTAGGACACGTGGAGGGGCTCCCCTGGTTTTCAGTAACTTGCACTGTATTTCAGAGGTTTGTAAAGAAAGGGACAGGCAAACAGTGTGCTAGTGTGAGGATCTGGCTTCTTCCGTCTTCTGAATTATGGAGGATTGCACATGAACAACCAAGGAAGGGACTTTGGTAACTCGCAATCTGGGAAAATGAGTGTTCTTTGACACTCTGAATTGGGACATACCTATGTGCACAGACATACACATGTACGTTCATACAGAGTATGTATTTTTAAAGAAGTCTGCAATTGCTGACTGATTCGTGATCGTCTATCCTCTCTGTGATTCATAGGCTCCCTGGGTTGGATTTCCCACTTTGGGGAGTTATATTCACTAGTACATTCATGTACTAGAATGCCATTTGGAATCTGTCCTTGTGTACGTTCACTACATCTGCTACCTTTCTTCCCTTCCCTTCCCTCCCTCCCTCCCTCCCTCCGTTCCTTCCTTCCTTCCTTCCTTCCTTTCTCTTTTTTTTAATTTTTAATTAACTTTTAAAGCAGTAAAGCTTCAGATCACTTTGGAAGATGCTAAGCATCACTCATTAATTTCAGGGTTCTTCAGTTTGTTCCTCCAGCTAAGCTCTCAGGTTGCCTCCCAACAGGAAGCACTGGCCACATTCTAATTAGCATGTTTTGAGGACATGATTTATGAGGGTGGGCGCTGGGTGTAGAGGATGTGCATGGAAAGAGCCGGTTCCTAAAAGTTGTTCCCACTTGGCACCCATGTGCCCTCTGTTCTCTTCCAAGAGAAGATCAGTTGAATTCGATTCATATGCCCTTCCAATGTCTTTGAGACTTTTAAAGGTTTTCAGATATCCTAAGATCAACACATGTCCATCTCTCTCAATTTTTCTTGGTTTTGCAGGTGCCTCTCCTTAAGTTAGATGGCAAACCGCTTGCACAGTTTCGTAATTTCTGTGGAGCCTTCTAGTGTGCTTAATACATGTTGACTGATGTCAGTGGAAACTCTACGTAGTGTGTAGCTGTATTGAATGTCTAATAGGATTTGGATGAGACACAAATTATTGTTCAGAGACTTCAGCTTCATACACAGAGCTTCTGTCTCTTGAACCTCACCTTCTTGCCTCCTCCACCCTCTCACCCCACATGCCAGCTGGACCTGCAGTTGGTCAGAATGCATTGTGGTGACCTAATGTATGCATCCTGTTCTTTTCTCCCCTCCATGTCTTTTCTCAGGCTGCTCCCTCTGTCCAGCGTGCTCAGTGTTGCTCTCTGGCTGACCTGCCTCTTATCTAGGTATCTTTGCCTGTTCACCATCCAAGGCTGAGCTAGAGGCATCTCTCTTTACCAAGGGCCTCCCAAAAGGGGAGATAGTCGGTTTTTTAACAATTGAACTGGTGAGCACCAGCCATTCGGAGTGGATGATGTCACAGCCAATGAGTAAAGCTACTCAATCCAGGTATCAGCATAGTTTCTGCTCTGATAAAAACATACTCTGCCATCTCAGCATTATATAATGGGGTGGACTCAAGCCAGCTGGGTTTGACTCTTGACTCTGTGCTTCCTAAGTGTCATCTTGGTGTCTTAGCTCAGGCTTCTGTAACAAAACACCATAGGCTGGGCAGCTTAAACAACAGCCATGAGCTTCTCACAGTTCTGGAGGCTGGAAGTCCAAGATCAATGTGCCAAGAGATTCATCTCCTGGTGAGGGCTCTCTTTCTGGCTTGCAAATGGCCACCTTCTCTCTATGTCATCACATGGTGGAGAGAAAGAGCTCTGGTCTGTCCACCTCTTCCTATAAGGGTGCTAATCGCACTGTGGGGGCCCCACCCTCATGACCTCCTCTAAACCTCATTACCTGTCTAAGGCCCCACATCCAAATACCATCACATTTGGAGGTTAAGGTTTCAGTATATGAATTTGGGGAGGACACAAACATCAATCCGAAAACATTCAGTCAAGTTACTTAAGCTTTGTAAGCTTACATCTTTTCCTCTGACTCATGAGGATTATAAGACTTACCTTGTTGTGAGGAATGCATGGGCCTTTCAAAGAATAGTGCTGGCCTGCAGTACTGACCGAATAAATGGTAGCATCAAACCGTCATTGTCGCCCTCATCATTATTTCCCCAGGTAGACAATCAGGTCCTCAGGAAGGGAACTGAGCCTCATCTTCTTTGAACCCCAGGCTACCAGCCAGCACAGGGCCCAACATGCAGTAGGTGTTGATGCATGGTAATGTAGCATGGAGCTGGGTGCTTTGACTTGCAAATGCATCTGCCAGTCTTCCAAAGAGGCCACGTGACAGCCAAAGGGGTCAGGGGATATTTGAGTAACATTTCACTGTGGAGGGTGAACATGACAGAGGACATCAACGCCCAGCCGCATCTCTTGGTACGGCCGGGCTATGAGACCCTTAAGCTGACATGGATTCAGAATGGCAGGTTTTGTGTTTTCTTGTAATCTCAAACAACTTCTTGAAAATATGTGTAGAAAGGAAGGAAGGAAGGGAGGGCGGGAGGGAGGAAGGATTGAAGGATGGATCCTTATCCACAGGCGCTGACTGATCTGGAGTCAGTGCTCGCTAACAAGTCTCGGAATGAAGCAAAGCCTTCATGTGTGGTGTATCATAATCATAAGCTAGGGGAACATACCATCATTCCATATGGTTTTTCTTAAAGACATCTATTTTTTAAAAAGATTTTGACTCAGTGTTGAATTTGTTGTAAAAAATGGAAAAACAAAATCAAATATAAGACTATTGTCATGAATCTTGGAGAGAAACACAATTAGGGAATCTATCCCAATGGGTAAATGTACGCTAGTCTATTATTTCCATCATGTTGCAGGAAAATACTGAGATGCTAGTGAGTTTTTTGTGAGGGGTTTTTGTATTGTTTTGTTTTGGTTGCTGTTTGTATACACATCTTTTGTTCTCCATGATGAGTTGATACTTAAGTTTTTTTGGAAAAAAAATATTCAGCTACTCAAATTTACCTTTAATATCGCTTCTGATTTTTGCTATTTTGCCGTCATTGATTCATGTTCGCCACAGATATTTCAGGTCCTAAATGCTTTCCCCTCCCCTCCCCCTCCCCCTCCCCCTCCCCCTCCTCCTCCTCTCCCCTTCCCTTCCTTTTTTCTTCCCTCCTAAGCTATACATAACCAGCCCTTTTAAGGACACTCAGACTTTTAAATCTGAGAATCAGCCTCTGTGCTTTTCCTCATACCTTTCAAGTGTTAGATTAATAACATTTTTATAAGGTGATGACCAGAACGGAGTGTGATCCTCGAGCTGAGTTTTGCCAGAGTCCAGGATAATCTATTCTCATTCCTGGGGACACTTATTTTGTCCTGGTTAAAAGAGATATAATTATGCCCCCGCAGCTCTGCCGTGCTCAGCTGTGCTGTGCGCATGGGTGTGGGAATGGAGTGGGGTGGGTTTGTGCATGTGCAAGTGCGTGTGTCTGTCGTGATCCCAAGGTCTCATCCACAACCACAAAAGCCTCCTTGGAGATCAATCACGTTCCTTCCGAGTGTGTTTTCTACTCCCTAATACTTGTTGCTTTTTCTCTTTGCCGCCCCGCCGTTAATTTCATTTGTCGTACAGTCAGACCGGGATGAGTGAGGCTCCTTCAGACTCAGCTCGTTTTATATTTTTCTTCCTTCCTTAGTCACCACCTTTGCTAATTTCAGGCGGTCAGCACGTTTGGCCAGTTTGTAGCTGCTCGCCTGAGCAAGTCATTTATCTAGATTAGAAAAGCTAGAGGCCCCCAGTCTCACCTTCCGGAGGCTTGAGGTTCCTCTGCTACTTCCAACCTGCAGGTGCTTTTACAGCCCCCTTGGTTTCCTTTTTGTCCTCTTGATTGAATATCTGCCCTGAATAACACGGCCCTGGCACACAGGCTTTAGATTTCTGTGCCCAACAAAGTGCCTTCACAGGAGGTCATTGAGCTTGGCTGGACCCTCCCCGCCGGCCAGAGGAGTCAGTTACTGAGAAGCCATTCCAGCCCTTTTTCCTAGAAATTTCAGCAAAAATGTGCCTCCATTTTGTGTGTCTTTCAGGCAATAATTTTTCTTCTTCATGGCGTTTGATGTCTCATCACTCTTTGACCTCTTTTGTCCTCCTGTTGCACTCTCTCTCTTTTCCTAAAAGTCTTGAAACAAATATTTGTTTCCCATTTTAATTCAAAAGAGCTATGTTCAAAAAATTAGTTACTATTTTTTCTCTCTTCCTCAGATCTCCTATGTCCCTCTCTCTTTTCCTAAAAGTCTTGAAACAAATATTTGTTTCCCATTTTAATTCAAAAGACCTCTGTTCAAAAAATTAGTTACTATTTTTTCTCTCTTCCTCACATCTCCTATGTCCCACCAACAAATAAAACTAGCAAGATGTGGTGGCCTCTCTTGAAAAACATTTAAAATAAGCCTCTACTTCAAAATGTTGGCTTTTCCGCATATGTACCAAACAAAAGGGTTTGCATAAAAAGCATAAAAGCATTTGGATAAAAAGCATCAGTGCCCTTTGCTAACGTGTGATTCTGAGATGCACACTCTAGGTTTCGTCCTGTTCTTTCTATGGAATTGTGCACTGCAGACCTGCCAGAAACCAGAGAAAACCTCTAGGCTAGAGGTTTCCAAATCAGATATTTTAGGGAAAAAAGTTCTACCTTCATATAACACCTGATTTGGCTTGTGAGTATATAAAGCATCACAGCCAAGGTTTCCTGGTTGAATCTGGGGAAACGTGGGCAATGTCCTCGAACTTGACCTCTCATTTGCCCTCGCAGCAGGGCCCTTGAGACCCGCAAAGGCCCTCCAGCATCTGGCTTATGCCCTGGTTATCTTCGTCCTCTCCAGATCCCTCCTACCCTGCCCCAGTGTCTGGGGAGGCTGAGCTCAGTGGCCTCTCTTGCCCTCATCCTCAGGTCAGATTTCGCGATGACGTGCACCAACAGGAATTCAGACAAAGCAAGACGAGGCTGCTCAGACCCCAGGCTCATTCCCTGCAGGGCATGTATGGGCCACCTCCCTCCATAGAAGGTTCCCTCCAGTTCACCTGGCAAGGGTGGGCAGCTCTTCCTAAACCCAGGACATGGCATGAAACCTCACCAGTTCCTGAGACCCTGCACCGACCTTTGCACAGAGCACCTTTACTGAACGCCCCTCAACTTACCATTCTGAGTGTGCATCTGTGTTCTTGCAGGATCCTGACCAATGGATATGGTTTGAGATCTCAGCCCATGACCTGTCTTTGCCCAGTGTATAAACTTCCATCCAAAACACCCATCTGTGGGGGTGGGAGAGACTCTGAGAGAGGACTCCCACTGAGCTCTGGCTCCTTTTTCTTCCCCCGGGCCTCCCTCCTCTCTGTCCTTCCTGTTCTTTTAAAGAAGTCTGGAAAGGAGCTAAAGAGCTAGATGTGCAACTGTCGGTCTGAGGCCAAGGGCAACTGCAGGCACACCTCGCTGCCTGTGTTTAAATGACCTTCATTCTGCTGCATGGCTGCCTACAAGTCCACGCTCACATCTGGCTTTGTCTGCACCTAAATGTAACCTTGAGAATGACTTTGAAGATCTCTTCGGGGCCTAGAGACTCTCTCCCCAACCCACTCACTGGCCCTGCTCTCTCCCAGATGTTCCCAAGTCCCCTGGGTGACCTCATCTGTCCTTCCTAGGATGTTGCTCAATCATCTTCGACCTGTAAGGCCATGGGGTCCCAGCCAGAGCAGGGCAGAAATATCCACGCGTCTGTCCTGCCTTTCCCCTGTGGAATCCCTCAGGCTTTAATGGAAATACTCCCTGGGATGAAGGCAGAATCCAGTATTTGTTGTTTTAATCAAATTCTGAACTTGACCGCTTCTGCTAAAAACCTTGGATATAGAATTGATGTAAAATGGGGGATACCAGCCAGGTCCAGGAGGCAAGAAAGAAAGAGGCACACCCTCTTCTCTTCCGGCTCTGAGTTCCCGAAGAAATAAAACTGTGTGATATGAATGCTCACTTCATCTCTCTTGATATATCGAGGACTCCAGATGTAAGTTCATTGGTAGTCCTGGTGTGTGCTTCAGTATTTGGGCTTTTAATAGATATTGCAAGTGTGTTTAATGTGAAAATAGAAATGGAGGGCTCTTGAAAGAGCTTACTCAAAACCCTGCCAATTACTAAAGTCTACCAGACAAGAAGGAGCCACGTTCTTTTTCCACATTTTTTTTTTGATACAAAAGGGAAAAAAATGTTTCCACAAAAGCCTGGCCCTTTGTCTCTAAAAATATTCATCTCTTGGGTATTGAGTTATAATAGTAAATACAGATGTAGCTGTGTCCCATTAAAAGCACAACCAAATTGCAGTACAATGTTCAGGGCACTGTTATGTCACTTTAAATTGTAGAGTGTCACCTAAAAACATACAGCCACTGGGAAGAAATTGGTATTGGCTCTGATTCTGGGACTCGATGTTTTTTGGGTTCCTCAGAAGGTAACGTTTAAGGCAAAAGTCATGCAGTTCCAATGCTCTCATCTGTGTCATCTATTTTAGCTTTCAAAATTTCTCATCACCTGGTTGCAAACACCTGAAGGCAACACATAGCCAAGATGCCATTGCAAGTCCTGAAATAAGTTATTGTCAGCCAGAAACTGACAAGTAAATAACCTGGGCCCAAGACATTGGTCCACACCAATCCTGAGCTGGCTTGGGGTCTGACCAACAGTTTCTGATGCCAGCCTGGAGTAACTTTGTGGAAATGCAAAGGTCAAATCGTCCAGAACCCTCTGTAGCCCCTAGTGGAACTAAGGAATTAAAAGTTGCTTAAACCTTTTTCCCATTGCCAGTTTTTCTTAAACATTAGCTCTGTTTCTTTTCTTTCCTTTTCTTTTCTTTTCTTTTAAATTTATTTATTTACTTACTTATTTTTGGCTGCGTTGGGTCTTGGTTGCTGCGCTGGGCTTTCTATAGTTGCGGCGAGCGGGGGCTACTCTTCGTTGCGGTGCGCGTGCTGCTCACCGTGGTGGCTTCTCTTGCTGCGGAGCACGGGCTCTAGGCGCACGGATGGGCTTCAGTAGTTGTGGCGCACGGGCTTCAGTAGTTGCGGCATATGGGATCTTCCCGGACCAGGGCTCGAACCTGTGTCCCCTGCACTGGCAGACGGATTCTTAACTACTGCACCACTAGGGAATTCCCTGTTTATTTTCTTTTCTTTTTTTTTCAATTCTGATTTGCGAAGAATAGGGAAGCTTAGCCAACTGCAATTTCAAGTATTGCCTCTTAAGCCCAGGCCAAGTGTGGAGACTTGATAGAGTTCTGATTAATGCATCTTATTACATTAATTTTTGGAGGAAAATTAATGGGCATTTCTCTTCCTCCGAGTGCAGCCTGGCCTGCCAGAAGCATTTGTCCACTTCAAGAGCTAATATCTGGGCTTCCCTGGTGGCGCAGTGGTTGAGAGTCCACCTGCCAATGCAGGGGACACGGGTTCATGCCCCGGTCTGGGAAGATCCCACATGCTGCCAAGCGGCTGGGCCTGTGAGCCATGGCCGCTGAGCCTGCGCGTCCGGAGCCTGTGCTCCGTAACGGGAGAGGTCACAACAGTGAGAGGCCCGCGTACCACAAAAAAAAAAAAAAAAAAGAGCTAATATCTTCAGCTCCCAACAACCATAAAACTGAAAATCTATCGGAAGAGTTGGCTTCTTTAGATGCGCATAAGGCGCACTACAAAATAGATATAGAACTTGGCTGAACTTTGCTGCAAATTTGCCAATCAAGACTCACATACCCAGGCCAAGTTGGCTACAAAACCTCTTGCTTGGAGCCAGCACTAATTATGTCAACAAAGAAGTTCAAGTGCAGCCCCTGTTAAGTCCTGCACTTGTGGGCGTCGGCGATGAGTCGGTGTGCGGGTAAACGGGCCCTGCTCAGATGGGCTCCGTGTTCTCACGGCTTCCTCCTAAAACTCCCAGGAACTCCCCAGGTCCCAGCCTGTTCTCATCACTGACGGTTTTCTTTAGAAATGAGAAAGCTTCTCACTGGGTTTTCCAGGGAGCTGACTCACAGGGCAAGTTTGGCTTGCAGAACTTTGCTTAGGGTCAGCATGTATGGAATGAAGTTGGCACGAGCAGAGGGAGAAGTTGGGCTGAGATGCAGCCAGACAAGGGGCCCAGCCAACCTCGTGGAGGGCTCTGGAACTGAGAGGGCCCATCGGTGTCAACACCCCTTGGGCTGGTATGGCCAGGCCTTTATCCCCATGCCTTCGACTAGTCACTGTGTAGACTGCCCCAGGAAGGATGTGACCTTGCCCTAGGAAGGACGTGCCTCTCTGCATTTCAGGCACTCCTGAAAGGCTTGACGCCTGAAGGCCACAGGCCATCCTGGACGGGAGACCTGGGCCACACACCAGCCATCACCTCCTTTCCAGCCTGGGTACATCCAGCTCCTGCCCCACCCCTACCCTCCCACACCATCGCCTCCCCCAGCGCATAAAACCCTCCTCTGTGGATTACGGTTGTTGTGAGCTGGTCTGAAGCCCTTGTTGATCCAAGCCTTGAAGTACAGTAGAAAGCCCTGGAACCAGGCAGGCAGTCCTGGGTTTCGGTGTTATCCCTTCGGCTTATCACTAGCTTTCCAGTCAACTCATTAAGTGTTTGGGGCCTTAGTTTCTCCTTCCCTAAAATGGAGCTAGTCATACTTAATTCCAAAGGTTGTTGAAGTCTTAAGTGAGAAGATTGGCAGAAACGCGTCAGCATGCAGAGAGGGCGTGTAAAGTGGAGGTTAAGTGTGTGGGTTAAGAGCCGAGTCAGGAAGCCTGGGCTGGCATCTGGTGCCTTAATGGAATGTTTCTGGGCAAGTCACTCACTAATCTCCCTACGTCTCGGAGCGCTCAGCTCTAGGATTGAGGGCTGTTGTGAAAATTAAGTGAAAACCATTCTATAACAGGCACCACTCTTCTGCAGCCCCACCCAGTGGGCTGGCATCTACAGCCTCCACTGGCTTCTCTTACATCTTCTCGGCCTTGTCTGGTTCCCCGGGTGAAACGGACCAGGCAAGTCGTTGTCATGAGAGGTCCAATTAGCCACCGTTTATTTATGTCACTAAATGTCTTTGGTGACCCCACCATGCCCGAGGGCCACAAATCCCCGGCCTTTTTTCATCCTTAAGCGAAAACTTGGAGGCATCTCTGATGATGATTCAGGGTTCCGGCTTGTAAATCCATGAGACTTGAACTCAACCCTGGGTCTGCAACTCCTTAACTAGACTGGTGATTTATTTATTTACGTGTTGCTCTCGGTTTGGTGGCAGCATCAGTAAAATGGGGTGATAAGGTGTCAGTGTGGCAGAAAGAAAATAATGCAAGTCAGGCCTTTTTCTTCTGATTTATATTCTGCTGTAACCTTTGTCATTCCTGTGCCCGTTATGAGCCCCTGTTGTGGACCTGGCACCCTCGTAGGCTCTCAGGATGCCCAGAGATCCAGTCCCCGCTGGAAGGAAGCATAAGGGAAGCCTCCAGCCGGTTAAGCCTAAGTGCTGAAATCGAACAGGAGCAGTAATGACGGCCTATAGACTTAATGCCAAAAAGCTGAGCGTGCAGTGCCAGAATCTTCTTTCCCACCTGTGACCCAAAGCTCTGGACACCTCCAGCTCTGCCCGCCCTAGACCAGTGAAAGTGGCCTGTCGGTATGCAACAGATAATGATGGAGTCACATAAGACCCAAGGGTATTGTCTGGGGACACCTTGTTACTCCTAAATCACTTTTCCACCCTTAAAAAAAAAAAAATGTTCCATACTGTCAATCTGAGAAATTCTACTCAGAAAATTCTAAGCCCCACTGCTATTAGTGAAGTTGACCATCGACTGCCAAGGTAATCTAGGCAGTTTCTCTTGGGATCAGTGGGGCAGGATTACTGTACATCCGCCACCCTCCACCCCAAGATATGCCGAGAATTTCAGTGAAAATAAAAACAGCGGGCCTTTGCCCGGGGAAGCGCCTCGTGTTATAAAATCAGTACAACACACCACCTCTGTGAGTCTCCTCGGGCTGCCATCACAAGTTACCACAAGCGAGGTGGCCTAAACAACGGGAATTGACTGTCTCACAGTTCAGGAGGCCAGAAATGCAAAATCAAGGTAGTGGCAGGGTTGGTCTTTTTTTCTGGAGACTCTAAGGACCCGTTCCTTGCCTCTCTCCCAGGTTCTGGTGGTTGCCGGCAACCCTCGGCTTGTAGACGCATCGCTCCAGTCTTTGCCTCAATCCTCGCATGACCTTCATCTCTGTGTCCCTGTGTGTCCTTTTCAGTCTCTTATAAGGACACCAAGTCACTGGACTTAGGACCGACCTTAATCCAGTACAATCTCATCTTGATCTTTGTCTTAACTCCGTCCACAAAGACCCTGTTTCCAAATAAAGTTGCATTCCGAGGTTCGGAATGAACGTGAATTTGGGGGAACACTGTTCAACTCACTACCCTGCCTTACAGGTGTGGGGGTCATTCCTCTCAGCCTTTTTTCCTATGCGTCCTTTACAAGTCAGGAATTGTGGTTTAACCTCTACTCACACATCCCTCATGGTGAGCCTCCTCTGTATCTGATGAGCAGAAGAAGAGTAAAAGAAGGAAACTGAGGCGCAGAAGTGCAGGCTGACTTGCCCCAGGTCACACAGCTAGTCACAGCTGAGGTTGAGCTGGAAACCAGCCACACCAGCCGTGCCTGGCCTTCCGTGCACCCTCCCTCCACCCGCTGCCGGCCCCGTGGCTTCTCCTTTTGAAAACCCAAAGACAAATAAAGCAAACCAGGGGCAGGATTGCGAAATGCTGTGGTCCTTGCCTTTGCCCCTTGTCTCATCTTAACAGTGACCAGAATGTTTGCAAGGCAGGGTTATTCATTTCCAAAAACGTCACAGGGTCAAGCTCAGGTGACCAGCGGTATTCTTGCACCCGTGTGTTTATATGTTTATAGCTTTTAAAGTTGCCTTTGGGAAGCACCGAGGTATGTGGCTTTTCACAGACAAAGAAAAGAGGCCTGGGGGAAGGTAGGACTTCAACTCAAGTCTCTCTATTTCTAAAGCTTGACTGAATCTTTGAGAAAATGCAAAGTACCCAGAACGCAACATAGATGCTCAGTAAATACATCTAAGATTCAGGCTTCTGAGTCCAAACCATACCATTCCCATCTCCACCTAGAATTGTAAATATTTTAGAAATAAAATCTTCAGAGTCTAGACATACACCAGAACCTAGAAGCACAGATTTCCAAATGGGTGGCATAGTGTTTTACATTCTTCTGTTGCTTTACCTCTCAGAGAGTTCCACGGCAGGGCCAAAACTTTTTATAGGACAGCATCACTGTTGAACAGATACTTAGCATATTTAAGTTGGGATCCAAGGGAACCAGAATGTTGGGGGAGATACCTAAAGAAACCTGTTTTCTCTTCAAGGATGTAATCAAATTGAAAAGTAATCCCTCAAGGGCACCCATTTGTAAATTAGGAAGGGAGAGGAAAAAAAAGGGGGGGGGGTACCAAAAAGAAACATCATAAGGGAGCTCGATTAAGCAAAAGGAACTGGAAAAAAAGAAAAGGAAGCTTGCACGGTGTTTGTAAATTTGTGAATAAATTCTGTTAAAGAGAGATTGGATTCATGTTCAACTCCGAAAACAGGGAAAGGCCTTTTCTTGCACGCTTAGAAGTTTGAATACACTTTCAGTAGCTCTTCGTTATCTCAAATTAAATCTTAACTTGGGCTTGTGGTTCTCTGTGAATTAATACTCCGGCTTTTCAGCCCTGCTGCTAGGGTCATTCAAATCTAATGGTGGAAATGGTCGCAGGGTCGGCCCTTGGTCGGCGCTGTGTGGAGGGCCTTAATGATGCTGCAGACGTTTGCATTCTGCAGCCGGGGCAGCTGGGCAGTGGGGGGGTTGAGGTGGGGAGCTGCTAATAATCACATGATTGGCGTGCGGTGGCCGTTGTGAATGAGGAAGCGCGGAATCCCATGCCATCCCGCCGTTCCACGTTGAAACGGGAGGCAAGTGCTTCCTAACGTAGAAAGATGTAAGGGAAGCCATGTTAGCCATGGTGACCCACGTCCCGGGGTGCCACAGAAGGAGAGGGTCACCTGTCCACATGATCACATACATCATTCCAGAGATACTCCTCTCTTTGGACAAAGGTGGGAGAAAGGCCTGCCCGGGGGCATAATAGACCATGTTTGGTAAAACAGCCCTAGCCCCTGGTGTCAGGAAGTTTACATAAATGTGTGCATATATTCCTGCAAATGTGTGCATTTAAGGACAGCCAAGAGTACACTGGTGTGAAATATACAAGACGACCCACTTCGCAATGGATTCCTTGCCTTCGCTATTTCTCTCTCTGCCCCAGTCTTTTTCTCTCTTTAAGTGGAATCGTCAAGCACTCAAGATGCTCCAGACAGTGAGCTAAGTTTTTGTAGGTATGTCACTTCCATCGTTACGCCTAGCCAGCCAGGTTCAAGTGCTTTCCTCCATTTTACAGATGGTGGCAGGGGAGCCGGAGGGCTCATGATAAATAGCTTCATTGGGAGATTTGACCCCAAGCCTGTCCTTTCAGGACCCCAGCCTGCCTCTCTGTGCGGCTCCAGCAGATTTATCTGCAAAGCACATCAGCATCATTGGAAAGGTTAAATGAATGATGACCAGAATGGCTGATTTGCTGAAACAGTGAGAGCTGACACTGGTCGAGCACTGGCAGTTACATCAGAGCAGTCTTTGGAGGGAAGGCGTGATGTTCAAGCCCATTTTACAGATGAGGATAGTAAAGGTCAGCAGCATGAAGTCACTGAGAAAGTGGTGGAGCTGGGGTTTGCGTGACTCCAGGGCAAGGTGTATAATTTCTAAGACCCTCCTCTGTTATCCACATTTTTTCCCCCTAACACTCCTCTGGCTCCATTTTCCAGCAGGAAGACTCCAGGGCTTGAAAGGACCCAGAAAAGTGAGGTCTAAGAGAATAGGTAGAAACCACATCCACCAGTCTGTGCTGTTATTTTAGGACAGGAGCCAGGCACATCCCTGCCTCCCTGTTAGGCCTGGGCTCTGGGCGGATTTATCTATCAGTGAGGGGACTGGGCTGGCTGGCATGTTGAGGGACAGAGTTGAAGTGGAAATTGTCAGGTCACAAGGGGAATTAGCTCCTGGGTGTCACTAGGTGCAAAGTGCTGCAGGCGTTGGCAACCGGGGAAGTCCTGGTGTCTCTATTAGCTCCTCAGGCCATGAGGCCCTAATGACACCCCTGCCAACAATACACGAGGCAGCCAGTGACAGCAGGGAAAGAGGGCTGCCGGCTGATCTAATCTGAATGCCCCACCGGGGGCCCGGGGACAGCAAGGCCTATCTCGTGTTCCCTGTCACAGTGGCAAAGATGATGACAACAAAAGAGCAGCCTCCAGAGAGGACAGTTTGGATACAGAGGCGAGGTCAGAACTGGGATGCAAAACTGGCAGTCATCCCTGTGGGTGGAGGAGGCTGGGGGTGAGAGGGAAGCGGGAGAGGGTTAGGACCAACATTCAGGTCAACGCCTGCCATGGACACACTTGTGACATCATCGCCATCATTGTGACCGTTGTCTGAAATCTGTAGGGTGTCTAAATACACCCAGCACGACACTGGGCACTTTTAGTTACCCTTATTGTATGATTATATATAGTAATTTGATTTATAACAGTACATCGTATTTATTAAGGTCCTACTATGTGCCAAACATAATTAGACACGTATGAATCATAAACACAGTATAATCTATACTACATGCCAAACCCTGCACTGTTAATTCTCATACCATATTGTATGCCAGTTATCTTTTATTAATTGTTGCTACCATCATTGTCTCTAATCCCCCAACATTCTAAAGTGGGTACTATTATTAATTCTATTTTACACATGAGCAATTTGGAAGTCAGAGCTGGATTTGAAACCAAGTGTCAGGGGTGATCCTGCCTCTGTCCTCTGAGCAGCATTTTGTGCGTTCTGTACGCCTACTTCTCTTTCATCCTAAAATGTAGATGTGGTTCTCCCCATTTCATAGATAAGGCAGTTGAGAGCCCTGGAGGTGAAGGACTTTTCCAAAGCTACAGAGCTATGAATTACAAAGCTGGGATTTAAACCCTTGGCTCTCTTCCCCCTTGCCATGCTACCCCAGGCTTATAGGAGGCTCAGGTTAGCACATGAGAGTCTGCCCTGACCCCACCAGCTGGAGGGGCAACTACTGCAAGGCTTCGAGAAGGCCTGGGAGTGGGCCTGGAACTTGGTGGAACCAGGGCCAGGCTTGCTCATCGGAAAGAGGGCGTGGCGGGTGAGCCTCCGGACATTCCAATACAGAGGAGGGGGACGGGGTATAATTTCTGAGCAGTGATCTCGTCCTGGCTCAATCAGGGCTCCCTTGATTCACATTAGCAGCGCTCTCGTGAGAAATATGTATGACGTGGGAATCCACATCCTGTGTATCCTGCAGCAGAGCTGCTGGGTTCAAATCGCTGTTCTGTGCAACCTTGGGCAAGTTACTCAACCTTTCTGGGCGTCCGTTTTCTTATCCTAGATATGGGGACCGTAATCGCACCCACCTCATGTGTTTCCATGAGGAGCAAAGCAAGTTAAGACTTGTGATGCGCTCGAAGCGATGTTCAGCACATGTCCCGTAGCGTGTGTTAAGTCGAAAGATCCGGCTGATCTAAGTCTTGCTGAGCGATCCTCCCAGCTCTCTTGACGTCGGCCACCCCTCTCCCTGCTCCTCTGACCCCCAAATCATCCCATGATCACGTGTCTTCCTTTAGATTCCTTCCCTGAGTTCCCAGACCCGGCACGCCCCAGGCTCCTGTTTCTGTTTGTCTGCCCGCTGAGCTCTGAGCCCGAGGGAAGAGCAAGAAGACTTGCTCCCGTCCCGCAGACTCAGTGACCTACGGCGATAGCGTCCCGAGAACACTGGACGCTCGCTCAGGCCAGTTACGAATCAAGGAGGAGAATTCAGCCCGGGAAAGCCTGTTTCATTTCACACTGTCCTCCTCCTCGGTTTTATTTCCAGGTCTAGCAGACCTACCAAGGGCCACGGGTTCTAAGTCAGACTAGAACAGGGGTTCTCAAACTTCACTTGCTTCAGGATTGCTTGGGGGCTGTTTGTCAGACCTCATCTCAAAGATGCTGTAAAATTTAGTCGATCCAGGATGGGACCCGGGGATCTGTGTGTTTAACAAGCAGCGCAGGATTCTCCCGCCAGCGATACACAGATTACATCTTGAGTAAAGCTCATCTGGAGAAAAGTGTCAGCAGACTATGGCCCGAAGGCCAAATCCAGCTGGCTCCCCTTTTTAAAACATATTGTTATTGGAACACAGCCTTGCCTGATGGGCTACCTTTTGTCTACTCTCAAGCTTCAATAACAAAGTTGAGTAGTTTTAACAGAGATCGCCCACCCAAAATGTTTACTGTTTAGCTCTATGTAGGAAAAGTTTGCCCATTCATGGTCTAAAGGATTTTCTAGAGGCCCAGGCTGCGGGTCATTGGAACTGTGTGGGGCACAAGCAGCAAAAATGAACAGATGACCATTCCCTTAACCTGTGCCAGATTCCACACTGAGGGTTTTGGAATTGACTGAAAAAAAATTTCATAAAAGTGGAGAGTTATGTTTTCTTTGGCGGACAAAACTGAGGACTTAAGCCCGGGACACAGCATCTCACATCGCTCTGAGAGATTGTCCCAGAGGTCAGGGAGGAACCAGGATATATAGGAGTTTTTGCAACAAAGACCAGGAAGTCAGAACTTCAAAAGATGACTGTTGGGCTTCCCTGGTGGTGCAGTGGTTGAGAGTCCGCCTGCTGATGCAGGGGACACGGGTTTGTGTCCCGGTCCGGGAGGATCCCACATGCCGCGGAGCGGCTGGGCCCGTGAGCCATGGCCGCTGGGCCTGCGCGTCCGAGGCCTGTGCTCCTCAACGGGAGAGGCCACAACAGTGAGAGGCCCGCGTACCGCAAAAAAAAAAAAAAAAAAAAAGACTGTTAATTAAAGAAAACCAGACATCTCGAGTTAAGGAATTTAGCACTTTTATCTGTATGGGAAGGTGCAAGAGTCCGGGCTCACTGACGTCATTCCTTTTTTTTTTTTTTTTTTTTTTTTTTCTTTTTTTTTGCGGTATGCGGGCCTCTCACTGTTGTGGCCTCTCCCGTTGCGGAGCACAGGCTCCGGATGCGCAGGCCCAGCGGCCATGGCTCACGGGCCCAGCCGCTCCGCGGCATATGGGATCCTCCCAGACCGGGGCACGAACCCGTATCCCCTGCATCGGCAGGCGGACTCTCAACCACTGCGCCACCAGGGAGGCCCTGACGTCATTCCTTTGATGTGCACCTCGGTGCTCTGGGGCCAGCATCCATCCTGGGCTTGCTCATCCTGAGTCTCCCCGGGGTGCACCCGCGAGGGTGGCTGCATTGGCTGATGACTACGACATCCTTTGTTTACCGATATGGTAGCTGGCATTTTTAGTACACAGAATCATTTCATTCAATCCCCCCGACAGGTGTACAAGCCACGATCACGATCCTTTCCCCTCAAAGGAAATCGAGACTCAGAGAGGTGGAGAGTATCTCAGGGTCCCACAGCAAGTGAGGATTGGAGCCAGAATTGCAACTGCCATTTCCAGAGCCCCCTCTATCCCTTGAGCATCTTTCTTTGGATTGGGTTGTGAATAAGTAACACTGGTGGGTACCAGAGTGACCTAGTGTCCTCAAAATACCCTCCGACATGGGGCTTACCCTAAAATACTTGAGGAGCAGCAGTGACAACAGCTGTAATAACAACAAAAGAATAAGGAGAAGGAGGGGAGGGGTGAAGGAAAGCAGGAGAAGAAGGCAGAAAGGAAGGAAGGACGGAAGCAGCGGCAACGTCATAGTAATTTTTGTATCTAGATGATGGACAGCTCTATGGGGTGATTATTTTCTCTCCTTTCGTGTGTGTCTAAAAATTTCCCAGTCAACGTATCTCTGTCTATTTATAAGTACATCCATGCATATGTGTATATATATTATCTTAATGTCTACTTGCTCTTAAGAAAGTAGCACAGCATGGCTGATGGTCTCTCTCTCTCTCTCGCTCTCGCTCTCGCTCTCGCTCTCGCTCTCTCTCTCTCTCTCTCCCTCTCCCTCTCCTCCTCTCTCTCCTCTCTCATATCTCCCCAACCCCCTGTGCCTTTTTGATTTTTGATTTTTTCATTAAGAAAATGGTAGTGCCTATCTGACTATTTTCGCAGCTTCCCGAAGAGGCCTGAAAATGAGAGTAAACAAATTACCCATTACCAGGGAAGCCCTGTCCCCACTCCACCCCCCCCCACTCCAGGCAGATTCCCAGTGTCTTCTTTCACCTCTAGGAGATATTCTCCAAGGTCACTAAATTAAGCCTTCAGACAATCGAAAAATTGAATCTCAGTACATCTATTTTACTAACAAAATTTCCACAGCGCCGATTGGGGCTGACAGGTGCGGCTGCGCTTTCTGGGCTGTTCAGGTCGATTTGGCCGAACGGGATGGCATCAGCTTGTATTGGAGGGAACATCTGAGCAGCTCAGGGCCCCCTGGGAGTCAGAGAGCGCCCTGCCTCCTCGGCACTGTAAATGACGCTTTCTGTGCGCAGAGCTTGCTGGCCTCTTCCTCCAGTCCCATCCTTACCCCCTGCAGCCTCCAGGTCAGGCCCCTCTTCTTCAATTATTTATCAAAAGGGCCATTGCGGTCATTGCAAACACATTTAGGAATATCTGGAAACTGTGTTTTCTTTGAGGGCACTAATGATGCAGCAGTAATCACAGTCCTTGTCGCAGGGGAGGGCAGGGTGTGATATTTGGGGAGTGAAGACTATGTGAGAAGGAGGGGCTTTGCTCCAAGCCCCTCAGACCTTGCAGCTGCTGCAGCCTTGCTCTTGCAGGGGCCTGGAGAGATGGGACTCACCTAGGAGGTGGAGGCTGGGAACTCCAGCTTTCTAATTGCCAGCTTTGTGACTTTGGAGGTCACGTCCCCTATCCAGCCTTCATTTCCTGCTCTACGAGCTGTGCCTCAGTTGGCGCTTTCAACGGAGAATGCACATGCGCTCCTGGGGGTCTGGGACACCCCCGAAAGTAGCCCACTGTGAACCTCTACGATTTATCTTAAAGGCTTCGGGGGACGTTTGCATTCCACTCAAGATATCTATGTTCATATAAATGTAAAAATGAAGTTTTAATTTGCTTAGCTGTGAGTAACACTGATGCTCCAGGAAGATGCACTGAGTTTATTCTGTAGCTTGAAGTGCACTGGTACCCGACCTGGGAAGCCAGGTGCATGTCCCCAGCTGCACAGTGCCAGCATCCATGACCTCCATGGTAGAAGAGGGGCTGCACACTGTTAGGTTATGAGACCTTGGGCAGCTCCCTTAAACTTTCTCTTCTTGATTTTTTTTTCTTGTCTTTGAAAGTGTGATCATAATGCTAGCTACCTTTTTAGGAGCATTGAGAGGATCAAAAAAGAAAAATCTTAAAAAGCCTGAAGCATAATCCCTGGACATAATAATGTTTGCAAAAATAACAATTACTAGAATTATATCCAGAAGCTTTTAACGAGCACCTATCTGTTGCAGTCCATTCCCAGCCCTAGCACAGAATGTCCTAGAAGATGCAGGAGCTAGTAGGGAGAGAGAATCACACTTAGCAGGTTCTAACCTAGTCGATCCTGATGTAACTTTTGTTTCTTGAATGGCCTTCCTCTAATCTTGTTTTCAGGGTTAGCTGTTTGGGTTACTTCTGTCTCTCTTTCCTGGATTCATGCACTCATTCCTAGGTCTTTGTAGCAGTTATCCATTGCTGCCTAACAAGTTACCCCAAAAACTTCATGGTTTAAAGCAATAAACATTTAATATCTTATAGCTTCCGTGGGTCAGAAATTAGGGTGTAGCTTAGATAGCTGGCTTTGCCTCGGGGGTCTCTCGTGAAGTTGCAGTCAAGCTGTTGGGTGGGGCTGTGGTCTCTCAAGGCTTCATGGGCTGTTGGTTTCACATCCAGAATGGCGCGCACGCATGGCTTTGGGCAGGAGGACTCAGTTCTTCACCGTGTGGGCCTCTCCATGGTGATGCTTGGGCATCCTCCCAATACAGCAGTTGGCCAAGTGGGTGATCTCAGAGAGAGTTTGAGGACGAAGCTCCAACACCCTTTTTTTAAAATATATATATATAATTTTTATATATATAAAAATAAAAACATTTATTTATTTAGGCCGTGCTGGGTCTTAGTTGCGGCACGTGGGCTTCTTAGTTGCGGCATGCGTGCAGGATCTAGTTCCCCGACCAGGGATTGAACCCGGGCCCCCTGCATTTGGAGCACAGAGTCCTACCCACTGGACCACCAGGAAGTCCCTCCAATGCCTTTTAGACACTCATCTTGGACATCACACACTGTCAGACACTACATCCTCATCTGCATTCTAGTCACTGGAAAAGAGCCACTAAAGACTGTGCTTAAGGAGAGGGGAAACTGGCTCCACACTGAAGGGGGGGCTATCCAGGAACTTGTTGGCATATTTTAAAACCACCACCATCTGCCACTTCAGTCCACTGGCTCTCATGGACACCTGGTAGGTTCACTGGTTCAGCTGTTGGCAGAGGCATGAAGTGTGGGGAAATGCATCCATCCCTTCCCTCTGCATCAGAAAAGTCATCGCCTTTTCTGGAGTGGTTGTGATTGGAGCATGGACACCCTAGAGGAGTCCATCTTTAATGGTGGGGTCACAGAAGCCAGCAAGTGAGCGGAGGTGATAACGTCAGGGAGGGAACCTTGAACTCCCTTGATCGTATTCCTTAGAGAAGTTCCCCAAAGATGGAGTCCATCCACTTATAACCATTACAGCAGTAGCTTTTGAAATCATCAATTTTATTTTATTCCCCCCACCCCGCCCCGAGAGTAAGAAGCTTGCCATGAAGAATCACTGCATTGGACAGTGTGTGGGGAGGGTCCCACCCTCAGAGTCTTCAGTTGAGCATTGGTGAGATCTAGAAAAACAAAGCAACTGGGGTCAGCAGTTTCTCTTTTTATTTTTTTTTCCTCTTTTCACACCCATCCTCAGTTCACACTCTTTCTAGTGCACCGCTTCTTCCTCCGACATGGACGTGATTCTCTCTTTCACTTAGTGGTCCGGCCATCTCCTCCTCTTGCCCCTGCGTCCTATTCCTCTTCCTCCACATTCTTCTTTACTGCGAGGAAAGAAAATCGGGTTACGGTACGCACAACTTACAATGAGGACCACCTAGTTAGAATAATCCCACTAGGCTCTCCACTCCTGTGTCTGATTTTCATTGGCTTCGCTTTTGTTCCCTTACTGCCCGCTGTGTTACTTCCTCCTGTGTATTGCTGGCACATGTGTAAGAGTCTTGAACGCTTGTATGCTGCTTAGAGTTTTCACGGCAATTTCCCGAGCATCATTTCCTCAATGCATCCTCTGTGAAATTGGGTAGGATGGTACCCATTTTGCAGATGATGACACTGAGGCTTAAGAGAGTCGGAAAGTTACCCAGAATCACACAGCTCATAAGTGGAAGAGGCAGCCCTGCAGTCAGGCTCTGCTGGCTCATAAATTTCATGCTTTTCCTACCGTAACATACAGGCGGAATATACACTCTTTGAGGCCAGGTATTGCGTCTCATTCTGTTTTGTATCCCTTTGGCTTTTGCCAAACATTCTGGTTGAATGAATGAATGAGTGAATGAATGAAGCCATCTTCAGTCAAATCCAAACGCTGCCCACACACGCATCCCACACTCTGGCTTTCGCATGTGCCTCGGTTACGGAAGTCTGGAAGTTAGTACACACAGAGCCCAGTAAGACCAGGGACCCTGTGGCCTGAATGACGAACAGGTGCAAACACTTCCCTCTTCTCATAAATCTTGTAAACCAGCGTCGTCTGTGCTGAGCGGGGCCCGTGTATTGTGGCAGCAAATAGCAGGAGACCCAAAAGGCTGACCTGGGCCACTGTCCCCATCAAACACTGGCCTGTGCTAAGTCTGCAGAATATTGAAATAAGGGGTTAATTTATAAAGTGAGCCCCAGGAAAGTTTCCAAGATTGCCATGTGTGTGTCTCATAAATTGGCGCAAATTGAATTTCGCTTTCTGCGCCCGTCAGCTCCTAGGCAAACCACAATTTATTGAGAGGTGTATAGGTTGCCATCCAAAGAAACACAGTAAATGTGAAAAGTGCATCCTCAGAGGGTATGTAAACAAGGGACGGAGGCTGGCAGATACAGCAAGGTCCAGGATGTGAAATCCCGGTTGCCTGGGATTCGTTAGGTACAGCCTGTTACACGTAGAGGCTGGGTTCCAGAAATCCTTGTTCTGTTCTTGAACATTCTACCGACTTCTAAATAGATTAAGGATTTTTTATATTGCAGCGAATTTAGGGTCTGGATGGGATGCAGACAAAGAGGAAAGCTAACTTTGTGCTGTTTTGTGTTGACTAGTTTATGCAGAACCAAAAATATTGGGGAATATATAAATACGACGGTTTAGTTTTTATTATTATCATGACTATTTATAACAGTCACGTGTACATACCACGTTCATCTGAGTGATCATGATGGCAGTTCATATCTATCAAGGGTCTACCATGAACCAGACCCTCTGCTGAGGATCTTACAAACTTTGTTTCCAGTCTCTTCGAGAACTCAATCCTTTCAGGAGTTCTGGAGGTTGCTGTAAATGTGCCCATTTTACAGAGAAGGCAAGTGAAGCTCCAAAAATGAAATGCTAGCTAATATACGGATTTGAGTCCAATTTATTTCCTTTCAAAGCTTTTTTTTTTTAGTTCAACATTGCCTCTCATTATTATAGTGGTCTTTTCAATACTGAGAAAACAAGTGCCAGCATTCCGGTAAAATGTCTCTGCCTAGCCAAATTATTTAATATTTCAATCTGACTTTTATTCTTCTAGCTACCACATTCAAAGCGATGTGCAAAACACCCTAATAGTAAAATAGAGGCTCGAAACCTAGGTACTGATAACTATCGAATCCTCTTAAAGGGGGTCAGTAACAAAGGTGACTTTAAAAGGGAAACATCCATTAAAATAAAAAGTGCCCATGAGTGTGTTAGTGAAACAGTTGTATATTGAAAGAAAAAAAAATGGAGGTATGCCGGACATGGTATGCAGTCAAACATTTGGAGCACTTAAAGATGTTCACATAATTTTCATACAGAGATCGGCTTTGGACCTTACGGCACTCCTGTTGGCTAGAGCAGTTATTATGACTGCATTTCATAGAGGGAGAAACAGAGGAGTTAAGTGACTTGTCCAAGAACACACAGCAGTTGGAGAATTCATCCTTCACCAGTCTGACCTCTTGAAGAGGTGAGCAGACTTGGCTAGAAGGGGAAACTAAAGTGGAAAAAAAAACCCAAAAAACGATTGCGAAAATATTGCTAGGAGACATTTAGAAAAATCTCTTGGACATCGTTTAGTAAGAAAAGAGGCAAAATTCAAATCTTAAATCCTTCAGAGTACTTTGGTTTTTGTTTCTGACTTTCCATGAAGGTAGGGATCTCACTTGTATCCTCAGATATGTTTGAGACGAATGACAAGACGATATAAAATGATGTGCCTGCCGAGGCTGCCACTTCTTCAAAGCCTTGCTATTCTTGTTCCCATCCATGTATTTCAATTCCAGAATACACTGTGACATGAAAATTGTGTATTCAGATTGTTCTATTGATTGGTTGAGAAAGTGACCTTGTATGCACACATGAAAATGAAGAGATCTATACGGCGAGGCCTCTTCTCTGTAAAGAGACAGGAACAACAGTGGATAATAGGCATTTGTTTCCCACCTGGGTTGACTCTCCCTTTCCAAAGCTCAGAGCACTCAGGGCGAGCTTCCTGTAAGGCTGGGCAGGAGTGGTCTATGTGAGGACACCTGGCAGAGGGCAAACGCGGGGGCCAGCGTCATGTTTCCATTTGCAAAAGCCAATGGCCCTGGCCGGAGATCGGGGGCTTTCTTTGCAATTTGGACGGTGACTCCCATGGGACTGAATTCTCCTTTTTCTCATTCGCACAAGGGCTCAGCACCATGGACCCACCTGAACAGCAGCATCCCGGAGTTTAGTAAGAAGGGATCCTGCCTCAGTGCTTTCAGACACTTCTGCCCCCTGCATGTCATCATGCATGCAGATTGGAAAGAAAAGTAGTATAAGTAGTATAAGCCCCTGCACTGCACTCAGGCCTTGCAAAGGCAGCGCCGCATGTAATCCTCGAAACACACCTCAAGGTGGACGGCGTTAGACCATTTGCCTGGTTCAGGAGGTGAGATGCGGGGGGGGATACATAGCAGCTCGTCTCAGATCAGGCAGCTGGTAAGTGGCAGAGTGGAGACTGGAACCCAAGATCTTGTATCTAAGTTCAGATCGACTTAATCATTCTCCGCATGCGAAGCCCCTGTGGTTTGGATTCCTAATCACAGGACTGAGATGAAATCGAATTTCTTAGCTGAGGGAGCCAGGCAGTAGATAGGCCTTTGCCGAGAACTTTTTTTTTTTTTTTTTTTTAACCAGAGTCAGGGGTCAGCAGGTAGAGATGAAAGATGGATGGGGAAGTAGAGTAGAAAAGAGGAAAGGGAAAGTGGAGGTTGTTCTCAGAACGTAGAAGCCTCGTCTTCATCCCACACCATGGAAACCAGAGTCCAGATCATATTAACGAGAAATTCCAGAATCACAAATTGTTGCTTGCTGCTTAGGGAGGGAGGAGGAGGAGAAGAGAAAAACAACACGTGAAAACGTCAGGAAACAGTGAGCTGTATGTAGTTGGCTTTTGTTGGAATGGCTAGGCTGAACCAGAAGGCTTGAGCTGTATACAATGTCACTTGCTCTTATCGTGGTTTGTGGAGACTGCCTTTCAACGCGAGTTTCATTTTCGTTGCTTCCATCCCTTGGAGAAGTGAACGAGACCGTGACTCCTTTACTTCCTAATCCTCGCCAGCAACTTGCTGCTTCCTCTGTGTTTTGTGTCCTTCTGGATGATACCACATCAAGGCAATTCATGGCAGTGGTTGAACCAAAAGCAACGTAAGTCAAAAATGGGCAAATATGGATGTCATTTCTAAGGCTTGTTCAAAGGCCTTTGACATCACTCAAAGCCTGAACACTTCTCAGGAGTGAGACGCTTTTTTTTTTTTCCCCCAAGCCACGCAAGATTGGAGATTTAATACAGACCACTTAGTGAGGCATCTGCATGGATCTTGCCTAGAAACCATTCCTTGAGGGAAGCGAGTATTTTGTATTATATACTGAGAAGGAGAGAGAAAATGATTGAGTGACTAGAAACCAAAGTGAATTTCCCAAGGTGAATTTATCTGTATGACTTTGATTTATTAGCCGTAACAATAGCCACAGGGCTCACAGACTTGGACGTGTTACATATGCGGCGGTCAGAGAGTTACCTCTAGTTAATTTTCATAATCACTCTGCATAGATAAAATCCATAAATATAAAGGCATATGGTTTTGTCCCCATTTTACAGTTGAGAAAACTGAGTCTCAGACCCCTGCTCAAGGGCAGAAAAACCTTGAGTGGGAAAATTCACTCCCTATGGCTCCAAAGGTCTTTTTACTACACCTCACTCTGGTTTCTAGAATGCCCTACAAGATGAGAAGCCAGAAGCCATCTTTTGGCCATGACCCTTTCCCTCTGCGTCCAGGTTTGTAGGCAAGGCTGGTGGCTTGGGAGCCTCCTTGTGTAACTCTGTGGGGCTGTGCTTTGGACAGTAGCTTTTCGTGGGTGGTGGAGAAGCAGAGGAAAGCAATGCAGGGAGCTGGGGCTGTGCTTCGGTCATTCCCAGGAAGCAAAGCCAACTGTTATCAGAAAGGGGGGCTAGTTCAGCCAGAATGCCAGAAACCCACGGACATTAAACCCACTGAAGAGAGGACAGAAACACTTAACCAAACCCCAGAGGGTCAAGGATCACATCTCAGAAGAAGAGGCCACGTTTGCAGTTCCTAGACATTGAATCCACATTGTTGAGACAACTCAAGAAACAGTTGCACCTTAAAATGGAGAGGCTTTACACACACACACACACACACACACACACAGCATATCTTCTTTGACTGCAAAAGAACTATAGAAGAATGAAAAAAAAGTCAGTCCCAAAAGGTTATGTGCTGTATGATTCCATTTACATAACGCTCTTGAAATGACAAAGTTGTAGAAATGGAGAACAGATTAGTGTTTGCCAGGGGTAAGGAGAAACAGAGGCGGGAGAGAAGTAGGGGCGGCCATACAGGGCAACGTTAAGGATCCTGGTGGGATGAAAACGGTCAGCATCTTGGCTGTCGTCATGTCAGTTTCCCAGTTGTGCTATTGTTCTATCTCGTTTTGAGAGACATTACCAGTGGGAGAAGTTAGATAAAGGATGCCTGGGATCTCTGTATTATTTCTTACAGCCCCGTGTAAATCTATAATTATCTCAAAACTGAAAGTGTACCTTAAAAAAACTGCAGAACGTTTGGGGAAAACAATTCACCAAGAAGAACCTTGAAATCACCCATGAGCCCTGCACCCAGAGAGAGTCACCGTTTCCATTTTGGTCTCTCTTTCCCTCTCCCTCTTGCTATCCAGAGGCTATGTTTAACCTGTTGGTCTGGCCTTGATTTTGGTGAAAAGGTAGCAACAAGATCACCCTCCAAGGAGCCAAGGAGCTGTGGATAAGGAATGGACACATTTTATGTGCAGAGCTGCAGCTCATCCCCCCTCCGTCCTCATGCTAATAGGTGTTAAGATTTTGCTGTAAATATTACTTATGGCTGTTAATTGAACTGCGTCCCAGATTGTCAGTACATGTTTAGTTTCCCATTTTCATTTCCCCGAGTTCTCACAGTTACTGGGGGGAGGAAGGGAGAATGAGATTAGGTTGGGTGGGTGAGGACGGGACAGCGTATCTGATACGTAACCTACATCCCTGGTTGTTCCTGCCAAGTGACATGCTTGGTCGGGGACAATAAAATAGAGCCAAGGAAGAGCTCGGGGACATCTCGAGAAACCCAGCTCCCAATACCACCCCTACCCATCCCAAGGCGCCTTTTGCATGACCTCCCAACTCCAGGCATTAGCTAACCCCCGAGGCAAATCCAGGCCAACACCTACCTCAGTTTTCTTTCTAGTGTCACCACTTAGTAGCTGAGTAACGTGGACAAGTTCCTTCACTCTTCCTTTCTGAGTCCCAGTTTCTTCATCTTTCAGTCGAGTTAGTAGGTTATTGGGCGTTTGGAAGTTCAAATGAGCTGACACCTGTGAACTTGCTTTGCAGATACACAGATTTATGAACGAGTAAGTTGTCATCCTTACAGGATGGAAGGGGCCCATTGTCTACAGCACCTCACAGCTGACCCTCACTGTGCACTCAGAGAATAATTTTTTTTTAGTTTTTTTAAAATTAATTTTTATTGGAGTATAGTTGCTTTACAACGTTGTGTTAGTTTCTGCTGTACAGCAAAGTGAATCAGCTATACGTATACATATATCCCCTCTTTTTTGGATTTCCTTCCCATTTAGGTCACCACAGAGCACTGAGTAGAGTTCCCTGTGCTCTACTGTAGGTTCTCATTCGTTATCTATTTTTTACATAGTAGTGTATGTATGTTAGTCCCATTCTCACGATTCATCCCATCCGCCCACCCCCCAGTATCCAGAATAATTTTTTTAATATAGAATAATTACCATCGCTAATCCTGACTGTACACATTCCTGTGTGACGCTTCGTGAAGTCTTGAACCTCTCCGTGCCTTGCTTCTCTCATCTTGTTCTTATTTTAAAGAGAGACCAATGTATGGTTTAGGTGAGAGGAGGTATGAGATAGCACACAGTACGTCTTTGGTTGACTCATTCCGTGGTCCTCCAGACAGTTGGTGCACAGGAGCTCCGGGCCAAGCAGTATGGTTATAACGAAGAGGGATGATGGCAGAGCATGGTGCCACCACTAAGTGAGGCTTATTACTTAGCTTTTCTACGGAGCCAGTGGTTTATGTTGCACTGCTTGTACCATCGTCAAGCAGGATTCCTGCACAGCTGGTCAGTCTTGAAGTTCGCAAGCTAACCGAGGTCTTTCTGCTCTGTAATGTGCCTGCGAGTCACTGGGGGGCCTGGAATCTTGTTAAATGCAGATTCTGGTTTCGCAGGTCTAGGTGGAGATTCTGCGTTTCTTACAAACTAACAGGCTCCCAAGTGATGCTATTGTTGTTGGTCCAAGGACCACACTTGAGTCAGCGAAGCTCTAGATGTGGTTCTCAACAGAAGCAGGACTGCCCAGTTAGGGAAACTTCTGGCAGTTTGTGGAGGCGTTTATGGCAGTCTCTGGTATTTAGCACTTGGCGTCTGTAAATCCATCCTGTGATGCCATAGACAGTTCAATGCAATAAAAAGAAATTGCCCGCATCCTGGTAACACACACATGTGCCATTAGACATTCAGATCAGTGAACTACCTGTCTGCAGTGATCTCAGCCCAGAATCCACTGTGTTTTGCCAGAAACACAATGGGTATGTATTCTCCTAGAAATGCAAGGGCCTTGTAAATTAACAGAAGATCATACTGTGTTTTATTCAAAGCTAGCAATATTAGGTCACCATCTTGAAAAATCATGCAGTGCCTCTCATAGTAGTGTCATCATAACATGAGACTTGTCTACATTGATAGCTGTTATACTCATGGTGATTAAATAGCTTATGTGCCAGAGCTGCTTCCTACCAGCTCATACGAGCAGATTTTGCCCATTTCTTCCCAACTTTGCATTCTATGATGTCATGTTGGTAGCTTGAGACTAACCATGGTGAGAGTATTTACACCATGGAAATTGGCAAATGCTACCAATCAGGGTGGTGGTGGGTGGTGTGTGTGTGTGTGTGTGTGTGTATTTCTTTCCAGAGAGTTGGTTTACCAATACAATATTTTGTCTGCATAAAAATATATTATTTCAAGATGTCAAGTGTAAAGAGAACATATCAACAAAATTTGATACATTTTGATTTATGTTCCCTGAATCCAAACCTACAAGTAGGTGCCAACATTTGTCTGTTTCATTATGGACTTCTGGTATCATCTTATCCAAGCAGTTACCTTTAAAAAGTGTGTATTATTTTATCAAATTTCTCCTCTTCTTTAAAGGTAGGACATCCTGTTAATTTTTTTTGTTAACTGTGTGTGTATGGATAGGTTATATTATTCATGAATTTCATTTCAAGACCTTATCAAGGAAGTATAAAGTACCTCTTTAAAAATCAGGGCCTTGGGATTTCCCTGGTGGCGCAGTGGTTAAGAATCCGCCTGCCAATGCAGGGGACATGGGTTTGAGCCCTGGTCCGGGAAGATCCCACATGCCACGGAGCAACTAAGCCCGTGCGCCACAACTACTGAGCCTACGCTCTAGAGCTCGCGAGCCACAACTACTGAAGCCCGCATGCCTAGAACCTGTGCTCCGCAACAAGAGAAGCCACCGCAATGAGAAGCCTGCGCATCGCAACGAAGAGTAGCCCCCGCTCGCCGCAACTAGAGAAAGCCCGCGTGCAGCAATGAAGACCCAACACGGCCAAAAAAAATAATAGTAAAATAAAAAAAAAATTTTAATGAAGGCCTTGGATTGCTGGGCTTTAGTGGTACTGATCTAATTAACCACCAGGCAGGGCCTGCAGACATGTGGGGGAACTAGCTCTTTTCTTGGGGAGAAGACATACTAAGAGTCACGTTTGGAAGTCAAGTCATCATCAGCATCTCCACTTCGAGGTGGCCAGGGGACACGTGTCTTCATCTGGGGTTGGAGTGAGCAGAAGTGTGCCTCATAAAATAATCCAAGGGAAGTTGATTCTAAACAGATTCAGCTGTACAGGGGCTGAGGCAGAGGAGAAGGAAGACAAAGTTGGAAATGGGTGTAACAGGATCTAATACGATTGGAAAAGGTGCATGTAAAAAACAAGAGGGGATGAAGACAGGCTTGAAAGAAAGTTCACTCCACAAGAGAGAAAGAAATATGAAACTGAAACCTAATATATAAAAATGTGTGCACACACACACCCTGTCCTACAGTTGGTGAGTAGACAGGCAGCTTCTAGCAGGGCCGGCTGTTTTACCATAGCCTTCTGTTGGGAACAAAAGCGCTGCCGATACTGCACTCATGTTTGGGCCTTTGCTTTTGGCAGTCATTCCTCTTTTTAATTTTTTTGGGCACCATAGAAATGTTTCCGTAAATAGCGCGTTTAATGGAGTGTGTCAATTTGTGGCTGTCAGCTACCATCAGAGTAGAGGGAAATTCAGCAAAAGCTGAGATTGGAATATCCAAGGCTCCCAATTCCACATCCTTCGCGAACTTGGACCTTTATGCTGTGTAACCTTTCAGTTTCCTCACCTGTGAAATTCTTAGCTTTCGGGGTGGTGAAGCCACCCAGGTCAGTGCCTGATGGATAGTAGACGTCCAGCCATATTTAGGACATGTTTATTATTATGGCGGCTGCTTGGTAGCCTTGCAAAGCCAAGAGTTCCTTCCTACATTGTGGACGTGGGAGCGCCAGCTCAGGGGCTGAGATTTGCCTGTGTTGGGACACGAGCAGCCTTCGCATGCAGCAGACCCACGGATGAAACGTTGTGGTTCTTTGCTGTGGACTAATTGGGAGCCTCTTGCTTAGCTAGAGTGGGGAATCCAGTGTAAAGGAGGAAGTAAAAAGAAAAAGGCATAAACATGTGAGAAAGTTAGCAAATCCAAGTAATTGAGGAGCGAAATAATTCCTTCCCTCTCCCTGGCTCAGCATGGATGCAAATGATGTATCATTAAGTAAGTCCCCGATACAAAGGCAGCCAGCATAACTGTTGTATCAAATATTTAGCCAGAGCCAAGAGCAATTTTTTTATTATGTTTTTTTATAAGTTTGATTTACTAACCTTCAGTGCAATCCCTATTTTTAGAGGTTGGCTCATATTTTTAATTTGTTTTCTCTGAAGCCCTGAATCCTTACTCATGTTTTTCAGCCGTCCACTCAGTTCCTAATGGCAGAGCAACACTGAAAAGAGTAATTACATTTCCTAATTATGTGTAATTAGGCAAAACCCAGATGATGTATTCAGCGTGCTCTCGAAATAGCCAGGGGTCAAGGACTGTTGGAATTCAGTAACATTTTTATAAATAAGCCGATGCGTTATTTAACGTGGCGGTCCAAGGTGGTACTGGGTGCCTCGTAGACCAGTATAATGGTTGAAATATATAGCGTTCATTTATATAGCCAAGTAAAACCATAATTGATTCTCTACCTCCTTATCCTCCCCCTCTTTTTAAAACCAGGGTTTAGATTTGCTATTCCTAGCCCAAGAGAGGCCCTCTAAGCTCAGAACCATAAAGTTCTGCTTCCTGACAGTGTAAGTGATATTTATTTTTTCCAAGCTTAATCCTTTTGAAACATGGAGAAATAAATACATCCTCTTATCTACCATATGCCTGGGACGGGAAATAAATTCTTATTTTCCTGCGGTGTGGTACCAGTAGGCTACAATGAATAATTTCGGCAGTCTCGCTGAAGATAATAGGGAAGCCTTCTCTATTACCAGTGATAATTTTGAATCTCATAATGGAAAACATCCCGAGCCCGAACATCAATCAGGGAAGATAAACAATGGGAAATGATAGGTATACAAAAGGGAAAATGGCAGCGGCACATATGGAGGGAGAGACCACAGAACTCTGGCGGGGTTATAAATCATGGAGTCAAATCATTTCCATGTAATTAATATCCTCAAATTAAAACATACGTTTTTAAAGCAAGATCTTGCAGACTTTTCAGCTGGGCAACTGGCTGCCTTACAAGATACATCCGGGAACCCCAGAGCCCTCCTACTCGCAGAGGTCTTGTGTGGCCCTGGCTGGAGCTGCCTGCAGCCTTGGCTAGCAAGGTCATCGCATGAGCTGGCCTGATGACCTCACTCCAGCCCACCAGGGACCATCCACCTAGAGATCAGAGCTGATGGTGGCTGACCTTAGGATATTCGGCCTTCACAGCAACAGAGACTGGCCCATTGAGGCACGAAGTCTAACTTCCTTTACAAGCCTCAAAGACCATTTCTAGCCCAGCGGACACAGCCCAACGAAGCGCTTGGCAAAGCTACAGACAAATGGACAACCTTCGTTCCAAAGGGTCGTTGTCGCCTCCTGGCTAACAACCCTGCATCCACGCACTTTCTTCTTATCTTGCTGCCATTTTTATCCAGTCCCAAGGTGCTTCGATGGACTTCTTTAAAGAAAAAAAAAAAAAAAAGTAAAGGAACCCATTCCTAACAGTGAGGAAACAGTACGTATTAGTGTGCTAGTTCTGCTCAAAATGAAATTTAAGACCGTTTGGCTAATTTATTTACTGCATCACGTGCCACGACCAAGAAGATTTCTAGCCTTTCATCATATTGGTCTGCAAGTAGAAATTCACTGACCATGGGCCTTACCGACGTGAATTCAAATAGGACCTCTCCATTCCAACCCCCATTTAGGAGTGGGCCGGAGATTGAGTCAGTTGTCAACTATGTCCTACAGGCCACAAAATGTGCTCATGGATTTTGTTTTATAGGCTTAATATAATATTTGCTAAAACGTATATTTAAAGAAATATGTAATTTTTGCCCCAAAGCAAGGGTTTTCCCATGCCATATAATTTGCTAAGTGTGGCTTTGCTGTGTTGTAGCCCATAATTTATAGTCAGGCTCCACAAGGCAAAAATAACTGCAAGCTATGATTAAGTAAGTAATGGACAAGGTAACTAATATTCCCGGAAGGATGGCCTTCCAGACGCTCATTTTAAGTGACAATATGGTTGAAGGTTGAGATGTGTAGTGCTGTACTAATTTAACAGTTTCAGGGACTCAAGAAACGACATCATAAAGTGGCATATCCAGGCAGTTGGGACAATGAGCTGAGAGCGGATATCCTCAATGTGCATTTTAATGAATCTCTGCCTCATTTTCCCCATTTGAAGTAAATGGGTTTATGCCTAACTGTGCCGCCGGATTTTCCCCATAAAATAATTCATTTGGAAGGGGTGTCCTAGTCCAGTCTTAACCCATTCTGAGGCTGCAGTCTGTGCAGGGTGGATGGGGAAGGCACGGCAGAGTGAAAAGAAAGCATAGACGGGGCGGGGGGTGGGGGGACCAGGCACAACTGGGCTTGAATTCAAGCAACCACAAGGAGCTATGACCTTGGGGACGTTGGGTCTTCGTTTGTTTGTTATTTTAATTTTTTGTTTTGAAATAAATTTCAGTTTACAGAAAAGTCACAAATACAGTGCAGAGAACTCCCATGCACCCTTCACCCAGCTCCTGCTGATACGAACGTGATGCATTTTTGCGCACTTAGAAACTCACATTAGCACAGTGCTATTAATTCAACTAACACTTTATTTGCATTTCACTGATGTTTCCACTCAGGTTCTTTTACTGTTCCAGGATTCAACCCAGGTACCACTCTGCATTTCTTATCATGTCTCACCCATCTCCTCTGATCTGTGATCGTTTCTCAGTCTTCATTAATATTATTCTTTTTTAAATGACCTTGACATTTTTGAAGAGTCTGGTGAATTATTTTGTAGAACATCCTCAGGTTGGGTTTGTTTGATGTTTTCTCCTGATTAGATTGAGTTTATGTATTTTGGGCAAGAATACACAGACGCGGTTTGCCCTGCTCAGCCCATCATATCAGATGGTACATGGCATGAAAATGTCTTATTACTGGTGATGTTCACCTTGATCTCTTGGCTAAAGTGTTGTCTGCTGGATTTATGCACTGAAAGTTACTGTTTTCCCCTTCGTAATGAATACATATCTTGAGAGGAGGTACTTTGAGACTATGTCTCTTCACATTTTCATCCATTAATTTTAGCATCTATCTATGGATCTTGCCTGAAACAATTAATATTATGGTGTTCCAATGATAATTTTCCATTTCCCTCATGTCGTCCACATTTATTTTATTTTATTTTTTATTGAAATATAGTTGATGTACGCTGTTGTGTTAGTTCAGGGGTACAGCACAGCGATTCAGTTATACATACATATATATCTTTTTTTTCCAGATTCTTTTCCCTGTTAAGTTATTACAGAACATTGAGTAGAATTCCCTGTGCTCTACAGTAGGTCCTCACTGGCTATCTCTTTTATATAGTGTAGTTTGTATGTGTCAATCCCAAACTCCTAATTTATCCCTCCCCGCCGTTCCCCTTTGAGAACCGTAAGTTGTTTTCCTTCTACATTTATGAATGAGAATTCCCCTCTATGGAAGGCTGTCCCTTCTTCGTTTATTTAACTATTTATTCATTCATATCAGTATGGACACATATATTTATTTTGTTCTATAGGGCATAATATGATAATACTGTTATATCATTTGGCCAGCTTTGACCAATGAGAGCTCTTTCAGGTTGGCTCCTGTACCCTTCCAACAGGCCCCATCATTTTTTGAGCACTTCCTTACCTTTCGGCACTGTGGGGTGCTATACGTCATCTTGTATTTCTCTGTCCCATTCTTGGAGTTAACTCCTTTTCCAGGGAGCCTTGGTTCCATTTACTGGAGAATGATATTTAGAAACCAAGATCTGGGTGCTAGGTGTGCTCATTACTACGGCAGTATCCTTGCTTCTAGGACCTCTCAGTGGGCAGAGTCTGGAAGTATATGTAGGTATACTAACTCGTGCATACTTATATATCTTTACTTATTACTCTGTGTGGGTGTATGTTATATATTTTAAGGTATTTATATTTAAACAAAGTTTATTATTTTTATGCGTTTATATATTTATATTTATAGTATTAAAGTCTATATTATAAATATGTATTTCTAATATAAATACATATGTATTTATAATATAAATATATTTTAAAATATGAGTTCATACCTGATTCCAATCCAACACAGTCTCACTTTTCTTGGGGATGTCATTTAACCATTCTAAGTCTCACTTTGCTCTTCTATACACCCACAATTTAGGGTTTGGGGAAAGTATGGTAGATTGTAAAGATAGTAGATTATTTTTTTTAAAAAGAAAGAAAAACAGTTTTTCCCTCCACTGTATCCACACCCATCCTATATGATGTTGCTCATCCCCCCACTAAGAGATGGCATCTATTTGTCCACCACTTAAATCAGGTTGACCAAGTGACTTGCATTGACCAATGGGACCTTAGCAAAAATAATACAAGCACAGGCATGAAAAGCATTTAGATATTGGGGCTTGCTCCCTTGTTACATAGGACCCTGAGACCACCACATGCGCGAGCCTGAGCTAGTCCACCGGAGCGTGAGAGTCCCCATGTAGGGAGCCAAGTTGCTCTAGTATAGAAAGCCTGCCAACCTCCAGGTACATGAGTGAGACCATTCTTGGGTCATCCAGCTACTAACCAAGCCAACAGATGACCCCAGACACAAGAGTGAGCCCAGCAGAGATCAGTCAGGACAGTCTACACCAGAGAAAGAACTCAGCCCGTGCACAGAATCATGAACTTTTTATATAAAAAGTTGTTATTGTTTTACCCACTGAGTTCTGTGGTAGTTTGTTATACAGCAAATGCTAGTGAATACAGAAGACTTGGAGATAATGTATGGAAAACAAGTAGCACAGCATCCCATTTGCAGATTGGGTTCTGAATACGTGCCCCTTTTAGTTATTCATGCTGTTGTTATTTTTGAGAAAAGCTTCAAGTTCTCTTTGCCCCCGAATACCTTCCCAGCCAATCTAACTAAACGGATGGTATTTGCCCACTGTTGGAACCAGTCCTTTGGTCTGGATCAGTGCCTCCAGAAAGAACCCCTGTTGGAAGTGTAAGACTCTGTATTTATCAGCTCACACCAAGGTAGAGACCGAGCTCAGTAGATACAGGACTTCAGGTGGAGTGAGCAGTGTAAACCCTGGGGAACGGAACATTCTTTATCTGGGGTCGCCTAAGGGCACGGGGAGCCTGTCCTGGAGGAGAGAGGGGAGAGGGTGCCGAGCGGGAAAGCGGAGGAGTCTCTAAGCAGGCCAGATTTAGCCTAATTAACAGATTTGCCTAGGGCCGACCCCGAAGGGGAAAGCGAAGCCTTGATCTGTCTGCTCTCCTCCTACCAAAAGTAGCGATGAGCTTGAACCACCAGCTCCGAGTCTCATCGAGGAGACTCCCAAAATAGATGGGAGTTAGACGAGGAGGCCTGTACATTTCTCCCCTCCTCCGAGCTTCTCTGCTTCCTTAACGACCCGATGCATCTATTTAGCACCATTTTTAATCCTTGCCGACAAGTTAGTGTACTTTCTGCTCCTCATGGTTGTCTCTCCATTTAGTGGTGAAGGTGCGGACGCTGAAATAACTCACAAAGGCACCGTTCCCGCCAGCCGCAGGAGGACAGATGGGCACCCTGGTGCGCAGGGCTTGGTCGCCCAGAGGAGGGTCAGCACCCCGGGCACAGCTGCCCAGAGTCTACTTGGTGCCCCATAGAAGACATAGTCTGTGTAGTAACTGATCATGAAGTATGCGGGTCTCCCAGCTCAGCCACCCTCTGTCCACAGTCAGGGGTCAACGCAAACCTCTTCTACCATGGGGAGCAGTCGTCCATGACTAGATCGCCCCTGATTCATGCGTTCTTAGGCACTCTGAAATCACACGGCGTTGTCAAAAAACACAGCCACATTTTGAGAAGGGCCTTTCTTGGCAAACTTCATGACGAAGGACGCTTTTGTTTTTCTCACCAGACTAGATTTTTAATCTCGGTGCAGTGAGGAAAGGGGGAAGTTCGCCTTTTTGCTACCGAATGCAAGGGACCTCGTAGAAAGCGGAGTGGGAACCTGACTTCTACAGTTTCCACTACCAGTGTCTGTGTGTTTGTGTCTGTGTGCATAAAGTACCAAACAGGAAATGACAGAAAAAAAGGAAGGAGGAGGACTCGAAGAAATAATAATACTTAGCTCATGTGTCATCATTGAGACAACAACCAGAGGCAATATTCAGTGAGTCCCATGTAAGTTTACCCCCCGTGACTGGGTTTATTATTTTTTTCACACCATTATTGATAACTATATTATATTGGATGCTGTATCCTGAGTTTTTCCTTAACATTATAGCACAAGCACATTCACCTGTTATAGTCTTTATGAATGCCAAACATCAGCTAGATAAAAAGCTGTTAGGTGAAAGTTCTTGTAGCTTATCCACACTTCGGTTATTGGGAATGTGCATTATTTAATAGTTCTTTACTCTTAGAACGATGTTGAAATGAAACTCTGGTCTGTAAAGCTGTTTATTTCCCTCCCCTCCTTTACTTACGATTCCTTAGCGTCACACCCTTACTTCTTAGTAATCAAAGTCTGTCGCCATCTGCATTCACTCTTGTTGAAGCCTTATGTCATGATAAGCCTCACCCAGGATTTCTCTGTTCCACTTACATCAGTGCCTATGAACCTAAAGTGTGTGCACTCAGGGCTCAATTTACAAAATAACCCAATCTTATTGGGACAAACAGATATTGATATCTCAGGTCTTTGAGCCTCACCGTCTTCGAACACAGATCAATTGCTAGTGTCTTTCTGTGATACCATGTTAGCAGGGCTCGGAAGCCATATTGGCTCAACCCAGAAGATTTCTGTGATCAATTATTTATATCAGCCATGCATGAAGAATCAGAGGATGGCAGTCACATATACACCATGGCTCTCTTAGTATCCTGGTTTTGTCTGTGCATAGTGTTTTCTTTATAGTTCCTAGAGGCAATTTTTTTTTAATGTATAAAATGTCAGTTGTCTTTTGAAAGAAGAGGACAGGTGTGGACAATGAAAGCCAGGTGGCTGACTTTCTAGAAGCTTGCCACGTGGTATTTACCTTGGTGAGTTTATTAACAATATGAATCTCACCCTCAAGCTTGCTAACTCAGGAATTAGATTTTGCCAACCCACCAAGGAGCAGATCTTTCTGACAGGTACAGACTCACAATAATCAAACTCATAGAGACTGATATATAAACAGATTGCTAAAACAGCAATTTTCAAAGAGGACCATAATTATGACAAAGTTTGAAATGTTTTTATTCATTTGACTGGAAAGAAGAGTGTTTCTTTATCGGTAGAATTACAGGGACTGACAGGGACTGAGCCACATGAAATTGTTCGTTACTTGATGGGCAATAATTGAAGCAAAGGTCAGCTGGCTGTATGACTCAAAAGCTGGGTCGCCTCAGAAGACAACAAGCCTAATAATTTCACAGTATGGATATACTGCACACTTGTATTTGTTTATTGCCCATCTCCCCCACTAGGATTTGGGGCACCTTGTCTGTCTTGCTCATTAATTTGTCCACTGACCTGGGACAGTGCCAGGCACATAGAGGTGCTTGGTACATATTTGTTAAACCCCAGTGAGGCTCAGAATACCAGGTGACCCCAAATACAAAGTGATTCTTCATTTTCCTGATGAGGTAAAAAAAACCCTCCAGTTTTGGGCCCAACTTATCAATTTTAGAGGCTGTAGATGAAATGTTCAAGAGTTCTCATGTCAGATTTAATTTATGAATGTATTTTCACACATGATGTATTAATTTTCAAATATTGGAGTTTTTTTCCTTCCTCACATTTTTAAAAATACTATTACTCACATTCTTCATAATCATCTTCAGCATCATCACTACATCCTCTTTTGGAGCCATCTAATGGAGTTCTCCAAACCTCTCAGCTTCACTTCTCCCCCAGCTCTGTGAAACACAGCACTTTTCGAATCCTGTGGACTGCTGGTCCTGAGATCCAGGGTGGCTTGGACTGGGTGCCCTTGTGTTTCTCAAGGTGACTTTGCATTCTCCTATTTGACCCACTTGGAATTCATTTCGTTGCTCAAATGTCAGAGTGCAACCTCATATACTTCCCAGCCCTAGGGACATCTAGTCCACCGGAGAAGAGGTCCTGTGATGGCCAGCCTCTAAGGTGGCCTCCAAAGACCCTAGCCTCCTGGGTTTGCTGCACTTTGTGCAGTCCCCTCCTACTCTGGGTGTGACAGGCAGGGGGAAGTGATAGAGCATGACTCTTGAGGCCCAGGGACTAGAGACACTGAAACTTCTGCCTTGCTTTCTCTGGGGCAAGTTAGACTCCATGTTGTAAGGATGCTCAAGCTGTCCTGTGGCAAGGCCCACGTGATGAAGGGCTCAAGCCTCCAGCCAGCAGCCAGAACCAACTTGCCAGCCATGGTGAGGGTGCTATCCTCCAGTCCCAGTTAAGCCTTCAGATAACTGCAGCTGAAACCAAACCTGAGCCAAACCATCCAGCTAAACTGCCCCTAAATGCTTGACCTACCCAAAGTGTATGAGATATTAAATTCTTACTGTCATTTAGAAGATGCTAATTTTCGGGATAATATGTTCCTCATCAGTTATTAATACAGAGCCTGTTTGCACTGCCTACAGGATAAATAATCCAAAAGCTTAAGAATTAGAAGTACCTAAATGTTTTGAGCTATTCCATGATTTTAACAATTACACATTTTTTTGGATGGAAACCTTTACGAGTTAATAAATCTATTTCCCCCCTGCATCTATCACTTTCTCAAAAGGTTGTTGGTGGCAGGCTTCTCTCTCCTGACGATGAAAAGACATCTTGGAGATGAGTCAGATGGTACAATTTATATCTGAGCTCTGCCAAGTATTGACTGGCCTAAGGTTACACACAAATCATTGGTGAAGCTGTAGCTCAGTTTTCTCATCTGTAAAATGAGACTCATTCATCTAGTTAGTGTGGGGACCTAAGATCTGGAAGATGCTTAATTCAGTGCTCCACATAGCTGTGGCAAACTCACAGTAAATAGTAGGTGCTATTTTCACTGTTACTTTCATTATTCTCATTATTCTCACTTACTTAGTTAATGGCAGGTAAAATCCAGAACTCCGGTTTTGGTAAGCTTTCTATAACTCACGTTGCTACAACCCCGTCCCTGGCCTCCATCCTTCATGAATCCTTCCAACTGTGAGGCAGAATCTCTGTGTGTTCTTCTCATCAATGATTTTATTTAAAAACCTGCAATACTTCACCCTTCCCCAGGTAGATAGGAGGGGGGGAAATAAACTTCCAAAGTAATTTAGCATGCACTCTGAAAGCACGGTGTGGATGGATGTAGCCAGCTTCCTGTTTTGAAGCCCAGCTTGTAAACACATGTGTATATCCCAGGGAGGTTTTCACTGAACCGAGAGATGCCGTGAGCGGTCCTCAGAGTAATAATTCAGTAGAACCCGCTTCAGCAATAAGTCTTCAGGTAAAATGAACACTGACTGTCTCTCTATCATATGAAGATTCAGACACCATTGTAATTTAAAACGCTTTCAATATTATGGATGCAAACATACGCCTCTTTATTTCTAAAGGAATTTCCAGAATATTCGATCTAAAAATGAGCAGAGGAAATCAAAAATAAAATTGTCTGTTGTACTGTCTCCTAAAGATAACCGCTATTATCACTTTGCTCTATAACCTTCTAGATTTTTCTCAACATATAAATGATTGTTTTTATGTAGTAGTGAACTCTATTGGAGACTTGGCTCATTTTGTATCCTGATACTTTTTTTTCACTTAGAAGTATCATGGTGAGCATTGTTCTTCTTTCTACTCTATTTTTCAAATTGCTTAAGATGAGCTTGTATTATAACATAATAAAAATTAATTTTATTGTAGGGGAAATGAAAAGATGTCACCGTGTAGGTAACTTTATTCACTGTTTGCATGCAGTTGATCAGAAAGCATCCCTTTGTTCAGCAGAATAAAACCTTAAGTGTTTTAGCACTGAATGTTTGAAATGATCATGAAACAGGTTCTTAATTTGGCAATGAATTCGGGAAATAAAGAAGACTCTCCTTTAGGTAACATCGGCAGCTTTCTAAAATATTTATTTACTTGATAAATAAGTACTTCCTGTCTGTGCATCTCTCAAGCTGTAACACTTCACAGAAAAGCAGTAAAAAGTGGCTGCATTGGGTTAAGATTAAAACCTAATGAAATTGTATCGGCTAATATTTGAACAGCTTTGTTTTTTTAACAGAACTGTAAATATGGGTTACAGGTTTTATTTTCTTAGTGAACTAATGCCTTCTCAGATTTGGACTCCACTGTTTCATTGAAAGAATCAGCACGATGTATCTTAAGTAAGTCAGAACTGTGATTGACAATCTACCTAGAAAAAGTAGGCAATTGGGGGTGATAGTACCTCCACCCCCCAATTACTGCCTTTGTGCTTACAAGTGTGTTTAAATCTATTTCTGTTCATTTACAATTTGAAAGGTGGGTGATGAGCAGAGTTTGAAAACTAGATTACCGTCTTCATTAATACAGGTTTGACCTACAAAGTCTTCACGTACTTAATGATTAAAAACCGAAGTACTAAATAATAAATTATAAGAATTTATAGGAGTCATCATCTTGAAATTAGCTTACTGAATGTTCTTATCATAATAAATCTGAGTGGGTGTCTAATTTAGTGTTAGCTGCCTAAAATTATATGTTGCGGGCAGGGAGGAAAAAACACTTCTGTTTGAAGACAAACGCAGTGAGTTTAATCACAGGTGATCTGAAAGGCACCTATCGCTTGCTATATCCACTTCGCAGAAACTTTGGCCAAACTGGTTGAATGAAGATCGATTCCCATTTTTAAATCTGGCAGACAATGAAATTCCCCCCAGCACTTCGACGTTGTTTGTGTTAACACTTCCTCTGCAGCATTGTAGCCCCTCAGTTTCTAGAGACTGGGGTGACAAAACAGGGAAGACACCCTTTGCTGTCTCCCAATTTCAAGTCCGTTTTCGAGGTGGAAGGGTGTGTTTTTGTTGGTTGGCAGGAGGTGGAGGAAAGATGGACACCACCGCTCTCCCCGCTACGACTCCGTCCCTCAAGCTATGCATTAGAAAGGATATTTCTATCCATTCAACAATTATTTACTGGGCTTCTGCTCCGGATGAGTCAGATCCTGTATTAATAAGCTCAGGTGGTATAGGAGGAATTAGGGCTCACTCCTCACCCTCAAGGAGCTCAGAGTCTTTTATGGAAGGCAGACTCGGGAACAAATAAATTAAAGTGAGCTTTGTATGGAAAAACAGGTGCATGCAAGGTACCCAAGAGGGAGTGGCTAACTTTATCTCTAGTGAGGCAAGGCCAGTAATGAGGGAAAGTCTCTTCCAGAAGAGGAAGACAAGTGGGGGCTTATTAAGGCGAGAGAGTATCCAGGGAAGACGCTGTGGAGGGATCCGCATGGGAAAGGTATGCAGTGATGAAACGGGCCGTCTGTCTGGGCCACTAGAAATACAGTTGTTGGGGCACAAAGGGCCAGGACACAGTGGTCAGGAATAATATTAAGGGTTTAGGCAGCGACCACATGGTGAGGGGCCTCGCAACAGGCCTGCACTCCGTTTACAGGAGAGAGAGAGGCACTGAAGGCTTTAAGTGATCGATGTGACTTTATATTAAAGTGGAAATCGAATAACTCTCTCCCAGGTACCATGAGAAGCTGGCATGTAAGTGATTTTTTTTTTTCAAGTTTAGTATCTTAGGAGATACATAGACACACACTCATGTACATACACACACACACACTTAAATAATTTACCCCAAATATGCAAAGAGTTTTTGCAAATCAAAAAGAAAAACGTGAACCTCCCACTAGAACACTGGGTGACATCAATAAACAAGAAATGCGTTGAAGAAAATTGACAGACATGAAAAAAGTCTCAGTCTTATTGTTAATTAATGGAAATGGAAAATAAACAGTGAGAAACCACCCTGCACCGTGGCAGAAGTTAAAGAAGACAGATAACCTCCCTGTTGGTGAGTGTGTAGCATATAAAAGAGAATGAAAAATAAAAGTTGTCCCAAATCTGGTCTGGAATGGAACCTTTTTGCATAATGTAATTCGCAGCTTCATTCCTGATAAATTGCTTAAGCAATTTTCTGATCAACTTTAATGGGATTAAGACTTGTTCTGAAAGATCAGTCACCCATCTAGCCAGCTGACTGGCCCTCAAGAATCTAGGCCCCTTCAACCAAATGTTCTTTTCTTTCGGTGTCTAGCCTAACAGTGACTACCTAATCAGTCCCTTTCCCTAGACAATGTCTCCACCAAGAGTGAATCTTTGAATTGATCTGCTAGAGACCTTTTCCCTCGTAGCAAAATTACAGTAAAACTTGGACTCATGCTCATAACTACACCTTCTAGAAAAGTTTTCCTTAACAGGGAAAAAGAACACGCACTGTTAAAAGGAGCATATATTGTTTGGGGTCATTTTGGAGAGCAAGTTGGCAGTTTCAATGCAAATTAAACATACCTTTAGGTTGAGCAATTCCATTCTGAACCAGAAAATACAGAAATATTTGAATAAATGTGCACAGTCTCCCAATGAGAAGAATCAATGATATTTTTTTGCGTTTTACACACACACACACATACACACACACTTTATTTAATCTGTGAATTCTGAATCCCTATCCATAGGGTAATGTCTAATTGAGTTATAGTTTTTTTATTTTGTTCTGTTTTGTTGTTGTTTTTTGAGGTATGCGGGCCTCTCACTGCTGTGGCCTCTCCCGTTGCGGAGCACAGGCTCCGGACGCGCAGGCCCAGCGGCCATGGCTCACGGGCCCAGCCGCTCCGCGGCATGTGGGATCTTCCCGGACCGGGGCACGAACCCGTGTCCCCTGCATCGACAGGCGGACTCTCAACCATTGTGCCACCAGGGAAGCCCCAAATTGAGTTATAGTTTTTACAGAGTTTTAAATTCTGCATGGCAAAAAAAAAAAAAGTTATGAAAAGAAATAGCACTAAATATATATATGGGATATATATCCATATACGTAACTAGATGATGGCTGCCCATAATAAAATGTTGAGTGAGAAAAAGCAAATTGTAGGACAATACATATATTATTACACTTTTTTTGTTGTTGTTAAACAAAACTCTACATGTGCCTGAATGTTTTCCTGTGTATTTACACATGTGCCTATCTTGTGACCTGGGAGTGTAATGATAGACATTCACGGTTAACAGAGGTAACTCCTTGACAGAAAGCATGGGAAATGAGAGGGTTCTGTGGATGAGGGGGTTGTATCTTCTTTCTTTTTGTAATTCTGTCTTGTTTGAGGGGTTTTTTTTTTCCCCATCAACATGTTCAGTTTTGGAAATTAGAAAAAAAAGGGGGTGGGCGTGCAAGAGATGTAAATTGCACAAATGTAACTCACATAGTGGCCTCGGGAAGACAGGACCCCATAACCTTCTCATACCAATGGGACATGGAGACTGGGCCAGCCTGGCAGAGAAGCGGGATGAACTGGCCTGGCATCAGTCCAAGTGACTTCAACTGTTTGTTTCCCCAAACGGAGAGCTGGGGCTGAGATTTGGGGTAAGGGAAGTAGAAAAGGCAGGAAGGAATTTGATGTTTTCACCGCCTGCTGATTTCCACCCCTGCCCCCTTCCCCGCCTCGCACAATTTCTAATTAATTAGAAGAGTGATGCCTTCCAGAAAAGAGCAGGCCTCCCTTTGGGGATCTCACCAGGAAGAAGTGGGTCTTGTGGTAGAAGGGAAAGCTTTTTTTTAGTATTAAAAATTAATTAAAAATGGAATGTGTAAAAGCTCATTTTTTTTATCATTAGCACCCATTCCAGAGGACCAGTTGCTGTTGGTAAATTTTTTAAGTTCCTTCTGTCGCTGTAGATTTGGTTTTAGGGAAATGACCTTAGCATTCAGCATTTTATGTGTTGTTCCCTGAAACTCATGATTCTGTTGAGTTGGGAAAAGGGAGAGTAATATTATATTAAAGTAATAGTCCATGGCCTTCTGTGTCAGAGGACATAACAGCTAGCAAATAAAACCTGATAGTTATTGATAGTTCTTTTCAAAGGAAAGAAACCGGTAGGGGACAATTTAATGTGATGTAACATTGAAATTTCCCTTTTTGCTTTTTAAAGACAGTATTTGCATCTCCTGTTTTCACTTACTTATGAACAGGTGGTCTCAAAAAGACACACTTTTCTCTTGCTTGAATGAGAAATCATAATGAACTTAATTAATTTGGTGACATATTCCAACAGCTGAAGTAGGCCACACTAATGGCTTAGATAAATAGGATTTTCATGAGTAAACTTTTTAGTTAATTCTCAAAAAGAAATTGTAATGAATTCCCAGCCACCTGGTAGCATTATTAACAAATCTATAAACTTTTGGATGGAATTGTGGGATGTGAAGTAGTTCTCATCGTCACTTCATCCTCATATCCTAGATGTCAACTTCATTAGTGTAGAGATTGTCAAAACTTATTTATATTATACTGTTATTTCTACTCTGTTGTTGATACTGTGTCCATTCCACCACAGTAGGTGCTCAATACATATTTGTGAGTCAGTGAACGAATGAATGAACAGATGGATACCAGTCTGGTTTTAGAAAAGTAATTGAAGAATTACCACACTTTGTGTCCTTTGTACAATCTCTGTTCTAGGCACTTCTGAGTCACTATTTTGATGCTTAACATGAGACTTAGTATATAGTGGACAGTCAGTGAAGGGCACAGTGACTTCAGTTGATTCATTTACAAACATTTTTTTTTGTCATTCAAAACAGAAGAAAAAAATGGAACACCTATCGTGGGCCGGATATCTAAGAGGTAAAGATACAGCAAAACAGAAAAATCCCACCCTCATAGAGCTTACATCATCAAGGGGAAGAGAGGAAATAAGCGAAACACAAATATTTAATATAATTTCAGGTAGTGATACATGCTAGTAAGAAATATTCTGTCAGTGCTACCAAATATGCACTCTTTAGTTCTCTGCCACATTGTCAAGTCTGTGGATGTTCATGAGAAATGTCTGGAAACCAGCTGAAATTAGGCAGTTATTGACCCATTATAGAATGTTGAGGGAAGTTTTTTTTTTTCCCTCTTAAGTTTTATCTATCCATCTTTCTATCTATGAAATCATTTATGTTGTATTAATAATTATCTTTGGCTCCTTCTGTCATGTATTTTTTTAATGTAAAAACATTTATAGAAGGTGACAGAGTATAATTAACTCCCATCACCCAGCTTCAATAACTGTTACTTGTAGCCAGTCTTGTTTATCTCTGCCCCAACCCATTTCCCCCATGTCTGATATTTTACAGAAGCAAATGGAAGACATCATATATCTTTTTACCCATAGATATTTTATTACGAGTCACTGTAAAGTAAGGGCTCTCCAAAACCAAAGCAAAACAAAAATACTACTGTATCATTATCAAAACCAAAAAGTAACACACATTTTTAATATCTATAAGTATCCAGTAAAAGAGCATATTTCCAATTGTCCCCAAAATATTATAAATGGCACTTTTTTTTAACAGTTGTTTAAAAATCCCCAGGTTTTTTTCTTTAACTCATCTCTTGCTTTGATTTTTCAAGCTGACTGAATACTTGCTCTCTTAAAAAATCTGGAAAATGTTGAAATAAGTAAAGAAGAAAAGGAATTAAATGCACCATGTTTCCACATGTCTGTGTTTTCTAGTCGAGGTTGTAACAGCCAGTCCACAGCCAGAGTTGATTTCTGGTAGTAATGTTTTGAGGACAGTTTGGTTGTTGTTAGTACTGGTGGTTGGTGGTTGTGTTAGTGTATTAGGGTTATCCAGAGAAATAGAACCAATCGGATATATATATATATATATATATATGAAGAATTGGCTTACACAATTATGGAAGCCAAGAAGTCCAGAGCTAGGAGAGACAATGGTATAGTTCCAGTCTAAGTCTGAGTACAAGGGCAGGAGAAGACCAGTGTCCCAGCTCAAAGGTAGTGAGGCAGCGTAAATTCCTCCCTCCTCCACCTTTTATTCTGTTCAGGCCTTCAACAGATTGGCTGAGGCACACCCACCCTGGGGAGGGCCATCTGCTCTACTCAGTCTCCCAATTCAAATGTTCATCTCAACCAGAAACACCCTCACAGACACACGCAGAGATCATATGATAACCAAATAGTTGGGCACACTGTGGCCCAGTCAAGTTGACACATACAATTAACTATCACAGTGGTGATGTCACGTAAGATTTAGCTTGGAAATAATGGGTTGGTACTCCAAGTACATACTCCTCTTGTCGCCCTAGAATTTTCTGAAATAATATGCAATGTTCTATCCCACTTGCACTTTTCTGGAATGAGGGTCCTTGTCTTTCATCAGATTCTCTCATGGCCCCATTGGCCTCTGCTCATTTAGTGTCAGTGCTTGAAGCCATTATTAGTCCTAGTGACCTTTCCACTTTGTGGCTGCCTTTTGTGAGAAGGGCCTAAAAGTGACCCTCCCGCCTGTAAGCTCTACCCAGGCCAAGGTTAAGCCTGTTTCATTTACTCAGGTTCCTCTGGAGCCCAACACAGTGCCTTGCACACAGGAGGTACTCAATAAGTATCTGTTGAAACAACAAACCAACCAACAAATGGATAAATAAATGGTCACTGTATTAGTTTTCTACTGCTCTATAAACAAATGATCACAGATCTAGCAGTTACAGTGGGTTGAATGGGGACCCTCAAAAAGATAGTCCCACGTCCCATGAGTGTTGTCATACAGTATGTGACTTCTCATATCTTGTTCTTTCACTTGCTGTAGTGTTTTCAAGGTTCAGCTGTAGTTATAGCCTGTGTCAGTACTTCATTCCTTGCAAGACCCAGTGATATTCCATTGTATGGATACACACCTTTTTGATCCATTCATCTGTTGATGGACATTTATGTTGTTGCCACCCTCTGACTAATATGAATAGAACTGCTCTGGACATTTGTGTGCAAGTGTTTGCTTGAACTCCTGTCTTCTGTTCTTTGGGGTATCTATCTAGGAGCAGAGTGACTGGGTCATATGCTAATTCTGTTTAACTTATCAAGGAACCATTTTATTATTTTTGATGTAGGATATTTGAAGATTATACAAAATGAAGCCTATTCACTTGACAGATTTTTTTTTTTTTAAGATGGGAGTTTTCACACTCCTCAGGACCTCAGAATAAAGATAGCAAAAAGAACACTCATTTGATTTTGACTTGGAAGGAACAGACTCAGCAAAATTCTGTCATGTGTTTGCCACAGTACCTGCCCCCGGACCTCCCCGTTCATGTGGCTCTGGGGGATCACCTTCATGTTGTCTGTGTAGACCTTTGGACATCGCAGTGGCTCAGTGAGCATTGTGACCTGGAGGATGTGGGTTTTTTTAAAGCAAGGCTGGGCACAGCCTACAGAATGCACGTTCAGGCTGTGGTCATTGAGATCCTATAGACATAGCTCTGAGATTCCCTGAGTAGGATGGGCTTATTAGCACAGAGTCTGACACATGGTCGATGACCACTGAATCTTGGATGAACAAAAACAGAGTTGCTTCGATATTCCTTTCAAACCCCATTTTGTGAAACTGATGTTTTAATATGTCAAAATCAACACCATACGTGTTAACGTGGTAGGGACCATGTACATGTACAGATGGCGCTATGTTTAGGAGTTGGATTTTGGATGCAATCTGTTTTTTTTTTCCTTGACTTTGATTCTAACCCTGACTCTTCCTCTTTCTGGCTGAGGATTTTGACAGTTTATAGATGCTGTCTGTACCTCAATTTCTTTTGCTACAAAATGGCAATACAAATGGATGCTTCCTAAGATTGCTATGAGGATGAATTGAAGCAAGGTATGTAAAGTGCAGCGAATGGTGCCTGGCCTATAGTAGGTGCTCAACAAATCATATCTGGTGTTGTTTCGTTTTTAATATTAATGTGGGTTTTTTTTTTGAGCTGAAGCTGATAGCATTCCACGCAGGAAGGAAAACACATTTATACCCTTTTCAGTGTCCGTGAGTCAGAAGCACACCAGGTTGCTCCAAGATGCAGATTCTAGTTGGAAGTGTTGACTTCTTCGAAGCAATGATAAAATTGGTCTCTCTGTCTTCCATTACATAGATTTTTCCACCAGCCCCTGGTTTAACTTCTGTTTAATACGTGTATCATGGAAACCCAAGAATCCTCTTGCCAGTCTCCAAAGCAGTAATATAAATCCAAGCCTGCAATTTCAGGCTCGGATTGCCGTGCCTGAAATGCCTTGCCATGCCTCCAAGAGTCTGCCGGAGGGAGCCGTGGCCAGATTTCTAAATGGTCATTTCAGCCTCCCTCCCTTTGGGGGCCTGAGACATGATTAACCTGCAATAATTGTGACTCCGTCATTAAAGGAACGCTGTAGCAAGAGGAAAAAAACATTGAGACTGATCTAGACGTTCCTTGCTGTTTTTTTCTTGCACGTCAGCTGTGTGGGTGCCTCTTGTTCCTCTGTCCTTCGGGTTAGTAAAATCAAGACCAGTTGCTGAGGCTCTGAACTATCAATAAAAGTTAATGTACCACAGGAGATTGGATGGGGAACAAAATCACTTAAGTGTTCAGGGCCACCAAGCTACCCAGGCATCCCCTGTGAGCTGGTTGGCTCCTGGCAGTGTTTTTGTTGCCCTGTCTTGCAACTTAGCATTATTTTCCCAAGCAAATGGCAGAACATGCAGATCAAGGACACTGGCCGAGAGAACCAGGAATACACTGTTTCCAGCCATGATCTATCCAGGGAAGTGGGGCTGTTCTGTAATGTACCTTGAGGTAGGACCACATCCAGGTCACTGGTGTTTCAAGTATTTCTTCAAATACTAGGGTCAGTAGGTGACCACACTCAGAGGCCAGCCGTGAGCCATCAGGGTTTGGGAGCAAACTCTTTCTTTGGTCCGAAGATTCAGATCTGTGCTCTGGCGACAGGCTGCATGAACGTCACAGCCAGAAGGTTTCAGAGTTGTGGTTTTTTTCTTAGAGGGTCTTACTGCAGGCTGGATCTAGTCCTTTTTGACTCCAGGCTCTGAGGAGTAAGTGCTCACCGTTGACGGAGGACTCATTCCATTACATACTTGGCTTGCTGGGAGTGCTTCATGATGGAGTGGGCCAATGATAAGGAAAACATGATGACACGAAGAAAAGTCCAAATAGTCTCCCTCGCATACTACTCAGAGGGGATGAAGCCAGAATTTGGGGCACAAAGGAAAATCGAGTGGATGTCTTTTTTTTAATATATAAACTGATTTATCTATTTCTGGCTGCATTGGGTCTTCGTTGCTGCACTTGGGCTTTCTCTAGTTGCGGCAAGCGGGGGCTCCTCTTCGTTGCGGTGCGCGGGCTTCTCATTGCGGTGGCTTCTCTCGTTGCAGAGCATGGGCTTTAGGCGTGCGGACTTGCGTAGTTGCGGTGCACGGGCTCAGTAGTTGTGGTGCGCGGGCTTCTCATTGCGGTGGCTTCTCTTGTTGCAGAGCATGGGCTTTTAGGCGTGCGGACTTCCGTAGTTGCGGTGCACGGGCTCAGTAGTTGCGGTGCACAGGCTCAGTAGTTGTGGCGCACAGGCTCTAGAGCGCAGGCTGAGTAGTTGTGGTGCACGGGCTTAGTTGCTCTGCGGCATGTGGGATCTTCCCGGACCAGGGCTTAAACCCGTGTCCCCTGCACTGGCAGGCGGATTCTTAACCACTGCGCCCCCAGGGAAGCCCTTGAGTGGACATCTTTGCTTGGTTAAAAAGAGAAAAGGATACAGTCCTCATACATTTTCATATTTATTGGTGAATTCTTTGTTCTAGAAAGGAATTGTAAGTTGCACACAGTCCTTGACATATGTTGTCTCACCCAGAGACTCTTCATCTTCTGTAGCTCTTACAGCATCCAGTTTACAGATCAAGAAACTGAGACTCAGAGAAGTTAAATGAGTTACTTACATAAAGTCCTAGAGATGGTAGACTGAACTGTGGGTTGTAGAACCACATTTCTCAAATCACTCAGATAGCCACTGTAAATATTTTTTATTTATTTACTTTAGATGACATTAGTTTAGACTGAACTTATCGGTACGCTAGTATAGATAATTAAAATAATATATAAATTTCAGTCAGCCATCAGCTATCTTACTGGGGCCCTGTGGACTCTAGCATGGGTGGGGTCCGAGCCTTTCTTGGTCTTGAGGAAACCAGTCAACACAGAGTTCTGCTTTGGTACCTGCTGGGGCTGAGGACACTCAAGGTCAGAAGGATCTCCAGGAAAGACCGGGGGTTGGCTTTGACGATCTTCAGTCACTCCTGGGTGTGCCCACTTACCCAGGCATCCAAGCTATGATGTCTCCCTACTTCACATGTCTTTATTTTGTGTTCGACTAGATCATATTCATCAACAGAGGCTTATTCCCAAGAAACGTACATACCTTCCTCTCACCTCACCCAGTAGCAATCTAGGTCAGAGATGCAAAATGGATTCATTTCATGACTCAGTCTGGTCAACTCAAACGTCCAATTGGCGTGATGTGTTGGAAAGGGTTTAAGGCGGCACACGAGCTCTTTGGGAAAGGATGTCATGATAGATTACAGATTCTGCTGCATTTCTGCGGACGTGGGGATTGGGGCCTACTTGCAGTGCCTTCCCCACCCTGATTTAGATGAACACGTGCTGCATAGTTGTAGATTTCTATTTTCTAAACCATAGTAAGCATTGCCCCCAGATAGCCTCGCAGAAGAGCCAAAAGCCGGCAAAGACTCAGCCGTTTTGCTTTGGGGTGAGTTTGTGTATGTATATTTATTTCCATCTTCTGGGGTCTCTTCCAAATAATTGTGGGGCTGCCACATTCGGGAAACATGGCAGTTGTCATCTACATCACCGTCTCAGGAGTCTGTGTTTATGTGGGCTTAAAGGTTTTGAAAGCTCAGTGACACAGATCAAAGTCTCCCAGACCAATCAGTCTTCTATTCCTCCAGGGGACTTTCTTACGCCAAGTGCAAATCATTGATCAAAGTATCTATCTGTCACCTATCCATATGTAAGACCAGGTCTAAGTGCTTTGACAGGGCATGACTTCAGCATCAAACAGGAAGGGGGAAAAATCCCTTTACTTCTCTTAACAGAGGCTTTCTGGAAGGCAGGTGATAGCCTTCCTCAAGATTCTCTCCATATGCATCCAGCACTCTGGTTTCTGTTTTGTCTGATGACCATTTTCTTTTGTTTGACCCCATGTCTCTAAACATATAGACATATATCGTATCTGTCCATTCTAAGAATCATAAGCTTTTTGTAAAAAAAAATAAAAATTTATACTTAAAAAAATTTTTATTAAAATAACATTTAAAAGAACAATATTAACTTTTTGAAATTTAATATCTGTGGTTCTAATACATTCCACTAATTTGAAAATACAAATAATTTTCTCAGTAATTCAGAGACCAGCATGTCATGCAAAGCCCATATTCTATATTTATATGAAATAATTTTGCTCTTAAAAATGTTTGCGGGGGGGACTTCCCCAGTGGCGCAGTGGTTAAGAATCCGCCTGCCAGTGCAGGGAACACGGGTTCGCTCCCTTATCCGGGAAGGTCCCACACGCCACGGAGCAGCTAAGCCCATGCGCCACAGCTACTGAGCCCATGAGCCACAACTACTGAAGCCCGCATGCCTAGAGCCCATGCTCCACAACAAGAGAGGCCACCGCAGTGAGAAGCCCCTGCACCACAACGAAGAGTAGCCCCCGCTCGCCACAACTAGAGAAAGCCTGTGTGCAGCAACGAAGACCTAATGCAGCCAAAGATAAATAAATAAAGTAAATTAATTTTAAAAAAAGGTTTTGGATTAAAGGTATAAATATTTCTATGTATGAAAACATATAGCTTCACATATAAATTCAGAATCAGAAGTTTTTCACATTTTCATAGGAGCCCATTAAAAAACATCTCCTCTGATCTTTTCATTTTACAGATGGGCAAACTGAGGTCTAGGCTTGAACGCCTTACCATCATGGTGATGGCCAGAAAAGACATGGTATCTCCTAATTCATGATTCACTGTTCATTTTTCTGTGTCAGATCGTCTCTGTACACTTTTTCAAAACAATCTGATCTTTTACACATGTAATGTTCTTCCTCTTCTCTCTTTATCTCCCTCCTCACCACTGCCCGCGACCCCTGTCCAGTCTGGTCAGTGCTTATAAATCTGAAAATGTCTGCCCGATTCTCCCTGAATAAGACCTCAAAAGTCTCAAGTGTCCCACCAGCCAGGGTCCCCTAGACTCCTGGGTATGGTTAAATATTCAGGGAATTTAATTTTGAGGTAAAACAATTAAAAACATTACCTCTAATGGCACACAGAAGCAACTCAGTAAATCCTTGTTGAATATTGAATCAATGAACAAATGGCGTTTCTAACAATGAATGTGATAATAATTCCAACATTCCTGGGGCTTTTTTTTTTTTTAATGATTCAGCGAGGAATAATAACCCCAGCTGCTGTCATGAGACAGGAAGAGAGGGGTTCTCTTCCCCCGTGGCTTTGTCCTTGTTCTTGTAACCTGTATGCACTGCTGAACTTCCTGAATAACCATGTCACGGTGGCAGGAGGAGGGAGAGGGTGAACTTGAGCCCGGATGCCCGGATTAAATGTTATGTTTGCAAAGCACAGAGGGGACAACTGAATGGCTGGCATGGGCTTTGATTAAGCTGAAGACTGTTTCCGCCCCAGTTTCTGATGCTTCTGCACCTACGGGGTCTGAGATGAGTCCTGTAAGCCACAGGTGACACCAGCCTCAAAAGACCCAGTTCACCCTTAGGCGATTTTGGAGCTATGGTGACATTCCTACTTAAGCCCCAGTTGAGGTTTACCAGGAAATGGATCAGGAGGCAGGCTCTAGAGAAACAGCTATTATCAGGCTGCCTTTCCTGGCCATTCAACCTGTTTTCTTCCAGTTCTGTTTTGTGGAGACCCTGACTGTGGCCTCTCAGTCCTTAACAGGAATATCACTCTTCCAAAGTCAACTGGCCAGAAGGGAGCCACCTCTGCCCATGGTGTCAACCCTTCTAACCAGGACTATTTTTTTTCTTTCTTTCTTTCTTTTTCTTCGGTACGCGGGCCTCTCACTGTTGTGGCCTCTCCCATTGCGGAGCACAGGCTCCAGACGCGCAGGCTCAGCGGCCATGGCTCACGGGCCCAGCCACTCCGCAGCATGTGGGATCTTCCCAGACCGGGGCACGAACCCTCATCCCCTGCATCGGCAGGCGGACTCTCAACCACTGCGCCACCAGGAAAGCCCTCTTTCTTTTTTTAAGTGAGTATTAGTGAAAATATCATGGGACACAGGGTAGGAAGTTAGTAAGTTCCCATTTTCTTCCTCTCATTCTTCTACTCACATCTCCTATTTGCTTGGAGCCAGCGCTGGAGGCTACAGACACACACTGTCCCCAGTCACTCTCTGAGCATCCCTCTCTTTGTCCTGCAGAGCCACCATCTTGGTTGTCATTACAGCATCAGTAATTACCACACGCACAAATCTCCGTTTAACTGCTGGCCCTCTTCTGTTTCTTGATCTGAGTCTTAATTACATGGGTGCATTCGGTTTGTGAAAAATTAGAAATGTGCACTTATTACATGTGTACTTCTCTGCATGTGTATTGTGCTTTCATAAAAATTGTTTTTTAAAATCTATGGCAGGTAGTTTCAGATACCATTAGTTACCGAGCTATGGCTCCTCATTGGAATCAAGATGGGACTAGTTCCTATTGCCAGAGTCTTGTTCATCACCCTGCAAACTTACTGTATTCTTACACTGATTTTTTTTATTTTGTTTTAATAGTGGCACAAGTATTTGGTATCTAGCAGAAGTGACCAGAATGCAAATTGTTCATCCAGTGACAGACTTAGTCTTTTGGAGATATCCATTCATTTAGTATATTTGGAGGTCCCTCTCCCTTTGCCAAGCCCTGTGTTTAGGCTTTGGGAATAGATCCGGGAGGGCAGCCACAGATCAGGTCCCGATATTTCTGGAGACTCCGTTCTAGTGCCACCAGCAAATGTACGACATGCGACCATGGCAGGAAGCGTGCCGAGGGTTCTAAAGGTAAAGACATAGACTCCAGGAGAGCGTGAAAGGACCCCCTAGCTGTCAGGAAAGGGAGCCCTGGGATGAGGCACCTGCACAGAGTGCTGAAGCCTGAACAGTTGTGATCCCAGGGGAGTGAGGGCCTGGGAGGTGGGGAGAGCAGGCCAGAGAGAAAGAGCGTCACTTGCTCAGTGGGGAGTCATGCCCCCCTGAACTGCAGCCTGAACTAACGCCTACCCGGGGCCGGCTACAGTGCCTGGCGTGCAGGGCAGGCTTGGTGTTATTAGCGGCAGAAGGTGTCTGAACTCTCCACTCAGGGTTCAGATGGAAAGTGACTAAATCTCCATGGATAGTTGAGAAAATGTAAAACGCCTTCCGCTCTGTCTGTATACAGAAGAATTTTTCTCTATTTTATTTTATTTATTTATTTATTTTTTGACCAAACGTAGTAACTCACTAAGGTAATGGTGCATGGCAGAATACCTCCCTAACCATTCCAAGCATAACCTTCTACACAGGTGTGCACTTGATCACGACTCAAGTGTAGAAGTGATTTCCATTAGACCTTTCTAGACGAGGTGGTAGATGATCCCTTAGACCCCTCAGTGAAGCCAAGAGCTCCGCTTCAAGCACACAGATCCAGCCATTAAAAAAAAGAAAGACATTTGAACCATGTGTCTCTACACAAATGGTTTCCCATTCCACGAATGCCTCTGAGGAGTTGGCCTCTTCAAGGAATCTCCCCATGGCCAGTGCTTCTGAGAATGTGATTAATTTCCAGTAAGATGGTTTAAAATACACTGTCTTTTCCTACCCAGCAGACGACGAGGATTCTGGAGAGGATCTGGGGCCGGCACTCTGCATCTTGAGTTTGAGTTCAGTGGTGGTGGACAGTGGCATGAGATTAAGCAGCTCAGAGGTTCTTTCCGAGGAAGAACCAGCTCTAACTTCACTGCTCCGTGTTCACTGTTTGCTTAGGTCTCCACCGCTCCTGGTAAATCAAGTAATAGATTTCTGGTAAAGACCTCAGTGTGCTGGCCTCAGTGACAGCCGTCTTGCTTTGTAAGCCATCCTCCACATTTATTATTCCCCCAGTAGATGAGAGTTTTCTGGTTTCTAGCCCAAATTAGTATTTATCTCATTTTGAAGTGTCTGATCTGCCAGGCTGAGGATAAAAAATAGCAACTCAATTTGGCAGGCTTTACCTTAAGGGAAGAGGGTGTTTTGGTGACTATTTCATCTTTTTTGTTCTCTTTCTTGGCTACATGGAATTGGCCTTGCTAATCTTCCTGATTCTTCATATTCTTTATCTCAAGGTGGGTATCCTCAAAATCCCAGTCCATTTCACCAGCCCCCTGGTATAGAAGCTTAAAAAAGATGGAGGCAAACGCATAAGCAAGACTTGGTTTTTCTAAGCCACAGTGGCAATTTTCCTGCTCCATTACCACTCTGGGTACCCTTTCAACACGCTTGTCCCAGGAGGCTCTGCATGTCCTGGATGATCTTACAAGGTGACAGGGTTATTGACTCATAGGTTTCTAGGGCATCTTCGTTTCGTTTTTTTTTTTTTTTTTTTTTAATGATTCTCCCGCCATCTTACTGCTTTGTAGAAACTGGATCCAGTTCTTTCTCCTGATACACTTTAGTCTGTGAGTACCTGGGACTAATCACTCTCCCTTATCTAGTCCTACAGATTTGTTTTGTTTTGAGTTATGCCCACTTTGGGCCTCCCACCCTCTCTTATTTTTATAAACAGTCTCCATGATAATATATACACGACAGATGGATGGCCGCCAACGTCCTCTCTTTTGTGCTGACGACGTATTCATATTCCAGCTAGTTTACACGACGTCCTTGCCCACCCTACCTTATAATCCTTTTATAAATTTTGGTTTACACTGTAACATTGAAGAACATTTAAGGTTCTGTTTCTTTCTTACTTTTCTTCTTCCACCCGCTGTCTTTAAGAGCAGCTCTAAAACTTCTCATTTTAAGATGGCACCTACTGTACGTCAGTCTAAATAATGTCTCCTAATGTACGGTCATGCCCTTTCTCCTGCACTTTGGGTTTCGTCTGTATTTTGCTCTACTTTCCTTTTGTATAAAAGAGTGAATTTCCTGTTACTCTCCTGTGATAGCAACTCACCCATTCTCTGTTGTCATCCACAAATAGATGTTGAACGTTTGACTTTTTATTAAAAAAAAGAAAGTTTCAAGGGTAAGATCTGCCATCTTATGAATGTCAAAGAAGTTTCCTCCTTCACCCCTTTCTTCTCTCTCTCCCCCTCTCTTTAATTTGCTAATGCTTTCGACTTATTTTGCTGTGGATAATTTTCAGAGTACTGCTTCCCCCTAGAGATCTCTAAAAGGCAGAAGTTCTGGCTTTCAAACATTTGCCATTCTCAGAACAGCCCAGTTAGGGTACCCTCAGGTTATTTATAACTGGATTTTATCTCAGAAAATTAAGTCAAAGAAGATTAACCAAAAATCTAAAGGAAAATGCCTTAAACACCTCATCTATTATGCTGTGCTCAAACACATATTTTCATCTTAACGGCTTGGCAAACCCGGTGGAATGTTCTTTCTAGTTTGGGGCATAAAATAACACTCTGAATTCCTACAGGAAACCTTATAACTCTACTTAAAATTAAGGCATAAAGTATGAAAATGTGAGTTTCCTCTGTATAGTCTTCTTACTTTGCCTGTTAACTTAAGTGGCTCCTATTTCTGCTGTTTCGAAGAGCCCCGGGACATTTAAATAACTCTTCCAGCAACAAATACTTTTCCTTAAAAGCCCTCCCAGGTCAGGACCGAGTCATGAGCTCCCATCAGTAATGAGAAGGATCTTGCATTTAGATGCCTCTTTCGTCTTCTAATTTACCCAGATGGAGGAGAAAGCCCAAAAAGTTAGTCCTACTTTATCCATCTAGGACTCTGTTCATTATCTTCCTTTTCAGGCCAATTAAAAGGCGACGTCTTCACGACAGGATGGGAGGACCTCGTTGTTTGCTCTGCCTGCTTCCTCCCTCTGACCTGTCTCCATCTCCTCTTCTCTCGTTCCGCTTCTGCCATTTCTCAGACATACCAGGTGTGCCCCTGTCCCTGGAGCTTTGCCTTTACAGCTCCCTCTGCTTGGCATGTTCTCATCTAACTCTGTGGACTGTTCCTCTCCAAATTCGGCGCTTTGCTCAAATGTCAGTTTCTCAGTGCAGTCTTTCCTCACCACTCACTATAAGATGACACACTGCCTCGTGATCCTTTCACCCCGTTTTCTATTTCTCATTACATCATGTAGATATAGACATAGACCTGTATGAACTTTTGGTTTATTCCCTGCCCTCTAGAATATAAGTTCGTAAGTATCGGGATTTTTGTCTTTTTGGCTCATCAGCGTGTGCTGTGGTGCTCAGCACAAGATAGACAGCTAGTAAATATTTGTGGAACAAATGAGCCTAGAAGTCTCCCTGTGTACGTAACCAACTTGCTGTATCACGGCAACATAGGTAGTTTGATCAATTTTATATGCATTTACAGTTCAAAAAAGCAAAACACTTCAAAAAGTTAAGTGACTGACACACGATCCCACAGGTAGTCAACTGGGTGAGAGGGAATCAGAAACCAGTTCTATTCCATTCCAGATTCCCCTCGTCAGTGTCTTCCACACCAAATGAATTAGACTTGTCTTTATAGGTTCCCGAGGATCCTGCCTTATTTTTTCCCTGACACCACAGGGGAGGCTTCCCAGACACAAGGCTCTCTGTAGATTTCCTAGCCTACCTGGCTCTGGCTTGAAAAGTGTCTACTTAGGGTTTTGAAAATCACTGCCCGGCTCTGGAGCAGCTATCCTCATGAGGGGAGGTGGTGCTGCGTGATGTTCACGAGGGCAGATGGTGGAAGGGAATTCATTGCTGCGTGACCTTGGGCAGGTGACTTAGCCTCTCTGAGTTACTGTAAGTAGAAGTGGCATGCTAAGTGGTGGTGTAGTATGGCACCAGAAAGCCTGGGCTTTGCAGGGAGGCCCCTGGGCTCAATTCCTGGCTCTGTCATTGAGTAATTGACACAGCTTTGGGGCAAATTAACCTCTCTAAGCTTCCGTAATCATTACAGTTTTATAGGGTTTGGGGAAAATCAGATGGAATAATACATATAAAGGGCTTGGTTCATTCTCTGAAGCACACTAGCACTTAAACGTTAGCTATTATGATGATTATTGTTAACACCTATTTCATAAGGTTACCATGAGGACAGGAGAGAATGTGTATAAAGAAACGTAGCACATTACCTGGTATACGTAAGGGTTCAGTACATGTCCTCAGTGTTATTCCTTAACTTTCTCTATATCCCACTTCCCCCCCAGCACCCAGCAGTCTGGTTTCCATCCCAAGCATGCTACTGAAATCTCTTTCTTGAAATTTACTGGCAACACGTTCTAACTTCTGTAATCCTAAGTATTTGTTCAGGCAGAAAAACCCAGGGAGGAAAGCTGAGGAGACTGAGGGCAAGGATCATAGCCTCCAAGGTCACAGACCTCAGTTTTCTCACCTGGAAAAGGGGCCAACAGCACTTGCTGCACTGGTTGCTGGGGTAATGTGGGCTTGGTGAAGTTTGCATCTCAGTTTGAGACACAGCAAGTGCTTGATGGACTGCAGCCCTCCTCAAATTCCCAATTAGTTTATTGATGCCTTAAGGGCAGGATTATGGCTCACAATTTGTCAGGCTCTCCCCAGATTCCCAAAGGTCTGATACCACCCTGGATGTAGAGTCATCTCTAGGAAGGAAGGAAGGGAGGGAGGGAGGGAAGGAGGAGGGAGGGAAGGAGGAGGGAGGAAGGAAGGAGAAGGAAAAAGCAAGCAAAAAAACAAAACCGGTGGCTGATCTCTTGACCACTAAACCCAGTTTCTGTCCAAGAGGCAACATTGTCATGCCCAGAAGTAATTTCTAACAATTTCTAACAATCTGGAACCTCTAGAGTCTGTCATACTGTTATTTAGTTTAAGCCTCTTATTTTTCTAAACATTTCGAAATCTCGTGCAGTGGTTTCTCCTGACTAAGAATTACTATTAAAGTGTAGAAAAGTTAAAAGAGTGAAAACAGAGAGATGATCCAAGTTGATGGTGCCGTATGCAACTCACCAAACACTTATTTCAGTGCGTAAGGAAAATGGGGTCTATTTTGTGGCTTATCTGATAATCTTGCAGAGATGTTGGATCAAATTGGGCGTCAGAAAAGATGCCAGTACCAAACAGAGATGTCTTTGCTGCCTTTGCAGTTTTCTCTCTTATTAACATGAAAACACTCTACATGGTTGGAAACATCTAAAGGCTATTTTTTATTTTATTTTCCATTACTTCACTCTAATGCTTTACCCCGTACCTGTGGAAATTAGACTGTCACCTGCATTTCGCATCCTGTTTTCTTTCGTGTTTGTAATGAAGCCCTCTGGGAATTGTGCGATTAAAAAATGAGTTACAAATCCTCGTTCAGGATACAAAAGTGTGTAGCTGCTTCTCTTCTCTGTTTAAATAGTCTACAAAACCAGAAATAATTAGTCAAGCCCTATCGGTAATTAAGCACATGAGATGAACATTAAACAAACTGCAATCTTGCATCACTTTGAAGGTGGATAGGCAGGTTTTCGTGTCTGGAATCCAGCCAAAACGCCCATCTTCGTTCCCTTTGCTCCTTATTTATTACTGGCGAGGGAATTCACTTGCCTAACCTGCTGATGGACTCTCGCCGGCGGTCCATCTGAGAGTTCACGTAAGTGTGAGCCACTGTTTTTTGATAACCCTACCGCTGGAAGCGGATGATTTCAAAGAACTTGATATGTTGAGAGCAGAAAGACAGTGTGTTTCCCCAACATGGGAGTGTGTTTCTAAGTTAAGCTCGGTTCACAATTCAGAGAACTGTCCTGCCTTCTTGTATATGATATCTGCTCAGAGATATCTGTAAAACCCTGATCCTGTTTTTCACAACGCTCTTGTCTCATTCACTGTCTTCTCTTTGGGCCCCTGGGACTTCTTGTAAACTTTTGTCTATGAAGTCACCACTGCACAGATCAAGTCTCAAAAATTTTGCAGTGTGATTTAGCCAGGTTTTTCTTGAAGACTAGGGCTTCTAGAAAACTGACTTACAGGTTTTGATTAAAATAGATTTTTGTGGAAAATAAGACATCAAAGTCCCCAACCCATTTAGACTGGAAAATGGAATAGTCATTCCACAAACACTTTGGAGTGCCTACAATTTGGTGGCTTCCTTGCTGGGAATGAAAGGAATAGTCTAGGTCCTCGAGGCAATCACCGTCCAGCTTTAAAATCAAGCCTGATTATGACGGCCTAATACCGTAGAGTATTTCTGTCATATTTTGTTGCATTCTTCCTAGTTCCATGGTGTGAAATCTGGATGGACAGTATTGGCATGTGATACGCTGGGTCTCCATTGGTCACTCAAGAAGTCATAGAATGATCAGTGATTTTCCTTCTGGCTTTTCTCCCCCAAAATGGTTCTTCTGCTCAGATGGTTCCTATAGTGACTCTATGGATATAAGCATTTTCCTCTGGAATTAGAAAGAACTGGTGGTAAATAGTGTTCTCCATTTAATCTGTGATTTCCTTTTTCCTATTAAAGATAAGTGTCATAAGGCCAGTACTTCCTAATGTGTGTAGAGTATGTTATAGTGTCCAAAGCCTTTGACAAGTGTATCTAGGGAGCCAGGACAGTATTAGTATCCCCATTTTATACCTCCTGGGTAACAGACCCAGAGAGGTTAACTGACTTGCCCAAGACAACACGGCGATCTGGCAGAGCCAGAATGATCTTCTGTCTCCTGTCTTTTTCATCACAGTTGCCTCTTGATAAAGTATCTCAGACCCCATAGATGTGGAACAGGGTCATGTTGACACCATATATCTTAAATATCAATTTTTTACAGTGCCCTCATTTTTAAAAATGTTTGGGCATTCATGCATTTAGCCAAGATTTACCTAGTGCCTGCTTTGTATGGTTGCCACAGGCAAAGCATGTGACAGGGTGAGAAAAAAGCAGCAGAACTTCAGGGTATGTGCATCTATGGCTGCTGTCAATACAAGGAATTGCAACTAAACTGTAGGCCTGAGGACAGAAACCATCTTATTGGTTCGCCTTTCATTTTAGTGTTCCAGAGGCCCAGAAAATGGTCGGTCTTCAGGAAAAGCTGATTTAATAGTTGATGACGCTACATCATGCCTGGAACTCAGAAGGACTCAGAAAATAGTGATGGAAGTTGTTGCTGTTGATATTATCTTAGCCTCACCTCTAGGCTTTGTGAACTTGGGGGAGCTTCTTAACCCATCTGGACTCTTTTTCTTGTCAGTGAAATAGAGATAAAACACATTAAATGCAAGCCAGTGCTATACTGGATTAGATCTTGAAGCAGAAAAAGACAGTAGCAGAAAACTGGTGAAATCTGCGTAGAGTCTTTGGCTTACTTAGTAGCGATGTACTAATGTTAATTTCTTAGCATACCTTGGACATGAGGGGAAATGGGCTGACGGGTATGCATGAACTGTGTGCTGTCTTTGCAACTTTCCAGTAAAACTAAAATTGTCCTAAAATAAAAAAGATTATTTAAAGGAAAAAAAAACAACACTTACCTCTTGATAATTGTATTAGTCAGCTATGCTGCCGTAACAACAGACCGCAAATTGGTTGACTTAAATAATAGAAATTTATTTTCTCCCCATTCTGGAGACTGGGAAGTCCAAGATCAAGGTTCTGGCTGGTTTGGTTCCTGGTGAGGGCTCTCTTTTGGGCTTGTGGATGGCTGCCTTCTCACTGTGTCCTCACATGGCAGAGAAAGAGAGGCCAGGTGTTTCTTCCTCTTCTTAAAAGAACACCAATCCTATCAGATGAGGGCCCTACCTTTATGACACCACTTAGCCTTTATTATCTCCTTATAGGTTTCTGTCTCCAAATACAGTCACACCGGGGGTTAGGGCTTCAACATAGGAATTTCAGGGGGACACATTCTGACCATAGCAATAATATAATTGGTATAATCATTTGGGAAGATTTGTTAACAATATCTATGTAAACCTGAACATAAGCAAATCTGATCCCCTACCATTCCACTCCTAAGTATATGTTCACCGAAAGACAGGTATGGGAACATGTATAACAGTGTTAATCATGATAACTCAAAACTGTTAACTCCCCAAACGTCTATCAGAGGTAGAAGGGATGAATAAACTGGTATATTTACACAACGGGACAGTACACACCAACGAGAATGAATGACTCACAGCCAAACCCAACAATATGGATTAACCTTGAAAACTTTATGTCGAGAGAGAGGAGGCAGCTTCAATAGACAGCACCCTACGTGACTGTACTTGGAAGAGTAAGAAGTTCAGTGAAAAGCAAGCTCTCCATATCTTGGAAGTCGTAGGGAGAGCCTGGCTGGGGCCGTGGAGTGGGGTTCTCAGATGTTGTTGATGTTCTGTTTCTTTTTTTTTTTAATTTTATTTATTTATTTTTTTTTTTGCGGTACGCGGGCCTCTCACTGTCGTGGCCTCTCCCGTTGCAGAGCACAGGCTCCAGACGTGCAGGCTCAGCGGCCATGGCTCACGGGCCTAGCCTCTCCGTGGCATGTGGGATCTTCCCAGACCGGGGCACGAACCCATGTCCCCTGCATCGGCAGGCAGACTCTCAACCACTGCGCCACCGGGGAAGCCCTGTTCTGTTTCTTGGTCAGGGTGCTGGGTGTGTTCCATTCGTGAAAATTCACTTAGTGACACACGCGTGTTTGGTGCTCTTTTTGGTTTTGAGCGTTACGTTTTACTCCAATAACAAGTTCACAAACACACACAAAATCTTATCTCATGGCTGTTGAGGGAATTAAATAAGGTAATGAATGTGAAAGCATAGGCAGTGCATTCTGTTTCTTTTTCTGCTTTTCTCTCCCAGCCTCAGTTCATACCCCCAGAGACCCTGCCATCTGGCCATCAGCTGTGTCATTGGGAAGCTTTCCCTCCTATGGCACAGTGTTTTGTTCTTGACCAAAATGGCGCCCATGGTACAATGGCAAATATCACGCCCACTGCTGAAGTGCCTCAAGACCCACTTTACTTTGTGGAGTATTGTCAACCAAATGGTCAACAGACTCTTCAAGGAGCTCATTCAAGGTGGGGAGGGGGTTACTCATCACTTGCCACCTTTTTTGTTTGTTTATTTTACAGTTCTTGTTATTTGTAAATGGGAAAGGAACACCAAAAAAAAATTTTTTTCTCTTGCCTTCTTCCATCTGTATTTTCTTTACTAAATTATCCCGTCTTATAAATATTTGAATAACACTTGGTCAGGATAAAATCTTTCCTGTCAGCTCAGTACAAGAACACTTTTTGGCTCCTGAGACCATAACAGTCAGATAAATTAATATTGATTTGTTAGAAAATAGTTTTCACTCTGTCTAAACATCTTATTCTGGGCTCTTGAACCAAAATTATGAATTTAAAAGCAGCAAAATAGTTCTTCACAGTTTTCCCAGTGAAACTAATTATGGGCAGATTGTGAAAAATGTATTGGATGCGATTTCCAACATAGAGTTCTGCTAACCAAAATTCACAGAAACCAGAGGCTCAGTGTCTGATTTATTTGAGCAAGTTGCCATTTGGTAGACAGGGAGAATTTATGTAAATAGTTTTTGCAATTTCCATAGGGATAACGCAATACGTTAATATCTCAAGCATGGCAGAAGATGAAGGGGGAACCTTTTTTTAACCGATAATTTGATTCACCTAATAGAAAAGGTTAGATTATTTTTCCTTCTTACTTAAGTCTATATTTCAAAGAACAGCTCACTTCTCTACTACCTAGATATGCAGTGTGTAGAGTTTGACACTATTTAGACTTGCCTTTTAATTACATCCATGTGGACCAGTGGGAATGGAAAATTAAAATAGTAAAAAAAAAAACAAAAAAAAAAAAACGGAAATAAAACATTGCCCATACATCCATACCCATTTTAAACATTTGGGTTTTTTTTTAATGCATTTGTATTTGCCTCATGGAATTCTTAGTACATTTAATGCATTTGGTATCCTACTTTATTTACTCAGTATTATATGAGAAGTAAATCCTAAACGTGATTGGTGACTCAGCAGAGGAACATTTCCTCCTCTTTTGGATATTTAAGTTATTTCCAATTTTAATTAATACAGCATTGAACATCTCTGTGAAAAATTCCATATCTGCTACAAACAATAAATGCTGGAGAGGGTGTGGAGAAAAGGGAACTCTCTTGCACTGTTGGTGGGAACGTACATTGATACAGCCACTATGGAGAACATTATGGAGGTTCCTTAAAAAAGTAAAAATAGGGCTTCCCTGGTGGTGCAGTGGTTGAGAGTCCGCCTGCCGATGCAGGGGACACGGGTTCGTGCCCCGGTGCGGGAGGATCCCACATGCCGCGGAGCGGCTGGGCCCGTGAGCCATGGCCGCTGAGCCTGTGCGTCCGGAGCCTGTGCTCCGCAACGGGAGAGGCCACAACAGTGAGAGGCCCACGTAACACACACACACACACACAAAAAGTAAAAATAGAACTACCATACGACCCAGCAATCCCACTACCGGACATATACCCTGATAAAACCATATTTCAAAACGAGTCATGTACCACAATGTTCATTGCAGCACTATTTACAATAGCCAGGACATGGAAGCACCCTACTTAGGTTGCTTCTGTCCATGGACAGATGAATGGATAAAGAAGATGTGGCACATATACACAATGGAATATTACTCAGCCATAAAAAGAAACGAAATTGAGTTATTTGTAGCTAGGTGGATGGACCTAGAGTCTGTCATACAGAGTGAAGTAAGTCAGAAAGAGAAAAACAAATACCGTATGCTAACACATGTATATGGAATCTAAAAAAAAAAAAATGGTTCTGACGAACCTAGGGGCAGGACAGGAATAAAGACACAGATGTAGAGAATGGACTTGAGGACACGGGGAGGGGGAAGGGTAAGCTGGGACGAAGTGAGAGAGTGACATGGACATATATACTCTACCAAATGTAAAATAGATAGCTAGTGGGAAGCAGCCGCATAGCACAGGGAGATCAGCTTGGTGCTTTGTGACCACCTAGAGGGGTGGGATAGGGAGGGTGGGAGGGAGACACAAGAGGGAGGGGTCATGGGGATATATGTATACATATAGGTGATTCACTTTGTTATACAGCAGAAAGTAACATAACATTGTAAAGCAATTATACTCCAATAAAGATGTTAAAAAAATTCCATATCTGAATTGTAGAAAATTTATTTATTTTTTTAAATAATTTTTTAAATTAATTTTATTTATTTATTTTTGGCTGCATTGGGTCTTTGTTGCTGTGCGCAAGCTTTCTCTAGTTGCAGCGAGCGAGGGCTACTTTTTGTTGCGGTGTGTGGGCTTCTCATTGCGGTGGCTTCTCTTGTTGCAGAGCACGGGCTCTAGGCACACGGGCTTCAGTAGTTGTGGCTCGTGGATACAGCAGTTCTGGCTCACGGGCTCTAGAGCGCCGGCTCAGTAGTTGTGGCACACGGGCTTAGTTGCTCTGCGGCATGTGGGACCTTCCCGGAGCAGGGCTCGAACCCGTGTCCCCGGCATTGGCAGGCGGATTCTTAAGCACCTCACCACCAGTGAAACCCTGAATTGCAGATATTTTAAGACATAAATGCCTGGAATGGAATCTCCCATCTAAACTGTTCTAAGACTCTTGATACTTACTCTCCAATTGCTTTCCAGAAAATATAAAAATATTATAAAGACTGTATATAAAAGATGAAATATGTGTAAATGAAAATATATATATATACATACACGTGTGTGTGTGTGTGTGTATATATATATATATATATATATATATATATACAAAAGAAACTGCACAGGCAGCTATAATCAAACACAAAGAAAGACTCTGAAATTCTGGTTCCCACTTATATCAGCTATATAGTGAAGAGCTTTTTCAAAGTCGTCCCTCTTTTGGAAAGCATCATTAGAATCTTACAGGATGGCAGTGAACAGCTATAGGGTCAAGGCTGCTTTTTCCTTGAACTAGTTCACTAAAGCATCCATAATATGAAAGCGAATACAGAATCCTTAAAGTTTATAGTCTGCTGGGTTGAGAAGGAGAAATTTCAGTTTTCATATTGTCAGTCTCAAGGCTTTTCTGAAATTGTAAGTGACAGTCTAGCTGTGTGTGTACCCCCCCGACACACCCACACGCACACACCCACATATATATATATGGAATGGAGCGTGAGTCTAGTACTAGGTTTGGAGAGTGAACTATTTTCTACCATAGATTAAGCTGAACTAGACCATATGTCAGAAAAGAGTCTCAATGTCAACTTAATCCATTGTCATAGCTGTAAAATGCTATTTCATTATACAAGTAATTCCCTTGTGGATTTCTTCTATCTCTGCAGCTCAAGTGTATTTTAATCTGTTGTGGCTTTTTTCCCCTCTCTTCCAACTCCCAACATTTTGGAATCATTAAATATATTTGTTTCCATGGTACCTGTTTGATATTTACACAAATTACGAAAGTAAGGTAGGAATAAAATGAAGGCAACAAAGTGTATTTTTTAAAAAAAATTTTTTTTAAAAAGAAAGAAATAGCTAGAAACAATGCAATACCTTTCCAGGACATTTTAATCATTTTCTTTGGGACCTGAACAAGTGGCTAAAAATCCCAAATTCCATGGCACGATGTGTGCCTGTGTAGGAAAGGGTCGGATATAATGATGTACACGTGGATTCCATATAAGAATTGTGTTTGAATTCCCCCAAGTCTTTTAAAGAGGAGGGTTCTCCAGATGTGACAAAAGACAAGAAAATTTCCAAATCAAGATTCCCATTTGCCTTTCGGGATGTCGAATTTTCTCCACATTTGGGCAATTAAGGGTTTTGCTGAGTGAGCTTAGGACTGTGTCTCTCTAAGTGTTTAACAGTAATTGGTTCATGTCCTAGCGTTCATTGAAAATCCTAGACATTTCATGTAAAATCTTCTTAATGAGGGGATGAATTTTTCATTCACATGAGAAAGCTCACTCTGACAAACAATTTCTAAATAAAACTTTGGCGACATGACATCGCACATTGGTCTTGACAGAGAGGACAGGTGCATTAGAATATAACTGTATGGCGATCCTTCAAGCTGTCAGCCATGAATATTTTATTTCTTAATGAATCATCTTTGTGAAATGAACTTTCTTGTTGTAGTGTCAGTGCCACTTACAACAAGAAGCTGGCTCCTTTTAAAAGGTGAGCCTCGTAAAGATGCTGATGCCTGCATAAAATGCTTAACCCTACCCGAGGTGTGTGTTCGGGCCTGTGTGGGACAGGCCCTTTTCTGAAAGTGACCTGAGAACTCACTTCACATAGCACAACAGCATCCAGAAGTAGAGCCCTTCCCCTTGATTCATTGCTTCTCTTCTCAGAACTCGAATTCCAGGTAACCACCCAGTGGCAGCCACTTCGGCCCCTGAGTGCCTGTTGTTCTGAGGCATCATCGCTGGTAGCTTTTTAATTCTTGTTTCTAACATTCTACGGCCCACGAAGTGCCATTAGCTGGTGCTACCTGACGGCTCAAGGCAATAAACCTTTTTGTTTCTAGCTCTCTTCTCTTCTTGATCTCAGAGATCACTTTTGCTTATTTGTTTTGAGGCTGGGGGAGGCTTTCATTCTCACAGTGGACTTGAACATCTCCCCACGGAAGGAGCTGACACTTATTTTTATGCCTCCAGTGAGTCTTCTGAGATATCCCTGTGGCTTGGCGTGGAATCATTTTGTTCATCTCGAGACACAACGTAGACAACAGAATCTGCTCCCCCAAAATAGCCCGCAGTTAGTTCTATGCCCTTTGCCGCTCGTGGGGTTGTTGGTACAGTTGTGAGATAATATTGATTTTCCGTTTCTGTTTTTTTTTCTTTAATTCATGGTCTCAACTATGTTTTCAAGACTGCCTGGTAATCCTGTTTACTTAGTCTGGTTTCCCTTCTGTTCCTCCTAGCGGCTATTTCAAGCCTCTCTGTTTTCCCCAAGCCCTATCACTAGCTACCTCCTCCTGGTAGCTTTGCCTGTGAGATCAAAGAAACCTTCACTGGTCAGTCTCTCAACAATACACCCAACTTCCCACCCTCAACTCCCCCAGAAATTGACCAGCATTTACCTCTGTCTCCGCCTGCTTCTTCCCTTTTCACAATAGAGATGTCTTTCTTTGGATTCAACTCTTGGGTCAACCTCACCTCCTGTGCTGTGGACCCCAGGCTCTGCGCCACCCTTTAGGACTAGAGCTTAACCAATCAAGTGATAGGGGTCTGTACCAGTGATTGGCAAATTATGGCCATTATCTGTTCTTATAAGTCATATTTTTTTTTTTTTTTTCTTTTTGCGGTATGCGGGCCTCTCACTGTTGTGGCCTCTCCCGTTGCGGAGCACAGGCTCCGGATGCACAGGCCCAGCGGCCATGGCTCACGGGCCCAGCCGCTCCGCGGCATATGGGATCCTCCCAGACCGGGGCACGAACCCGTATCCCCTGCATCGGCAGGCGGACTCTCAACCACTGCGCCACCAGGGAGGCCCATAAGTCATATTTTAAAGAAACATAGCCACGCTCTTTCTGTGTCAATGGCTGCTTCCAGTTCCAAAGGCAGAGTTGAGTATTTGCAACAGAGACTGTACGGCCCACAAAGCCTAAAATATTTTCTTTCTGGCCCTTTACAGAAAACGTTTGCTGACCCCGGATTTATACCCTGGGTCAGGAGCCTGAACCCTGCAAACTGGGTCGCCCATGTAAGGGTCTGTAGTGAACCCCAAGTGGAATCAGTGTGTCTCCGAGTAATAATTCTTGCTCTTGGTAGTTTAGGCTTAATTCTCGAAGCCTTAAGTGTATTTAAGCACCCTGTAATAACCATGAGAACTGGCTTGTGTCCTTGTGGCTCCACGCAGGAGAAAACCGGGCCAAGACTGAAAGCACTAAGTGGGCCCAGAGGAAACGGAATAAGCTAGAAATTTGTTGTTTCCTTTTCGTTCGGTTTAAGTGAGAATTATGTTTTTTAGCAAACTCTCAGTGTGGGCAGGTGACAGTTTTTACAGGTATTTTTTTTTCCTCTCTTTTAACTTTTGCAAGTAGAGGTCCATGTTTTGTTCCACATTAATTACTATAATAGCTGCCACCCAAGGTTTAAAGATATGTTGTTCTCACCTTCAGAAACAGGGTTTCAATTGCCGTCTCTGGAAAAAGTCCATACTGTAGGATGAATTTTCTATTCCCTTCCACTGCTCACCAGTCACCCACCTTCTTTGGATTAAATTAGATGTATACCATCTTATATCTCTTCTTCCAGGAAATGGATCTCTCTTTCTCTCTCTTTAATATAAGGAATATTCTGAAATCTGGAACCAAGTGGCACAAAAACATTGTATTTATTACAGAATTACTCTCGGACACACACACACACACACACACACACACACACACACTTTGTTTCTTTCTAAACAAAATCAGTGTTAGAACAGTTTTCAAGCAAATATACTCATGCACACACACACCCCCATTTGGTGAAAGAGGCAAATTCGCAGTTGAAATCTGATGGCTTAAAAATGAAATCCTGAAAAAGAAATACAAAACAATTCAAAGGCACATAAATAAATAAAGTCTTCCTCTCACACTCTTACTTGACCTCGTGGCTCTCCATCGTTCTCAGCCCTCATTTTCTTGCTGAGCATCCCTGCCGCCCTCTCTGGATCTTCTGAGGCTGAATATGGCTCATCCACAAGTCACCGCCCAAAAGGCCTCCTGGATTCCCTGAACTGGTGCTGATACTTTCATTTCCCTTTGCAAATTGTCTTTTGGTGAAGGGAACAAAGTAAGAGAGAGCAAAGAATGATGTTGTTCGGGTTTGGTCTTCTCACCAATATTGCCCAAATCCAGTCCTTCCCCAAACTAGCACCCTGATCATGCCTTACCTGAGTACCACCCGTACTATTATTTACTGATCACTTTCTCACCCACTGTTTACTTTACCTAAATTTGAACTTTAGCCTTCTTCAAGGAAACTGGGTAGACGTAATCATGGGTTCCATGCCCTTTTGCCCCTCGCCAGGAAAATGCATTCACTGCTATTAGCGTACAGAGTTCAAGTGCATCCTCGTGCCACCTCGGTTCATCATGGTTTCAGGCTTTAAGAGAGGGCACACGGTGGACCTCGTTCCTCCGAATTTTCAGTAAATCACAGGTTACCTTTTTCCGAATGCCTCCACATGATTGCTAGTCTGTTTCACAGTGAGTAACGTTTATCCTAGGGGGATGAATCAAATGGAATTTAGACACTTTTGCTCAAAGAATGAAATGATTTAAATCCTCCCCTTTTATTTCTTTTTTTTGCGCCGCCCCTCCACAATATACCCTGTTTCTCACCCCTGTTAACTCAGTCCCGTATGGTATTTGAACAATAATATGCAATTTCAGATCTATTATCTGTAAACCTCGGCATAATTCTTTCAGCTCCTGCCGTTCTCCTTCGCTCATGTCTCCCTCCTCCCCACCCCCAGGTCTCCAAGTACTCTGAAAGATTGCGCTTCATTAAATTATTTTATAATGAGTTCCTGTTACCAGGGAATACAGAGTTAAAAAGGTGATCTCACTAAAAGTAATTAGCATAAGACCGGCCGGACCCATGGAAGGGACTGGATCGTAATCAATAGCAATGTGATTACACCCATGCAGCAATTATAAATTATTTAAAGCACTACCCCTAGGTTACTGGCTAGTTGCCTTTAAATTAAATTCTCTGTCAATAATTGATGCAAAGAATTAATGTGAGAATACCTTCAGTTACTGAAACTTTGTAAAGGTGGCATAAAATATTGAACTGTTGCCCGTCATTAGCAGCTAGGCTGTCTGTTTGCTGTAACATCCTTCTTTGCTAAATTGGTCAAGAAAGACTCTCAGATCTTGAAAGATGACGAATGATTCTGAATCCACTGCTGGCTGATCTTCTAAGGACACTGAAATGCCCCCAATAGAACTTTCATTTATGAAGGCCAAAGAAAAAAATGTCTCTAAAGAAGCTGATTTTATTTTTTAATCAAGTCTAACACATATATGAGCAGACTTGGTTTTCTTGACGATGTTTTAGTTGTTTGATGTGGCCAATATAGTTAGAGAAGGTCTGACCTAGCTTGAGAAATCAGGGTCGATGATATTGAAGCAGTCAATAAAATTAAAAACAACAAAAAACATCCAGGCCTCCAATAATATAAAATGTGCCTCTGATAAAATGGGCTGTTTTCCTTACTTAAATAACGCCTTCTGTGTCCATCTAAACATTGTCACTTGTATAGTATTGTTTCCTCTTCCACCGTCATTCTCTACTGGCAGTGACAACAGTGGAATCTGGACAATTAGGTAGGAAATTCAAGGACTAGAAAGACATCTTCCATTAGCGGCCCTGGTTCCTGTCTGATTTAAGGAGGCAAGGGGCGCTCAGGACACAAAAGTGATGCAAGAGCTGAGCCATGCACTGAAGTAAGGAATGGACTTCATGAATTTGAATATTCTAAGCCAAGCCCTCTGCTTGGGTACATATCCTGGTGAGATGTCGTCTCTGGCCTCAAGGAACCCACAGACAGGTTAACAGGCCATGTCCTTTCCTCCTCCTTTAGAAGCTGATGGAGGAACCTCAGAGTTCTCTGGCATCCAGGGCAGGGGCCCTCAAAGCAGACCTGAGGTCAGAGAAGCTTCTAGAATCAGGAGACTCCACCTCCATTTCAGTGGGTAAACAGCAGTTACCGAGACGAACAAAGGGGCTCTCCAAGGTTGACGGGCTCTCACGCCAGGGCACACTGAAGTGACATGAAGTGACTGGCCTAAGACTCTAACCAGAAAACCCAGAGCCCCTCTTGACCGTCCTACGCCTGAAATAAATGAGGAGTGACATTCTTTTATGTCTGTCAAGCTCCCAGGGCCATGCTTGGCGCAGGGTCAGGGCTTGAAAGATGTCAGCCCCTTGCCTCTCCCCTCTTGTATCTAGTTGAGTACTTAAGGCTATCGTACTGGGCTTCCCACTTTCACTATAGTTCTTTCATTTTTGCACAGTTTACGTTGACTTCTCTGTTTTCTTTTGCTTCTTAGGGAGCCATCCCCAGGCGAAAACAGATGTCCTCAATGGAGAAGGGTGGGATTATTGCTCAAGACATTTTCTTCTCCCATCCACTCCTCCCTCAGACTTTGCTCCTTTTCCTCTTTCCCATTTGGCTGCCATTTTTTAATCTTGCCTTGCAGCCAACTGTCTCCTAGACTGTTCTCTTTTCCTCCAGACCTGGGGGATTCTTTGGTTGGGGACACCCCATCATCCCGAAGGACGTTTCTCCCACTGCTCTGAGCTCATTAGCGTCCCCCCACCCCTTGTTTCAGAAAATGCCTTTCCTGTATCACTCTGTACCTCTCTCTGCTTCTCACATCTAGCCCCCTTCTCACACTTTCTGTTCACACAGGTGAGAGGAAACTAAACTCACACAGTATCTTCTGGTTTCCAGTACCCTAGAACAGAAGATTTTCTAGACAGGTCTTTTGAGCTCGCTGCACAATATTTTCCTTGACACATTTGTCACTTGGCTGAGGCAGATGTCTTTCTTGTGATGTACTTGAGTACTTGAGTACGTACCAAGTATTCCCAAAAGCCACGGAGTAATTTCTTCTGTTGAGGCAATGTTTAGTGTTTGCTTTCATTTCCCAGTTACCTTTTATCTTCTAATTTAAAAAAAAAATTATGCAGCACGTACACACGCCTCACTGTTGTGCTGTGGTCAGACGCAAGCCGGTTCCTCTGTCAACTCCAACAAAGCGAAGGATACCCTCCCCTTCCCCCTCCCTCTCCCTAAATGTGCTGCTGAATCTCAGAGTTACTGATATTCAGTGATGCTTAAGCATGTAGATCACAAAGTCCTAGACTGTTCTTTTGTCCACATTTCTGCCACTTGGAAATGTAGGAGCCTTGGAGACCAGCCTTCTGCTCTACCTAATTCACTGCTGCAGCTGTAGTCCAGCCTGATTCTAAATTTTAACTCACAATGATTGTCTTCTTGTTTTCTTGCATGAAAGAAATGGATTAGCATGTCCAGGGAGCAGCGTGGTTCTCATGCCTGCCCCTGGTGTGTTTCTCAAGGCTGAACGAAGCTGCGGGCAGTGTAGACAGAGGATGGGAGTGTAGACAGAGAACCCGACAGGATTGAGACTGAGCCAGCAAGTGTGTACAAGTACATGAAGTTGACCTTCAGACCCCAGGATGGGCGGGCTTTGGTTTTCCACCGTGCAGCTCTTTTGAGAAAAACAGTGACTAACCGAGCATCGTGCCTAACTCACTTCTCAGAATTTTCAATCAGAAATTATCTGATGACTGGACTGATTCTGATTACCATGATCCACCCCAGCAGCTCAGGTGTGCAGAGGGCAAGGGTCCTACGCATCCGCCTGGGCTTCCCATCACGCCAACCGGGCGCCGTTTACGAGAACTTCTTGGTGTTCTAGATACACCTTATCTCGGCCGGCCGGGTGATTAGGAAAATAAACTCAGTGATTTGCCTTAAATGTTTCCATCATGGGGGTAGTTATTAGACATGTGCTAAAGTGTAATATCCGCTTTTTGAAACCACACGGCAAAGGTAATAGCGTCAACGGCTTGAGAACTCTTTTAAAAAGCTGGGCTTACCCAATTAAGAGAAATAAAACCCGCCTGTTTCATCAGTGGGTTTGCCTTACTTTTCTGTGGGTTTCTTTTCTTTTCTCAATGAAGTGCTATTTTAAAAAGGACCCAAGTTTCGATGCATGCGACATCTTCCTTTCTGATTCCTGGTAGCCTGGAAACACAGTGGCTCACCAAAGAGAATTCGTGTGTTGTCTTCTAAGTTGAGGCAAGGCCTCATGGCATTGTCTGTTCTGTCACATGGTGGTGGTGACAGCGGCCTAGCTGTCACCACAAGCCTCTTAGCCTGTGTTGTTGTGGTATTCTTTCAATCCAGCACTCTGTCAACCCCGAATTTGGTGTCCAATTTGCACTGTACACAGGACAAGGCCTGTTCATCTTTAAAGTTTAATAGGGGACATTTGGAAAGGATTCTACTGATACCCTGCCCAATCTGACAATGCAAAGGCAAATATGAAAGACTATTACTGTGTTCAACTTCTGCTACTATGAGGTTGCCCCCTTGATCTTTACGAAGTGCACTGGTGGGATAGATTGAGGAATACGAGACTTGAACATGCTATGGTTCTGGTAAATTCAGAGATTCGAACAAAAATAAGTTTTCTTCAGAACTATGTCAGTGGATTCATAGCACCTGGCTGTGTCGAGTCTCGTGGCCTGGTCTCATGCCAAGAAGCTGATACCTTCACTTCAGAAAAGCTCAGTCTTTCTTTCACATTACCCCTGCATTCTCTTCAAGAAGAAAATGATCTTGTGAATTTGGCCCTGACAAGAACTTAACATCCCAGGTCGTGGATATTTGATTTGGCGCCTCCTTCAAGAAAAGGACAGCTCTCAAAGTCTGTATAAAAATTCATTTCCAGGGACTCCCCTGGAGGTCCAGTGGTTAAGACTCCATGCTTCCACTGCAGGGGGCGTGGGTTCGATCCCTGTTTGGGGAAATAAGATCCCACATGACATGTGGCATGGCCAAACAAAAATTTTGTTTTCACAAATGAGTAATCACTGAAGGTATTTCTGTAAGCACACGAAAAACATGCAAGCCACTGTTCTTTGAGAAAAAGAAGCAACCATGTTTTATAAGAGAATGAAATAGAAATACTAGTAGAGGGAAAAGAAAAAGGTGTGTTAAATTATGTTTTCAAAATAATTATTTCCGGAATGTACTTATCCATTAGAAAAGAAAGTCGCCAAATAGTTTTCAGAGATGCATTCAGTCATCCTCAGAAGTAAGAGCATGGTAAAAGGATTATGAAGTGACGGGCTTCCCAAAGCCACTGTGTGCACACAAAATTATCAGAAACGTGCCGGGGCTGCTGGTGGCCATAACGAGAACTGGGGCCCTTAATTGTGCTTGGTACACCCGTTAGCATGTTGAAGCCACACCACAGTCTCGCAAGGCCCACGTTGCTTCCCCGACTTCTTCAGGTGAAGAAATTGCTGAGGCTGATAATTAACTTGCACAAGATCACATTGCTAATGAGAAGCAAATCCATGATAATAACCTGGGACATCTGACCCCAGAGTCCATTGTCTTTCTACAGAGCACGATTTGTTCAGATAGCAATGAATCAACAATTTCCTAAGTCATCTTAAAACTTCCCAGCACTTTTGTGGGTTGGATTTTGAGCCTAAAAAGTAAGGTCTGATTTACTAATACGAAATTTGACCTGTGAACTGACCCTCTTGGCAAATGTTTGTGTGTGTGTGCGTGCATGTGTGTGTGAGAGAGAGAATATTTATACATGTACCTATAGTATTGGGTTGTACTTTTCATACCATAAAATGAACATATTTTAAAATATAGTGTTCGGGATTTTTGACAAAGGTACATATATACACACCCCTATAATCGCCACCACAATTAGGATATAGAACGTTCTCGTGACCCCAGTAAACTCCATCATTCCCATTTCCAATAAGTCTGTCCACTCTCAGAGGCAAACAATGTTCTTATTTCTATCTTGTTTCCATAACTTAGTTTAACTTGTTTTACAACCTTATTTAACGGAAATCCTACCTATTCTTGTGTATCTGGCTTCTTGTGCTCTAAAGTCATCTTTGAGTGTCCATCAGTAGTTTCCTTTTTCACTGTTGAGTAGTGCTCCATTGGGGGGGGGAACGCTCCAGAGTCCATTTATGCATGTACCTGTTGATGAACATTGGGTGTTTCCATGTTTTGGTTATTATGAATAAAGCTGCCATGAATATTCTTGTATAAACCTTTTTTGTGCATTTACATTTTTATTTCTTTCTGATGAGCACCTAAGTGTAGAATTGCTGGCTCTTAAGGTATGCCTGTTTAACTTGTTAAGATGCTGACCAGCAGTTGTCTAAAATGGGTGTCTATCTTGAACTCTTACAAGAAGTGTGTGAGAGTTCATGTTGCTCCACATCCTCACCACTACTTGGTATTTTCAGTCTTTTTAATTATAGCCTATCTAGTGGGTGTGAAATGGTATCTCTTGGTGGTTTTGCATTTTCCTGATGACAAGTGCATCTTTTTATGACCTCATTAGCCATGCATGTATTTTCTTTCTGTGTAGTGCTTGTTCACATATTTGGCCATTTTTTCAATTTTTTTTTTTTGTCTTTTTATTATTGGGTCTAGGAGTTCCTTACATACTTTGGATACAAGTGTTTATTCACACGTATTGTGAATTTTCTGCTAATCTTTATCTTCTCTAGTCACTCCTTAATGATGGCTTTTGAAAAGCAGAATATTTTAATCCTGATAACGTTCATTGTAACTTTTGTCTTTTCTTCTATGGTTATTGCTTTTTGTGTGCTGACAAATCTTTTCAGTCCCAAGGTCAAAAAGATATTTTCCTATGTTTTCTTCTAGAAGTGCCATAGTTTTCGTTTTTACATTTAGGTCTATGTTCTCTCAGTGAATTTCTTTATATGGTGTGAGGTAAGGATAGGGGTTTATCTTTCCCCCATGTGAATCTCCAGTTGTTCCCACCCCATTTATTTGAAAGACTGTTCTCCTTATTGAATTTCCTTGGCTCCTTTGTCAAAAATCAGTTGACTATATATTTCTGCATCCGTTTCTATACTCTCCATTGTACTTCATTGATCTAATTGTTTGAGGGTTTTTTCCCTTATGTCTGTACCTACTGTATTGATTACTGCAGCTTTACAGTAAATTTTGAAGTTAGATCATGTCAGGCTTCCAACTTTGCTCCATATTTCAAGATTGTTTTGGCTATTTTAGTTACTTTGCTTTTCCATTGAAATTTTAGGATCAGTTTCTCAATATCTTTTTAAAGGACTGCTGAGAATTAATGTAATTATTCCACTGAATCTATTGATCAATGTTGGGAGGATTGAAATCTTAACATTATTAAGTATTATAATCCATGAGCCTGTATCTCTCAGTTTATTTTGGTCTTTTCTAATTTCTCACTGGTGTTTGTAGTTTTCAATGTCTTGTACTTTTTTGTTAAACTTATTCTTGAACATTTTGCTTTTATGCTGTTGTAAATGACATTTTGAAATTTCTCTTTCTAATTGTCTGCTGCCACTGTGTAGAAATAAAATTGATTCTAGCAAAATGATCTTATATCCTGTTATCTTAAATTTTTTTATTAGTTTCTTCCTTTTTTTTTTTTTTGATTCACAAGATTTTCTGTGTCTCCGGATATGTTTTACCTCTTCCACCCTGATTTTTCTTGCATTTCTTTCTTTTTCTTGTGTTAATGCCCTGGTAGAGCCTCCAGGAATGTTGAAGTGTAGAGAGCAGACATACTTGCCTTATTTAGTATTTCTCCTTTATGGATGACTCTAATTGTAGGGTCTTTGTCAGATTGAAGACTTTGCATTTATTTCTTGTTTGCTGAGAATTCTGTTATAAATATGTATTTATATATACTTGATATTTATATTCTTCTTACTCTTATCTGTGTATTGAAGGGAGTTTAGCTTCTTGGTAAAAAGGGTTGGTGCTGAGAATCTGACTCCAAAATCTTAACCTAGAAACATAGCCAGGGGCAAGTTGCTTATTTCCTCTGAGTCAGTTTCCTCATCTGTAACTGGAATATGTATGCAAAGGCCTTACATACAGACTGACACATAGTGAGCACCACATAAATGTTAGTATTCTTTTAATAGTATGGCATTTATGGGGAAAAATGGGGTTTATATTCCAGCATCTTGAAAAACGTTCATCTCGAACACTGAGATCATCAGCCCTATCAGCCACAGTCGATTTTAAAGATATAACCACCAGTTTCTGGGCTGATCTTGGTAGACATTTACAGATAACCAGAGTGGCTGTACCTTTTCCCATTCCACTTCTCTAGTTTTAAAAGTAGATGTCTGTGATCCCTGAAGAATTATCTGCAAACTAGCATTAAGATGAAAAGCTTTTATATTTGTTCTGTAGCTTGGAAAACTAGTGCATGGTGTGTTTTATTCCACTGGCTCCTAAGGTTCAGGTATTAACATAAATACAACCCATTAACACTTGTTCCTCTCTGTCAGGACATAAATTAAGTCTGCAGGTGTTCCATGAAGCTGTACCCTTGGTACTAATTAAGCCTTGATAATTAGCTTTGTTAAATTCAGGACTTGAAGCTTATATACCCTCTTTGGGTTACCAAAACTGAGGTGTGCAACATACAAACCTTTTCCCCAGCCCCCAGCTTTTTTTTTTTTTTCCTGCAGAGAGCTTTGCTGTTCTTTTTCCATTTTATTCCTTTATTATTTATTTTTTAATTTTTTTAATGAAGAGCAAGTCACTGACAAACCCTTCACCCTTTTGCTAGTGTTGGGTGTAAACCTTGAAGGAGATCTGTACACTTGTTTATGGTGAGATTAAAGCCTTTTCTTCTGCTGTTGTGTGTCAGCACAGACACTGTAGTGGACAGTTTCCAGCCTGGCTTCTCCATACACTGAACATGTCCAAATCATTGCCTTCAACCCAAATGAACTGTCACTCAAGAATGCCTTTTGTTATCATTAAAAACTATGCATGAAATCTGCTCAGAGCCCAAGTAATCTGCATTTGTAATTTTTTCCTTAAAAGAGGAGACATTTTGTTAATAGAGAAGTAACATTTTGAAATGAAGAGAGCCTCTCTAGCTCTCAAAAAAAAAAAATCCCCGTAGTCCCTATTCCCACTGGTTTTCCAAACAGAGATCCTTATTTGGAGGACAAGGAGGGTATTTTGTGGCTGCCAGATTATTTGTAACCAATACGAAAACCACAAAATCATCTAATCAGAATAAATTTTCTTCCCAGTTCATCTTTCCTCTTTGGTTCCTTTATAAATCTATTACTCATCAGATCCGATGTTTGGTGAGTGCCATTTTTCATTTGGAATAAATGGAATCATAAAAACAACTCTATTAACACTGCTTTCAATAATATTCATAGCGATCATGCTAACTTAATAGCCTCTCTTATTTGAGGGATATTAAATAAAATTATACTTTTAATCAGAAGCATTTTTTTTTCAGGAAAGGTTTATACAGCAGGAGACTGCCATAATACAGATCATTTCATGTTTTCTTCAGCGTTCGTTTCCCAAAATGACCAGTGATTAATCCCTGCAGAAGAGTACATGAGCGTTCCTGTTTTTCAGTTTCAGAGAACTCAATCTACAGCACGGGGCCACCCCTCTCTTTCTTGACCCATCCTCTCTGTTAAGAGTCTCCTCACATCCAGAAGCTCTTGTTTTCTCCTTCAAGCAGGGGATTTAAAGTACATCTTCAAGGTCCAAAGTGCAAAACTCACGTCCCTCCCCCTGATGACAGCAGGGGAGGAAGGTGACACAGAGATGGAGAGAGGAACTTTGAAGGAAATGGTTTAGCAATAATCCAGAGGCTTCCCTTTGTTTTCTTTTTCCTTTTTTTTTTTTTTAATTGTATTGGAGTATAGTTGGTTTACAATGTTGTGTTAGTTTCAGGTGTACAGCAAAGTGATTCAGTTATACGTATACATATATCCATTCTTTTTCAGATTATTTTCCCCTATAGGCTATTACAGACTATTGAGTAGAGTTCCCTGCGCTATACAGTAGGTCCTTGTTAGTTATCTATTATATATATAGTCGTGTGTATGTGTCAATCCCAATCTCCCAATTTATCCCTCTCCCCCCCTTCCCCCCCTGGTAACCATAAGTTTGTTTTCTACATCTGTGACTCGATTTCTGTTTTGTAAATAAGTTTATTTGTATCTTTTTTTTTTTTTTTTAGATTCCACATATAGGTGATATCATGTATGTCTTTCTCTGTCTGACTTACTGCATTTGCAAGGACAGGCTATCCAATGGAAGTTTCAGAATGTCCAGGATGTTATAGAATATCTTTAGAGATCCCTCATCAGATAGAAATGGGGCATTTTTGTTAGAATTATTCCGTCTTTTCCCCGTCTTTCCTCTTCCCCTCCTGTTCTCCTTGTTCTTTCTTTTTTTTTTTTTTTTCTTTTTCTCTCCCTGCCATCCCACCCCCTACCCTTCACCGTTCACAACTAGCCTGTAGTCAGTGTTCTGAACACCAGTGTACAATTTAATACCATCCCTGCCCTCTGCAGTGAAGGGCCGGCTGTAACCCGCACAAGCGTCACCCACACATCTGAGCAGGCATCAAGCCTGCAGTGTCCTTGTGCCCCTCACTTTTGGGAAGGCAGAGTAGAGAGAGGGCCGAAACTCCCTTGGTGTCCAGCTAAATGTTTGCTGCATATTAAGGACTGGCTGAACGTTCCTACATCTACATCGTATCGGAAATGCCAGAAAGATTTCTCTCCCTGAAAATCAGACAGTCAGGCAGCAGAGCCAGTTGAGTTGGGAGCAATCTTACGGACTCTTCCATGTCAACAACTTAGCCTCGTAACTTTGCCATGAAACCCCACCAAATCCCTTTGTATCTCCTTTGGAACTGCTTCTACACTGCATGATTGATATCGCAGGGAAGGAATATGCTCTGAGTAATATTATTCAGCGAGTAAAGAGTCACCACTGGTTAATTACCTCAAGGACAAGGGGATGGTGACTTTTCCCTTCACACGGGAAGCCTCTCGTGTCCTGCAGCTCCACGCAGGGCAGGGGGCAAGGCAAGGGCTCCGAGGTGGATGCTGAGCTGAGGTTAAGGCATTTCAAAATGCCAGGCAGCCGGTTAGACTGCTGCGTTATCAGGCTGTCCCACCCGGCAGGCTTGCAGCAGGGACCCCAGCCAAAGCTGTACCCCAGCAGAAAATCTGACACCAGCTTCCACATTTTCTCTCTTGTTCTCTGGGGCTGCAACCCGCACTCTGTGGCTCAACCATCAGGCCAGGCTCTGCAGGGTCTGCAAAACCAAAGCAGCTCAGCATTTCCTGCTCGATAAGAAAGGCCGGCTCTTGTCTTAGTGGGAATCCACTTTGCCACCCACTGCCTTCTAAGAATGAAAGCAAATCTGTTGGTCTTGTTTTTTTTTTTCCTTCTAGTCTCAGGCTTGACTTGCATGGTTTTATTTTTTCCTCTCCATCTAATTGTAGCTTCCCAACTGAAGTTTAAGGGAAAAGTGAGTAGGGACTAGATGATTTCTCCCAGTACCTTCTCCCAGACATACCCACTGGGTCGGGGCTCAAGATTCCTGGGTCTGCTCTTTTGGACCCCCCACCACACCCCCAAAGACTACATTCCGGGCATATAGTTTCTTCAGACTGTGTTTCCTCATCCCTTAAATGAAGGCACTTGGCTAGGTCACCTGTGAGTTCCTTTCTAGCCCAGCCAGGCTCACAGTCCAGGGCATTAGGAATAACTTGTCTTGGGTGTTCATTGTTCATTCAACAAACATTGATTGAGGACGTACTGTGTCCTGAGAGAGATGCTGGGGAGCCTGAGGTGAATAAGGTGAGAAGCCAAAGCAGAGAAAAGCAGGCTTGGAGCTAAATGGAGAGGGGATATCTCAGCCCCACTGGTGTGATACAAACAGAGTTAGACACCAGTGCTGATAACCAAGGTATGAGGGAAGGGCTGAGGGAGACCAGTCCTCGCCTGAGATCTCAGCCCTTAACGGAGGCCCACAGGGAAACGAGCTTCGGTGCGAGGTCTTACCTGCTGCGTTAGCGTGGGATGTATGAGCAAGAAAACGAAGAAGAAAAAAAGATCAGTAGTGACCAACACTAATATATTTTTTCAGATATTGAAGGTTTTGTCTTTTATAGCAGACGCTTTATTCCAGAAGCATTAAGATTACAAAATAGCAGCCTACGAGAAAAGGCCTATCCGTTTGACATCAGTTGCTTTGCTGACTCTGTTGAAGGTGGCCAAGAAAAGAAACTCGGGTTGATGTTTTCCCTCTCAGCTTCTCCTTCACCCCCGGCCCGGGGAGGTAATAGTGGCAGCCTCACTGGCTAGTCTGAGGATTCAAAGAGATACTAATATATGGAAGGGGGCTCACCTACCACCCGGGCTGGTGGTTATTAGCCACTAATTACTTTAAAGATTCCTAAACCAATAAGTGTCTCTTACCGTTATTATTGATGGCTGCACTGATCTTGGCAACATACCACCTGCACATTTTATGGCATCGCGAATTCCAGTCTAATCCAAGTATGGAAGGCATTGTGATGAGAATAGACCCCTAGAGTTTAAACTAGTTCATTCCTCCACCTCGCCCTCTATTGTGTTCACTTTTCAGAGCTTATTTTCTTTAACTGCAAGATAAGCTTGCTAGTAACAAGGATGCTGAGGATTGGGGATAATCGTAGTAATGGGAATAATAAAAATCATACAGTCAGACCTCAGAGATATTGTGGGTTTGGTTCCAGACCATCACAATAATGTGAATATCGCAGTTAAGTGAGTCACACGAATTTTTTTGGTTTCCCAGTGCCTATAAAAGTTACGTTTAACTCTACTGTAGTCTATTAAGTGTGCAATAGTAGCTTTGTGTCTAAAAAAAAAAAAAAAATTAAATTAAACCTTAAAAACAGCATTAATTTAAAAATAATGCTGTTGGGAAAATGGCATAGACTTGCTCAATGCAGGGTTGCCACAAACCTTCAATTTATAAAAAACTTAGTATCTGCGGAGCGCAATAAAGCAAAAGCACGTTTGAACGCGGTCTGCCTGTAACTGTGATAGCATCTCCCGTGTGGTGTCGTGGGTTTCTGTGATACGCCAGGCACTGGGGAATGTTCCGTTTCCTTCTCAGAACTCTCTGGAACTGTTGTTGTTCCCAGTTTACATGGGCGGATCTGAAGGTTCAGAGTCGATGAGTCGTTTTCCCCAGGTGACATGGTTAATGAGTGGAGCCTCCCTGGGCCTGGGAAAGGGTTAAAGCCCCCTAGGCTGGAAACATTACCTCCACACCACCTGTATCCTTTTATCAACGTGATCTCTTTCCGGAAAGTAGGGGACAGTCACCTACAAAGGCAAGCAGGGAAAACCTCTCTGTAGAAAACTGCTCTTAAACTAGCAACAGACACAAAGTCAAACTATTGTTATGACTTTTCCTTAAAGCAGACGCTGCCAATGATAGAAGCTCGTGATGCCATCACTTAAGTGATCTTGTCAATGTCCTCTTTGGGCGGAACAGTCACTAAAAAAGGTCAACCCTTCGCCGCCAGGTTCAGCCTGCCTCTGAGGTGTTTGTGATTGGAGTGACCATAGAATGGATCATCCTAACTGAGACATTTTTGAGAGAGGAAGGAGGCAGGTAATTACACTGGGATGATGGGCGTAAATCAGGACATCTGGTCAACCTAGCTGTCACCCATCATACTTACTACTTTCTGAAATTGTTGGGCGTCCGCATCTGGCCTTTTTGCCGTGTTTGGTGTTATGCCACTGAACCCTTCTCAGTTTAGTTGGGGGAAGGAAGTAACCATCTTTCTGTCCCTTAAAAACAAACATCACTTGATCGTTTTTGGTGCCACATCCCTTCCCTGCTTGGTGAACCTCTTGGTTCTCTGCATTGTATCTTCCCATCCTCCCCCTACTTCCCAGTAGAGCGCTTCGTCTTAAGAGTGTCCTTATAACTGCTTAAAATCCATCGTCAATCTTTTTTGCTTTTAACTGGAAGTGCAAATCTCTGAGACCTGTGTTTTGGGGGTCAACTTAAAATTATGGTGCAGTGGGGCCTTTCGTGGCTTATGACTGATCCTGTATGAGAGGTTGTACCCGATACCCTCTGCCCTGGACGTGAGGGTGGTGGGAGGCCCCAGGAGAGCTGCATGCTAATCTCAGTTGTACGTCGGGTCCACACGTACATGCTTCCACCTGAAAGAAAATCTGAGATGGGAAAATTCCGCTCTAAAAAAAGAAATGTAAATCAAATGATGGTCCCTGAAAGAATTCTTCCATTAATAAAGGGCTGGACCATGAACTGAAGGAGTGAACCACCTGCATGTAAGAAGAACAGTATCCTACTTACAGAATTCATTTAAAAAAGACCTTCTTAGGAAGATGGACCAAGGGACTCTCGATTTCAAACGTTCGTTGGGTAGGAGACGGAAACTTGTTTTAGCCCTCTTAAGGTCCCTGGCTGGGTCTGAAAATCAAACTGACAGAGATAGATTAACAAGAAAAAAGCATAAGATTTATTTAATGTAAGTTTTACAAGACACAGGAGCCTTCCTGAGGAAATGAGGCTTTATGCTGGGTTTGATGAAGAGTAGAGAGTCAGTTATGGAGGAATATGATGGGTAAAAAGCATGAGGTGAGTGTAGGAAGCTGGGGAAAACTTAGCAGAGCCTGTTTGAGTCGCGTTGTCTTCAGAGATAAGGATGCGTCTGGGGAGACCACCTCTCGCAGGAGGGATTTATGACCTGTGTCAGGGGAAAAAGGAGGGAGAAAGTCAGAGTAGCCTTACTCTTCAACATGCCAAGGTGCCTTCTTTTGGGGTAGTGTGTCCTGAACCCCATCAGTTGTATCAAACATATTCCCTCAAATTGCCCAAACTTGGCCCAGTTATCTGTGTTAGAACATCCCACCCCTCACCTCAAGCCATCCCAGATTCCTCCTCTCCTTATTAATTAACTAAAGGATCAAAGGTGCAGAAAGGAGAAATCGCTTTGTACTAGAAACTTAGTAGTGATTCAATAAATGCTCTGGGATGGATGGATGGATAGATGGATGGGTGTAGAGATGGGTGGATGGCTGGATGGATGAGTGAATGAATGAATAACATAGGCCATAGTATTTCTGTCTCCTTGGTTACAGGCCTTGGATAAACTCAGGAGTCTGAGGGAAATCTCACCTAACTCCTGTAAACCCAGGCTTCCTCAGTGAAGACGCAGCCATCTAGAGACAGCTAGGGTAGCAGTGAACCACCGGCGAGGTGAACTATCTCCCTGTGCCTTTTGGAAACAGAGCTGTTTTGTCTCCACCAGGGAGGAGTAGGAGGAACTGCAGAATTGAGCTTTACAGGAAAGCCTCTTGGCCTTGAATGAGAGGACTTTGTTAGTGGGCAAAACAAGCCCAGCAGGAAGGGCTCTTTGATATGTAAATGTAGCCTGATAGGGATTTCCTCTCATTCCCCTGCTTTCCAAACTGGAATATTCTACCCAGGAAGAGTGTCCTGACCCCTCCCATCCTGGATCCTTCAGTGGTCCCCTGCAACATCTGGCCCTAGTTGTACTATATAGTGGTCCCACCGTATCCACAGGGGAATCGGTTCCAGGACCCCCGAGAATACCTAACTCCGCAGATGCTCAGTTCCCTTTTACACGATGAGGTAGCGTCGTCCTCCGAATCCAGGGGTTTCACAGGTACATAAATAACCTGTTGCAGGTGGTGGTAAGTGCTGTGTAGGAAACAAAAGCTGGGTAAGTTCCTAGAACGAGGGCGAGGGCGTGTGACTTTGGCTGGAATCCACAGGGTGTCTCTGAGGAGGTGTCCTTTCACCAGGGCTGAGGATGAAGTGGAGCCGAGTCCCAGGAGGACAGGAGAAGACCAGCCCCCAGAGAAAGACAGCAGCCAGTGCAAGACCTGTGGCAGGTCAGGGGCTGGCGGGTTTGCCAACCGCAGGGGGCTTCGATCAGGGCTACAGTGAGTGGTTGAGAAAGGAGAGGAGGCTGGGAGCAGCTCAGGCACAGCTTGGCAGCCTTCGGGCGGAATCTGGAGTTTATTTCCGGTGTCCGGTTATTTGAGTGAGTGAAGCCTTGACCTACTAGCCCTATGGCATTGATAGGTCCCAAATTTGCAGGGCAAGCAGACTCTGTAATCTCCTTAAGGCTCAAGCTACTACCAAGGCCAAGTGTATGCATCACCCTCGCTATTTCCGAGCCAACAGCAGCCTATTGTGTCCCCTTTACCACGTGGTTATTCTTGACAGCCCCACATGAGAGACGGGCACATGTACAAGTCAAGATGCCCAGGGTGGAGCTGGTGGGGGGGAAATGGAAAAATCCAGATCCCCTTTGGTAAGAGTGACCTTCTAGCCTGGGGTGTTCTCTGTAGAGCTGTTAAGATCGTTATTAAGCTTTATGGACCATAAACCCCACGGAAACAAGGAGAGTGAACATCCATGCTATTACAGGAGTGTCAAAACAGGGGCCATATTTCATGGCCTGAGAAGTACACACAGTTGGCCTGTTGCAAGACCGGGAGCGCCTTCTGGCTGGTTTTAATCCTCAGCCTCTCTTCTGCCTCTGGGCAAAACCCACCATTTGATGCAGGAGGCTTTCTGAAAAGGATATTCCTCTTAGGTGACAGTTCCCTTTCAGAAATCTAGGCATAAGATCCATTTCCTGAAAGGATGTGATCTTGACATTCACCAGCCTCTGTGCCCATCCCGCCAATATATTTCTTTCGAGGAGGATGCAGGTCATTCTCCAAACAGAAACATATGACCCCTATTTGAAATGAAGCATGTGGGTTCTTCCATACATCAGCTTGGTCCAAATGCAAAAAGTCAGGCAAACGAGGGTATGAGAAGATGCAACGCACATCTTAGGCCAGTGACCGTCTGGGACCAACGGTACCCCGCCTCCATTGCTCCAAGAGATTCATTTCACAAAATAAGATATCAAGCTAATTTTAATGTTACTTCTTTCCGAGGTTTCATCTTCCCTCCCAGGAACCTATAAGAATGAAATGCCACCTATATTTTGTATCAGGATCAAGTTTTGCAGAGTATCCTTATATTTGATTTAATTGCCTGAGAAACTCAGATATCATGGATTTGTTATCGTTTTTGTTTGTTTGTAGATCTGGTAGTCCTTCGTATTGTTCCAGATGTTCCTCTCCTCTCCTTCTGGGGATCACCTTTCTTCATCCCTTGAAGTCGGGCATAAATAGGTGACTTGTTCTGGCTAAGGAAACGTGAACAGAAGTGTTGCTACAGTGGGAGATTTAAAGGCACAGCCTGGTGATACACTGCTTTTCCTTGACAGTATGATCGTGGGCTCACACGGTGAGATGGGTCCTCCATCACCCAGGGCCCCTGAGTGACTAAGATGAGCAGAGCCCCCTGCCCACCTGTTCTGGGCCTGTAGTCTGAGCAAGAGTTAAGCTTTTGCTGTGTTCAGTCTCTGAGATGTGGGGACTGTTCCTTACTACAGCAGAACCTCTTCCATCCTTACTAGCACAGAGTGTGATATTTCATGGTATTACAGTGTGTTTGGGTCTTTCATATTCAGGGCAACATGGGTGATTTTCTTTTAAATTAAGTGCTTTACCCATCACAACTACCTTAATTGCCCGTGGGTGCATGTTTCCATATCAGTGCATGGTTGACCTTTACAATAAATCATGTATTTGTAAAATATATCCTCATGCCATCCTGTTGGGCCTGGGGAAGTAGTCTTTTCTATTTCTCAGTGGCCTCAGTCCATCAACCCCTGCCTTTTGTGGACACACAGAAGTGCCAGAAATGACAGTGACTGACAGAGAAGTTAGGAGGAGATGCAAAGAAAGAAGTGGTCAGCTCTTCTGGCAGTTAAACAAAATGGGGCTCCTAGGAACTTTTCCCCCCAGTTGCAATGTTGCAAGAAGCAGCACAGCATCAATGATTCTCAGGGTCAGAGTGTACAAGAATCAACTGGATGGTGCCTTGTTCTAAGTGCAGATAATTGCCCCCAGCTGCCAGGGATTCTGATTCAGTAAACAAAAGTGGGGTTTGGAAATCCTGGTTATGGCCAGGCACCCCAGATTCATTTGTGGACCTTACACTGAAAAATACTGGACATGGTAGTCAAGTGTATTTCCTTCTAGAGACTATCTGGCTACCAAATCCAATTGTGGTCCTTCCTAGCTGTGTTACTTTGGGCCAGTTTTTCACTGTCTCTGAGCCTCAGTTTCCTCATCTATAAAGTGGAGATGGTATTGTTCCATTATGTGTTGCATAATGGCATATAGTCAGCGTGAAATCAACGTTAGCTCATTCATCTAGGCTGAACACAGCCCCAAGTTGTCTTTAAGCTTTTTCTATTATTAACGATGGTGATAATGGTGATATTAACTAAAGACCCACTGGGGGTCAGGCATTGTGCTCTGCATTCTACATGCATTGTTTCATCGAATCCTTGCAAGAATGCTACTAGGAGTTGTACTTATTTGCAATTTGCAGATGATGCATCTAAAGTTCAGAGAACTTGCCTAGAGCCACAGGAGGTGGTAGCTCGATGGGTTTTCTTCTGTACCTGCTCCTAAAGCCACTTGCTAGAACTCCTTCAATCCTGTTGCCGGCGACCAGAAAATGCCAGTTTCTCCCCTCTCCCTTGGTGCTTTGTTGGAGACGTAACCAGCAGGATTACATCCCTGGCACTGTAATTCAGCGTGTCAGTCCGGGGAAGAACGCTCGGTGGAATTTCCTTTTTTTATCATCTTATGCTCCCTTTAATTTTCCTTTCAGTTCCCCTCCGTAAAAGGCAGTCCCTTTAGCTCTCATAAAACTTTATGGTTTTACTTGTGATTAGGCAATGGCAAAATTGATTCCCTAAGACCAACTTCTAGTCAAGTTATGTAATTAGCCAGGAAGGGAGGCTGGGACAGTGAGATGCACAAGGCTCTCCCTGAAGAGGTCAGACATACTATCATTGGTTAGATGCCGTATCTTTAAAACACCATCAGCTCGGAAAACACTATCCATTAGCAAGAGATCAGAGCCATGAGAAACCTCAAAAGGTCGAAGGGTCTGTTCCGGGGGCTCCGCAAAAGAGCTCAGCATCCCAGAAGGACGATTAGCCTTCCAGCTCTGGGGCTGTCTGAGAGTATCACAGGTCTGTATATTTCTTTGCTTTAGTGAATTAACCCGTTGGATTTCAGCCCTAGCTTTCGCTTCCCATATGCAACAGCCCACGTTACATCCTGCCAGAATAGATTTTGATTTTGATCATGTAATTGCTTTAGCTGAGACAGTGTAAGGGGGTCTGAGACCCTGAACTTGGAGGGAGAGAGCTTGCTCGTGTCTCTGCTTATCGCTTCATGCGGGCAGAGGTCCTGAGCATCACCGAGCCATTTCCTCATCCTGGTGCACAGCTAGACTTGTGCTACTTGTGCGAACACCCTCTCTGGTGTTAGCTGTGGCCACATGTCTGCGTCCTGGCCAGTGGAGTATTGTTGGAAGTGGTGTTGGCCCTTCTCGGTCTCCCCCATTCAAACCCGCCGTGCACAACCCTCCATCCCCCTCCCCCTGCTGGTTTGGAAGCCACACTTTAAAGATGGTAGGGCCACGAGATGAAAAGAGCCAGTGTCCCTGAGTCACTGAACAAAGCCACGCCACCCCACTGATCAAGAATACTCCTTCTGGATTTTATGTAAGTGAGAAACCTTTTATCTCATCACAGCGGCCACCGTGACCCTAACTGGTGCACGTGTTCGCAGCTACTTTCTGACCAGGAATTATGGCTCCAAATTCACTGATGCTGCTGGTCAGTCTGAGAAGCTTGAGAGTTGGAGGCTTGCCAACCGCAATTGGAAATGGAGTTATTCATTTGGCTTGTACAGGTTGAGAGGGTTCCCTTTACAGGACATTCCAGTTATTGAGCATAGAATTTGGTCACCTTGTCTTTATCTTGTCTGGTTGAATTCTCTAAGAACTAAATGTTGCGTATCTGCAATGCTAGAGGTCCCTTTTGCAGGATCCTGGGAGATTTTTCCGTCTAAATAGCTTAATTGTTACTCTACAGGGTAATCATAAATGTAAATCAACTTAATATGACTTGATTGCTGGTGATGACTTTGTCCCTCTGATGATGCCAGCCAGCAAGTGCCACTCAGAAGGATGTGGGCAAACGCTACCCTGCACAAAATGTCACCAGGGTCCTGGGCATTTCAGATTTAAAAAAATGACACTGTGACATAGCTGGTTCCTATTAGCAAAATAACAGGTGATGTATCAAAATCATTGACTCAGAAGACAAAGTATCCGCCCACCATTTGGGGAAGGTGCTTGTCTGTGTCTTTCCCCGACCAAAACAGTTCTCTACGAAATGTCTTCATGAGCCCCCGTCCCATCATCTGCCTTGATCAGACATTTGCTTATTGGAATAATTTTGAAAGGGAAGTTGATACGGTTCACACAAGTGTCTGTAGCTCCCAAACCTTCTACTTCCAACTTTTAATCTCTGTCACCCCAGCTTTATAACAAGATGAACCGTCCAGGAAGAAAAATGGGAGAATCCTGAAGTTTAATTTGCTGTTTCTTCACACAGACAAAATACCCTAAGCTCAATCAATGCCCAGAAATGAAGGCCAATAGATAATGATTGGGGGCGGAGGGAAGCTTGGGTTTCCCACCTATTGTTTCAAACTCTAATTAGGAAAAGGGAATTCAGGAGCATTGTCTTCTCCCAGCATGCGGACACGATGTTATCATTGTGTTTACAGGGGTGGTCAGGTTCCCAGCCCAGGGTCCTCCTGCATGGATAACTGTCCCATCTTGATAAAACAATACCCTCAGCCGAATCCTAAACACGACGCACGCACGAGGAAGACCCTATGCTGACGGCAGGGAGGAAGCCACACATTAGCAAACAAGTTTGCAGGCCAGGAAGTTTTAATCAGTTCTTTCTACTCCAGGAGGGATGATGGATGGAGGCCCCGTTTCAGAGGGGTTTCCTTTAGATAAAACAATAATGCCATGCTCTCAAGAACCTTGCTCGACAGCAGAAAGCTGTGATTAATCCCCCAAAAGTCAAACATGGGAAGACTGGCAAGATGAGATTATTTGCTGAGTATAATTAGCCACAATTATCATTGAAAAGAATTTGGGGAAGGGGTGTGGGATTCTACTCTTAAAGGAAAAAAGCTCTGTAAAGGAGGATTCTGAATAGGGTAACCTTATACTTTACTATTTAGTCAGTCTTGGATATTTTTTAAAGTGAAAGGAGACACTAATAGGAATTATTCCAGGAAAACAGGCATAAATTAGGATTGTCCTAGACCAGTAGGGATGAATGATCCCTATGAATGATCACCTTGCCTATTAATAAGAAGGCAAGCGCAGTCACAAAATTTACAGATTTGAAAAGAACCAAGGTGGTCATAACTGGGATAGACTCTGAGCTAAATCTTTTATAGATTTTGGGAAAGTTTGTCAAATTATAACAAGTCAGAGTCAGGAAAGTAGTTTCCTGTTTTTCGCTGTATGGAGTTACCATACACTGAGTTACCACAGACACTTTCTACTGCAAGTGAAAGAGAACTTCACCCAATCAGACTTATCTAACTGGAAAATATAGGCGTGACAAGGAGATGGGGTAAAGCTTGATGCAGGACCTGATTTCCATCTCTTTTTTTATCCTTAGTTTCATTTCCTCAGCATTGGTTCCGTTTTCTGACAGGCTAACTCTTTGGATGTCATGACAAGTATCAGTAGCTCTCAGCCATATCTTTCCTGGTTCAACCCAGTGGGAAAAGGCCAGTGTCTCTTTTCCTGGGATTCAGTCTGACCCAGCTTGGATCATGTGCTCATCCTGAACTAGTCTCTGTAGCTAGAGAGATTTGGAAGTTTGGCAAGGCTTGAGTCATAGGATTCACCCCGGTGCGTATACTGCAGACCATCCAAAGCTTATGAACTAAGAGTTCAGGAGACTCTGGTTCCCTGAAATGGAATCACAGAACCATTACCAAAAGGAGTGGAGATGGTTTCCTGGTGGACTGAACTCAACACATATCCCTTATGTGTGTACCTCCTGACCTATGTAATTCCTGTTGCTGTGTTAACCAGTGGTAGCCACTTACCTGCACTTGTGCATTAATTAGGCAAGGTCCATCTGGTCTGATAGCAACCTAGCCCAACACCTGGCTGATTCTTTTTTTAAACTCAGGACTTTATGGAGACAACAAAGCCATCAGTTGGTAATTATCCCCATCCTCTCAACCACCACTGCCACAATCTGGAAACACGTTTCCGTTCCCTTGCTACCGAAGCCCATGTCCTTGAACTTTACCACCCATCACACTTGCAGCTTGCTATTTAATGTCTTTCTTTCCCATGTGACTGCAAGGTACAAACGGGCAGGGACTGTATCTTTAGTTCATTGTCGTGGCCCCCAGAACCTACCACCATACCACATATAAGAAATATTAATTAATATCTACTGTTTTTTGCCATTTTTGTAGTTTATTTAATGAACATTCATGATTCCACCCATGACCAATTTTTTTTTATTAATGTCCTCTTTATTATTCTTTTTTATTGAAGTATAGTTGATTTACAATGTTGTATTAGTTTCTGGTGTATAGCACAGTGATTCAGTTTTATGTCTGTATCTATCTATTTCACATTCTTTTCCATTATGGTTTATTACAAGATATTGAATATAGTTCCCCGTACTATACAGTAGGTCCTTGTTGTTTATCTGTTTTATATATAGTGATGTATATCTGCTAATCCCAAATTCATAATTTATCCCTCTCCAACCTGCTTTCCCCTTTGGTAACCATAAGCTTGTTTTCTATGTGTGTAAGTCTGTTTCTGTTTTGTAAATAAGTTCATTTGTATCATACTTTAGATTCCACATATAAGCAGTAACATATGGTATTTTTCTTTCTCTGTCTGACTTAGTTCACTTAGTGTGATAATCTCTAGGTCTATCCATGTTGCTGCAAATGACATTATATCACGCTTTTTTATGACTGACTAGTATTTCACCGTATATATGTACCACATCTTCTTTATCCATTCATCTGTTGATGGACATTTAGGTTGCTTCCATGTCCTGCCTATTGTAAATAGTGCTCCTGTGAACATTGGGGTGCATGTATCTTTTTGAATTAGAGTTTTCTCTGGATATATATGCAGGAGTGGGATTGCTGGATCATATGGCAACTCTATTTTTAGTTTTTCAAGGAACCTCCATACTGCTCTCCATGTGACTGCACCAATTTACATTCCCACTAATAATGTAGGAGGGGTCCCTTTTCTCTACTCCCTGTTCAGCATTTATTATTTTCTACTATTTTTTCTCTTAATTGAGAAAGCCCATATTATAGAACTAAAATTTAGCAAGGAACACATATAGATCACAAAATACTGATATCCTAGGTGGGATTTTATACACATTTTCTATTTTTCTTTTCTAAAGGGCACATTCTCAATGTGTGTCTATGAAACCCCTCCCTCTTCTGGGTCAGCTTGTTCTGATGCAGATTCCTGCAGTCATCCTTTTGTGGCCGGGCTGGGACAAGGCTTGGTTATTCTCGGTTTCAGGGCCCCTGTCTTTGTCTCTGCTATGAATGTGTTCAGTGGTTTTTGAAAGAACAGGCTGGCTTTTCTGAAGACCTCTTCTTTCCTTCTGCAATGGGCTGCAATATGCTTGCTCCTGTTTTGTGTCTTTCGGGCAGGATTAGTATTATTAGTTTTATTACTAATGGTAATAACAGCCAGTGTTGATGGAGGTTTATGGGATCAGCTCCATGCTGAGAAGCACTACTTGTGTTATCGAAGCCTGTCCTCAGGCCCTGAATTTCCTCTCAATATTCCCATTTTACAGATGAGGAAATACATGCTCAGAAGAGTCAAGTTGCTTGTCTAAACCCTATGTCCCAGAACCTAAATTGGCTTCTCTCTTCAATTTGCCTGGTCTTACATTACCACTGCTTCCACATCTGAACATTTCCTCCCGTCTTTCCTGAGCTGCTGCTCCAAGAATAGAGGGGGCAGTTAATTTTGTTGCATGTGGTAAGAAGAGTAGCTTTCTGATCAGACCCAGGTCGAAGAAAGATCTTCCGTCTTAGGTGGAAACACAGTTGTGATGACACCTCCTGTGCAAGTTTATCACGTGCAGTCATAGCAGGAGCAGCCAAGAGGCTGTTCCTGTTTATCACTTCCAACCCAAATTAATAAGCCACCCAAGGTCCTACATTAAACTCAGCGGTAGAGAATTTAGTGATAGAGATGTATTAACAGTGGTGCGGATAACAATAACAGGAACAAGAACCACGGTAACCAACAGACATTGAGTAATTACTGTGCAGCTGGGCTCTGTGTTACTCACTTACGTGCATTGCTTAATTTCATCCCAACACTTGTGTACGGCAGAGCCTCCCTTACTATCACCCTTTCACACCCTTATTATCACCCTTACCAGGTAAGTAAACAGAGGCTCTGAGAAGTTAAGCAGCTTGCCCAGAATCAAACAGAGAGCAAGCGGTAGACTCTAGAATTTGCATTCAGGCAGTTGACTCCCGAATCTTTGTCCCTGTGTGTTTTGTTCCACTGTGTGTCCTAAGATCAGATATCCCCTTTAAAAGCCATCACTATCCTCTAACAGGCATCATTACTCTTAAGTGGCTTTATTTTCTTATGTAGGGGATCCTGGAGATACAGTATGTGCCAGTGTGTTCACAATCCTATCTGTACAGTTCTACATCAATGCCCTCTCCTGAGCTAGAAAGTGCTTTGGAAATAGAGACTAAGAAACACATAGGCTTATGCTTTTTATCCTTCCATCCTTTTAGAAAAAGAGGACTGAGGGCGGACCATATCAGTCAGGAGAGATTAGGTAAGCTGCAGTAACAAACAACCCCCCAATCTCCACGGCTTATATATATAAAAAAAAGTGAGTTCTTAGACATGCTCTAGACCCATCAAGAGCTGGCTCTGCTGCTCAGCTTCTCTGATGCCACAGCTTCTCTGCAGGACTCGTTGCACAGGGGAGAGAAAGAAGATGAGTCCTTAAAGCTTCTTCCTGGGAGTGACACCTGTCATTTCAGCCCTATTTCATTGGCCACAGGAGGTGACCTGGTCGCTCGTAGGAAGGGCTGCACAGTCTCTTGCTGGAGTGGACAGTAGAGAATCGTGCACAACAGTGCTGTCTCTCTTGGGTGCTAATGTGACATTTCTCCCTCGTGCCTCTTTCCTGTCTTGCTGCCCCAAACCCTAAGGTCATAACCACCAATAGTCCTTTGAACTCGTGGTTCTCACCTTTCTCAGAAGGCTGGATGATCTGCTACCTGCACCTGCACCCCAGCCCTCAGAGTTCCCATTGCCGTCTTCCCTGCCTCCGTGAAATGTCATGTCAGACTGAAAACGCTCCCAGTCTTACTCTAAGTACAAAGAATACTCAGGTCAGAGGTTTGACCTGACTCGATTCACGTCTTTGAAACCCTCCTTTGTTTTTCAGAGAAAGTAAAGAGAGACAGAGAAAGTGTGACCTACTTTTTATTATCAGCCCCATTTCATCTGCAAAAAAACATGGCTTTTCTCTTCTTGTTACGCTGAGCATGAAAATAAAATGTTTTCCAAAAGACCTGGCTTTGGCTGTCATGAGGCAGGCCAGGGACTTGTTCAAAACTGATGAACTCCATGAGCCAGGGATCCCATTTTTTAAAACCATAATTGACTTCCAAACTGCTTTCCCTGTCCATGAACAATATGTGGTACTTTTCTCCAAATATCAGCGGCAAGATAGGACAAAACCAGCTCCCAGACTGGCTGTTTGCTTGATATTAAGCTTTGCCAGTCCAATATAGGTCACATTTCCAACCAGATTTTATGCTTATCTCTACATTACACCTTGTAGCAAGGGGGAAAAAAAAAAGAGCTTCTTGACATCTTTTTGAAGAATGGCGCTCTTTAAAAAAACATAAGGGAACTTTTTTTTCAAACACTATAATGAGGGTATTCAAGTCTGCAGGCAAAACAGAGCTGTTTGAAAAGACATTAGCCTCGAAACCGCACTGTGCCAGAATAGCTCCAGCTCCGTCAAAACGCCGCATTTGTTTTGCCATTACTCCTCACTGACTAAAATCGTTTGCTGAGGAAAGTTCTAGCTGACATGATTTCTGCCCCTGACGATAGAGACCGGATGAGTTCACCGGCCATGAGAAACACAATAAACTCAGGAGAGTAAAATATCTTTCTGAAGCTTGTAAACTCCAAAAGTCATAGGAACGGTCGCTCTTCATATCTTAGCCTTGAAAAAGGAAGTTACCATTTTCAGACAGCTTTCGCAGTCCTCACCTTCATCAGGTCTCCTAAGAACTCTGCCATTTAGATCGAACTACTTCCTCGCATCCTCACTTTCCTGATGAGGAAACTGAAGCTCAGAGGTTGTAAGGATTCTGGACGTCTGCAGGTTAGAGATGGAAGGGAGAGGCATGGGCTCCCTGGCACCTCTTTCTAAATCCCGACGATTCCACTAAGCAGAATGCCTGGCTCACCCTGCAGTGGGATATGGGAGAGATTTAGGCACAATCCCCCAAGGTCATCCTCACTTCTGGCACAAACAAGCAGGTGTGCCGGCTGGTTCCCAAACCACCCTCAGGTTTGATATCTGCTGGAAGGACTCACAGAATGCACTGAAGACCATTACATCCGTGGTGGTGGTTCATTACAGGACACAAGTTAAAATCAGCCAAAGGACGAGGCACACAAGGCAGAGTCCAGGAAGAAACTTCCAGTGTCCTTTCTCCATGAGAGTCAGGACACACTGGTCTCTCGGTACTGGCATGAGATCCACGCACGGAGATGGCCACCTGGCGAGGCTTGCCCGAGGCTCAGTGCTCAGAGCTTTTACTGGGGCTGCATCATGTAAGTCAGGATCGATCCATCGTGGGCATAGTTGATCTCAGCCTCCAGGTCAGCTGACACCACGGGGCACATTGTCCCCATCCTGCCACGTGGTGGATCTTCCTGGAATGGCCCACCTCCACCTTAAGACTATGAGGGAGTGGCCAGTCCTTGTCCTAAATCCCATTCTTCAGACTCTCCAGTGTGACCCAAGGCCCCCAGATCAGCAAAGACACTCCTATCAGGCAGATATTCTGTGTGCCTTGACCAGGGTTTTTGATTTGCAAAGGCTTTTCCTGGCATTGGGTTGCAACCTTCCCATTTCCGGAGGAGGAAGCTGAGGCTCACAGGTTGGATGCAAGCCATAAAGCTGATGAGAAGCAGCTGCGCATGGAGTTTGGGTCTCTCAGGGCAGGGCACCATCACTACGCAAAGGGCCTATTTTCAATAGGAGCGTATTAATCGTACTAAAAACAAGAACTTAAAACTAAGGTTTTACTTGGCTAGAAATATTAAAATCTGTAAGGAAAAAAATATTCCACAGCCAGGAGTCAAAAATTCTCCTCCTTTTTCTTCCTCTTCTCCTACCCTGCCCACTCTGGCAGCAGCCCTCACCAAAATAGCATCATCATCATCGTTTCTAGTTGAGACCATTCCAAAAATAGAGCCGTCATTTTCTTCTGCCTGAGTTCTTGATCCACCCTGCTATTTTTTTGAACCTACCTCTCTGATATCAAGTTTATATTTTACTTTGGGGGGTGGGTGAGAGGCAGGACCTTAACTGTTTTAGCAAATAACTTTGACATTTCTACCTATATGTATAATACTATAAACTTTAAACTCACAAAGCATTGGCAGCTTTTATCTAGAAATCTCTTGAGAGAGGGGTGATGTTTCGGTCTTCTATGAATTGAGTGCTATATTGCTTTTTCCTATTGGACAGAATCAGTCATGTGAACTTTATTCTTCCAGAATAATTAGTTTTTATCTCTTCAGAAAGTTCAGAGGAAAGATTTAGGGGTTTCTTAGATGGTGCCCTGGACTCACTGGTAGGAATTTTTAAGCCATAGACAAGACTCTGGTTGGGCAGCTCTGGAGCAGGTTGGGCAGCCTCGGGAAAATACCTGCAAGGTCTTTGAGGCCACCTTGAAGACCCCGTGCCTTGTGAACGGATTTTGACTTGAATCTAAGAATTCACAGGCGTCTTAGGATCTTTCTAATGTGGTTAGACCAATTTTATAACACTTTAAGATTTGCAGTGCTTTTTTCTTTTTCAGTTGGCATTTGGGGCAGGGGGTGCTTTTAAAAGTTTGTTTAAAAAATGGAACTTGCTGGGCTTCCCTGGTGGCGCAGTGGTTGAGAGTCCGCCTGCCGATGCAGGGGACACGGGTTCGTGCCCCGGTCCGGGAAGATTCCAGATGCTGTGGAGCAGCTGGGCCCGTGAGCCATGGCCGCTGAGCCTGCGCGTCCGGAGCCTGTGCTCCGCAACGGGAGAGGCCACAACAGTGAGAGGCCCGCGTACCGCAAAAAAAAAAAAAAAAAAAAAAGGAACTTGCTATCACTGTTCCTTTCAGGAATTATTTATTGATAAAATCAGGGTAATAGCATAATGGAAAGAATCCAACTTTGGTGTCAAAATATCTCACTTAAAGCTCCCACATAATAACTGGTTGTCTTTGAGTACATTACTAAAACTCTCAGCAACCCAGGTTACTTATCTGTAAAATCCTTCCATGGTCGTTAGGAGGATGAGAAAGCAGATATTGGTAAAATGTGTGTCACAGCCCTTTTGAGTGTTTAGGAAGTATTCATTTCTTCCCCTTTTATTAATCTCACATTTATTAGTTGGTTTCTATGTGTATGTGTAACCATTTATGCCTTTAATAAGCTTACAGTTGGTCATTCTATAAGGTTTGCTATGTCATATCAACTGTTTAAGTATTTAATACTTGGTGTTCATCTCTTTGGACCACCTTGTTACAGTGGATTGAATTGTTTTGTGGATTTGTGTCTGAATATGCATATCACTCTCATTAGACTCTAGTACACCATGGGCTCTCAATGTTTATTATTTTTAAAAGTTCATGCATTGTTCCTCTTATGAAAATATATTAATTGGCCGAGCCTTGTGTAAGCCACGTGACCCAGGCTGATCATTGCTGCCACTGGGTGGCAGCAAACCAGGATTGAGAAAACGACCCCATCCACTGCTCGGAATATAAACACAAAAGGTCTGCAGTGGCATCAAAGTGAGAGCCATGCTTCTGAGTTACTTTCTGAAAGGAAAACTCTCAGGCAAAATATGTCAATGAAGTCGGGGGCAATAATTGCCTTCCTTGCTGTGCAGAAATGCCCTGACACTTCTGAAGTGTCCTCTTTCAAGTTCTCAGCATCTTAACCTGGAACTCACTGGTACATGTTGTTTTCTGCTTGTTTCCACTGGGAAGTCATAACTGTGAAAAAGAAGGGGTAATGTTACAGGGAGGAGATGCACATTTTTAATATATTCCACCAATCTGTAAAGATCTCCATTTCTCAATGAGAACTAGGCTTTCACCTGTGTCCTTTGCCAGAGTTGTTAGAAGCGGAGTCTCCACCTTCCCTTTGGTCCACAGTAAAGCAATGCTTCCGGGAAGAGAGCCTGGCGCAGGCCCTGGCCCGGACCTAACAGGGTTTGGTCACTTCCTGATCCATTTATTTTTCATTTTTTCACACTCTTGCCTACCTCGAGAATGAAGGTGAGATATGGAACTGTTTTTTTGTAATTGAAGTATCGTTGATTTACAATGTTGTTTTAATTTCTGCTATACAGCAGAGTGATTCAGTTTTATATATATATACATTCTTTTCTTTTTTTAATATTCTTTTCCATTATGGTTTATCATAGGATACTGAATATAGTTCTCTGTGCTCTACAGTAGGACCTTGTTGTTCATCCATTCTGTACATAAAAGCCCACATCCGCTCCCCCCAACCTCCCGCTCCATCCCTCCCCCAACCCCCTCCCCTTGGCAACCATCAGTCTGTTTTCTTATGTCTGTGATTCTGTTTCTGTTTCATAGATAGGTCCATTTGTGGCATATTTTAGATTCCACATGTAAGTGACATCATATGGTATTTGTCTTTCTCTTTCTTACTTCCTTCACTTAGTATGATCATCTCTAGTTGCATCCATGTTGCTGCGAATGGCATTATTTCATTCGTTTTTATGGCTGAGTAATATGCCATTGTATACATGTACCATATCTTCTTTATCCATTCATCTGCCGATGAACTTTAGGTTGTTTCCATGTCTTGCCTCTTGTGGGTAGTGCTGCTGTGAACATAAGGGTGCATGTATGTTTTTGAATTAGAGTTTTGTCCAGATGTGTGTCCAGGAGTGGGATTGCTGGATCCTATGGTAATTCTATTTTTAGTTTTCCGAGGAACCTCCATACTGTTTTCTACAGTAGCTGCACCAACTTACATTCCCACCAACAGTGTAGGGGGTTGAGATATGGAACAGTTTCAATCCAACCGTGAATGTGGCTGGACAGACAGAATCTGAACCTAGAGGGGAAGGCAAAGGAACCAGGGAGGGGAGAGCTGACAATAGATTGTAGAGTCTCTGATGGATTAGTTGGAGGCAGAGTGCAGGTAAGGAGAGAGGGCAGTTCTTAGTAGACGTTTAGAGACTCCTAAGAAAATAAAGCTCGACCCATGCAGTTGAAATGTAGTTACACTTAATTTCGTTTGCTGACTTAGTTTGTAAGTTTGTGTCTATCGTTTTGGGTCCATTTGTCTTGGAGGGACAATGGCACAGTGAAGCTAGGGTCATTTAGATACTTGTTGGCGCTCGTTTCACAGAAAGCAGACAGAGTCTTCTTTGCAGATGTTGTGCAGCTGCTGGAGTAGGTTGTTGGTTCATTCGATCAGCAGGGCTGGTGTCTGGGCAGCGTGCACCCGTATGGCCGTTACTAGTGGTTCACATGTTAAAACACTGCAGTCCGGGTTCATAAGAGCTGGGACCAGCCTTCCCGGATCCAGCAGCTAAAGGGTTACAGCCAGCCTGGCCGGGGCCTGGGCTCCACCATTTGGGTATTTACATGCTTCTGTTCCGAAGGGCCAGGGCTCAGGCCATTCTGGCTGGTTAATATTTTGAATAGGTTGGCTGTTGCCTTCACAGATGCTTATGGAGTCAAGGATGCCAGGCTGGCTGGAGGATGTTGCGTGATCAGCACACCTGCAGACCCCACCTTCAGAGATGGCACGTTCTATACGGATCAGCGATGGCTAGGGGACGGCCACGCTGTGTCCAGTCAAGAACGTGTAACACAGAAGTTTAAGGTGCCAGGGAGAGTAGTTCAGTGGTTGGAGCAGCATAGACAGAGCCACCCCCCAAGACACTGACCTTGGAAGCCTAGGGAGATAGAGGGGGCCGGGAGAAGGGGCTCCAGGTGTTAGTGGTCGACCTCGGCCCTGCTCAGCCTTGGCTCTCGACTCTGGACTAGGCAGCCCGCCAGGAGAGTCATCTTCCTCCTCCCTGCCTCCCACTGCCTTCCAGCAAGCTGCTGGGCACGTGGTTTTCGTTTTGGAAGGACCTGATGGAAGCAGCCTGTGTTTCTGGGAGAGAGCCTGGGTCTGGGCAGCAAGAGAGCCAGCCAAGTGCCGATTTTGACCTTGCTGTCCACTAGCTAGGAGGGCGGGTTGGGAAAGTCATGGCAGCACCTCCCCGAGTCTGACTTTTCTTCTGTATAGAAAATGAGCCTTGTTTTGAGGAGGAAATGAGGTATGTATTACCTGTGAGTTGGAGTGTCCATGCCTGGCCAGTTGTTACTAGGACATAGACATCCTTTGAGTTTGAGGTTAGTGGAAAGAGCATGGTCCTTCCTTCTTTTCCAGCTCCCAGCAGACCTGGCTTTCAGTCCACTTATCGGGGTGACCTTGGGCAAGTCATTTAATTTCCCTGAGTACGTTGGTTTCTTCATATGTAAAACAGAATAATAATAATAATAATAAGGCATACTTAGTGGGTTGTTTCAGGGACTATCTAGGCTAGTACTTGCCAAGGCTTAACAATGTGTTTGGTCCATAGTAGACCACCAATAAATATTGCTACTTCTGCTATGATCGTATGTGTCTGTTTACCTGTCTGTTTGTAAGTTCACTGGAGACAGAGTTTTACATGCAGCCTGGAGCCTGACTCAGTGCAGGCACTCAGTCAATATTTGATAAATGGACGTTGGCTATTTGATCTCTGAAATCACCTCAATAGTAGCACTGAGACTCCACAGGAGTTGATGTACTGTTCGTGGTCATGTGTTCTCCTTTAAATCCAAAGTGGAGAGAAAGAAGGTAATTAAGGCATAATTATCAGACTTAATCAAGCGCTTATTTCGACTTGGTGCCTGGGTTTGTATCTTTTGTCTCTGATTTTAGTTTCGTTTCAGTGCCCCATGTGGGGGAATCTGCCTGTGTACCTTGAATAAAGTATCTGTCTTTGGAAGACAGATAAAGTAGGGATTTCTCTGACTATGTTTATTTTTGTTTTGAACTCTGAAGTTCAGTGAATTATTCTTTTGCTCAGACACATATTCTGAGCCCTCCCTTTTGCTTAAGTTTGCAGGGATTTGTGCTTAAAACTGAGTAAACAGTCTCAGCAGTGTGTGTGTGTGTGTGTGTGTGTCTGTGTCTGTGTCTGTTATGAATTCTTGCAGGAATGTATAAACAAACCAAAAAAATCATAGCCACAGATTCTGGATGCTGTGGTCCCCTGGACTTCAAAAGCCCTTTGTCCATGTGTATTTACATAATGTAACCCCCATGTTTGAGTTTCATTAAACCCATGAATTTAATAGTAAAGTGTTTGGACATATGCTTTCTTTACCACTCTTCTTGTACTGAATATTTTTCCCCTTTGGAATAAATATTGATTTTTTTTGGTACAGATATTTGATGCTTTGGGGACCTGTTAAAATAATGGTAAATACTTTTCCTAAATAGACAAAATGTGAGAAAATCTGAGAAGGGGTTTCTTTGACTTACTGGGGAAAAAAATAATGGGGAAGTCAAAATGGGAGAAGGTTTGGTTCTCTTTCATCAACACTTTTATGGACCTGCATTGCTGTGTTTCTGTAATGTTGTGTATAAAACACAGTTTAGGCGATCATGCAGCCTCAGTCTTAGAAAATGAAAAGATACGAACTTGAACCCGAGCTTCCCTGTGGAGAGAATTACAATGTGTTTTAGCCCTAGGCTTCATTCAAGTTAAATTTACAATATCTTCCCCTAACAATAACAGCAACACCAAAATACCCCTTTGAGTTGAAATGTTTGTTAAACTTTACATATGTGCATGCATATAAATGTAGTTCTCTGTATATATAATGTATGTTCACATATACTTACATTAGATTTTTAGGGAATTTCCTTTTTGCCTTCAAATCATTGCCAGAATATCCGAGTCAACATGGTGTCAAAATAATCAAAATGTATTTAACGCTCTCTCAAAAAATCCATTTAAGAATAAGTTCGTGGTTTGGGGGTTATTTTCAGACCATAAATTGAAGTGTAAATATTCAAATTATTTTCATAGACTATTCAGTTCTGTTGGGCTTTTATGTTATCATACAGCAAATTTTTTGTATTTAAGTTTTCTAGCAGTTCTCTTTTTTAAGAGGCTCAAGTGTCCCATAAAAAGCAAATACTTGAATTGTCAGTTTCTAGGCACTGCATGTTTTTCCTTCTGCTTACCTTATTTTTATAACAGTGATTTATAAAGACATTACTAAAGGAAAGGAAAGAAGGATTTTGAAGAGGAACTGCTATATGACACTACTTAAAAATCCATTTCCAGTGCTAAGGAGAGGGGGGGGAAAAACCCTCCTGCATCCTTTATAGGAGTATGGCCTGGGATCTGAGTGAGATGGCCATACCTTGAGTCATTATCTTCCAAAAGTGTTTATTGAGCTTAGCGGGGAAGGAAGGCAGGATAAGATTGCCAGACTCCATTCCCATTTCTGGGGGTAGGAGGGTCAAAAGAGAGACTGAAAGTCCAGCCTGGACTGCTTGCTCTTGGAAGAACCGTCATTTAGAGGATGGCTTTGAATGGAAAATAGAAGAGTGAGGCCTGGGGGGTTTGGAGGTGGGGGTCTGTCAAAGATCACCAGAATGTGACCTCAGGCCATGCAGTAAGGAAGACAGGGATTCTGGAAATGCTGTTGGGCAGGAGCTGTTGCTTGTCCCCCAGGGCCACGTCCATCCTTGTTTCTTCGTAACAGAATTTTCCAAGAGGTTCATGACAGGTTCAGGATAAGAATTCCATGCCCTAACTTCCCTTCCAGCAATCTGTGACCATGTGACCAGGTTCCAGCCAATGGGATGGCAGGGAAGTCCCACGCAGTCTTCTGGGGCATGTCTTTAGGAGAAGGATGCTCACCCTCTTGCCTTCTTCATGCTCCTCTTTCCTTCCCTGCCGTCTGGGATGTAGCTGTGAGGGCTGGCAGGGGAACCGCATTTTGAAGAGAGGAGGTTTGGTCCCTGAAACTGTATCATACCGTAGCCTAAGGCTGATTATTCCAAGATTTTTTTTTTTTTAACACAAACTTCTCTCAATGGAAGGCATTATATTTTGGGTTTTGGTTAATTGCAGATAAGTGTATTGAGTAGATTGATTGGGGACAAATAGCAGAATGAAAAGAACGAGTGAGTAAAGTGAAGGACGACAAATTGAAAAGCCCTGGGAAGAGCCCATGGTGCCATGGAGGCATCCACCCCACACGTGTTTGTTGTGATGACTCAGTCATGTTTCTAGACACTGAGATGACAAAGACAAATTGAACTGAACGGCAGCGAGCTGTAGTGGCATCTTTGCTGTGAATTATTTCTGGATTCACACCTAGGCTCTTTCACTAACTAGTACCCTTATGAACCTAGGCATGTCAGTAGCAGCCTCAGTTTCCCTGTCCATAAAATGGGGATGGTCACCTCTACCTCCTGTGGTTGATGTGGGCGTCGCATGTCAAAATGCACATGAACTATTTTGTATAGAGGTACGGCATATGGTAGGTAAGCATTTAAAAGACTTTGGTTTAAAAATGATAATAAAAGGTTTTATCATTATCGTCAAGGAGCTTACAGCCTCAGAAGGAAGACAGAGTTGTGAGAACATAAGCAGATAGCCCTCACACTCAGGAATAGTGGGGAACTGGCAAGGGGCTGGGGGTGAGTAGTCCTGAGTGACTTGTGCCTCCAGGTCAGCAAACAGGTACAGAAACCCCCAACGTGGACCGGAGGGAGTAGGGGTGGTCAGGCAGGTTCTCCTTTTACTCCGAGACGGGAAGGGCGAGTGGGTACGTACTGTGATGAAGCAATGCAAGGGATGCATGAAGGATGGAGGGCAAATGCATGGTACCCAGCACATGTGTGTTGAACCAGAGATGGGGTATCCAGCTGCACGTGGTCAGAACAGTTTGCTGGCCTGGGCCAGTTCAGGACAGTGAGGGTCACCGGGCATCTGCTTTGAGAACAAATGAGGATCTGAAGACAGTTAGGATATGCTCCTTGACGTTGACAAGCCTATAGTCTTATAGAGGAGGCAGTTATTAAAGTAATTAAGTGTATTTTTTTAATTTAATTTTTATTTTATATTGGAGTATAGTTGATTCACAGTGTTGTGTTAGTTTCAGGTGTACAAAGTGATTCAGTTATACTATACGTATATCCATTCTTTTTCAGATTCTTTTCCCATATAGGTTATTACAGAGTCTTGAGTAGAGTTCCCTGTGCTATACAGTAGGTCCTTGTTGATTATCTGCTTTATGCATAGTAGTGTGTATTTAAAAAATAAAATAAAATAAAAAGTAATTAAGTGTAATACAGCACGGAATATGAAACCATGGGATCATCTACTGGCCTGGCTACAGTACAGAAGGACAAGTTGTTTAATTGTCCAGCTGGGCAAAACGCTGGAGGAGGGTTCCCAGAGCAGAAGACACCTCGGCGGAAGTTTGAAGACAATTCCAACTGACAGCACCGACCTAAGCTGCTGGTATGTCCTGGGGCTTGAGCTTAACCCTTCAGACGTAGAGAGGCAGCCCTTTTGTCTGAGCTGCTCTTGAAGTGCTGGGTCCAAGTCCTCCTGAGGCACGAAGATGTCTGGGTGCGGTCCCCAGGGAGAGAGATTTTTTCTTCAACTGACCGGTCGGTGACCCAAGGTAGCCCTGGGGACAACCATGCGTGCCCCTTAAGCCGTTTTGCCACCCTGGCCGTTTTTCTTCATGTGGACACAGCCCACGTCTGGATGAGAACATGCTGTGTAAGGCAGTTCCTTTTCACTTCGCCCCTCGAAATGTGCAAACCCACACCACAGATAGATCCCAGATGCCGTTTTCCTGCTCTCGCAAACCTTGAAGTGGGCACCGCCAAGCGGGCACACCTGCCAAGGAAAATGCTGTCCTCGAAATGTTCCTGGCAGCACCTCCAAGCGGTGCCGACCAAATGCTGGAATCTCTGACCTCCCTGAAAGAGAAGCCCGCAGCTGCGGCCCCCGGGGTGAATTCCCCTGATGGGAGGACCCAGCGGAATTAAAAAAGACTTAATCCACATCACAGAGAGCTGGCCCATCACTCAGGGCTGGGGAGTGGTGGTTTCTAGGAGGGACCTTCCCAGAAGGGAGATGACTCAGGCTGGTCCCAGCCCCTCCTGAGGACCAAGCAGACAAGGTGAGGTGCTAAGAGGCGTTTGGTGGTCACCTGGTCCAGCCCCTGCATCCGGAGGACAGATGTGAGTTCCATAACCTCAGCCAGCAGAGGGCGTGGTGAAGGTTGAACTGTGTCCCCTTCGCTAGGGTTGAACCGTCAGTGTCCAAACAGCAGACCACGTCCTCCCCACACCCTGAAGGGCCATGGGCACAAGATGCATCAGCCTCAACGATAAGACTTTCTGCAAGATGGATAGCTGGGTCAGGAAAGCAGGGCTTGGTAGTCAAAGGGATCAGTTGCTCCTGCAGAGTACTTTCTCCCATGGGGTACTCTTTCAACAGTCCTTTAAAAGGTGACGCATTGCCATGATGATTATAAAGACCAAGGTGGTGGGAGAGCTTAGGTTAGGACAGGTTAGAGGAAGCAATGGGAACCACTCCCCCTTGAAGCATCACTGCTCAGACCCTGAGGCCCAAGGTGAAAGCAATTAGATGGGTGGCATCTGTTTTCACGTGCCCACTTCCCCCCGCCAACCCCTCTGCAGGCCTTGTTCTGCAGGGTCATTTATGTAGGGACTCTGATGCCAGAACCAAAAGTTTAAACTCTGTTTAGTTGGCAGGGGGGCCGCAGCAGCGTTTTCTTTTGTTTTTGTTTTGTGTTGGTTTTTGGTTTTTTTCATAAGACAATAACGTGGTAACAAGGGTGTTGCTGGAAGATTTAAATGTATATATTTAAGTATATAGATATGGCAGATGTCAAGGAAGAAGAAGGTAGAGGCTGAGAAATAATTACGGGGTTATGATTGTATTTTAGTCCAGGGATGATGAGGTTCTAAGCTTGGTTGACGAGGTGCGTTTCGAGAGGAAGAAATGGGTTGGGAACGGTTAGTGGTGTTGGGTTGAGAGGACGGCTGATTGGATGTTGATGGTGAGAGAAAGGAGGCAGTGGTGACTTCCGGTCTGGGAGCCACGAGAATGGTGGTCCATAGACAGACTCCGGGAAGTCGAGATTAGGAGTTGCACTGGGGGAAGGTGGTGAGTTTCATGGCTGACTTCTGATATTTGGAGGTGTGTCCTCCTTACCTCTGACCTCAGTCCTAATTCCCTGGACTGTGCCCCAGGTGGCAGCCTATAGCAGCCCATTCCAAGCAAGTTTTCCCAGGTCTTATCCTGGACGGCTCTGGACCTTTTGAAGTTCCTGAAACCAACCAAAGTTTTTCCCGATCTCCCCAGGATGGATAAGGCTCTTATTATCCAGAGCCCATTCCTTGCGGGGGCTGACCTACCCAGTGAGTAAGTGATGAAGGCGTGAGTGGATGCTAGAGAACAATTAAGGAGCCCATTAAAACCCATGCCAGCCTTGATTATTTTTTTAATTGTATTAAATACACATACCATAAAATGCATCCTCTTAACCATTTTTAAGTATACAATTCAGTGGTGTTAAATACATCCACATTGTTGGGCACCCATCACTACCCTTCATCCCCATGACCCTTTTCACCTCTTGAAACTGAAACTCTGTACCTGTTAAAACAATACCTCTCCATTCTCCCTTCTCTCCAGCCCCGGGCAACCACCATTCTACTTCCTGTCTTTATGATTTTGATTCTTCTAAATACGTCGTCTAAGTGGAATCATACAATATTTGTCTTTCTGTGACTGGCTTATTTCACTGACAGTAATGTCTTCAAGGCTCATCCATGTTGTAGCAAGTGTCAGAATTTCCTTCCTTTTTAAGGCTAAATAATATTCCATTGTATGTGTGTACCGCATTTTGCTTATTCATTCGTCGATGGACGCTTGGGTTGCTTCCATGTTTTAGCTATTATAAATAATGCTACTCTGAACATGGGTGCACCATGTTGAATTTTAACTTGCTTTCTGAGTGAGGCATACAACTTCAGAACTTCTCAAATTCCTTACTGGGCAAGGTCTGTAGGCTGCATGAGTTTTGGAACGTGTCTTGGTTGTGCTTTTTCCTCTTGGTTTGGAAACCAGCTCACCCTAGGCGAGGAGAGATTTCTGACAACAGCTCAGCAATTACAGTTTCCAGCAAATGGCTCCAGTAGATCAACCATGATTTAAGTAAGAAAAAGTAAGTGCTACTGTTTAGGTATGTCTAGAGTATGGTTTTAATCCATCACTGTCAGGCTCATATAAAATGCCAGGCTCTGTAACTCTTTAACTTGAAGTATTACAGGGTGTCACATGTTAACTGGAAGCCAAGAGAAGCAAGGAGTTTTGTTCATGGTTAAATCTTGTAAAGATGCATTTTAAAGCATATTAATCCATTAGTAATCCATTCAGATTTGGAATGTGGTCATATATTGTGGGGTACAGTATGTACTAAATCTGGTCCTGGAAATTTTTTTTTTCTTTTTTTCATCTTTATTGAAGTATAATTGCTTTACAGTGTTGTGTTAGTTTCTGCTGTACAACAAATTGAATCAGTTATATGTATACATATATCCCCGCCCTCTGAGCCTCCCTCCTACCCTCCCTATCCCATTGAAGGTAGTTGTATACAAAGGCTCTTAAAAAGAGAGGGCAAAATCCCTTGATAAAGCAGTTTTGATGGTTTCTAATATTTGGGTTTTTTAAATAGATCTTTATTGGAGTATAATTGCTTCACAATACTGTGTTAGTTTCTGTTGCACAACAAAATGAATCGGCCATATGCACACACGTCTCCATATCCCCTCCCTCTTGCATCTCCCTCCCACCCTCCCTATCCCACCCCTCTAGGTCATCGCAAAGCACCAAGCCCATCTCCCTGTGCTATGCGGCTGCTTCCCACCAGCCAACTATTTTATGTTCGGTAGTGTATATATGTCGATGGTACTCTCACTCCGCCCCAGTTTCCCCCTCCCACCCCATGTCCTCAAGTCCATTCTCTATGTCTACCTCTTTATTCCTGCCCTGCAACTAGGTTCATCAGTACCATTTTTTTTTAATTCCATACATATGTGTTAGCATATGGTATTTGTTTTTCTCTTTCTGACTTACTTCACTCCGTGTGACAGACTCTGGGTCCATCTGCCTCACAAATAACTCAATTTTGTTTCTTTCTTATGGCTGAGTAATATTCCATGGAATATATGTGCCACATCCTCTTTATCCATTCATCTGTTGATGGACATTTAAGTTGGTTCTATGTCCTGGCTCTTGTTAATAGTGCTGCGATGAACGTTGTGGTACATGACTCTGTTTGAATTATGGTTTTCTTAGGGTGTATGCCCAGTGGTGGGATTGCTGGGTCATATGGTAGTTCTATTTTCAGTTTTTTAAGGAACCTCCATAGTGTTTTCCATAGTGGTTGTTATCAGTTTGCATTCCCACCAACAGTTCAGGAGGGTTCTCTTTTCACCACACCCTCTCCAGCATTTATTGTTTCTAGATTTTTTGATAATGGCCGTTCTGACTGGCATGAGGTGATACCTCATTGTAGTTTTGATTTGCATTTCTCTAATAATTAGTGATGTTGAGCATCTTTTCATGTGTCTCTTGGCCATCTGTACGTCTTCCTTGGTGAAATGTGCAAAACCTTTTTGCTGTGCAAAAGCTTTTAAGTTTAATTAAGTCCCATTTGTTTGTCTTTATTTCCATTACTCTAGGAGGTGGGTCAAAAAAGATATTGCTGTGGTTTATGTCAAAGAGTGTTTTTCCTATGTTTTCCTCTAAGAGTTGTATAGTGTCTGGTCTTACATTTAAGTCTTTAATCGATTTGGAGTTTATTTTTGTGAATGGTGTTAGGTAGTGTTCTAATTTCACTCTTTTACATGTAGCTGTTCAGTTTTCCTAGCCCCACTTATTGAAGAGGCTGTCTTTTCTCCACTGTATGTTCTTGCCTCCTTTGTCGTAAATTAGGTGCCCATATGTGCATGGGTTTATCTCTGAGAATTATATCCTGTACAATAGATCTGTATTTCTGTTTTTGTGCCATTACCATACTGTCTTGATTACTGTAGCTTTGTGGTATAGTTTGAAGTCAGGGAGCCTGATTCCTCCAACTCCATTTTTCTTTCTCAAGATTGCTTTGGATATTCGGGGTCTTTTGTGTTTCCATACGAATTGTAAAACATTTTGTTGTAGTTCTGTGAAGAATGCCATTGGTAGTTTGAAAGAGATTGCACTGAATCTGTAGATTGCTTTGGGTAGTATAGTCATTTTCACAATATTGGTTCTTCCAATACAAGAACATGGTATATCTCTCCATCTGTTTATGTCATCTTTGATTTCTTTCCTCAGTGTTTTATAGTTTTCTGAGTACAGGTCTTTCGCCTCCTTAGGCAGGTTTATTCCTAGGTATTTTATTCTTTTTGTTGCAGTGGTAAATGGGAGTGTTCCCTTAATTTCTCTTTCTGATTTTTTGTTGGTGGTGTATAGGAATGCCAGAGATTTCTGTGCATTAATTTTGTATCCTGCAAGTTTACCAAATTCATTGATTAGTTCTAATAGTTTTCTGGTGGCATTTTTAGGATTTTCTATGTATAGTGTCATGTCATCAGCAAACAGTGACAGTTTTACTCCTTTTCCAATTTGTATTCCTTTTATTTATATTTCTTCTCTGATTGCTGTGGCTAGGACTTCCAAAACTATGTTGAATAAGAGTGGCGAGAGTGTACATCCTTGTCTTGTTCCTGATCTTAGAGGAAATGCTTTCAGTTTTTCACCATTGAGTATGATGCTTGCTGTAGGCTTGTCATATATGGCCTTTATTATGTTGAGGTAGGTTCCCTCTATGCCCATTTTCTGGAGAGTTTTTATCATAAATGGGTGTTGAATTTTGTCAAAAGCTTTTTCTGCATCTATTGAGATGATCATATGGTTTTTATTCCTTAATTTGTTAATGTGGTGTATCACATTAATTGATTTTCATATATTGAAGAATCCTTGCATCCCTGGGATAAATCCCACCTGATCATGGTGTATGATCCTTTTAATGTGTTGTTGGATTCTGTTTGCTAGTATTTTGTTCAGGATTTTTGCATCTATGTTCATCAGTGATATTGGTCTATAATTTTCTTTTTTTGTGGTATCTTTTTTCTGGTTTTAGTATCAGGGTGATGGTGCCTTCGTTGAATGAATTTGGGAGTGTTTCTCCCTCTGAAATTTTTTGGAAGAGTTTGAGAAGGATAGGTGTTAGCTCTTCTCTAAATGTTTGATAGAATTTGTCTGTGAAGCCATCTGGTCCTGGACTTTGGTGGTTGGAAGATTTTTAATTACGGTTTCAATTTCATTACTGTGATAGGTCTGTTTTTATTTTCTAAGTCTTCCTGGTTCAGTATTGGAAAATTGTACCTTTCCAAGAATTTGTCCATTTCTTTGTGGTTGTCCATTTTATTGACATAGTTGTTTGTAGTAGTCTCTTATAAACCTTTGTATTTCTGCAGTGTCAGTTGTGATTTCTCCTTTTTCATTTCTACTTTTATTGATTTGCATCCTCTCCCTTTTTTTCTTGATGAGTCTGGCTAAGAGTTTATCAATTTTGTTTATCTTCTCAAAAAACCAGCTTTTACTTTTATTGATCTTTGCTATTGTTTTCTTTGTTTCTATTTCATTTATTTCTGCTCCAATCTTTATGATTTATTTCCTTCTACTGACTTTGGGTTTTCTTTGTTCTTCTTTCTCTAGTTGTTTTAAGTTCAGGGTTAGATTGTTTATTTGAGATTTTTCTTGTTGCTTGACAGTGAGATTGAATTGCTATAAACGTCCCTCTTAGAACTGCTTTTGCTGCGTCCCACAGGTTTTGGGTCGTCGTGTTTTCATTGTCATTTGTTTCTATGTGTTTTTTTGTTTCTTCTTTGATTTCTTTAGTGATCTCTTGGTTATTTAGTAGTGCACTGTTTAGCCTCCATGTATTTGTTTTTTACAGTTTTTTCTCCTGTAATTGATTTCCAGTCTCATAGCATTGTGGTCAGAAAAGATGCTTGATACAATTTCAATTTTCTTAAATTTTCCGAGGCTTGATTTGTGACCCAAGATGTGATCTATCCTGGAGAATGATCCATGTGTACTTGAGAAGGAAGTGTATTCTGCCAGTTTTGGGTGGAAAGTTCTATAAATATCGGAGCAAATGCCCTCTGCTCCTCTCCCGTTCCTCCTGGACGGCCCCTCCTGCCTGCCACTCCTGATCTCCCCAGCCTCCCTCCTATGCCCCCAAGGACCCATGTGGCCTGAAGGGGGCTTTGGAAGGCAGGGGACCGGCCTAGGAGCTCAGCAGGCCCCCCGGGCCCCAGTGAGCAGGGCAGTCACCCTCTGCTTGTATCCCTTTCCTCCCGGAGAGTCCCTCCCACCTGCCCCTCCTGATCTCCCCGGCCTCAGGGTCACCGATCCTGTCTGGCGTCCACTTCTCCTCCCCCTTCGGTGCCCCCATGTCCTACCAGTTCACTCTGGGGTTCCTCCCATCTCCTTGGGTGTCAGAGTCCCCACCAGCGGCTGCCAGGTGCCCTAGTTGTGGGGAGACGCTAGCTCCGCATCTTCCCACACCGCCATCTCGACTCTGCCTCTGGCCCTGGAAAATTAAGTGGAAATATAGTTTTAAGCTACAGGGACTTTAAGGCAGTTTCTCAATCATCTTTTCTCATCAGTTATCCTCATTCCTGGATTTTAAAAAATTTTGGTATATCAAATTTCCCTGAAGAGGGGCACACCTATAGGATGTTTTTTTTTTGGGGGGGGGGACTTTTAATTATAAAAGCATTTCAAATATAGCAAAAAGTTACCAGAATAGTATGAGCTACCCTGATGCACAAATACACCTGTGTTTTTAATTACACTAATTAGATACATAAGATACATAATCCTTAGGTATAAGAATTAAATATTAATGGAATGGTCCCCCCCTTTTTTCTTTTGAGTGTGTGTTTTCTGTGTTCATGTAAATTCCATGGAGATGCTAAACATACATTTCTTGAGTTTTTTGATGCTCCAAGTTCTGTGCTAAGCATTGTCTTGTCCGATATAATTGTCCTTATATGATTTAATCCTCATTGCCCTCTGGGAGCCTGGTAACTTTCTTAAGGCGGAGCAGCCAACAGCAGAGCTAGGATTCCCGCTCAGACTCTGTGAGTTCAAATTCTGAGTCCCTGGAATATCATCATCTCACACTGTATGTCAGGACCTTCCTGGACCACAGGAAAGACAGAGGACTGATGTTTTGAGAGGAGAGTTGTTTTCCGCACATCTGGAAGTAAACCAAAGACACACACAGTGGGAAAGACAGGAAACAGATCAGTGTTTGCCAAACTCCACCTCTTCAGACTTGGATATGGACCGTCCTGCAGACTTGGTCCTCCAGATCAGAATCAGTGCATGTCACCAAGACGTTTCCTGGGATGGTGATTTTTATCAAACATAAAGAATCAGCCAGGGCTTCCCTGGTGGCGCAGTGGTTGAGAGTCCGCCTGCCGATGCAGGGGACACGGGTTCGTGCCCCAGTCCGGGAAGATCCCACATGCCGCGGAGCGGCTGGGCCCGTGAGCCATGGCCGCTGGGCCTGCGCGTCCGGAGCCTGTGCTCCGCAGCAGGAGAGGCCACAGCAGTGAGAGGCCCGCGTACTACAAAAAAAAAAAAAGAATCAGCTGGAGCTCTGAACACAGAGAGCTTGAGGACCACCGCTCTGGGGGGCAGCAAGACCCTGAAAAGCAAGGGCTCTTCTTCATTCGTTTTTCTGTCTTGGTGGTCCTGATCCGCTGGTCGTTCAGCTGTTGGAGCTGCCATGTCACCTCTGTCTTTGAGATTGCCATCAGCAGGATTCTCGTACATGCAGCAAATATTATAAGTCCTTTCTGGGCATTTTAGTACATTCATTCACTCCAGAGGTGTTTTTTGAACACCTACTATGTACTAGTTTGGGGATCTAGCACTGAAGGCAGGCGAAGGCTCTTTGCTCATACAAACTCAACAGATGAATGAGTGAGCAAGACACAAGTTAGAGATTAGTGATTAGTTTACCTAGTTATAACTAGGTAAAGCCATAGAGGAGGACTGGGGATGAGAGTAGGCTAATCTGATTTGGGGGTTCCGGAACACCCTTAATAGAATCTGAGGCCTGAATTGCTAGAGGCAGCCAAAGGGGTGCTGGAAAGCAAGAGGATCAGGCAAGGGGAACAGCAAATGCCCAATGCCACTTTGACAGAGTCAAAAAACAGAAAGATAGGAGATGAAACTGAATGGCATGGGTTCAGAGCGAAACCTGATGAGGTTGGACAGGTGGGCCTTACAGCCCAAAGTAAGACATTTGGAATTTCTGAGTGTATTGGGCAGCCACTGAAGGGCTTTAGGCAGGACAGAGACCCCTTCAGATCTGCTGTCCCTCAGAGTGGATGCTAGTCATTCCCTGCTGCTCGGTACCAGTGCCGCTCAGAACCACGACAGTTGTGTATTACATTCAACATAGATTCACTGAGCATCTTTTGTCTGTCAGATGTAAATTGGGTGCTGAACTTTAAAGGTGAATAAGAGGCAAGGTGGGGCGTAGGATGAACTGGGAGATTGGGATTGACATATATATATTACTATGTATAAAGTAGATAATTAATGAGAGCCTACTGTACAGCACAGGGAACTCCACGCAGTGCTCTGTGGTGACCTAAATGGGAAGGAAATCTAAAAAAGAGGGGATATACGTATACGTATAACTGATTCACTCTGCTGAACAGCAGAAACTAACACAACATTGTAAAGCAACTATAGTCCAATAAAACTTAATTTAAAAAAAAAAGAAAGATGAATAAGAGGCAGTACCTGGCCTCGAAAGACTCCTGCCTGGAGAGTGTGTCTGTCGTCCTCTGCCGTGTGTTTCCCTTATGCAGGAAAGCATGCTTCTGCAATTGCTGGAAACATTTTTAAGGATTTCCTTTTTGTGAGTTACTTGAGGGTCTTGATTCTTCTGATTCTTGATTCTTTCTTTGGCATCAGCTCACCGGTGGCAAATGTTTATCCTTTGAGGATGGACTTAATTTTGGGGGAAGTGGCCGAAAGTTGTTTCAAGTCTAGTCTAATGAACAAAGCAAGGGATCGGGACTTCCCTGGTGGTGCAGTGGTTAAGAATCCACCTGCCAGTGCAGGGGACACGGGTTCGAGCCCCGGTCCGGGAAGATCCCACATGCCATGGAGCAACTAAGCCCATACGCCACAACTACTAAACCAGCGCTCTAGAGCCCGCGAGCCACAACTACTGAGCCCGTGTGCCACAATTACTGAAGCCCCTGCGCCTAGAGCCTGTGTGCAGGAACAAGAGAAGCCACCATAAAGAGAAGCCCTCGCAGGGCAGCTAGGAGCAGCCCCCGCTCGCCACAACTAGAGAAAGCCTGTGCACAGCAACAAAGACCCAACATGGCCAAAAGTTAATTAATAAATTAATTAATTTTTAAAGAAATGAAGTAAGGGATCGATGTTTTATAAAACAAGCAAATAAACACACAGGGCTAATGTTTGAAGGTGGCTTCTAAAATGGCCTAGGATGCCATTGTATCAAATTGTCAAATTATCAGATATCAAATTATCAAGGAGAAGTTTCTAAAACATAAAAGTGTTTAGACTTTTGGGACATCCATGTCAGCTGGGGAAAATCTGTATTTGGGGGTAACTTTGCCTCTTTCAATGGCAACTTTCAATTCTCCAAATTCCATTCCCTCTTTCAGCCCACCCAACTTCCTGTTCCTTGATCAGGGTGACATGAGTCTGATGTCCTTTTAATATAGAGGTGTGGATGTTGATTTTCATATTTGTACATGCTTTTGTTGAGGCTCCTTGAATCTTATTGCAAAGACCCAAGGTTATCCTGTTCAGCTGCCTATATCCTTATAGGATATTCATGGTCAGACCATGGAATCTACATAACTGGAAAATTTAAATCTATTTATACTAAAGAAAAAAAAAATCTAGGCCTGGAGCTTTTAAAAAATAAACATTACTTCCATCCCATTGTACAAAAATGCATTTGAGGTGGTCGTCATTTTATTTAGGCCATGGTCTTCTGAGACTTGGGACAAAAATATATTTTTTTCCATCTTATGGAAATGTATGCAAATTTTTAAAGCATGCATGCATGTATTACACACTTTATAAATTCAAGTAATAGAAATGTTTGTGTGTATAAATAGAATAAGGAGTATACATTTTGTATAAAGTAACCTCTTTGGTATTTGTTTACCCTGATTTTTTGATTTATGAGTCGTCATTGCTCACTACAGAAGAAGAAAAATAAATATGCAAAACACTGGTAGACTTTTAATGGGGTTACTTCCCATCTTAACTCAGTGTTTCTCCACCGAAACTGACCTTGAAATTGGTTTTTAAATACAAGTCAAAATATGCAAATTCCAGAGTATCAGGATCAGTATCCCATGTTGGGAGTTCTTTCAAAATCACATTTTTATATCGTTTGCATCTTACATCCTGTGCCTTATCTGCCTCTTAATCCATTAGTATCTGAGTGGTGGGTATAAGGGTTTTCTCAAATGCAGTAATCACCACTGAAGTTAAAACACCACTAAATATACGCATGCATGCTTTTTCTTTCTTTCTTTTAAATTTGACTTTATTTCCTTTGTACTGAACATGAAGCACTTCATGCCCAGTGGGTTTAATTTCTTTCTTTTTTCAGTCTCCCTGACACCAGGGCACTATGTGTCATCTTAGTGTCCCCTTCAGACTGTTTCTCAGAGTCTGTCATGAGAATGAGTTGATCCCAGTCTGACATACAACTTCAGTCTGAGAAGATGCATCCATCGTGTGTATTTGTAGTCACCCCTCGTGTCTGTGCTGTCCATTTCATTGGCTCCCAAGGAAGTCTCTTCTGTCCCCTGCTCATATTTCATACTGGTCTTCTGGAGCCTGCATGGCCTTGACATGTATATATCACTTCCCTCCTAGTTATGGCCAGAGAAACTCACAACCGTGAATTTCACTGAAGTTTATGATTGGTTCCCGACTGGCCCAGAATTCTCTTCTGGATGCATGCTTGCCGTTAGATAAACAAGCAGATATACTGAACCGGTGCGTGAATGAGTAGAAAATACCCCAGTTCCAAAGGATAAATCCATCATGGGGTGGAGAGGGGATTCAGGCAAAACATGTGGTTCTGCAGTCGCTTGGAGGATTGGGCCCATGCTATAATTAATGCCTCTAGCAGTAAAAGGACTTTAGGGATGTCGTGCATGTCGATTATTTCTTCATTTTGTTTATCCAAGTGTCCCCGCCTTGGAAGCTCTGTGGCCATTGCCAAAGAAAGCCCTGGAGATGGCGTGTTAGCTGCCGCTCCTTTGTAAGGGCGTCATTACCTCGCTCACTCCAAAGTCCTTTTTTTGTGTGTATCAATAGAAGATGAAAACATTACTGGATTCAGGAGTTCATAGTAGTCCTGTGTGTGGCTGGGGACGAGGGGGATGGATTTATGAAATGGACCGTTTCAAATGGCATTATCTTCCCACAGTGAGGTACACCTTTCATAAATCATGGGTGAGTGCTCAGAAAACAGAGCATTTGTTATTCCTGCACTGCATTGTGTTTGCATCCCCCATCATCAGAGGAAAAGAAGAAATTCTCGGATTTCCTTTCCAGGGTTTGAAAAGGCAATTAATCCCCTTAGAGTGAAATTATAAAAAGAGGAAGAAGAAATGTAATAAAATAAAAGAATACTTTGTGTAAGTTCAGGATTGTGCTTTTACTAGTTTGTTTTTTTTTAATCGTGGTGATTTTTTTTTTTGGCCTGCTAATTTGGGCCTTAATTTAATTATGGCATTAATTAAGTTCTTTGGTTTTATTTTTCCCTGAAAACATTGTGCCATATTCTGTAGGGTAATACAGATGAATGTGGCTGAGCTGGGAAAGCACATGGGTGGGAATATTGACTAAGCTTTTCTCTCTCTCTCTCTGCCTTTCCCTGTGTAGAGGCTGGTGGGTAATTATGCTCTCGTATGCCTAAACCCAAATTAGGTATGATTGTGTCGTTCACATGGAGAGTCCCTTCTTTTCTGGTAGCCTCAGTGTCATTTGCAAGGAAAAGCAAAGTGGATCCTTCTTTGTGTGTCCTTGGCATAAGCTACCTGGTAAGAGTCAGTTCCCCATAAAAAATTAGGTTTCTTAAATAATTCAAGCTGCTTCCTGCACTGCTATAGCCCATCTTGTATCTTCCATGGTATGAAGTTCCACATCCTGCTTGAAAGTAAGAGTCTCCAGAACAGTCTACCCTGCCTCTAAGGTTCCTCTGACGTCCCGGACGACAGTCTGGGGGCAAGTTCTGATAATGTATGATGGCAGTTTGGAAAGTTTTGAGAATAAGCCTACCTCCACCACTACAGGGTGCCCCCAGCCCCCCAAAAAAATATAACATAAGAAAAAATGGACCTCTCTAACTTTGGGAAGGTGGGGCAGGGGGAGAATGAATAAAACTTTGCCAAAATATATTATTTCAGAAAAAAGTTAACGTTTTAAAGGTTTGCACCACGTTTTTTCACACATGTGACATGCCAAGATAAAATTGAATTGAACCAACACTTAAGAGGACCTCGAACTTGACTAACTGAGCTAAATGGTCATCATAAGACATGGGGGGAAAACATCTTATTTTTGAGATATTTTGAGACATCGTTGTTCAGGCAGACTTGAGCTAGAAACTGAGAAATCTATTCACTCTCTTCCCTCTGGTTACCTGGAAGGAATTAATGGCATTAATGCCAAATTCCATGGCTGAGGTCTTAGGTCAAAACCAGCTCTTCAGAACGAGACGTTCTTTGCCTGTCCCTGTTCTATCTGCCTTCCCCACTCTTTTCACCCAAAGAAGTCAGATGTTTCTTTGCACATATCATATAGAACAGCCTGGGATTTGTACCGACATACCTCGGCTTAAAGCCTGCCTTCATTTTTCCTTACCTCTCTTGCGTACATTTCCTATTTTGTAAAATGATGACAACCATTCAGAATTCCTTTAAAGATTCAGCTGGATAAGGAATCAAGATGGCAGCACACAATAGGCACTTAAAACAGATCATAGTTACCACTTATTGAGGACTTTCTATGTGACTTGCCTTTGGTTTTGCCCTTCATAAGCAACCTCTCCCTTTTTCTCTTTTATCGTCAAAACGATCCTGTGACATAGGCTTTATTGTGCCCATTTTCTAGATGAGGAGACTAAGTACAGGCAGTAAGTCACTCATCCAATAAAAATCAAGCCCAGGATCCAAACCCTGATCTCTTTGCCATGAAAGGTTGTACTCTTACTGACAACATGTTTCTCTCCCATCGCCCTACCCCTGGGAATGCAAGTCCACTACCCCAGGTCAGATAACCTGTCCAGCCCGGGAGAACACCAGAGGGAGAAACAAGAAAGACCTGGGCACATGAATTTCAAGTGCAGCAGCCCTGCCAAGACTCAAGCTTCCTACAGCTCCCTTTCTGGATTCCACCATGTGAAGGGAAACACCCACCACAGATCACTGCTCGGTGGGGTCACCAGCCCTGTGATGGCCCAAAAGAGTTAGTGTAGCTTCTGAAAGGGTGGCAGGTGGGCCCTGAGATGAAGCATCAGCCATGTGGAACCCAGGATCTTTATCAGCTAAGCCCTGCATCGCTGATGTCCACTGTCATTTCAGAGGCCTGATTTCCTCTTGTTCAAGGGTCTCTTTCCCGGTCCTTGGCCAGATATTTAAGAAGCTCATCGAGAGAAGGAGGTTGGAAGAAAAAAACAAAACCCAGGGATCTATTGATTTCTGAGAATGCTTCCCGAGTTTCTCTGGGCTGTGGTACTGGGAGCCCATGATGAGATTATTGTTGAGTTTGGATTGATTTTTTTGTCTCAAGACTCAGCACAAAACAACCCTTCCTCTGGGTAATTTTTTCTCTTCCCCCTTTTCAGATGGAATTGACCGCCATGATGGAGATTCTCTTTACTTTTTCAGCTTCTCCCTTTCCAGCCTCTCTCTCATGGAATTGAAATGATTTCCTGTCTCTTTCGTCTACTAGACTGTGAACTGCTTGAAGACAGGAACTGTCTTCCCTTTGCTCAAGAAACGTTTGTTGCCTCAGTCAGGAGAATCAATTTTTAAACAGGGGATGAGAGCAAAGAGCACAATGGTATTAAAACCTAGAGCATCTTCTACTACAAGATGCGGCCGTTGAGGTACCTTATCTTCCATATTTGATTTGTCCTTGATGTAGCCAAATCAAGTTGTAGTAGTGAGTTTGGTAAGTGCTCTGAATTCAGTGATTTTTTTCCTCATTTGGAACTAATGTTGAGTCACCAATCTAATTGCCGTGGAGAGTTTCAAGGAGATGGGCATTGCATGGCACAGTGTCTGGGGCAGGCCACCTTGAGACATCCTTAGATTACACTTCTGCTTTTTTTTTTAATAAATTTATTTATCTATTTATTTTTATTCTTACTTATTGATTTTTGGCTGCAGTGGGTCATCGTTGCTGCCCGCGGGCTTTCTCTAGTTGCTGCGAGCGGGAGCTGCTCTTTGTTGCAGTGTGTGGGCTCGCTGCAGTGGCTTCTCTTGCTGCGGAGCATGGGCTTCAGCAGGTGTGGCATGAGGTTCTCGGTAGTTGTGGCTCACAGGCTCTAGAGCACAGGCTCAGTAGTTGTGGCACACGGGCTTAGTTGCTCTGTGGCATGTGGCATCTTCCCAGATCAGGGCTTGAACCCATGTCCCCTGCATGGGCAGGCAGGTTCTTAACCACTGCACCACGAGGGAAGTCCTACACTCTCCTTCTGAGCGTGACTCCTGACTCTTGCAAATAAGTGATCATGGTCCTGTAGGGGAAGGTGGAAAGACACCCTGACATTACCACATTGCCATTTCCCTGATAATTCAACTGGATTCAAACACAGGAGGGAAAGTCTAATTGAAAAACCTTTGCCTGCATGTGTAGAACAAGTAGTAATACAGTAATAAGGGGACCAGTTCCTCTTTCCTTTCCTGTGAAATATCAAGGTGTCCTCAGGTGAGTCCTCATTTTAAAGGGTGACCTCAAGAAGTGGACATCTTTTGGAACAAAGAAGCAGTTTGAATTGAGAATTTAAGTCCGTCGTTTGGTTGATTTTCTTAAATATATAATCTCAACCTTCAGAGGAAGACTATTTGTCCGTATACTTGTGAAATTCACCCTTTGCTTCATTGTAATCCATCTGAAGCTTCCATGCCAAAAAGATCAAACTCAAGTTTCAGAGTCTATACCCTGACCAAAAGTTTGTGTTTTTGTTTGTTTTACTCCTTTTTCATCTTCTTTTTAAAATTGAAGTCTAGTTAATTACAGTATTGTGTTAGTTTCAAGTGTTCAGCAAAGTGATTCAGTTATACTCCTGTTTTTTGGGGGGTTTTTTTGTTTGTTTTTTTGTGTGTTTTTGCGGTGCACGGGCCTCTCACTGTTGTGGCCTCTCCCGTTGCGGAGCACAGGCTCCGGACGCGCAGGCTCAGCGGCCATGGCTCACGGGCCCAGCCGCTCCGCGGCATGTGGGATCTTCCCGGACCGGGGCACGAGTCCGCATCCCCTGCATCGGCAGGCGGACTCTCAACCACTGCGCCACCAGGGAAGCCCTCCTGTTTTTTTTTTTAAATCTCTTTTTGGTGATACTGTTACTCCTTAAATACCCTGCTAATCCTTCCCAAATATCCTGTGGCCTTTTCATCTTAATAGTTTCTCCCCCTTCTCGTTCATTTGGTTGTGTTCCCTGTTTGATGGGACTACTGGTTTTATTTCTAAGAATTTTTTTTAAGTTGGCATCTTTTTTTGACCCTCCTGGTGTGCCCCTCCCCCGCCATTGTCTTACCATACCTTTGACTTGTTTCATTCATTACTTTCCAAAATCCTGAAAATTCTCTTTCTTCAGGCCTCATTGTATATGTGTGCTCTGTGCTTCGTAGACAGAAGCTGGCTTTAATTAATAGGGGCTGAACCTTGTATGTGGTCGGGGGGAAGTTATCTCAGACTCTTGACATGGGGGCCAGTCCTGGCTCTTACCTTAACTTCCCTTGTGACCTTGAACCTGTCATTTCATCTCTCCATCTATCCATTTTCTCACCTGTCCCTTCAGGCTAATTAATACCTGTCCTACCTTCCTCGTGGGCTTGTTGGACAATTCAAGGAGCAGCTAAACTGTAGAGCCCTTTTCAGCTAAGCTGTGCTCTGGAAACACGCGGCCATCTAATCGAGCCCCTAAATGAGGTGATTCTTCAAGAAATTCTTCAGATTACTGATTTGACTTTCTTCCTTCCTCCACTCCAAGAATGCCAAGACAGTTCAGCCTGTTTTCTCCTTCTGTATTTGAAGGAGGGGTCAGGGAGCTCTTAGATCGACAGAAGACAGCTAAACTCATTTTTGCGCGTATTTACACAATGAAGAGATTTCAGCGATCGGCCCAGAAGAGGTACTTTCTCTCCCTCTTCATCCCGGGGCACTGGAGAAATATAACGATTCCATGTCTCTACCCTGCTGACGTGTCACTGGCCTGGGAAACTGGGTGGTGCCTTTATTTATCAGAGTGTCGGGGGGCCATGTGGATGAAGTGGTCCACGGAACTTGGCAGTGGGCCTTGGGGGAACTCTAGCGCGAATCCAGATTCTGATGTGAGAACCACAGTGCGGAAGGGGCGGCGGTGGGGGGCAAGGGTGGAGGTTGTTAACGATGACCTCCTCCAAGTTGGTAGGATGGTTTTCCTTCCTGGAAGAGTCACATGAACTAAAGCTTTAGGAATCGCCAACGCAGACATTAAATATGGATCCTGAAGTGGGGATTTCTCCCTCGCTCCCAGTTATGTCTTTGCCCCCATAAACGGGTAGGTTAAAAAAAAAAAAGTTCTTTTTAAAATGTCTTACTGCTCAGTAAATCGCTGTGGAGAAAAAGGGGGGGGGCGGGAAGGAAGGCACAGGAGTCTCCCATTAAAAATAGATCAAAAAAGTCCCCAAAAGAAGAGCCTGCACAACAATGAAATAAATTAGGATCATACAACTGGAGGCCTGCAAATGAGTTTGTTAAATGTTACATTTTCTCAAGCCAGTTAGATTTCTAACTTCCTGTTTCTGCCCAAAGCAATAAAAGCAGAAACACTGTCATTAGCTTCAAAACCACGTTTTTTAGCCCCTAGCTGCATTTTTTATTATTTTTCTCTTACCCCCTCAGCTGTGTCCCTGCATTTATTACAGCACAGGTGCATTTTGCTCTGGAATGTTGAAAGCAGCTAGGAAATGCTCTCTTTTGTCTGCTTGCAGGAGCGTGGTGTCACATCGAGCCAGTGCAGACCTGGGTGGGAACCTTTAGGCTGGAAAGCTCTTCCGCTGGTGGGTCGCCTGTTCGGGCTTTTCAGGGTGGCTCCCTATAACGCTGGAGTGTCTTTGCATTCCACACTGTGATCAGATGACCCAGGATCATAATAAACCAGAGGATTATCCCTTGCATTTTTCAATAAAGCAATTGCTTTATCCCCTCCCTGAGCCCCTTAAAAAGAGCCAGAAAGAATGTGACACCTAGATGCTATTTAGAACCATTTTTACCTCTTGCCTCTAGGGCCGAAATCGGAAACCCAATTTTAGACGCATAAAAGCCAAACTCTGTGATTAAGAAGGCCCTAAATAAAATATTCCGGGGCAGCTCCAGAGTGTTCTCCGAATGCGTTCAGGTTGATTGACTTCACTGTGGATATTTAATTATGTCACTGAAAAAATACCAGCAATTAAATCACTATGTCTTAGGCGCGTTGGGCCCAAGGACATTCTAGAGGAAGTCAAAGGCAGAGGGAGGAAGGAACTTAAGACATGCAAGACCGAGGGCTAACTAGCCGGCAGGGCTGGTTTCGGGGGAGGCATGCAGGCTTCACAATTAGATGGAACGGGGTTTAGATCCATCCTGGAGGCTGTGTCATCTCGCATTCGCTGCTCAACCTCTCTGAGCGTAATTTGCTGCCAATGGGAACAGTCATGCCTGCCTCACTGTTGGGAAACTTAGAGCACGGCGTTGTGCTCAAAAGGTGGCAAGTAGGAGGCTTGTCTGCAAACAGTGGCAGTGGTAGCCCTTGTTTATTCACGGTTGCTGTTCAGGAGACCCGTCACCATGCCCCCAAAAGATGGTCTGACCTTGGCCCGGTGACGCTTTGGCCTTAGGAGACCCTGAGCAGAAAACCCGTCTGAGCCGCACTGTGCTTAGACTTGGGACCCACTGGCTGCTGTGAGATAATCAATGGATGAGTTGTTTGGGGTTGATGGTAATTTCTATGGCCGTGATACCTTGCTCCTGGGCCTTCCCCCGGCTGGGTCTCCGCGTCCGTCTGTTGAGCTCGCTTCGCGGTACTTTTCAGCCTCTTGCCTCTTTCCCCTCCCAAGAGAACCAGCTTTCCTCGTTCAGTCGAATTGCTTTTGTTTGATTATGAGCACGTTCAGAGTCATATTCAGCCTAATTATTGCTTTTGACGAACCTCACCGCATAATGTTGTATGTCATGCTGTACTACTTTTAATTTCACAGATGAACACATTTCTATTCTTTGAATCCCCCCTCTCTAAGTCTCGTGTTAACTCCATCTGGACAAAGCGTTGAGGTATAGGGATGGCTTCTTCCAAGCCGCGTGCCACGGCTGCTCTAGGTTCACCCCAAGGGACACAAACACAAGGAGAAAGTTTCCCTCTTGAGTGATGAAAGCCTCATGGCGTTGAGTTCACTGTGCGGGCCTGAGAAATCTCAGGTGTACCTTCCCCGTGTCACTCCACATCTGTGTAACTTTTTGGCCCTCGTCGGACTTTCTTAATAGTCACAGCAGTATTGATTGTTTAATCATATGCCAGGCAGGGGACCTGCGAAGGGCTTTTCATGCATTACTTAACTGAATTATCATGCTCCCATTTGGCAGGTGGGAGCACTGAGGCTTGTAGATTTCCCAAGCAGCTCAAAGTATAATCCAGCACGTAAACTCAGGCAATGACATTAGAAAGCATGTTCTTAACCACGAATACGGCCTATGTTTTTGTTTTGGTTTGGTTAAAAAAGAGATACAACTGATAGCTTATAGCGGACCTGTCTCATCCATCGTTTCCTAAGACTCCTTCCCAGTCTTTTCCCAGTCTCCTTCTCCAGCCCAAATGAAGGATACAGTGTGTGTGTGGTGGGGACAGTAGAGAGTAGTTCTACTGTCCCCACCATTGACTGACTAACCCCATCCTGTCCTTCCACAGAGGAGAGTTACTCAATGGTTATTTCCTTGAGGAAAAAGGAAGAGAAAAGTGGGCCACTTTTCAGTGTTTGTTACTGCAAAAGGACAGTGGCCTCCCATTGTTCTGAGAGGAAGGGGCTTGTCTGTCATCCCCTCCTGATGAAATAGGGTGTTAGATTGGGAAGCAAAGTGACAGTGGATACACTTGAATTTGAGAAGAGACAAAGCAGAACCCTGGCTGTTCTAGGTCTAATTGTTTTCTATTCAGACACACCACGCATGCAGACACATGCGCACACGTATACACACGTAGACAGACCCAGGTGTTTGGTAATCACGTCTGTGAATTTCTAAACCCATGAATGATTAGACTTAAAATGACTTCCGTTATGTGAGGTAAAAACTTCGAGCTGGGATCCTTCATCCTTGGGTCCCACTTTCTGCGAGCATTTTAATAATGGTTTTTCTTAGACACTTGGAAAGCTAAAATTGGCAGTTTTCAAAAGAAATCTAAAATGATCTACTGGCATCATGCCCAGGACTTTGGAAACGAAGAAGCTTGACACCTTTGGGGAAAACCAGACTTTCACGGTTACGGCTCTGATTATCTCATATTATAGAGCGAGCGAGGTGTTTGCCGGGGGTTAGCTGAAGGCCCAGCGCTGTGCTGCGGAGAGTTCCTTCCAGCCCTACTTAAACACCTCCCTTGATTTCATCCCCAGTTAGCCTCCTCACAGGCCACAAGTGGTTAGAGTGGCAACAGTTATAGCAGGGCAGTGATGAGAAGCGACCAGATGAGACTGAATTTCTTTAAATTTTATTTTCAATTGTGAGTGACAATAAACCCACCGTAAAACAGCTTAGGCCAAAAAAAAAGGGGGGGGGGATTTGTTGGTTCCTGGAACTGGGAAGCTGAGGGGCAGACCTGACGTGGTTTGACCCAGGTGATCAAAGGACCCTGCCATCATGGTATTTCACTCCGTCCTTCAGCTGTGCTTTCCTCTGTGCAATCATCACTGTCAGACAGGGTCAGTCCAGGAAGGCAGAGGTGGCCACCGTGAGCCTACATCCCTCATGTTCAAGGAGCTGGGGGGAAAGAGCATCTCCTTCCCAGGAGTTCCAGAAAGTCCCACGTCTGACTCTCTCGTTGGCCCCTAGTGGGTCATATGTAAATTTCTGAGCCAGTCGTTGTGACCTCTCTGGACCTGGGACGAATGCCACTTTGGCACGGCAGGATGGGACCAGCTAGACCCAAGCCATATAGACTTGAGGGGGATGGAGTAAAGAAGGCATGTTATGGCTGGAAGAAAGCAGGATGGATATTAACAAGATAAAAACAACAGGTCTCCATTACGGCAGCTATACCGCAACAGCGATACCCATCCCAGGAGGCGGTGGCCATCTTAACTTGATGTTGGTCTTGCTCTAGAATCATCCCCAGTGGAACCGGAGATCATCCTACTTGGGAGACAGTTGTCCCTTGTACCTGGGAACCAGGTGATGGGAGCACCAGGCATGGGCCCATGGAAGGGAGTAGAGAAAGGGACATTCACATGTTCCTGAAGGGGGCCAGTCAGGAGTGCAGATGTCAGGACCGGTCAGAGCAGGATAAGGGGCAGTTCCTGGCACCAGCACGCCAAGGGCAGGTAGCAGCATCCTTCCCCTGGGAGGGTATGGCGGGGGACAGTTGAAGCCGGCAGGGAGTGGTTCCCTTCTGCAAACTATTTTTCAAACACAGAGTGATCTTCTTGAAACTCAAACCAGAGTGTGCCTTGCCCACGCCTCCCACCCTCAGTTAAACCACACCAATGATTTTCTGTTACTCTTAGGATAAAGATGGACCCATGAGCAACCCCTATAGCCCCCCATCCAGTGATCTAGCCCCCGCCTAGATGAGACCCCTCTGGTCTCATTTCTCACTCCTCTCACCTTAAGTCTTTGCGCTCTTACCGCATTGACTTTCTCTCAATTTCTAGAACTTACCCTGCTGCCCTCTTCCCCAGGGACTTGACTCACGCTGGTCTCTCCCCTTCTTTGCCTCTACTCGTTCCTTGTATTTTAACCTAATTGTCAGTCCCTCCAGGAAGCCTTCCCTGATTGTGTTCAATCTTCCTGTAAGTTCTTTTAGTTTCACACTTTTTCTCTTGACAGCAATGCACCGAGCTGCGATTTTCCATTTATTTTTGTTTTTATTTAGGAGTTCCCGTTTTCCCCACCAGAGTGTAAGCTCCATAGGTTATGTGTTTATTTTGGTTCCAAACAAACGTTTGGGCAGCAATGTAGCCATAGTTCCCAAACAGAAGGTTCATCAGTCAACAAACATTTACTTAATAAGTGAGGGAGGGAGGGAATAAGGCTGTGCTTCAGAGGTACTTGCTTGGGCTTCCAGAATAATTCTGGAATTGCAGAGGGAAGCAGGAACCAGTGGGTCGCCTGAACCTGCATCTTGGGATGCGTGGCCAGCAAAGACCCACAATTCTCATGACACATTGCTCATTTCCCTGATATTATTTTGTTTCCTTGAAAATCCCCGCACCCACACAGTAGTTGGTGGGGGAGGGACGGAGATAATGGTGGCAGCCGTGAAACTGACCATATACCAACTGAGTTGACTGTTCAATTCAACCACAGATGACCACTCTTGGCTCTCATCTCCTAAGGTAGAACCTTTGGGAAATTCAGCCCTTGTTCTGATCAGACAGGACAGATACAATCCAAGTGTTGTCCTTTGGACCTAGACTGAGCTGAAGTCCATCCTTGGTCCTTGGTCTCTACAGGATCATGGATTTGTGAAATGAATCAGTACTGCAGACACAATTGCAGGGGGATATATTTAACCCACTCTAGGGAAGAGATTCTTCTTAAGGGCTTTGCACACTAACTGTATACAAATAGATGCTGCTAATTGCAAACACAAGATTCCAACCTAGTCATAGAAACCTGTTCATCAACATCCCCTTGAGGACCTCTGCTGTACTCTGTGCCGTTTAAATGGCTGTTTTCTGGTACATACAACCATCTTTCTAACCCCACCCCCCGTTTGCCATTGGCTTTCTCCAGAGATGATCGCCCCAAGTCTCAGAAACTGTCCCTGTCACTTTTGCCTAATGCCCAGCTCAGCCTAGCAGGTACCTCACATCAAAACAGAAACACTTCTTGAAGACCTCCTCTCTGCCAGGCATTGCAATAGGCAATGACAATAGAGACTCCATGCAGGAATGGGTAGACTTTTCTGGAATGCCTTGCCCTCATCACTGTGTCGAATTTGAGCCAGCCAGCCCCCCTGTCCCAGCCCAAATTCCACCTTCTGTGAGGTGTCCAGCTGGAGGTGATCAACCTCCCCTCCACTCTTCTGTGGCATTTTGTCTGCAGCATGTATCTGACACTTTAAACTTTTTGCCTTATATTGTGTTTGTTTTTATTCGTTAACTCAGCAGTCATTTGCTGCTCGCTGCCGAATTAAAGTCCCTGTGGAAGATGCTGCAGGGGACAAAAAGATGGACGCGACACGGCCCTCGCTTTTCACATATTTTTTTCTCCTATTCAGTGGCAACATATGTCAAGGCAAGCACCATATCTTATTCATTTTCTAGTCATCTTTTTTCTTCTTTTTCATCACCCATAAAAAGGCATGGCAGAGTAGGTATTATGGCACATTTTTTCAATGGATGGATGGATGGATGGATGATTGGATGGATTGGCTGGATGCATGAATGGATCCATGGACACATGAGTGGTTGGATGGATGGATAAATGATGCATAGATAGATGAATGGTGAAATTTTTATGTTTTACCGAAAATCCTAGTGGCTTGTTAGAAATAACGTAGTCACCCATACGTCCAATTTCCCTTATATACTTGTGGCACATCATTGAGATGCCAAGGCCATGCCAGCAACTGGAAATACCCATAAGAAGGAACAATTAAGAGGCAGACCTGGCCTCAAGGACCTCTCAGTGTAGGAGCAGAGAGACACATGAGCAAATTCCTGTAATATGGGAGTTCAAGGTGATGATGGGAGCGATAATAAAAATGACAGAAAGCGCTACGTACGGGAGGCACAGATACTTCATCAGTGTGTTCTTTCTTGATCAGGGAACTCTGCAGAGGGATGACAGTCGAAGGCTGTATAGGACTTTTTCCCCGTGGAAAAGAGAGATTTTACAGTCAAGGTCAGAAGGAGAGGCTGTAGGTGTCAGAGGCAGGGGCTGCTTCTGATGGAGCTGGAAAGCTGGTTGTCTAATTATGTTCTGTGTAGCTTCACGAATGGGCTGCCAAAGACTCCTCACGGTCCAGGAGAGATGTTTTCCATGGAAACAGTTGACCCTTGAACAACATGGGTTTAAACCGTGCCAGTCCACTTCTACACGGATTTTTTTCAGTCGTAAACCCTGCTGTACTACACGATCCAAGGTTGTTTGAATCCGCCAGATGCAGAACCTTGGATGTGGAGGAACCACGGATACGGAGGGCCAGCGATAAGTTATATGTGGATTTTCCATTGCCCGGAGGGTCGGCGCCCCTAACCGCTGTCTTGTGCAAGGGTCAGCTGTAGTGTGTCAGTGAAATTGGCCAGGAGGAGCTCTGAGGGGGATGGGGGAGTGCTGTGACACTCGGGTTACACTTGAGGCAAGTGAGAGGTACGAGTTCTAGTGTCCCAGAGAGCTTGGGCCAAAAGAGATTCTATTTTTACTGGGACACGTGAGTATGGATTGTGGTCAGGACAGTACAAAGTTCCCCTTAAGTATGGATACCAGACTGAAGGTATGATAACTAGACGTTTTTACCACCCTAGTTTTCAAATACTCTTTTTATCAAACCCGTTTACACGTTTGAAAATAGATTTTGCCTTTTAGAGCAGTTAGAGGTTTACAGCAAAATTGAGAGAAAAGTATGCCAAGGTCCCATCTACCTCCTGCCCTGCCACGTGCACAAGCTCCCCTGCTGTCACCGTCCCCCACCAGAGGGATGAAACTACACTGTTACATCATGATCACCCAGAGTCCATCCTTTACAGTAACCTTCACTCCTGGTGATGCCCAAGTTATGGGTTTGGACAAATGTATCATGACATGGATCCATCATTATGGTGTCATACAGAGTGGTTTTACTACCCTACAAATCTGCTTTCACTTTTTTTTTTTTAGCATGCATTAGAAATTATTTTCGTGCTTTTGAGTTTTGAAAGTGTGCCACAGACAAGACATATGGGTTCTTCTAAGCATTGCCCCAGATCCTTAGAGAGAAAGAGAACAAACAGGGGATGGGCGGGGGGCTGAAGCCACTTTTGGAAACTGTCAAGGGACAAATGTCAAACACGGGGATTTGAGCTGCTCAAAGTTCTGAGAAAGAGGATGTTTCCTAAAGAAAGTTTGCCATCACTTCTGAATAATTGCCATCCTTCCAAGTTCATGGGTATCTTCAATAAGGACAAATTTGCTGGCAGCTTGAGGGTTCTGTTCAGCCTTAGAGTTGTCAGCACCGTAGTGCTTGTTACCTACGTGCTTTGTTGAATGGACTTACCTGATGTGACGTTTTCTGTCTTCCTTTGTCTCTAAGTGATTTGCTGCTGGGACGATAATAAACACTGTAGGTTTATATTCAGAAAGTCAAATACACCATGAATCTTGCATTCTGAGGTGTTTGCACTTAAAGAGGCAATATTTACTGAGATGGGACACATGACTTTTCCAACAAACCACACCCCGTTCCTTTCTGTGAGGAAACAATTATGTCAAGGTACCGACACACATGACGAGCCGATGAATTCCCTGAGAAAAACTTAGCATCTCGTGATGTTCTTTTGAGATCACTAGGAAGAATTCTATTTGCTTGAGTCGAGGTTCTCTTCTTTTCTTTCTGTTTTTCTCTTTAGCTGTAAAAACAGTCACCAGTGTGAGTGCTGTGGGCTGGAACTTGTCAACAGTCAGTGGCCCACGGTGGAAATAGAGATGTCACCTGTCTTTGGGGCTGAGACACCAGAGCAGGTGTTTCTGTGGGAACGAAGGCCTCCACCACTGCACACCTTTAATCTTGGAATTTCTTTCTGCTGAAACGCCCGTGATTCATAACTCAGTCACGTTGCTGCGAATGTCTCTTCAGACAGATTCCTATCTCTAAGAACTTAAGTCAGGGGATCTTCAAACAGTCTCTTGATTTACGTACGTGAACCTCTCACTCAGGAAAAGAACTTTGATATGGCAAGCATCACCTGAACAGAGGCCCGGAAGAAATAATTAGGACTCTCTTCTCCTTTTTTAATCTCAGAGATTTCCCTGCACCGGTATGGGTGGCCCACACGTGCCTCTGTGAATTTGCAGAGAAGATGGCGGGGAGCAGGGCAGTGGGGGTGTGGCCATGACTAATCCCAGGTGTCCCCTTTCTTTTGTTTGTGCAACAGCTCAGTTTGCTGCAAATCTCAGTGCCCTCTCACTTTCGTTTTACTTAATGTGCTTCTACATTTTCCCAAGGCCTCCTGAGCTGTTTTCTTGCGAGTGGCACGCCTGCCTCAAATAACTAAAATTGCCTGGGTCTTGGAATCTGAGCCTTCATATTCTCCCATCTGTTATTTGGTCCTATTGTTCCTTAACTCGCTCATCATTCAGGTGGTGAAGGAAATTCCATTTGGTCCTTTTAAGACCGCCAGACTCGCTGACTTCAACACTCAGCCCCGCTACTTTGGAGATTTCGGTTCTTTATTGAAATGGTCCTTTTAATGTCATCTTTAATTTAATCAAATGGTGTCATCAGAATAACATTTACTCTATAACTGCAAATTCACTGCATTATTAACTAGTGTAACTAGACAAAAAAGATGGTACAAACCCCTATGGAAATATATACTTACTGTAAAAATGGATACAGTTCATAGATGTTCTGTATTTAATTTGCAGTTTCAAAGCACTCTCCATGGAGAGGTTTTATGGTTCTGAAATAATTTAAAAACACACTCTACTCCAATCCATAGCAGGTAGTTTCTGCCAGTTTGGGAAGTTATGGTGCCTTGTACTTTCTAACGGAAGAGAGGTGCATCACTGTACCTGTAGAAATGGGAGTCAAGCCCCACACCACAGGTGGGACAACCCAGAACTCACTAGTTTTCCCTTGGTACCCTCAAACAACCCACATATAAAGAGCCCAGTATTTGCAGGCATCACTGGGATCCATATAGCTTGATGAAAGATACCAACTCATCAGTGCCACTTTGGATACTTTGATCAGAAAACAGGTCATGTTTGGGGCAGGGGCAAAGGGTAAGAGGGTTATGTAATTTTAAAATCCTTCATTGGATTCCAGAGAGAGAGATGGACTGGGTTCAAAATGTTGAATAAATTATTTCCTAGGCCTTAGTTTTCTCATCAGTGAAAAGAGGGAATTCTGTGATAGCTCAACACGTACTATCAAAATAATCCAGTATTTAAAAAATGCTTGTCTACCCAGCTTCTCTTGAGATCAATAATATCATCTTCCAGTTAGAATTTCTGTTATCAGAACGTGCCACTAGCTGTTTCTTTGTATAGTATGAAACTAAAATATCAGTGGAACATCTCTGTTTCAAGATTTTCATTCTTCTCCTTGCCAAGAAATTCTCTTCTTAGAAGGATATTGGGTAGACTTAGGAATAAGGGTATTGCATTAAAGTCATTTATTTTCAAAAGGCATATGTTTTTCACCTCTTGCTGTACCTGCCACCAGCTAAGTGCTATTGCTAGACTCTGAGAAAGCAAAGACAGATAAGTTCAAAATCTCTGTCTTATGGAATTTAGTGTCTAGTAGTGGGCACAAACATGGTACAGTAGCTCAGGTTTAATAGTCTTCACACAGTTAACCGTCTGTCCGTCCGTCCGTCCATCCATCCTTCCATTCAACCAACCATTCATCCATCCTTCCATTCATTCACCCATCCCTCCATCTATCCATCCATCCATCTATCCACCCACTCACTTCGAACATGTCAGAACCATCAGTGCTGAATCTCAATGTGATATGAAGGCACAAGTCTTGGTTGAAGATCAAAGAGCTTGTCCAAGTCTATAGAATAAAACAGAGGTCCAGATACTGATGACACCCCATACAAATACAAAATCAGAAGGTCTGGCAACCTTGCTAAAGCCAGATACACAGATTGATGACTCTGACAAAAGCGGGGGGAAGATGTGCTCCATCGGTGGTCCTCAACCTACTAGAATCATCTGGGGAATGTTAAACAAACAAACAAACAAAAAAACCCCTGAAGCCTGGGTTCCTCCTCTGGGGAGTCTGACTTGATTGGGTTAGGGTTCAGCCCAGACGTCAGGATTTTTGAAAGCTCCTGGGGTGATTCTAATATGCAACTAAGGTTGGGAATAAAGGGTGTGTGTGAAGAGAGATCTTTCCAGATGATTAAAGGAAACACCAGTGGTCTGTGCCTCAGGTTTATTGGTTAGTGGGTACCCGGTACATGGGTGGGCTGGACTAGTGCCACGGACCACTGGTTAGCGCACATGTCATAGGGGTGAGGGACTAGGGGCCGTGTTGTTGATCTCACAGCAGGGGGTGGGACGGCAAGACTCATTCTAGACACCCATGTTCGGTATTTCAAACTGCTTATACCTGACTTGTAATGTTTGGCTTCCAAACTGACCATGATTAGGGTCACAGGTCAAAGGCACACCTGACCCTGGAACAACAGAAGATGATGGGACCAGGGCTTCCTATCTGCTGGCGTAGTGCTTAGCGTGTGATGCGTTCTAACACCAGTCAGTGTCTGCTGCTGAGTGACCGCTGTCTTCGCCCTTCCTCAGCTCTCTAGATTTGCTCTCTGACAACATCAGTACTTAAAACGGAAGGAGACTGTTACCCAATGGGAATCATCCACTTGCTTTAGGGTAAAGCCATCGGAGATTGCAACCACTGGCTCATTTGGTCAGATTCTTACCAGGGAAGGACACACATCCATGATTTCACACATAGTTATTGAATCAAGCACTGTCAGGCATGGAACAGATCCAGGGGTAAGAAAGAGAAAAATGGTGTCTGCTTAAGTCGAGCATCTTACAATCTGCAGGGGACAGAGAGCTCAACAAGGAAGCTCAATCCAGCCAAACAATCATCATAATGTCCTGTGTCATCAGCCACTGGGTTGTATGAATCTGTGATAGAGGTATACAGCAGTTAATCCAAAAGAAGCATATTTAGCTTTTCAAGTTAGTGGCTTTATTTCTTTATTTTTGGGCTGCGTTGGGTCTTCATTGCTGCTCACAGGCTTTACCTACTTGCGGCGAGCGGGCTATTCTTCGTGGCGGTGCGCCGGCTTCTCATTGCCATGGCTTCTCTTGTTGCGGAGCATGGGCTCTAGGCACGCAGGCTTCAGTAGTTGCAGCACGCGGGCATAGTAGTTGCGGTGCGTGGGCTCAGTCGTCATGGCTTGCGGGCTCTAGAGCGCAGGCCCAGCAGTTGTGGCGCACGGGCTTCGTTGCTCCACGGCTTGTGGGATCTTCCTGGACCAGGGCTCGAACCCATGTCCCCTGCATTGGCAGGCGGATTCTTAACCACTGCGCCACCAGGGAAGTCCTAGTGGCTTTATTTTTATTTTTTTTGTTAAACTGGCATCATCTTTTATTGAACCTTTGTCTCAGTTGTCATATCTATTACACACATACACAGATTTTTCAAAGACTTTATGTTAAAGGTAGGGAGCTCCAGAACCTCTGGGTTTGCTTTGGTACCCAAATACCCGTAGCTTCCTGGCAACAGAAGAATCTATACTGTATTCTCTACAGAGTACCTTTGGGGGGGAAGAAATTAGTCACTTGTAATTGGACGTCTCAGAAAGTAATCAGCTCCATAGATCTGTGCTTTCTGACCTGCAGATCCATGAGACTCAGGTGTTCTCAGCTAAAGGTACAGGTTCCCTTGAAAAAGAGACTCAAGCTAAGTACTTACTGGTCATGTTCCAGATCTTACTCTTCCTAAAATCCAGGCAGTCTTCCATACATGGTGGTGATATCTGAAAATAGGCTTCTGTAAGTTAGTAAGGAAAACGAGGGAAATTACCATGATCAGTGCAGTTTTAAAAAATCACTATTATATGACTGGGCTGATGATTTTATAATTTAAAATGTCTCAGGTGGTATGGTTCTCTGTAAAACTCACTGGTGTAAAGAAATTTTGTCTTTGACCATCAAAGAAGGTGCAGTCCTTGGCATGTCACAGAGAAGGAACACAGTAGAGAGTTATGGGATGGATGCATGGATGCATGGTCGGGTGGGTGGTGGTGGGTGGATGGGTGGATGGATGGATGGATGGGTGGATGGATGGATGGGTGGACGGATGCGTGGGTGGGTGGATGGATGGATGGATGGGTGTGTGTGTGGAAGGGTGAGTATAAGGATGAACGAAAGGGCTGTTCCCCTTAAGGGACTCTTTGCAAAGAGGCCTTGATCCTCAAACTTTCACATGCAAGAGAATCCCCAGTGTGAGCTTGTTAAAATAAGAATATTCTGGGGTGCAAACCCCAGAGATTCTCATTCAGTAGATCTGGAGAGAAACTTGAGGATCTGTGTTTTTTAAACAAGTGCCCCAGGTTATCATGGTCTTGGGTAGTCTTGCCCTGCTGGATCCTATTTCATCTCTATTTTTACTACATCTTTTTTATTGCGTGTGCAGAAATCATGGTGTAGTTCCAAGTGGCCTGCATTCAGGAGGTGCTGCTTTCAAGTTCACATCAAAGGCACTTTGCAAGGGACTGGGGGTCGACCTGGTAGCCAGGTCTCTGTTGCCAGAGGCAGCTCTCCAGTCTCTCCTCAGGACCTCCTTCCAGGATGCTCCTGAGAAAGCTTGAATGTGCCTTCTATCTGTGAGCCAGTGAGCCAGGCCGTAGAGAAGCTTTGGAAAGGGATATTCTTGCAGTGGACAAGAGGGAAAGGTTTGTCTTCTGAATTAGAACATCTCCCAGAGGAGGGAGGGAGAGCCAAGCCTTTGACAACGACGTCCCCCCTGTAGGTGACTCTCCCTGTGGTGTGAGTGGGAGGTGGCCTTTCCTTTCTCCTTCCTGATAGCGGAATCTCACACCAGAGGGCAGAAACTTGGGGTCAAGGGGGTATCCACTGTTTTCTGGAGGTAACCTGATTGTGAAGGAGAGAAGGAAAGGCCCAAGGGTGCTGGACAAGGGCTTCTAGAAGGCTGAGGAGTTTCACACCTTCATGATTTCCTTGTAAGTCAAGTTTATTCTCGGGGACGACAGTCATTTTCTAAGAAAGTGGGATTGCTTCACATCACATTTGAAGGCTTAAGTAATGTATTCTGTCAGACAATTCTCTGAAATGGTTTTCCAAGTGAATGCCTCAGAAAGTGCCTAGAAAGAATGCCCGGCACGGGGAGAGGAAGGCATTCAGAAAACGTGAGCTGCTTGAATCACAATCTAACTTGAGGTGTATCATACATTACGGTAAAGTGTACACATATTACAGACAGCTCAGTGGATTTACACACCCGTGTAAACACCACCCAGATCACGATAGAAAACATTTCCAACACCCCCAAAGGCTCACCTGTACCCATTTCCAATCAGTAAATCATCATCATTGTGAGCCAACTACTGTTCTGATTTCTATCACCGTAGCTCTCTGCTCTTGAGTTTTCTAAAAATAGAATCATTCATTGCATACTCTGGTCTGGCCACTTTTGCTCATCATTTTGTTGGATTCAGCCACAGTCTTCTGTTCTTCTCTGTTTCTGTGTAGTAGGCCATTCCCTCCAACATTTTATTATTATGAAAAACGTCAATACCAGTTGGAAGAATTCTGTAGTAAGCGCTCATATACGCACTACCTAGATTTGACAATTCATGTTGCTCTGTACTTACATTTCACCCCTTTATCCATCCCTCTATCCATCCATCAGTCTATCTTATTTTTTGATTCATTTCAAGATCAGTTGCAGACATTGGTCACTTCACGCCTAAACACTTAAGCAGGTGTACCATTACTGTGTTTGTTGAACTTGAGTTTTATATTTGCATATGATTTTGTTGAGAGTGTGCTTTTTAAAAAACAATTAGATAATGAGAACCTACTGTATAGCACAGGGAACTCTACTCAGTGCTCTGTGGTGACCTAAATGGGAAGGAAATCTAAAAAAGAGGGGATATATGTATACTTATAGCTGATTCACTTTGCTGTACAGCAGAAACTAACACAACATTGTAAAGCAACGATACTCCAATAAAAATTAATTTAAAAATAATTACAGTAATGTAATGATAAAGCTATTAAGAACCAACATTTATCGAGTATGGATTGCACTAAATAAGCACTTGACGTGTGTGTGTGTGTGTGTGTGTGTATACTTCCATTTCTAGATATAGAAACTGAATGTTGAAGATATAATCCACTTGCCTAAGTTTATAGAAAATGTGGGTTTGGATTGTGGCTGACTCCAAAGTCAGTTTGCCAGCCTGCAATTCACTTTAATTTGAGTTAAAAAGCAAACAGACAAACTTGATTTCAGTGCCTATCTTTGCCACTTAACTGCCTGTGTGACTTTGGGCAAGCGAACTAACCTCTCTGAACCTCAGATTTGTTCAACAGTAAGATGGGGTTGATAATAATAATGCCATAGAGTTGTTGTTGACAATTGAATGAGATTTTTAAATGCCTAGGAAAATACCTGCTTCATTCAGATTCATGATCTAACACTTCCCACCAGAAGATTCTGGAACTGCTAAAGACTATAGAAAAAACTATTTTACTCATCCCAGTTTGGTTGTTGTTGCTGTTGTTTGTTTTGTCCTTGCTGAATTGTGACTTGATTTCACCTAAGCAGCTCCCTCTGCAAACACAAACTGCTCTTCCCTCTCTCTTCCCTCAGTGATGCTATAATATGTAGAGGCTTATTGATTATTTGTTTGATTCTGCTGTGGGCATAGGAGCAGTTCTTAGATTAAGACTATTAGATTTTCCCAAACGATATTGCTGTGGTTTATACAATTGGACGTTTAAACGGGTGATCTAATTTGGTCTCAATTTGCTCTAAAGCAGAGCGGGTGGAGGAAGGTGCTGTGATTTGGTTCTGAGCTTGAGAACAAGTAGAAAAAAGTTATCTCCAGATGCTATCTGTGTGCCTCATCAATTCCGGATGCACTGCATGAGCAGGACTGAGAATTCAAAGCTTTTTTGCTTGGTTTCTTTTTTTTTCTGTGAGCTAAAGAGCCTAGGTTTACCCATCCAACTGAGATATTACACCCTCTGATATCATTTATTTTTCCACGTGAAATATCTCAGAAAAAGAAAAAAGTACCAGGTTGACTTTTCTTGAGTCACTGGGTTGGGAGACTATGGGTTAAGAGTAGATAACAGATTTCCCCAGAAATTAATCGTTTCCTGATGGCTGCTTTGGATGGAACCACATGGAAAATGATTTCTTTCCTGTGCATCCCCTACCCCGATATCCAAAGACATTTCATCATACTGTCTATAGAAGTTTCAGTTTTGCATTTTACCTTGCCGTTGTAACACAATTGCATTAGATTATTGACTATTCATGAATGTCATTTGTAATGATGGCTATAAATTCCATTTATGGGTAATACTCTAGTTTATTTAACTAGTCCCCTAATACTGAAAATTTACATTGCTTCCAGATTTTACGTACCATAAATAAGGCTAAAAAGTAACTTGTGGTTTAGACTAATAAATATGATACCTAATATTCAAATATTTCCTAAGATTAGATTTCCAGAAGGAGAATTAGTGAGTAAAGAGTGTACATTTTTTTAAAGGGGCTTAAATATATTATACAGTTATTTTAATGGCATGTCAGTATCCTCAGAAATGATGGTTTGGGTTCAATCCTGTGTCCTACGTGTCCTACTTTGGGGAAATTTCTTCACGGCTCTGTGCCTCAGTTTCCAGTCTGTGAAATGGGAAAATAATAATGGCAACTTCATAGAGGTGTTGGGAGGATTGAAGGAGTTAATGTATATAAAGCATGTGGAATATGTCTGGCACATAGTAAGGGCTTAGTAATCATTTATTATTTTTATTACCAATGACTATTATTGCCTTAATGGAGGAAGGATCTATGGAATACACAGAGATCATCCAAAGGCTTCCTTTCATGCACTATTGCAGTTTTTCCCCTTCTAGAACATTCCCCAGTCACTCACCAGCCCCTGAAATACCCAGTACGCGTTTCAGCCCATTTTCCCCAGCTCAGCTGCTTCTCTGAGAAGCTCATCATCACTGAATCGTACCTGGAAGGGAAGAGGCAAGCTCGTGAACCAAAATATGTTCCAAGTGGATGAATCCACCCCTGAACAATCGGGAAGTGACCAGTCCCACCGACCTCCTAGGCTTTCAAGGGCAACTGACCAGAGGAGACGGCCAAGACAGAAACCATACAGATTTGACTTAGGAGATCCGGTGCGCGTTGGGTTCCAACTGGATGAAGGGTCAGGGTGAAAGTCAGGAGCTGACTGCTGCAGGTGATGGCACAGAGTTCCAAGTGTGGAGGATCCATAAAAGCGGGGAAAGGGAGCAAGATGGGAGAAGATGGGGGCGGCTTCCCATCAATCGGCCCCATTCCAGTACGCTGGGACCCAGCAGCTGCCGCAGGAGCCGGGGGAGGGAACAGGGAGCTTGCCCTCCACCCCCGCCCTTACAGTCTGGTGTTTCACTTCTTATTCAGTACTTACCGCAATATGTGAAAAATACGTCTGTCTCGCTGTTTAATTTCCCTTTCCTCTGGGGTCTCTAAGAGCAAGGACTGGACCTGACTCATCCTCTCATTTCTGGCCTTAGCATCGTGCGTGGTCTGTAGGAGATGATCCATAGATGTGGGTGAATGAGGGAGCGAGCGAATGAGTTATTTCCATGCCTTCTCCAGAAACTCTACCCCACAGCCCTACCCATATAGGCCCTAGGTTCCATAGAGGTTCTAAGGCAGGGACCACGAGCTCTGAGCCCTGGACAAGTCTGCGTGGATGGACAGACAATGTCATTGCTAATCGCCAGAGAGGCCAGGTCCTGGTGATGACCAAACAGGTCCCCGGGGAGTTCTCGCCAACCTTGCAGAATGGGGCAGCCATCTTAGTTATGGATACCATTCCGTGTCCCTCATTAACCATGGGTAGCACAGGGATGGCACAGTGACTGTGACCAGTTCACTTCACATACCAACTTTGACCTCGAAGCAGTGGGGTGGGCTTCCTTCCCAAGGACCCTGTTGATGGTGAAATGAGCACTAGCCCCAGCTGCCAAGAAGGCTGATAACAGCAGAGCAGAGCGTGTCTTTTCTTTCTTCTTCTTTTTTTTCTTAAACTGTGCTCATGGGCTTTAGGAATCATTAGCGTGGTAAAGATTAAAGCTAGTGGAGATAGCACAGATTGTTTCATTTTATTATGTTCAATTGGATTGGATCCGAGCCATTTGCAAAGTGCAGTGTTACCATAAGAGGGGACTCGGCATGTTTTTCACATCACACCCCTTCATGGAGAAGGCAGTTTCTTAAAATTAAAAAACAAAAAAAAGACTTGAAACAGCACTGCTTTTTTCTGCTCTCAAAAGTACAACAAAATAGATCTCTCTATGTCCAGATGGGCTACCTGGGACCTGGTAAGTGGCCCAGCTCCCTGGTCCCAGGGGCCCTTGTCCGTAGATACGTATGTCAAGGGATAAAGTCAAAAAAGTAAAACTCAGGACTCCCCTCCTGCTTTTCCAACCAGTACCATTTCTCCCTTATTTATCTTACATTGTTGGATTCCACCTGAACTACTGTTCATGAAAAAGGGAGGTTCCTGCTGCTTTAACAACAACAAAATAGTATGTTGAAAACATTAGACTGGGTGAAAGACGCCAGTCACAAAGACCATATGATTCCATTTGTAGGAAATGTCCAAAAGAGGCAAAACTAGAGACAAAAAGTAGGTAGGTGGTTGCCTAGAGATGAGAAGGCATGGAGGGGTTGGAGGGATAACAGCTAAGGGAACAGGATTCCTTTTGTGATCATGAAAATGTTGTGAAATTGGATGATCATTGCACAACTCTGTGAATATAGTAAAAACCATTGAGTTGTACATTTTAAGTGGGTGAACTGTGTAGTATGTGAGTTATTATCTCAGTAAAGCTATTAACTGTAATACGAAAACCATGATGTCATTCAACCAGTCTGATGCTCAGGCCCCTCCAGTGTCCCCATTTAAGTCTGGGGGCTGGGGCAGAGATCCAGGTGGGGCCGAGCAGCACACAGTGGGATGGTCCTTTCACCTCCACCCCAAGCATCCTACTTCTGTTAATGCAACCTTTGAAGCCATTACCTCTTTTCATACCAGTATGATTGTGTTGACTCTCAATTATAGAATCGGATTTTTCCGTGCCCTGTTATAATTTTGATTCTCTGTCTCCCTCCCCTGCTCTCCAGCACAGTGTAAGCCTCCTTGAAGGCAGAATTTCCAGTTCACTGTGAGTTATTTTTGAATAATATCAGTTATAGTGACCTCATGCCCAGTGTGGTACTTGTTGTTGAGAACATACCATGAGTAGGATGTGAGTCTTACTCTAGACAGCTCATAGTTTATTTGGGGGAAAACTGATACTATCTAGTGAAACCAAGGAAAATTGCAACCAAGAGATTATGTTTGAGCTAGGTAGAAACTCACCAAGTAGGGAAGCGGAACAGTAAGCCATGTGAGGTAGAAGGAACAGCATGGGGAAGGGCATGGAGCTAAGAAAGAACATGGCTGATGCCTGAGTTTTGAGAAATTTGCTGAGAATTAACTTGAGACCACAACTTAGAAAAATAGTATATGATATGCCATATGCAGAACTTTTATGGAGTGCTATTCATTCCTCTCTAATCCCATGTTACTCAAACTCTTGGTGGCAATTAAACATAGTTTATGGTGAAAGGAAGTGGATTGGTTCATGTGCTAGAATGTCTTGGAGCTATGGCTTCAGGCATAGCTGGATCCAGGAGCTCAACTGTATAATCAGATTATTTGTCTGTTTGCATCCTTTGGCTGTGGTGGTCTCTGTTGGCTTACTTCTGTAGCAGATTTTGTCTACTGGTGGAAGAGATGGCTGCCAGAAGGACTAGTCTCCCATTGTCATATGATATTAATAACAGTAAAGCAGTCCTCATTTCCTCCCAGAATATCTGTATCCCAGGGAAGATTCTAGCCCAGTTTAGACCACATGCTTTATCCATGAGTCAGTCACTGTGCTCAGGAGATAGGCTGTTCTACCCAGAGAAAACCGTAATTCAAAAAGACACATGCACCCCAGTGTTCATTGCAGCACTGTTTACAATAGCCAGGTCATGGAAGCAACCTAAATACCCATCGACAGACGAATGGATAAAGAAGATGTGGTACATATATACAATGGAATATTACTCGGCCATAAAAAGGAACGAAATTGGGTCATTTGTAGTGATGTGGATGGACCTAGAGACTGTCATCCAGAGTGAAGTTAAGTCAGAAAGAGAAAAATAAATATCGTATATTAACGCATATGGAATCTAGAAAAATGGTACAGATGAACCGGTTTGCAAGGCAGAAATAGACACACAGATGTAGAGAATAAACGTATGGACACCAAGGGGGGAAAGCGGCGGGGGTAGTGGTGGTGGTGGTGGGATGAATTGGGCGATTGGGAATGACATGTATACACTAATATGTATAAAATCCAGAACTAGTAAGAACCTGCTGTATAAAAATAAATTTTTTTTAAGAGATAGGCTATTCAATGAGCCAGCCAAGGTCATGAGTCTCCTATCATGGAAAGGGAATAGAACACCCTAACTGACCCACAGGATCAACTGGAATACAGTGTGTTTCCCAGAAGAAAAAAAAGAAAAAGTAAGGACAGTGTGCTGGACGGACAGAAACCTATAGTTAGTTTATCCCCTGTATCCCCTAGGATTTTTTATTTCTAGTTCAGGTGTTAAGCTGCATCTCTGGTATCCTGTTCTTATGATACTGGATTTCAAACCTTACCTGAGGATTTTACACACACGTCTGTTTAGTTCCATTTAGGTAGAATATTAACAAGAGAGAAGTTGAATTCATTTCTCTTCCCCAGATCTCAGTTGCCTCATCAATAAAATGGTCATAACAGCACAGACATTGTCGGCTTTAAGATCCACTGGGAACATCCAGCACTCACTCAGAGAGCGAGCATTACAGTTCTTCCCAGGCAGGGTCAGAGTGTGTCCACCTGCTGTTTACACAGAACTGTCTCCCTCCACCTGTCACTTTAGCAAACTGATCTGATGGAAGGTCTCCCCTTCCACCCTCAGTCCTCTTGGGAGAGAGCAGGTTGTTCCCCGGGTACCAGCAAAGAGGCAGCTTAGGGCAGGTGGCGGAGCCACGTCGTTTCCAGATGAAACAGGGCTCCCCGGACATCAGCTGCCGCACTCGGAGGGGTGTTCAGACAAAGAGCCAGATTTAAATTCATGTAATGCTGCTGTTTGTAACATTGAATACTTAAGACATCTGCTCAGAGCCTCGCATTATAAATGAATGGAAAGGATCCAGGAGTGCTTTATTAGATGGGGGCTGTGAAGTGAGGGCCACATATTACAGAGCAGGATCTTAATTAGACGTTATTTATATCTGTAATATTTTACAAATTAAAAGCAGTAGAAATAGTCACCGGAAGGATATCAGTCATCAGGCAGGGGTTAAAAAAAAAAAGAGAGAGAACCTGAAGCCTAGAAGACAGAGACTGATCATCTCTGGGGGAGGATGGGTGAAAAAGTAGCAAATTTACCGTCACTGGCAGGTGTCTAAATGTTCCATTTAAATTAAGTGGCACATGTCATAAAGGAGCATGGGTGCTGCACATCCCACCCTGTGTTTCTGTTTCGGCTACAGAGCCTATTTTTCTTCCCCTTTCAGCTCAGCCACCTTCTCCTCTCTGACACTGGGTCACCCAGGTCTCCTCCTTTAGTATTTCCTTTTACTTTAGTTCATTATGCTCCGTAATTCAGTGGAAGCATTAAAAAAATGGTTCTTAATTTTAATTAATGGCAAACTTAGAACAGGCCCATTTAATAAATCTGGTCTCTGAACTTAACAAGTCTCCTAGCCTGTAAGGGCCTCCTGTCATTTTATTAGAGCCGGAGCCTCCCAACCAAATGGCTGAGTAATTGACAAAAACTGCAGGTAAAGGCACGAGACCCGTAATTGATTCATATGATACCTTCCACGGAATGCACTGAAGAGTTAATTATTTTTCCCGCAGTTGGGACTCAGCTGTTGTTTCCATTGGGATTAAACAGCTGTCAGCATTGTTAATGACATCAAATTCATGCATTACAATCCTCTCATTCCCTTCCCATCTGAAGTGGGGTTGTGGAAATCTCTGCCACATCCTCCTTTATGAAGGAGTGAAAAATCCAAGGAAAGATAACGGCCTTTATTACAAAACCACAGACCGGAGCTTGTGTTGATGGAATCTTGTAATGAGTAATTAAGCCTCTTTGCAGAAGTCGGGCTGTCATGTTGGCGTTTGGGTACTTAAGTTCCCTGGTGGAAGCAGCTGGGAAAACTGGGAAGGTGATAAAGGGAAGAAAAACAATCTTCTAGAATGATCTCCACTTTTTAAACAACAGCAAAGAGTTACTAAATAATTAACCAACCAAAAAGGAACTTGTGTGTTCTTAAAATATCTGTCAATTTCTTCAGATATCTGTAGTAATATATCTGGTGCACAGGGAGGCTTCTCTCTCTCTCTCTCTCTCTCTCTCTTTTTTAGAGTTTTTCTTTCTGGCTAAGTCTCTCAAATTGTACGAGAATAAACCTTAGGGTCTTGTTATTGTCTGCCTTGCTTTGCTTTGGTTGGTTTTCCAAAGCACTGTCTTAGCAAATGAAAGTTTGAATTCTGAGTTTGATTGAGAAATCTGTCCCTGAGGAAAAAGTAAATGAACGTATTTCTGTCTTCAGCAGCACAGGTTCGTATGCATATAGGAAAGCAGGGGCGAGAAGGTGGGAGCAGCAACCCTAAGCCTTGTGAGCCCACGGCCCGCACTTCCGCTGGTAAACAGAATTGGGAAATTTCTTTTTCCAGCTAGGGAGAAATATGCATGCGTAGGATTTTGCTTTTCTTTCCATCAGCTCGTTTATTTCTTTTAATATGACCAGTCCTAGGATTATTTCAAGATACTTGTACTATTAGTTTGCTTTCTTTTTCCCTGGCAAGACATAACTCACACAACATTCATGTTGAATGTTTGAAATGACCTTCTAAAATGTTTCACCTTTCTCAAAACACCTTGCCTTTACAATATGTACTCTACCCACTTCTGCCCCTGAACGTGCGGTGTGATTTCACAAATCAAACTCCAGCAAGAAGACTCAACCTAGTTAATACAGGAATACAGAAGGAGGGAAAAGAAGGAAGGAGTTACAGAATGAAGGAATGTAGAACGAAGAAAAAAGGAAGGCACACTCATCAGAGGACTGATTCTTTTGGATTTGTGCAAGAGAAAAACCATCTCTTAAGGATCCCACAGCCTCACAGAAGCAAAGCAGATAAAGAAATAACCACCTTCCAGTCCAGATAATAAAATAGGAGAGTTTTATGCGTCACATCAATAAACGTCTTAATTGAACAGCACGTGTATTCTCCCCTAACATTTGCGTCATGCTGCACTCGCTTTGCAAAGAGCCTTAGGAAAGAAGGAAATCACTCAGACTCAAGTTCTGCAGTGAGGTGAGGCTCCATTTTCCAGAACCAGGCCCCAGTATTATGATTATCCACCAAAATAAGCCATATATTATTTTTAAAAGTATCATGTGACGCACGAGGAATTATTGCAATTTTTTTTTTTGATTCAGCAAAAGCCTAATGTTACTCTCACAGGGAACCTTACCTGATAGAAATTGCTCAACTTAAATGGCTAATGCTGTTGGCAGTTACACGTGGCCGAAACGGAGACCCATGCTCCGTCTCTCTGGTGTTGGGTCCCCCAGCTTTCCGCCCTTCAGATGGGGTGTTTAGGGTGTAACCTCCCAAGGTCCACAACCCAAGCCAGGAAGCGGAGATAATTTATTACCCCAGCTTCCTGTCCACAGGAGGCCCAGGGAGGCCTTGAAATTCACAGCTGCGAGTGACGCTCCACCAGTGCAGTCACGGAATTTAATGAGGCCTCTCCGGACACAGAGAGAGATGGACTTTTCTAGGCTTGCTGGCCTTGCTCCCTAAGCCCTGCCACTCTCCTGATGAGACCTTCCTGGAAAGGCCTCTCTCACTGGCACGGCTGGGTCTCTCCTTTTACTTGGTCATTCTGCATTTCAACTCTAGACCTGCCTGGCGCTCCCTCAGAATGTATGGCTGCCCATAAAAGACACCCCCCAACTCCCGCAAAATCCAACATGGTTAAGCTTTATAATCTAGTTCTTGTTGAATGAGCGCTTCCAAGAAGGACCTCACCTAATCCAGGGGTCCCCACCTGGGGCTGAACTCCTACTCCCAGGGGACGTCTGGCAACGCTGGAAACATTTTTGCTTGTTGCAAGTCAGGAGACAGGGCTCCTGGCATCTAAGGAGGGGAAGCTAGGGATGCTGCTTGACATCCTACAATGAACAGGACAGGGCCTAGCAGCAGAGCATTGTCCCAGCCCAAATGTAGATAGTGTTGAGGGTGAGAAACCCTGGCCTAGGGTCTTTGTCAGCGTTTTATTTCATTCTCGCCTCCCACCCCCAGGAGGCTTTTCAGACATGATTTTCCTAATCGCCCCCGCCCACAAAATTTCAGTACCACAGATACACTGCATGTCTGTTTCTCTACTGTATGCACAGCTGTGCTTTAAACATTCAAACGGCAAACAGTTTTTCTCCTCTCCTGCCTTGCCTCCCCCAGAACCAGTTTTCACCCCCACCCCGGGAGGTGTTACCGCCCCCATCGGAACGCATGGTGTAGAGAAGGGCTTTATCCATAAGCAACATGGAGCCACTTGAGACTTATGAACAAGGAAATCGACACAGTGATAGGATTCAATTTTTAGAACAATCCTGGCAGCCTTGTGGAGCGTGGGAGGGATTCGGCAAGACCCTTGGCTCCCGAATCCACAGGTCCTTCCCCATCGGGAGCAAACCTCCTCTGCCAACAATATCAGCAGCCACCTGTCACCCCTCCCCCACCCGGGGTCCCCGCCACCCTGGTTCACTGGACGTCCTCCCGCCCTTCGAGCTGCCAGTGCTCCGGGACCTTGTGAAAAGCCCCCTCGGAGATACCACTTCCTTACAACATTGCATTTGGCCCCTTCCCCCGCTCCAGGGTCCAGCAACATTAAGGAACGCTCTTCTGTGCAAATACAGATTTCAAGACTGGGTCTTCTTTGCCCATCCTTGGATGTCCTGCATGGTTCCTGGCACGAGAGAAGGCACTCAGTCACTGTTTTTTGGATGGAGGGAGGGATGGATGGATGGATGGAGGGATGAGTAAGGGCTTTGCTAATCTCGCCGCATCTTGTGAAACGCACCTACTTCTTTCTGTCCTTCATTTTCAGGCTTTTTTTTTTTTTTTTTTGCGGTACGCGGGCCTCTCACTGTTGTGGCCTCTCCCGTTGCGGAGCACAGGCTCCGGACGCGCAGGCTCAGCGTCCATGGCTCACAGGCCCAGCCGCTCCACGGCATGTGGCATCTTCCCGGACCGGGGCACGAACCCGCGTCCCCTGCATCGGCAGGCAGACTCTCAACCACTGCGCCACCAGGGAAGCCCTTTCAGGCAGTTTGGAAATGAGAACCAATGAGGCTGCTTTTGCTCTTGGTCTGCCGGGTCCTCACGCCACCCCCAGCGCTCAAGGTTGTGTGGTCAGAGTCTCAGATCCGGAGCACGTGATGTGTGTGGACCTGTGGCAAACAGAGCCACCCGGCACGCGATACAGGTAGCCTGGGAGGCCAACAGAGCAAGTCATTTCTGAAGAAGGGACCCACGTGGCAGAGGATGAAAACCTGATGCCATGGAAGGAGCGGGCACACTTGGCCTCAAGGATGAAACCTCAGCCTCAAGGATGTAGCTGGGCTGCGGATCTAGGTCAGGAAAGCCTCAACGTGTGAGCACCATGGCCTGGGCACCTCCAGGCGTTAACATCCATACCAGTAAGACTGCCCGCCGCCCCTGGAGTAGCACGACGCCAAAATAAATAACAAAGAGAAGATGCCCGGGCATACTGGGGCAGGGGTGGCGGACATTTATTCCTTCCCTCTCCCCAGCACTTGGTCTCGTGACTGCAACTTCCATTTTCAATACTTTTCCATGAGGCCAATCTTCATTTATGCTGATGTTTGCTGTGTCTCTTCAGTGCCTGACTCAGACGTGAGAAGGGAGGGCAAAGGGTCGTTATCTCCGAAATATGTGTGCCCCACCCCATGTCCCTTTCTTTATCTTAGTCCCACCCGAAAGGAAGCAGCTGGTTAAGATTTGACCCCTCGGTTGGTTGGTTGGTTGGTTGGTTGGTTTTGTTGTGTTGAATGAGTGCACAAGCTCATTCGAGAAGTTGCCTCTGGTCTGGGAGAATCAGGTCGGCACACACGTACATCATAGCAACTCTGCGGCCTTCAGGCAATTTCTTATAACAGCCACTTTATCCTCCTGTTGCCCCTCTAAGTGGTACTTCAGGTCCCCTACACATCTTTGAATCAAGAGGTGGTCTGGAACCACTCTTTCGGGCAAGACTTACGCAGGCAGGCAAGCCACCAAGGACTCGGAAGAACAGTGATTGTCAGATAGGTTCAGGCCCTGAATCTGAACGGCCTCCCACGGGGAACCAGGAGGCCTAGTAGATCCTCAGAGGCCCTGAAACCCTCCCGATAAGATTTATTTGCCTAACAGAAGCTCTTGGGTTGGCGCTATTCCTGTCCTCGTCCTTTACCCCCAATCAAATCAAACACCGGAAGCCATAAGGAGACTGGCTGAATGAGCCTGCCCCGCTCCCCCGACTTGAGTTTTCCTTCCTAGAAACCCACCACAGACCCCCCACCCCCTCCACATAGGCCCCCAGCTGGGGGAATTTCTTCATTCCTTTTTCTCTAAGGAGCTTCATATATAATTTTTATATAAACACAAGTGGTAGGTGTGAGGGGCTGGAAGAAGGAAAATGGTGAAAGCTGAGCCTGCTGGGAGGGCTCAGAGGAAGGAAATTCCAGCAGAGTCTAGGAGGTCAGCCCTGGCCGCTGGGTGTCCAAGGCTGGGGAAGGCACCCGCGAGCCTCTGGCCGTCCTGCAGGCCCCCCTCCCCTGCCCTGTGCAGACACACGCTCCCAGATGTGACCCTCACCCCCAGCTCCCCTCTGGGAAGGGTGCTTTCTGGGAAACAGCAGACACACCTACAGGCAAGCAAACTTCAGGTGTGCTATTTTTTTCTACTTGTTTTTTTTCAATTGAGGTACAATTCACATAACCTAAAGTGAACCCTTTTGAAGTCAGCAATTCAGTGGCATTTAGCACCGTCATCATTTTGTGCCACCACCGCTTCTATCTAGTTCCACAGTATTCCACCACTCCACAATAAAACCATTTTTATCCATTAAGTAGTCACTCCCTTTTTCTCCCTCCTCCCAGCCCTTGGCAGCCACCTATCTGCTTTTTGTCTCTATGGATTTGCCTCTTCTGGACATTTTGTATAAAAGGAGTCATACAATATGTGATCTTTTGCATCTGTCTTCTTTCACTTGGCATAAAGTTTTCAAGGTTCATCCACGTTGTAGCCTGTGTCAGTACTGCATTCCTTTTTCTGGCTGAATACTATTCCATTGGATGTTTATACCACATTGGATTGATCCATTCATCCATAGATGGACATTTGGGTTATTCCCACCTTTTGGCTACTGTGAATAGTGCTGCTATGAACATTCATGTGCAAGTATTTGTTTGAACACCTGCTTTCAATTCTTTTGAATAGAGACCTAGGTATATACCCAGTGCTGGATCGTCTAGTGATTCTGTGTTGAACTTCTGAGGAACTGCCAAACTGTTTTCCATAGTAGCTGCACCATTTTGGCCTTCCCACCAGCCATGTCCAAGGGTTCCAGTTTCCCCACAACCTCTGCAAACCTTGTTATTTTCTCAGCTACATTTTGATCTCCCTCTCATCTCCTCTTCCCCTTATCCCCACCACATCTTCAAGCTGGAATGAGATCAGGATATAAAAAACTGCATCTACCTTCAGTAGCCTGTGGCCCCCTTGGTGGGTGGCCTTGGTCCCAGCTGCTCAGAATTCCAATCTCCTGTTTTTGAGTTGAGACACAGCAAGTATATTTTTGCCCCAGATGACCATGCAGGGCTCATGGTGTTCTACGTTGCGTGAACTGTGGGTCACCCCAAAGGGCTGACAAAAAGAATCCATGTCATTTTAGAACATTTGAAAGCACAGAGCAAGAAGCACACAGAGAGGTGAAACAAGCCATCCACAGACCCAACACCCAGAGATAACCCCTATATTTTATTTAATTTTTTTTATTATTATTTTTTTTTTGCGGTACGCGGGCCTCTCACTGTTGTGGCCTCTCCCGTTGCAGAGCACAGGCTCCGAACGTGCAGGCTCAGCAGCCATGGCTCATGGGCCCAGCTGCTCCACGGCACGTGGGATCTTCCCGGACCGGGGCACAAACCCGTGTCCCCTGCATCAGCAGGCGGACTCTCAACCACTGCGCCACCAGGGAAGCCCCCCTATATTTTATTTTATTTTTTAAAATTTATTTTATTGAGGTATAGTTGATTTACAGTGTTGTGTTAATATCTACTGTACAGCAAAGTGATTCAGTTATACATATATATACATTCTTTTGCATGTTCTTTTCCATTATGGTTCACTGCAAGATATTGAATATAGTTCCCTGTGCTCTACAGTAGGACCTTGTTGTTCATCCATTCTATATATAATAGTTTGCATCTGCTAATCCCAAACTCCCAGTCCATTCCTCCCCCACCCCCCCTCCCCCTTGGCAACCATCATCAGTCTATTCTCTTTGTGTGTGAGTTTTGTAAATAAGTTCATCTGTGTCATATTTTAGATTCCACATATAAGTGGCATCATATGATATTTGTCTGTCTCTTTCTGACTTACTTCACTGAGTATGATCATCTCTAGGTCCATTCATGTTGCTGCAGGTGGCATTATTTTGTTCTTTTTTATGGCTGAGCAGTACTCCATTGTATGTATATGTACCCCATCTTCTTTCCCCATCCATCCGTCGATGGACATTTAGGTTGTTTCCATGACTTGGCTATTGTAAATAGTGCTGCAAAGAACATTAACCCCTGTATTTTAGTTGATTTCCTTCTAGTCTTTTTTTCTTTCTTTTAGTTAGGAATTGTTGCAGCTCCAAGTAAAAACAGCTACTATTACAAACATCAGCAACAATATAGTATTGTTGCCAGTTCCCACAACGTCACGTAGACTCGGTTACAGCTAAGAGAAAGAACTAAGATGGTTCCAAGGGACATTGTGAGTGTAAAATTAGCAGCGGAAGTGTTTCTCTAAAATTTTTTAAAATGGCAGTGCTGAGGCAATGAGCCCTTTGTGTATCTGTTTCGGGGTAGGTGGGCGATGGGCTCCTCCGTGGAGGTGCTTTGACGCTGTAGCCACTGTGTTGGGTAAGGGCATCCTCCCTCCAGCCAGCTTTGGCTTAGGACTGGATCAGGGGCAGGTTAAAGGCCCTCAGTGTCCAGAATCAGTATGACCTGGCTGAGCCTCCTGGAGGGGTTTCACAAAAGTTCCAACCAGCCCAGCAAGCAGAGATGTGTCACGTGGAAGCTTCTACTAATTAGGGGGCGGGGCGTGTTGCTCCTCAGAGGTCCCTACGACAAGCAGCACTCGTTTCTCGATACCCGTGCAGCCTACCTGAGACAGGAGATGCTGAGGTGCCTGGGAGGGTCCCTGGTGGCCCACAGCTTCTGCCTTTCTTTCTTAGCCTGGGAGGTGGCAGGCAGCATCTCCAGAGAACAACTTCATTGGTGAGTTCGCCCTCATCCAAGAGACGTGACTGATAAAACTGGAGGTATTGTGTGGGCTCAGTCAGCCCGTGGCCTCGCTGTCTCCAGACTCCCACCCCAAACCCATGCTGAACCGTCATTACCCTTCACCTTTACAGCCACTGGGGTCTTCCATCTTCATCGCGAAGTAGGACACATTAGCTCTGTTTTACAGACGGAGAAACGGAGGCAGAGTGTGCCAAACGTGACTCATTTTCCTCAGCGTTTCCCATTTCTCATGTTTTAAAATACGTCCGATAAACACGTTTATGGCTAATTTTATTCTCACAGTTCTCTTGCTGCAACCGAGCCTACGCGATGCCGCTTGAATTGGCAATGTCAGAGCCAAACCTCAACTTTTACAGTTCATTGTGCCGCAGTTAATTGAATTGACTGCCCGGCCATCCAGCCTCAATGAAAATAGTAATTATTTATTTATATATTTATTTAGTGGTTTACAAAGCATTTTTACCTGCTGCCATCTCGCAGGGTCCTATTTGGGTATCCTGGCAATGTGGAAAATAATAGCACGTCTGATCGTCCCATAGTTAAAGAGTCATGGGAACCAGGCGTGGCATTTTGAGTCAGGATCCAAATTTTGACCTTGAACGTGGGACCAGATCTCCTTATTCAGCTCAGTTCTCCCAGGGAGAGAGAAGTCCTGGTTTAGCTACTAAACATACTGCCTTTCAAATAAGCTTTTTTGCGGAAGAGCTCGTTTTCACCATCTTCTGAAAACGCAGAGTGGGAGAGTATCTTCTTGAAAGCCGTCTCTAAGTTTTAAAGAGTAGGGTTCTATAATTCTGTGGGATTGTGCTCCTACAGTGGGAGAAAGGTCACATTTTCTCAGTTTTATTTACCTTCAGAAATGTCAAGATAGAGTTATATAAGGTCCCGGGACTGACCTCACATTTTGATTCTTGATTTGCACGTAGATCCTAAGGATCTACGCCAAGGGGCTCTTTGCTGCATGGTCATGGGCATTTCCGTACCTAATGCAATAGTACTTTCCAGGGCCCTCGAAGCCTCCTGAAAGCTATTCCTGTGGATTCAGGGCTGTCAAGCCCTTGCCCTCACAGGGAGGACCCTGGGCTCCTGGACTTTCCTGAAATCTGCTCGTGGTGTACATGACGTCATCACTGGCGTGCTCGCCCTCAGAAACTGCTTCATCCACACCTCCCAGCACTTCTCTCTTCTTCCCTTATTAGAATTTCTTGGTGCTTGTTAATGCCTGAGCCATTTCATGGTCTCTATGTGAATATTCAAAAATGCCAAGGGAGGCGGGGGAAGGGGGGAATGCCAACAGAAGCCTTCAAAGCCCAGGGGAGGGAGCAGGGACGAAGCCAGGAGATGTCTGTACATCCAGGTTCAGGGTGATTTTCCTCGTGAGTGTCCTTTAAATCCACAAGAGCCCCTAGAGGTAGATACACACAGCTCTCTCGTTATGATGAGGGGCAGAGTACAGGAGTGATGTCATTTCCCTGCACCACCCTGAAGATGGTTTAATTTCGAAGCACTTGGCTGTGTTCACTCTGCCAGGCGCCACTCGAAAGGTTCAATGGCTCCTCCAAACATCCCGTAGATCTGAATGCTGCCACCCTCTGCTCTGCTGGGCAAGCCCTCCAAGGGCATTGAGAGTCCCGGTGTTTCACTGGCGGGTTGTCAGATTCACCATCGCTCCCTGATGGGCCCCAGGCCCCAGTTGGGTGACTCATGCCTTCTGTGGGTTCTGGCCTCAAAGAAGCCACACCAGGCTTGGTCTGAACCCTGTGGGATTTGAATGCCTTCTTCATCGCTCCGAGGAGGAAAAACAAAACACAAAAACAGCCTCTGTTGTGCATCTGCCTGAGACATAGGGATGTGCATTTGCATTCCTTCCAACTTGTGTGTTTGCAAAATACAGACAGGCAACTTCGAATCACTTTGACTTTGAAAGCATGATTTTGAGCAATTATCTGGGGGAAAAAAAAAAAATCTCCTCCTCACTAAATAGGTCTGTCAAAAAGAGTCATAGTACAGCAAGCCATCGCTAGAATACACGTGTGTGCTGGTTAGCCAGCCCCGACCAATTAAGTAGCAGGATGTCGACCGCATTCAGGCCCTTCCTGGGCCGCAGACAGGCTTGTGTAAGTCCATTTTCATAGTGGTGTGTATGTATCTTTAGACCTTAACTGACAGATTCTCACAGTGAGTCGAGTAAGGAGTTATCAATTACATGGTTAGCTAGCGCTGCCGTCGTATGCTCTCTGGCTTCCTGACAGAAGCAGGCAGAAGAGGAGAGGACTAATATTTCTGCCGCAGACAGACTGTTAATACTTTAGACCAGGCTCCTCAAATATGTATGTTTATTTAGTTGGGAGAAAATGTGCCTTTAAATCCTGCAAACCCTAAAGAAGTTTGCATTAATACATGGCGATTACCATAATATTCTCTTCTAAACTATATTTTATTTATCCAATGAATACCCTTCTGAGCTTCTCTTTATCCTTCCCGTGATGGCTAAATTAATTTCATCAAATTGTGATTTCTTCGTGGCAATGTCGTGAACAGTACTTGAAATAATAAAATTACGCTGATTGCTTATAAAACCATTTGCTGTTGGAGAAGCAGTCATCGGGGCTCCCTTTGGGGGCAGGATAATATATTCCTATGTTTTCCTTTGCAAAATATTTATTGTGGGTTCTCCTTTAGCCTGAGTCTGATCTGGAAGTGGGCCTTTTGCTGTTGTGGACTGAAACTGAGAATGGCATTCTAAAACATAACTCCCACTGAGACATCAAACTCCACCGTTAGGAATTTCTTCCCAGATTCATAGAATCTGTGAAAGATAGACTGTGGACACCCAAACGGTTACACCGTTTACACTGAGCTGAGGAAGGAAAGGGCTTAGCAAAGGAGCTGGTGCAAAAGCAGGCGCTCCAACCAGGGTCTCCTCATTCCTGGTCTTGGGCTCTTTCTATGGCCTCCTTTTATTTATTTTTTTAAAGTATTGCCTAGCTGTTATAGTGTGTATGTTGTCAAAGATTTTAATGTTTGTAACTGATTGTGCTCATTTTTTCCAAGTGAGCTGTATTATCAACCCTAACGTGGATGGACTGAGGTCAAGGCTTGTAGAGTTAGGTTGCAGAGCTGAAGACTTGAAGGCACTACCACCTGAAAGACGTCCAGGTGTCCTGGGGAGAAAGTACCTGGAGCAGTGCTATTATAGGAGACAGCTACTTTAAACCAAGCTAATATAAGTAGCCGACACATTTGGCCTCAAAAGTATTCCTAGAAAACACTTAACAAAACAAGTTATTGAAATGTTACAATTGAACTTATTTCCTCATCAAAGATTCTGTGGCAAAAAGCACCAACTATGCAAGAGGGCTATTTTATGATTTTATTGTTATAGGAAAAGTGCCTCTATGGGTTGTAAAGTGAACAATGTACTAAATACTTTCTTTGCCCAGAACAGATCCTTAACTCCAACACGTAGCCAAGTAGAATGAAAATGAACATACATGTCTGATACATGGCCTTCTTTCTTGAGTTGAGCATCACACAGTATTCTGTTAGGATGGATCTCCTCCTAGGGAGGATAACACATCATGTGTCTATCAGTGAAGACTGAGCAGGGATATGCCTGTGCCTTCTTTTCTGATAGGAAAGACCATGATGCTCTGAAAGGAGGAGGAAGGGGAGGAGAGATGGGACAGGTTAGGATCTTGGGATAGGTCCTGTAGCTAACTGTTCACCAGCCTCTTTGCCTTTTCTCCTGGCCGCATCCCTAATTGTTAGATGTGGTCACGTGACTGAGTTCTAAACAATGGAATGAGCCTCAGGATGGAACTAGCCTGGATCTCTGAATGTCTGCATGGAGCAGGCCTTCCCTCTAGGCAGTAAGGCATTACAGGAACAAGAGATAAACTTGTGTTAGGCCTCAGTGACTTTGAAGTTCATGTGTTATAGCAGGTAGAGTTATCTCAGCTACGACACGAAGGTGGGACTGGTGAAGCTTTCCATCTTTTTTGAGAGCTGGCCTGTGTCTGTTTTTTCCATGAGTCCAGTATGACCACGTGGCACACGTCCTTGTGTCGTGTTTGTCTTCAACAGAGCTTGGCTTTCTTAGGAGCTTTAACAGGTAAACTGGAAGTCCCCACTCTCTAGTTCAGAAGTCAGCAAATTCTTCTATAAAGGGCCAAATAGCTAATATCTTATGCGTCACAGGCCATGTAATCTCTGTTTTCAATTACTCACTTCTGCCGCTGTAGTGTGAAAACAGCTACCGAAGATAAAGGAATGAATGGGTGTGGCTGTGTTCCAATAAAGCTTTATTTACAAGAACAGGCTGCAGGCTGGAATTGGCCCCTGGGCTGTGATTGGCCAACATCTGCCCTGTGTGATGTCCCAGGTTGGCAGAGGGTCCTGGCATCAACTATTTTCAGAGCAATGTTGATATACCTCTGAAATAAGTCAACTGGCTTATTTAACAATATACAAGCTGACCCTCAGGATCCCTCTACCAAAAATACCACGCGAATCCTCACGTATCTGGAACAGCAGTGTTATAAGTGGTCAGATTTTCCTTGTCCGTTTTTGTGATGTCCTCTGTGATATCTGTCAATCAATCTCTGGCGTTGCGGGTAACGTGTGTGCAGGGGATGTAACAGAAAGAAGAAAAACAAGGAAGAAGAAGGGATCACACGCACAGGGAGAGTTGATAGCTTTTTACAGTTGCCTCATCAAGGTTCCAGTATCCAAGTCTGACTTGATTTGTCATTTTAAGAGAATCTGGAGGACTTCCCAGGTGGTCCAGTGGCTAAGAGTCCGCCCTCCCAGTGCAGGGGGCCTGGGTTCGATCCCTGGTCAGGGACCTAGATCCCTCATGCCGCAACTAAAGATCCCACTCCAGCAATGAAGATCCCCCATGCCGCAGCTAAAGATCCCGCACGCCGCAACTGAAAAGAAAAAAGATGCCACACACGGCAACGAAGATCACGCCTGCCACAACTAAGACCTGGTGCAGCCAAATAAATAAGTTAATTAATTAATTATTATTATTATTATTTTTTATTTTTATTTTTTTTGCGGTACGTGGGCCTCTCACTGTTGCGGCCTCTCCCGTTGCGGAGCGCAGGCTCAGTGGCCATGGCTCACGGGCCCAGCCGCTCCACGGCATGTGGGATCTTCCCGGACCGGGGCACGAACCCGTGTCCCCTGCATCGGCAGACAGACTCTCAACCACTGCGCCACCAGGGAAGCCCAAGTTACTTAATTTTAAAAAATAAATAAATAAATAAATGAACCATTGTTTAAAAAGAAATGCTCTGTGGTGACCTAAATTGGAAGGAATCCAAAAAAAAGAGGGGATATATTATGTACTTGTATAGCTGATCACTTTGCTGTACAGTAGAAACTAACACAACAGTGTGAAGCAACTGTACTCCAATTTAAAAAGAAAAAAAAAGAATATGGACTAATATTTGGGCAAAATGAAAGAACCCTGAACCCAAGCCCAGATCCAAGTGTCTCTGAGTTCCTGCCCCCCCACCACCACTCCATCAGGAGCCAAGCCCTGGCCACCCATTTTTGGGTTCCTTATTTCAGAACTGCTGAAGTCCATGGGACCTCAGCTCCAGCAGCAGAGGCTTCTGTGACATCCGCCCATGATTCCTTCCGGGAAGGCAGGCAAACTCTGGGGAGGTCTCCCTTTCCTGTCGGCCATGGGGGGTTTTATGCACACAAACACTCTCTTCTGTCACTGTGTCACAGCGCATTATGTCAGGAAAGAGGAAAGAGTTCAGCCTGTGAATCTATATCACCGGCACGCGGGGTGTTGTGTTGTCTCGCGTGTGGCTTGTCAAGAGCACAGGGCTCACAGCAGTGTCAGGGTCCCAGTGCCCCAAATCCCTTCACATCTCCGGCTAGGAGAGGTCTCTCACCATCGCTGGTGGGTGTCACCCAGAGGACGCCCAGAGCAGGCGGGGATGATTCATCCGGATCCTGAGCCGGGCTCACTGACCGCTCCAGCAGGAGTGCAGAAGTTACAGCTGAAGCCCAAGTTCCACCTAGCTGCCTTCTCCAGTTCAGTCAGCCAGGATCCATCTGATACAAAAGACCTTGACCGGCCCAGGAATGCGGATGCTGTGTCAAAAGGTCATGGCTCAGAGCCAGAAATGCACCACGCCGACCTCCCGTTCTCCTTGACGTGGATTTGAGGGGTGTCCCGGGGTCAGAAGGATATCCAACGCCAGCTTGTCTGAGATGGCATGGAAATGCAGGGGAAATGTCAAGATTAACTGGGGCTTAGGGAGACATTTACTGAAACAGGAGCACACACACCCCCGGCTTCGTCAGCATTTCCCCAGGCGGGATGAGTCAAACATTTATATTTTTACATATGCAACACGCTTGCAACTTCCAACCAGGGATGATAGAAAAACTTATGGAAAATAGTTAATCAAATTTTACAAAGAAGCCATAGGTAAAAGCGCTTCCAGACCTACAGCTTTGAAAGTCACCTGGAGGATACCAGCCTGACTCAGAGCTTTATGAAGGCCCATTCCTAATATGCTCTCTGTGCGCCACGAAGAACAATTGGTTTGGACGTGAGCTGGTTTCTGTTTTTAGGCTCTAGGCCCACAACACCCTAAATAGGTTGGGGCAGTGCTGATTTTACCCTTCTTTGCATCGTAGTGAATTTTCTTGTGATGGTTTCACATAAGTGATCTGCAGAGCTTTGAGGCTATAAGGACAGGAATGGCAAACCCACAGCCTACTTGGCATCATTCCCCAAGTCTGGGTCCACGACTGACGTCATTAATTCATCAATATTTGCCTTTCCTCCCCAGCATGGCTGTGACTCCCAGGTCTGGGTTAATGCAGGGCCCACCGAGAAATTGTTACCCATTGGCCAGGGTTAGCCCACTTGTTAAAGCTTATTTGCCATTTCTTGATAATCTCCAGTAGAGATTCTAAAGTACTGCTATTTTGATGTTGTTGTTTTCTTGAGTTAAAGATTAATTGCACAGGAATTTATTGGACATCTCTTGGATAACATGCATTGTGCTAGGCATGATAGTTTCAGGGTAAACAAGAAGTTCCCTCTGACCTCAGGGACTCAGGAAAACTCAGTATTTCAAGGTCATGCTACAAGGTTCTACAAAAAGGATGGTCAGGGAACTCAGTGAAGGGACATTTATCCCAAACTAAGTAGAGAAGGGTCAGAGAAGGCTTCTTGGGGAATAACCCTGGGGCTTTCTTGAAGGACATACCCACTATGGTAATTCAAGGACAGCTTTCAAAAAGAACCAACCCACCAATTTGACAGCAAAGTAGGACTCCAAGGTTTATAATCTCTGTTTTTCTAAAGCACACGGAAGGTCTTTATGATTTGATATCTCCTTGCGTCACAAACCAAAAGAAGAATAAATTTATAAGTGGGCTGTGCTTATTATTCCAGTCCTGGCTTTATTGTTTTAAACACCATCATCTTTGGCATGTGAATGGTTTCCTTTTCTTTTTCGACAGTGATATTTTCCTACCTTGTAGCAGCAGTAGGTCAGAATGCATTGGAAAATTAAAAAATATTTTCCCAGCAAAGGCAAGATATTTCACGTTGGTTCACACTGGGAACCTTGCAACTTACTTTATCCCTTTTCCAAGCACATCTTGAAAGGTTGAAACAAATGGATGGCGAAACTGGAGGGTATCTCATTTTTTAATCCATTGTTTTAGTGAGAGTTTAGAGCTTTCCTATAAAATGTGCCGGTTGAGAAAAATTGGAAAAGACCTCTTCAAGGACTTTTCCGTATGCTCCCTCATGTTTCAAGATGCTTCTGGTATGACGGCGCATATGTCTTTATTTCTGTGTGGGGCTCTCCATATTCAGAAGCAAAGTAAAGTGAATTCATTTTGTGTTAAATGAGAGAGCTGCCGTACGTGGGCCCAAAATCTCTGTGTCCTTTTCTTCTTGGACTGCTGAACTCGGCAATTCTCTAAAAATGTACTCTCCAAAAATTTCCATCAGGACTTTCCCCAATATTTAAACAGTGAGTCCAGGACAGTGAGCCCTGCTACTTAGAGCATATGGTCCAAATGCAGCCAGAGGCCTCTTCCCATCCCCTCTTTATGAGAGGCAATCCTGGCAGAAAAGAGATGACCTACTGAAAGTGGGTAATTTGAGGATAGTTTAATAAAGAGACTATTTATAAAGGTGGGGACAGGGTATAAGTGCAACCATAAGAGATGGGGAATTTCCCAGAAATAGTGATGAGGGTGGCTCTTGCCATCCTGGACCGGAAGGAGCGAGGAGAGGAAGGAGGAAGCAGGTATTGGAGCCAGGTGAGGGTCTCTGGTGGGAGAGGACCACCTGGCAGAGGCTGTAACCTTTGGTTGGGGAATTCTGCCTACCTGTGGTGATACCCCTCCCTCCCAAGGAAAGGTCCCCGGGTAATAAACATTCTCCCCCATTATTCAAGCCCACCCAGAAACCAAATGATGAAATGAACTCACTCATATATTAGTCAACTTTTCCGGGCATGGAGCCGAGTACAAAAGAGTGGAGGATAAACCTGGACAGGAAACTGGAAGACTCTAGCATAGCTGTCAGGTTACCTTCCTATCAGAAAAAAGGCTACTGGTTCTAGTCTGTACCCTACCCCTAGCCTGTCATTTCTCAGCCGTGTGCTGTGTCCATCACCAGGGCCAGCATGTCCATATGTGGGTACCAATTTATCACTGCCCCTAGCTGGAAAAACAAGTCTGGCAGACAGTTAGGCAAAGCCGATGCATGTGGCTCAGCTTCATGTGAAGGGTTTTATTTTCTGTCAGAAATCAGCCAGGAGGATTACCTGAGTTCTCTGTAAAAACAAGCAGAAAGTTATCAGTACTGAGTTGGGTGACTCACAAAATAAGTCATTTAACCTATAGAGCTTTGGGACTAATAGTGACCCTCTTTTTTTGGTGCTTTAAAACAAAATTATCAGGTATTGATTAGGACCCATTTGTTTACTTTTGTTTTTATTTCTGTTGCCTTGGGGGACTGACCTAAGAAAACATTGGTACAGTGTGTGTCAGAGAATGTTTTGCCTGTGATCTCTTCCAGGAATTTTATGGTGTCATGTCTTTAAGCCATTTTGAGGGGTTTTTTTGTGCGTGGTGTAAGGGTGTGTTCTAACTTCATTGATTTACATGCAGCCGTCCAGCTTTCCCAACACCACTTGCTGAAGAGACTGTTTTTTTCCCATTGTATATTCTTGCCTCCTTTGTCAAAGATTAATCGACCGTAGGTGTGTGGGTTTATTTCTGGGCTCTCTATTCTGTTCCATGGATCCGTATGTCTGTTTTTGTGCCAATACCATGCTCTTTTGATTACAATAGCTTTGTAGTATTGTCTGAAGTCTGGGAGGGTTATGCCTCCTGCTTCATTCTTTTTCTTCAGGATGGCTTTGGCAATTCTGGGTCTTCTATAGTTCCATATGAATTTTAGGATTATTTGTTCTAGTTCTGTGAAAAATGTCATGGGTACTTTGATAGGGATTGCATTATATCTATACATTGCTTTGGGTAGTATGGCCATTTTAACAATATTAATTCTTCCAATCCAAGAGCATGGGATATCTTTCCATTTCTTTGAATCATCTTAATTTCCTTTATTAGTGTTTTATAGTTCTCAGCATATAAGTCTTTCACCTCCTTGGTTAGGTTTATTCCTAAGTATTTTATATTGAGGGGTGCAATTTTAAATGTTGGGTTTTTTTTTACATTCCCTTTCCAAAATTATCAGATGTTGAGAGCTATGTCAATACTGGACTCTCCCTGTACATTTCTTGAATTTATAACTGACTGAGAAAAGTGTTCCATTTTGAGCAGCCCCATCAACTAACCATCTTGTCTTTCCTCTTCAAGTGGTTTTAAGAATTCCAATCCAATTTGGAAGACCTTCTTTTTCATCTGATTAGTTCAATATCATGAACTAAATACCTTAACTTATACATATGTGTGATGAACTCTTCTCTGTGTGTTTGAATTACTGAGATAGGGTAGCCCTAGAGTATAATCAGACCCCACTGCACAATCTTAGTGGCACCAAAGATATTTCATTCAGCCAACCAGCCCACACCTGCCCTTAGGCTGGGGATCCCTGTCCTCAGCATAAACGGCTCCCCCAGTAGTCAAGCTCAGGGGGGCCAGCAGTGCACTGCTGTGATCTTCACCTCTCAGGATTTGAACAGACAGCACAGAAAAAGGCAGTCAGTTGAGGATAAATACAGAAGCCAGGAAGTCCTGTGGACTCAGGGACTGGGCATCCAATGGGGACCCTCTGCAAGGAAGAGTGATGGGAAAGCAGAACCCATGAGGAAGTAGGAAGCCGGCCAGTAGACAGGATAATGGAACAGGTGTGCAGAGAAGAAGTAGAGATGCTGAGAGGGAGGAAGCAAAGTTGGACTCTGTGTGTGTGTGTGTGTGTGTGTGTATCTTGGAGAGAGATGGAGATATTGAGACCAACCGGCCTTACTCTCATACCAAGGGCGTCCATTCCTTCCCAGATTTCTACTTCCCAGCTCTGTTTTCCATGAGACCTAACTGGGAAGGTTTCTGTCCACACATAAGGAGCTCCAACTAATCTGGCTGGCCTAGTTCCGGGGGGAGGTGACTGTCCAGGTTCAGTGGATTTTCAAAATCCTGAGCTACTCAAGGTCAACAGCTGTGTTATTGCAAAGGCTGTAGACTGCGTTTTATCAACGTCAAGATGCACATCACACTGACAACAGCTCTTTGTTAGCCCTGGGGAGCCACAGTCATTCCATCACCACCCAAGTTGTGGAATGGTTTAGTGAACAGTCCAGGGTGCAATTAAAAACAAAAGGAAGGAAGAAAAAAAGAGAAAAAGAAACAGGAGGGAACAAAAAGAAAGGAGAAAAGAAAAGCGAGAGAGAGAGAGAGAGAGAGAGAGAGAGAGAGAGAGCAGGAAGGCAGGAAGGCAAGAAGGAAGGGTGGGGAACATCTGGTTTCAGATGTGCCAGGACCCCTCCACTCTCTTAACTGAGCCTCTGTTGCAGGCTTTCTGGTCCTTTGGAGGACTAAATATGGAGATATTCACTTGGCATTTTCTGAAAGGAGACAAAACAGGTGATGAGCTCAGCGCAGATGATTTTCCCTTAAGAGAGGGAGGTGTCAGGCTGAGAAAAGGGAGCAAATCTCAAGGGGAGCTTTTCTCAAGACCACAGACCTAGGAAGGACAGCTTATTTGGATCCCTGTCATTTCATTAGATTTATAAAATGCCTTTGAAAAGAGCAGGGTGCTCTGGGGACAAGTCAAAACATGGCAGCCTTCAGCTTCCCAGGGAGAAGTTGAGATGGAAAAGTGAAGGAAAGGACTTTCCCAAGTCAGTAACTGCAAACTCAGCCCTTGAAATCAAAGTCAAAGAAGAGATTTGGAGAAATTCTCGCCAGTGTGCTTGGGAGTCACCCTGAACTATTTCCCAGATGTGGTTTTCCCAGCCTCCCACTTCTGGTGGTAAGAGGCAGCGAGCCCGGAGTTAAGGGCGTGGATTATAGAGTCCCTGGTGAAGCCAGCTCCCTCCACTTACCAGCAGCGGGGTCTTGGGCAAGTTCTTTCAGCCCTCAGAACCTCAGTTTCCCCTTCTGTAAAGTGTAAGCCACAAGATCCACCCCTCCAAAGGTCGATGTGAAGCTCCAACAGGAAGGTAAAGAGTTAGCGTCCTGAAGAGCTTGACACATCACCTTGCCCGTGTAAGCAATCAGTAGACCTTTCCTTTAATCACCATCTCTGTCTTTATGGCCATCATCACCCACTTCAGGCTCCTGTCCCTGTGGGGCCCCAGAGTCTTGAGATCGCCTCAGTTAACTCTCCTCTATTCCCACAATACCTGCCGCAAACTAATCCTCAAGACATACTCGTTACTGGATGCAGGGAAAAATTGAAAATCAGTGCTCAGGAAACCCATCTTCAAGGATCTCCTCCCACTGCCTGTTTTCCAGGGCTCTCCTTTCTCATTCATTCATAAAACCTATGTGCTCATTACTGAAGCCTGACGATGAATGAAAGGTGGGCCCATCCTTGAAGCATTGACCATTCAAGAAGCCTGCTTGGGGATCTGGACCATGAACTCTAAAGATGTCGGTTTGCTTCTTGTCTTTGTGTGCCTTTGTCTCCGTCTTCTGCACAACCAGCTCTCGTGTCTTCCTGGATAGTGTTCTGTGCAGTGGCGGTGGCCAACCACAGCTGCACAAGGTGCTTCTGTTTTTAGGATGCTCAGATCAAGGATGAAGCCTGCCTTTTCACCTTGCTGGCCTCCTCATCCTCTCCCTGTTGTTGCCATTTCCCCTCCAAAGACCTCTACTAGTCTCCTCTTCAGGAACCAAGCGAAGACTCATTGCCAGCCCTGACTGGCTCTCAGAAGTGGCCAGCTGTTTATGTGTTCACATCCTTGGTTTGGCCGCCATATGCCTTCCTGGGTCTTGCTATTCGTTATTTCCGAATGCTGCATCAGCTCCTTTTCTTAACCCTTGCCTGTACTTCAACTTCTCATGGACCTTTGACCAAAGAAAAGGCCTTCCTTTCTCTGGGAAAGCGATGCTCTTCAATGGAAGCCTTTGGAAGTCCAGCCAGAAAGGGGTGCTGGAAGAAGGGAACACCCACCTAGCTGGCCTAATCAGGGAGATCAACCCTAGTGATTCCTGGAACAAAGGGGAACAGAGGTAGAGTGTCTTCCCCTGCTGCTTTATCTCTACTTCCTGGATCCCAACTCCAAAGGCCCCATGCTCTAACGGCTTTTGTTGGCCATGGCATTCAACCAAGTGGAAGAAGATGTTCTCAAGCACATAGAACCCAACGCACTTGAACGTCCATGTGTGTTGAGCTTAAACACTTGTATGAAGTGTAGGAGGGCCGTTAAAACCAACAGGGCTGAGGTGAGCTCATTTTACATCAGATATTTCTTTATGTGCCAGTGTTGAGCGTTTACGTGTGTCTACGTGGGATTTGTTTTTTTTTCCATGAGAGTGAAAGATTTTATGAACATCAGCTCCCCACCCTATCCCATTATTCCATCCTAATGACTCTTATCAAAGTTTGCCCACGGCAGCCTTAAGCCTGACCAACAAGGCTGCACAGAACAGAAAGATCGCCTCATAAAAATCAGCTGGAAGGTGACAAGATGCAGTGAGCCTGCCAGGGTCCCCCTTGCCATGCGGGAAGTGTCCTCTGAACACTCCTTGAGGTATAAAAATAGCCCCAGGAATCACTGAATGCTAAGTTGGCTTTCTCCCCAAATCGTATAAGTAGGCAATCAGGATTTAACGACCCACACATTTCCAGTTTTTTTAGTTTATGAAAAAAATATGTCCATCTATTTTCTTTAACCTCAGTTAGAGACTCATATTAAAAAAAAAAAAAAAAATTCAATGACTTCCTCCCTCTCTTTCCGATGAGGAAAACCGGACTATTTATGCTGCGTTTTCGGCTTTTTTTCATATATAATTTTTCATATAAATGCACATTTTCCCCTTCTTTCGGGGCGGAAATTTAACTTTTGTGGCAGTGTGATGTGTGTTTAAATTACCAATTTCATAGGCAATATGTCTGATAATTGCGGAGAGATACTGAGTTAACTTGTAGCAATGAGTGTACGTGACAAAGGGAAAATCAGTTTGTTTGCGGTAAGCAGAGAGGATAAGGCAGGGAAACTTTACTATTTGGGGGTCGGGGAGGTAGGGTGGGAGGACGCTGGGGAAGGGAGGCCCTGAAATTGCTTTTTATAATTAAAAAGGGAATCTCGGATGTTTTCTATCTTGCATATTTACAATAAAACCTTTAAGTGCTTGTCAAGAGGGTAATGTGTCATTAACTGGGGACTGTGCCTCGCCTCTCCTCTCGGACATGACAGCGAGGCAGGATAAGAGAAGAGTAATTATAGTTCAGCAGGGCTGCCAGGTGTGATAAATGACTAATCAGCACGCAGGAGCCTCTGTCCTCAAAGGAGGGCTATTACAGTGTTATCAGCTGCAGGCCTGGGTGTACAGGGCCCCCGAACAGGGATGGGGACAGGACCTTGTGCCGTGCGGCTTGGCATGCCACTCGCAAGCCCGTGGATGTCTCTTAGTTTTGTCACCGGCGTCTTTGTGTGGCTGCCACCAGGGGTGGGGATGGAAACACACAGGGGCTTCGGCAGTCTGTCTCGCGCTAATATTTCTGTAACACACTCACCGGGCTCCATGGCCACCTCCGTGTTGGGGGGGTGGCTTTGCCAGGGGGGGCAGCTTTGATGGCATCAGACCCTGCGACAAGCCTGTTCTCCGGGATGGAGCCAGTCGACCTCTCCTATTCCCGTTTATGTCCGATAGGGGTGGGTGTTCTTCGTAGTATGTTTGGCCACTTCCCTCGTGGGAACAATGCCGAATTGTTCCCCGGGCAAGCTGACAGCAGAGTCCTGTCCCGGAGAACCCGGAGTCCTGCCACGGGGGACACGCTGGACCCTGGTCCTTAAATGTTCTCTGACTCTGCTCAGGGGACCGAGCGTCCATGGACCTGATTGATTTGCTTCTTAGGATCGGGACCTGTCCCCTCTCCATTGTGCAATAGACCATCGGAGGGAAATTAACCAGAACCCCTTTCAGACAAACTGCATGACATTGATTCTTTCCTTATTAGCCCTCTTGTTTGTTTGTTTTCCTTCTCCCAGCATGCTGAAGGCTGAGCTGGGGGTAGCAAGACCGTTGCAAATATCATTGTAAAAAATGTACATCAGGAAACAGGCATCTGATGTGAAAAAGGACATAATGTGCTTTTTAAAAGAAAAAAGCAGGAGGAGGAGATAGGACGACACTTTTGATACAAAGGTTATTTTTATAATACTTGCATTTTTATCGGTTGACGTATTTTAACAGGGAGCCCTGACTAAAGTCATAAAAATTATGACTCCAGCACCCGAGCTCCTTATCTGACAAATGCAATGCGAACGGTCTTGTTCTTATCAATGAGATCAGATTTCAAAAATGAACGCGAGGACCGCGGCATTGCTCTGTGCACAGATAACCTTGCAGGCGCGGACTCCCAAACCAGAATAAAAGAATCGTCTGTGAAATAATGGGCCCGGAAGCCCAGTCGCGTCACACTGTAATAGACAGTGGGGGGCGGGGGGATGAATCAAAAGGGGGGAAAAACTCATTTCATCTCAGTTAATGGCAGGGAAACGAAGGCAGAGGAGGACTTTCTTTGGAGCGGAGCTGGTGCGACAAAGCCCAGGGTTTCGCCGTGTCATGCGCCATTTGCTGATGCACCAGGGCCCTTTTCAGGAGCTGTGAAGCCATTATTATAATGCGAAAAAGGTGGAAAGAAATACTCCCTTCTGGACACTGGAAGGGCAAATGAGGTGCAAGCTTTTTTCTTCATTCTTTCTTTCTTTCTTTTCTTTTTTTTTCTCCCTGTCTCTCTCCTTCTCCTTTATGCATAGAAAAGGTTCGAGTGTTCCACACCCCACCCCCTGCCCAGTAAAAAGACCAAAGGATGCCAAGGAGTTCACTCTGCCCTTAGATAAACAGTTTGTCTTGGCTCCTGGCAGCGCCTTTTGTGACTTAGCTGGCTGGAAAGTAGCACAAGTATGTTCTGACCTCAGCATCTCTCTGCTCACATTATTTTCAACTAAGAGCTTTCGAAGCCCATGCCGAATGCTTGCTCTAAGTTTTTAGGAAGAAAGACAGAGGTATCTGGAAACACGGTGGCCAGCCTTAGCTCTGTCTGACTTCCTCTCTGTCTGTAACCCACCGTGGAGAAGGGTGCACGTGGGCAGGGCACAGAATGGGAAGATGGAAAGAAAGCCCTCCTTATTTTTTTTATTTTTTATTTTTTATTTTTTTTGTCCTCAGCCGTAATAAAGAGTGACTTCTTCACGATGCCACAATGCTGAATGACAATCCAAGTTCTTTGTAAATTACAGAACCCAAGTTAGGACTTGGAAGCTTATTCAAATGAGATTTTTTTTCTAACTGAGCGATAAATATGGTTGCTGCTGTCTTTAAAAAAAAAAAAAAAGAAAGAAAGAAAGCAAAGAAAAGAAAATGATAAAGTTCCAACCTGGCTTGTTCCTGTGTTGTTTATGGGGACAGCAAGATTGCACATATAGCCAGCATTTGATTCTCAGGACTGCTAAAGTGTGAAGAACAGCACTGACATCGCAGTCTTCAATAAATCACTATAAAAATGTTTATGAACCCTGCAGTTTACTGTCTTTTAAATGCAAATTGAAAGGGGCACCACTGCAAGTGTAAAGGAGACCTGAGGTGGCCTGAAGGAATTATAAAATGTTGCAATAGGTTTTGGAGATTGTGTGCTCTTAAATGGGGCCATTTCCAAATGCTTTTGCATTTATACGTCTCTGACAGTTGGGTTAATTTATTAACGAGATTGCTGTGAATTTGCGGGGAGGTGGAGGCTGGCAGCGCCTTCAACAGTGGCTCTGAGCAAATGACATTTTCATTTCACCAAAGGAAGAGGACACTGGTGATGCAAAATCCAGATCCCCGAAGTTGTTTGGGCAAAATAAGATGAGAACGTGGCTCCTTCAGGGGAAGTCTGCTCCTACAGAGGTTTCTTTTTTTTAAAGAATGCTCTCATCTTCCTTAAATAAAATCTCCATTTGGAAATTTTGAAGACTTGTGGATAGAGGAGGGAACCTTGAAAAGGGCAGACTTTAGCCATCCTACGGCGCTACGATAGGTCCATTTACAGCTGAGCGCTCCCTGGAAGGCAGATCTCGCCTTATGGTTTGGGTACCATGTGGATGTTCTTTCTACCTTCTTAGAAAGTGCCAGGCAGAAAAAATGAAGCAGAAAGAGCGCAACAGCGTTCTATTCCAAGTCCAGGGTCTCCTCTTCCGAGTCCTGTTATGTTATCCTGATTTTTGGTTACACTCGAGCCCGCGACTTCCCCACCTGTAAAACTGTTCGCTGAGTCTGCACTGAGCTGATGCATACGTCAGGTGCTTAGCACGAGACCAGAGAGTCCCGTGGGTTGGGATCCATAATTATCAGCTCCGTTTTCCCTTTTTGCCTCTCCCTGCACCTGCCTATCCTCCCTAGTAAACTTGGAGGAAGAGGAGATTAAGAGACAGCGGTCAGTGTACACCACTATGTGGATTAGAATTAAGATTGCGTTGATTCAGGGAGCTCCTTGTGTGTATCACATCCCCCAAATGTGAATCAGGCCCATAGGGACACGTACAGTGAAAGAAAGTAAACAGCCCATGAAAACGGTTTGCTCTGCAATTCTGCCGACTGTTGCCCGCCCGCTCCCCACCTGCCTCGTGTGGAAAAGCACCCCAAGTAGGCACTGTTTATAGAGCCACTGCTCGCAAAACATTCCCCCGCTCTGCAACATATGTGCCGTTAAGCGCTGCAGAGCTGCGTCCTCGCTTGCTGCTCCCGCAAAAAGCATTTTGCTTGTTTTCAAACACCAGCATCTCACGCGGGTGGGAGGGCGAGGCGTGGGTCTGTTCTCCCTGGCAGCCCCTCGCTCAAATGTGCATCCCTGGCAAGGCCTGCCTACCGACAGCGCTGCCACGGAGCGGGCTGTCAGATTCTGAAGCCATTATGCCATCTGTTTCTCCAATCTTCTGCTCTTCAGCGCAGACATATGTTCGAGGGGTTTCTGTGGCTGGCAGGGGAGGGCGCTTTCTTCCCGGGGAAGAAGAGGAGGAGGTTGCCTATCCCTGCCCGTTTCTCCCAGAGACCCCAAACCGAACTGAAATGAAATTTTAAATGATTCCCAAGTGAGTCCTCCTAGCAAGAAGTTTTCTAGTATGGGTTCATCTTCCAAAAACCATCCCAGTATCAGCTTGGGAGAAAATGTACCTTTTGTGTCTGTAGATAATCTAGATGTGTGGCTTGGTTTTGTTTCCCTTCTTATCCTGGTAACCTTCAACAGGATTAAAAAAAAAAAAAAGAGCTCACTATTATCTCTGTATATCCATATGGGCCCCAACTTCCCCATTCCAGATTTTTATTTTATTTTTGCACTTTCACAGTCCTTAGTTCTTTCTGCATTTCACCTAAAGAATAGCGTGTGTATACAGTGGGGCCTGTACAGTTGACTCGGGATACTGATCACACACTAAGCCTAATGCGTGGGAGATTTGTACACGTGTTTATGTCTTTCCATCCCATCCCATCCCTCCTAGACCCTTTTCTATCTATTTTTCCCCTAGAAAGAAATATTCAGGCTGGCTTGAGGGAGGATGCCAATTGTAAGGTCAACCAGGCATGGGGTGGAAACTGGAATAGATTTTCTATGCAGATTTCACGCTGCCTTCCTGGAAAATTCTGAATATTTTGCAGCCCAATGTTTAGCGTACAAAATTCTTTAAGAAAAATTGGCACAATATGAGTCGAACGGGGACATTTTCCTCTTGTGCTTGTGCCCCCCCGTGTGTGGACAGGCACGTCAGTCCTCCCGTTCCCATCCCAAGCGCTGGCAACCTCTCGGCCTTCTGCGTGGGACTCTGAGCTTCTTGTGTGAAGGATCTGTGGGTTTTATGCTTTGTCCTCAGGCCCAGCACAGAGCCCACGGCCTACATGAAGGCGCTGCGCACATGTTCGAGGAGTGGACGTGGGGAAGCTTGGGATTTTAAAGACTTTTTTGATGAGGGATTGAGACAAATATATAGAAACAGAGATGGTTAAGCACAGTGGTTAACCCCTGGAGTCATTTTGAGTTCAAATCTTGGCTCTACTACATATGATCTGGGTGCTATTAAGATGGGTTAATTTAGTTAAGCCTCAGTTTCTTAGTATGTACAATGGGCATAATCATAATACCTCCTCCCTCCAGAATTTGTGGTAAGAATTAGATGACTTGATGGGGCAGGAAAGTGCCTAGCACAGTGCTCAGAATAAATGAAAGGCCCTCTAATCGTCATTAACAAATGTTTGTCAACCTCTACCTTGAAACGTAGGGACAAGTCTTGCTTCTGTTGAAGGGCCCCTTGAAGGCGCCAATGTGATCCTTGACCTCAGGGTGTATCTCTGAAATTCTCTCCCGTTACCATCTCTGAAATCTGTGCACGTCTCAAAGGCCCCCTGAGGCAAGCAGCAGTGATGTTTTGTCATTGCCTCTGCATAAAGTGCCAGCAGTGAAACCTACGCAGTAGGTGTCAACAGCTTGGAAGGAAATCCCAGAGATGATGCTGGAACCTTCTAGGAAATAAATGGTTGTTGGGTGGAGGGGCAAGTGGGTGTAGCAACATTCTGGAAGTGGGAAGCAAAAGTAGGTTTGCTCCGCATAATTGTAGAGCCAGCTTGAGAGCCCAGCACCAGTGGTTTTCTTTTTTTTTCAATGGATTCTTCTAAGAAAGGCTGCATCACCCTTGCTTTTGATGGCACAGATGACAGTGTATGGAGAAACATGGGTATCAGTGATTCAGAGTTCAAATGTTATTCAGGGGAGAGAGATTCTTACTTCCTGTGAAGAGGTTTGAGGAATGCCGTATTGTTTTCCTCGCTTTTATTTTATAGGCGGAAGAGTTACCTATGACAAAAATAGAGGTCTAATGAAATCTCAAGGAGTTCTTTAAAAATAAGTATAAAATAAAAATTCTAAGTAATAAGAAAGTATTATGCCATATTTTAATTGGCATACTTATTTTTTTAGTGCAAGATAAATAATGCCATCTGTAGTGTTAGATTCAGTACAACATAGCATCTTATCCCCTGATAGAAATGTTTAAAAGATTTCTTCGTGCTTTGGGGATGAAGACCAGAATCCTTCCTGTGGCCTACCACGCCCTGCAGGGTTTGGCGCTGCTCACCTCTCCAGCCTCATTTAGCCCCAGCTCCCTACACCCCCATTACTCTGTTTCCCAGCTGCATCCATGCCATCAACACCTACTTCACAAAGCTCCGCCTCTGCCTCGAATATTCTTCCTCCTTTTCGCTCTTTAGTTCCCATCTGTGGTCGACAGAATAGTGGCTCCAAAGATGTCCACATCTGAACCCCCACACAGGTGGATATGTGAGGTCATGTAGCAAACGGGGGATTAAGGTTGCAGATGCAATTAAAATGGCAGATCAGCAGACCTTAAAATTGGGAGAGTATCCTGGATGATCCAGGTGGGCCCACAGTAATCACAGGTTTCCTTAAATGGGGAAAAGGGAGGCTGAAGAGTCAGGACCAGAGAGAAGGCAGAGTGAAAACGGCTCAGCCTGATGTTGCCATCTTTGAAGACAGAGGAGGGGGCCCATGAGCCAAGGAATAGGGGCGGCCTCAGGAAGCAGGAAAGGACAATGAAACAAATTCTCCCCTAGAGCCTCCAGAAAGGAACAGAGCCCTGCCAACACCTTGATTTTAGCCCAGTGAGACCCATTTTAGACTTCTGAGCTCCGGAACTGTAAGAAAATAAGCCACTAAGTTTCGGATAATTTGTTACAGCAGCCGAAGGGAACTCGTACATCCTCTAAAAGCTTCTTCCTTGAGGAGTTTTTCTCCAGCCCCGCCAAGGGCTCTCAGAGCACCCAGCACCTCTCCTCCACTGCCCTGTCACCATTTGTCATTGCGCACTTTTTTGTGTGATCATTTAATTAATGCCCATCTCCCCCGTCCGCCTGTCACCCCAGTAAGGGCAGGCGTTGTTTGTGGTTCACTGTTATTCCTGAAGCTCAGGACCCACCACTGCCCTGGGGCCCAAGAGGAGCTCAGTGTCTGTGGAATGAATGAATGTGTGAAGGGGTCCGTGAATACATGAACACGTCGATGAATCCATCCACAGGAGAAAGAAGAACAAGCGCGATCAACTTTAATTAAACATATATCCCACATCCAGTGCCAGCCGGGGAGCAGCGTGTTCGTTTGTTGAACACACATCTGAACAAGGAGCGAAGCTGAGGTCCCCAGCCCAGTCTGCTTAGACACAGCCTGGCAGCTCTGGCCTTTCCCCGCCACACACAAATCCAGCCCACAGTCAGCTGCACTCCTCCCCCACCCCTACCCCCATCTCAGCGGGAGAGTCAGGCTGAATAACTTCTTTAAGGGATGCTGTTGAGTTTCTTCTGGTGGAGTGAAGGATTTGTAGCAAAACCCAGCATGTAACTTGAGTGTTCTGTGAAGCCAGATACTGGTGCCAAGCTAAATTTGCGTGTGCAGCTTCTGTTTAAGGCAATTATATAGTGCGTAATACCCAGTAGAGAAATTAAGTCCAAGTACATTCTGCCCATAGAGATTATCCTCTCAGTTGGGTTTATTTTAAACAAGTTTCCCTTCTTATACGTTAAGGTGCATGCGATAAATCACTTATGTAATAAACTACACTATATTACGTGGGAAAAAATACAAAAAAAAATGAGCCGAGGGCAGGGGGAGAGACTTCAAATGGAGCCAGACTTCAGGCTCAGGAAAGAGGGAGAGAGGGAGGAAGTGTAGCGGGAGGCGAGGCCGTGCAGCAGGAGGTTGGAAATGGTACAAACAGCAGCCTCTCTGCAGTGAAGCTCAGGATGCTGCTGTAGAGGATTGCTTATGTAATAACTACAGCGCTGTCGCTCCAGAAAGTTACAGGGTTTGCGTTTCTAGAGCGGCCCCTTGGCCTGTCTTAATTACTAGCAGTCCACAGTGAGGCTGGAGGGGAGAACACAAGAGATGCAAGGCTTTATTAAAGATGAGAAAATGGGGGGCGGTGTGATCAGGGGTCTCGAGGAGCCACATACTCAGGCGATCGGGATGGTTTGTCATGGTGAATAACAATCATAATAATCTGGGAACGAATATAGGACACCCAGTAAAATGTGACTCTCAGATGAACAGTGAATGACTTTTAGTGTAAGTTTATCCCATGGGATATTTGGGACGTACTCTGCCAACACATTATTCACCGTTGATCTGGAATTCAAGCGTCGTCGGGCGTCTTGTATTTTTACTTGCTAAATCTGAGAACTCCTGCCATAGCAGAAGCAACAGTGACCATGTTTATTAGATCGATTCTTTTGAGCTCTCACTTTGTTAAGGGCTTCACAGACATTATCTCATTTAAACTTCACAAGCAAACTGGGAGGGAGGCACTGTGTTTATTCCCATTTCACGGAGGAGTAAACTGAGGTTTATAAAGGTTCACCCACATGCCCAGTCTCTCTCCAGCTGTAAAGGGAGGATCCAGGTTTCACACCATGGCCCACCTGGCTCCAAAAATGCGTGCTCATGATCAGTAACTTCTCCAACCTCTTCTAGAGGCTGATTTGAAAAATAACTCCGTGAGGAAACATTTCAAGGGAGACTGCCCGTCCTCCTCAGTGCAGAAACGCATTCGAGCTCAAAAATCCATGCTGTTTAGGAAAGAAAAATGATAGTGCTCAGAAAATCATTTTAAAACTTCCTGGTACACACACCTGGCTTGCCACAGTGTGTGCGCCACGGGGTCTTGAAACACAAGTCGGGAGCAGAACAATTGAGACCACACTCTTTCCCACGGAAGAACCTCCTTCCAGAACCCTCCTCAGTGGAGAGCAAAGAGAAACCGCCTCAGTTTACATGTTTGTCATTTTCTAACCTTGAGAGCCCAATAAAGCCAAGTGCTCAGTAACAATCAGACGTGGGTACGCTGCCTGTAATTTATGATTTAATGCAGGATAGTGTAAAAATAGGCAATGAAACCGAAAGGCAATCAAACTCTATTGTCACCAGGAATGTGATCTAACATTTGCTGCGAGCCCACTCTGTGCCAGGAAGCTCACATGTATGTTTCATTTCATGGTCCTTTTATCAGCTTGGGGCCTCTTATTTATCTGTCGCTAAGAAACAAAGTACCCCACAATTTGCTGGCTTGAAACAATGTCAGTTTTATTAGATCTCGTGATTTTCTGGGTCAGGACTTTGGATAGGGCTTAGCTGGTTGGATCTCCTGTTCTACATGGCGGTGGATATGGGGTCGCGTAGTGGTGTTCCGTCTGGGAGAGGCTGGTCTAGAGGGCCTAAGATGGCTTTTCCCCCAGGTCCGGTGCCTTGTTGGGCTGGCGGGAAGGGTGCGCTCAGCTGGGCTCCAGCACGGCGGTCTCAGCCTGGTTGCATTCCCGTAAGGCAGGTGTTCAGCAACATAGCAGAAGCTACATGGCTTTTCTCACCCGCCCTGGATGTCACAGGGCATCACTTCCACTGTACACCACTGGGGGAAGCAGTCCCGAAACCATCGGATTCGAAGGGAAGGCCATGGGCTGTGCCTCCTGATGAAAGGAATCTGGGGCAGATTTTAGAGCTGTCATGGGGCCTTTGCTCTTTGTTCTTCCCTTTGTCAAGAAAGTCATTCCCCTGTAGCCCTGCGCGGCTGAGTCCTCCTCACCCTCTAGGCGCCTGTCACCTGTCACCTCCTCATAGAGCTTGCTGTCCTCACCACGCTGCAGTCTCCAGTATGATTGTTTGTGCATCGCCAACCATACTCTGCCATTATCTTTATTGTCCTTCTACCTGCAGCAGGTAATTCCTCGAGATGCGGGCCCCGGTTTTGTTCGACTTGCTCATTGCTGTTTCCCGGTGCACCACATAGAGCTGCGTCGAGCACATAGACGACTCTCCGTATAGAACTGTCGAGTGAATAAAAGTGCCCGGCAATACCAGATGGTGGCCCACTATTATGGGTGCCACCTCCCCCAGGGAGAATTCCTGGGATAACAGAGAATCCACTCAGACATGCCAAGCAGACTTGAATCATTCTCATTTTCCACTGCCCCCAGGAGTGCAGGAGGAGAGCTGGAAAGTACATGGGGACAGAAAAAGCTGCGGTCAGAGGCAGACTCTGTTAGTGGTGGCCCACCGGCCGGGCTCTGCTGGTTCCCATTATAGGCATGGTGGGCGGAGGACTCCATGTGACACTGAGCATGCGTCAGCATCCCGATCCCTCTGGATGCCCTGTGCTCGGACATCCCTCTTCCCTCTGCGATATCCTTTTGAAGCCCATATGTTCCGTCTGCCCCAAATTCTGTTTATACTGGTGCAAAGTGAGGGCTGCTTGGATTTTGGGAGTTTCACGGGAAGGTATTAAACGTGTTTGGAAAAGACTTGAAAGTCCAGCTGTGTGTGTTTTAGTTTTATATTTAGCCTTAAATTAGAGACTCCACATACCTCAAGTCATAAAGAGGCACAGCAGGGACTTAACGTTTTCCTTTAGTTTGCTGGGGGCGTGCACCTAGGTGAGATTTGATTATTTGCAAAATTTTTTTTTTTGGTTGTTTAAGTCCACAGCTTATTTCTGGCCTTCATGCTTTTAGAGGTCTCCTCATGTTTCAGAAGGAAGTTATTGCTGTTGTTTTCACTTGAATTTAATAAAAGAAAAGTGAGGTGACTTGTGGGGAGGAGGAGGGAGCAGCATAAACTTGGACCTTTTGGTGCCAGACCCTGTGCCGGGCACATGGGCACAGTTAACCCTCAACTACCCTCTGAGGAAGGAAACTGAGTCTTGGCCAGGCTAAGAAGCTTCCTGCTTTCCTCTGAGGTTCACTCTTTGCTCTGAGCACCACCTTGTTCTCTGCCTGTGGACCTGAGGCTTCTTTTTGTGTGTGTGTGTGGTACACGGGCCTCTCACTCTTGTGGGCTCTCCCGTTGCGGAGCACAGGCTCCGGACGCGCAGGCTCAGCGGCCATGGCTCACGGGCCCAGCCGCTCCGCGGCATGTGGGATCTTCCTGTATCGGGGCACGAACCCGCGTCCCCTGCATCGACAGGCGGACTCTCAACCACTGCGCCACCCGGGAAGCCCGACCTGAGGCTTCTTGATGCCTCTCTCTCGCTCCCCCAGCTAAGGTCCCCAAGAGCCTGTCTCAGAGCCAAGTTCACGGCTGCTTGCTGACCCGTGGGAGGAGAAGGAACAGACTATTCCCCAGTATCATTTACTACCCAAGCTAAGGCCAGAGTCACAGGAACAAGGTCACCTGTGGCCACAGATGATGGCCTGATATATGAGTTCCCCTGCGGTGCTGTAACAAAGTGCCACAAAGTTACGTGCCTTAGAACAACAGAAATGCATCACCTCACAGCTCTGGAGCCTAGAAGTTCCAAATCAAGGTGTGGGCAGGGCCCAGCTCTCTCTGAAAATTCTGGGGGAGAATTCTTCCCTGCTCCTTTCTAGCTTCTGGTGTTTCCTGGCAACCCTTGACCTTTCCTGGCGCATAGACGATTCACTCCAAATATTTGTGGGGCACTGTGTTAGTTTTCTATTGCTGTCGTAACAAATGTTCACAAACTGAGGATCTCAGACAACCCAGATTTATGACCTTAGAGTTCTGTATAAGGCAAAAGTCTAACACGAGCCTCCCTGGGCGAAGATCAAGGCGTGGTCAAGGCTGTATTCTTTCTGGAGGCTCTGGAGGAGCATCTGTTCTCTTGCCCTTCTCACCTCCTGGAGAGAGGCCTCCCACTTGGCTCTGGGCCCCCTTTGGTCCATCTTCAAAGCCAGTAACATCAGGCCGAGCCCTTCTCACACCGACATCCTTCTGGCTGGCTGTTCAGAGTCCCTTTTCTACTTTTAAGGACCTTTGTGATTACATCGGGTCCACTGGATAATCCAGGATAATCTTCCTATTTTAATGTCAGCTGATTAGAAACGGTAACTGCATCTGCAACCTTAATTTCCCTTCGCCACATGACCTAATATATCTACAGGTCGTAGGGATTAGGATGGAGACGTCTTTGGGGGCCACTCTTCTGCCTTCCACAGGTGCCTTGTCGCCTGCCAGGCTCTGTGCTCAGCAAAGAGGACACAACGGTAAATGATACAGACGAGGCCATGTGCTCGCAAAACTTTTACCTACTAGTGAGAGTGATGGGCAATGGAGAAATCAACAGGCACATTCCGGGAAGTGTCAGTGGTGTGCGTGAAATTAACAAGGCGATGTGATGGAGAATAGTAATGGGGGGGGGGGACTTACATCAATAGAATAATCAGGGAAAGCGTCCCGAGGTAGCCGAAAGCCTGAAAAAGGGCCGTCGTGTCAACTGGGGGAAGGTGTTCCACATGGAAGGAACAGCAAACAGAGTGGCCCTGAGGCCTTTAGAATAACCACTGGCTGCTTTCCACAGGCTGTACTGGAGAAGGTGAGCCAGGATGGTGGTTAGTAGCCGTTGCAGTGATTCAGGGGAGAGATGACACAGGTTTTACAGGGCGGGCTGAATCATAGCACCCAAGGGTATCCTTGTGCTAACCCCCAGGTTGCAGGAATGTTACCTTACATGGCCAAAGGGGATTTGTAAATGTGAGTCACTTAAGGATCTTGAGATGAGGAGTGGTGGGCAGGGGTGGGGGTTGTGCACATGTAATCACAGGGGTCCTTGTAATAGAAGCAGAGGAAGATTTGACTACAGAATTAGGAAACGTGATGATGGAACCAAAAGATTGCAGTGCTTGAGGGAAGGAGTCATGAGCCCAGGAATACAGAGGTGGCCTCCATAAACTGGAAAAGGCAAGGGAATTGATTCTCCCCAAGAACCTCTGGAAGGACCCGGCCCTGCCCACACCTTGACTTTAGCCCAGCGAACCTGATTTCAGCCTTCTGGCCTCCAGAACTCGAAGAGGGTAGCTCTGTGGTTTTCTCCAACCACCAAGCTAGTGTCATCTGTGACAGCGGTAGGAAACGAATGCATCTTGCTAAGGGTGTGCCCTTGGAGGGAGAGGAGGGACCCAGTTCAAGAGACCTTCAGGATTCGGTATTGACAGGACTTGGTCCCACTGGGGGCGGATCTGAGGTCCCTAACTTGGGTGGCTGAGTGGAGGATGGTGTTGTTACCTGAGATAAGGAGGAGAAGCACAGAGAGGAAGGAGAGTTGAGTTTGGGGTGTGTTGAGATTGGGCCAAGGGCTGATGCCCAGCGGTTCCCTGGACATGGGGTTCTGGAGCTCAGTGAACTTGGGCTGAAGATCCAGCCTCAAGCCTGGGGCCTGAAACACTTTAAGCAAGGAATGAATGAATGAATGAATGCGTGAGCAAATGAATGAATAAACGATTGATATCCATGTGGGAATCCTCTGAAATGGTGACACCATCCAATTAGGTAAGATTGCTCCAATGCCTAGTATTTCTGTTAACCTTTCTGTCTAAAAATACATCCCATGAAACCCTGCCATACTTAAAGGAAACTTCATTTTGGCCTTATTCTCCCTCAGTGCCCCTGTAGTTTTATCCTTTGGAGAACACCCTTTGCAATCCCACCTCTCCATCACTGGGATGCTGCCTTTAAATGCCAGCAGTTTCTGGGCCAGGCAATGGTAAGAGAAGTTACTGTGATCACTACCATGTCTTAACCTTAACATATAGGCTAAGCATTTCAAAATTATTTGTCTCCTTAAGCCTCACTGCAGAGCTAATCAAAAGACAGGTGACCCTGGGGGGCGTTAGTATCAGGTGAGAAAACAGACACGGCCCCATAACTTGCCCAGTATCCATAGATGCCCAGTGACTGAGCCAGGATGGAATTGAGAGGTCTTCCCAGGCTACAAAAGGTATTGAATATGTATCACTTTACTACTAGCAGTAGAGACAGTAAACCACGATAGAAACTGCCCTTTGTTCATCCTGCACAGTATTCCAGGCTCTTTACCCAGCACTCTGCATGCAGGTTATTCCTCCTGACGGCCTTAGGAGTGGTTACTTTCATTGCATTTCCTCTCTGTTGCTGCATAACTAATTCCAGGAGCTTACACCCTGTATAGACCATCTCAGCAGGTCTGAAGCCCAGGCCCAGCCTAGCTGTGTCTTCTGCTCAGGGTCTCAGGAGGCTGAAATCAGTGTTTTCCAGGGCTGGGGTCTTTTCAGAGGCTGTGCTTGTTGACAGGGGTCATTTCCCTGGGCTGAGGTCCCCATTTCTTTGCTGGCTGTTGTCTGAGCACTGCTCTCACCCCCAGGGGTTGTTCTCAGGTCCTTGCCACGTGGCCCCGTCCATTGATGCAGTCACAGTGTGACTGTTTTCTCCTAAGAGACCACAGGAGCATCTTCATCTGTCTCTTCAGGGAGGGTTCAGTCTCTCTTCAGGGCTCACCTGATTAGGTCAGGCCCACCCAGGATCCTCTCCCTTTGTATGACCATCAAGCTTACTGCTTCGGGACCTTAATCCCACGTGCGAAATCCATCCACCTCTGTTGGATAGCATAATTCCAATCATGGGAGCTAGCTATCCCATCCTATTCCTAGGTCCTGTCCACACTGGAGAGAATTGCAAGGGTGTGTATTTTAGGGGGTGGGGATCTGAGGGAACATCTCACAGTCTGTGGAATTCCCACGTCACTGATGTTGAAACTGAGACTCAGAGGCATAATACAATTTGCCCAAGGCCACTCAAGGACAGCTGGGATCCAGGACCAGATTCATCATGCTTCCAACGCCAGGCTGTACCCCCCCCATCCCCCTCCCCCTCCCTCATACCCCGGCCTTCCCCCGAAGGCGCTGACCTTGCCGTCTGCTGCCTCTGGAGGACTGCAGATCACCGCACCCGCCCCAGGCTTTGTCCTCCAGCCTCTCGAGCTTCCACCTGCATCTGACGACCAGAAGGGAACTGAACAAGTGCCAGTGCCTTTAAATGGAGCCACACTGGTATAATGAGCAGCACGTGGACAGAGGGGACAGCTAAAAATGTCCCCGACCTTCTAAAAAAAGGGACAACTTGGCCAGGTATCGAGTCAGCTCTGTGACATTAATGCAGTTATCCTGATTCAGGATCAGATGTATTCACCGTTAAACGTATTTTAACTTGATTGCCAACAAGTCTTGTATTATTTAGAGGAATCGGCGGGGCTGGCCGAGGGACGTGGTTGATGTCAGCAGCCACCTTGCTCTTCCACACTTAAGAGGTGATCACTGTAGCTGCTAAAAAGGCCTGCTCACCACGTGGACTCTTTGGAGCTGTTCGATGAAAGCAGGAATACGATGTGAATGCCCGTGCACTTGAGCGTTATAAACGTCTTGAGCTCTCTAGCCTCAAAGATTGTCCTGTTCTTTGCAGATGATTGGGGGCTTCTGGAGTCTGGCTGGCTGGGGCTGCTGCTCTAGGGGGCTGAGGTGCTCCCACTCAGGCACCAAATATGCACTGATCTCTAACTGGGCGCCAGGAACTGGGCCAGGGGCAGGAGGGTGAGTGGGGAGGGAGAAGGAAACACGGGGCCCGGCTTCAGGGAGCTTTCGCTATGGACACCAATCAGATCTTCATACAAAGAAATGTGATATGGCAGCCCAGGTCCGCGCTGTGGAGGAGAGATCCCCGTGAGACCGTACCTAACAGGGAAGCTTGGACCTCGTCTGGGAAGGTTGTTGGATAAAGTGAGGCCTGAGCTGACTGAGATTTGCCATTAATCAGGTTAAGAGAGGAATTGAATCATTTGTCGATGAACAAGCGACCTTGGGCAAGTCATTGAGCCTCTCTGAGCCTCGGTGTCCTGTTCAGAAGAAAATGGAATAGAAGAATAACGGGTCTTGAGCACAATGAATGTTAAACGAGCTGGTCTCCCCAAAAAGGGCTGACCCAGCCCTCCGTTCTTGTTTTGGTCTTTAAATCTGTCTGACGATTCTTCTCTTCCTTGCGCGTGCCTAGATTTTTTTTTTTTTAAAGAGTCAATCTATGAGGCAACTGTCTGTTTATGAGTCTGGCTTTTCACTATGGAGCTTCAGCAAAGGTTTTCAGAGCATCTGCTGGGTGCCAGGCGGGAGTGTGGAGCTGGGGACTCAGAGATGAGTGGAATGTCCAAGACAAGAGGGACAGTCACATCGGAGAGCAGCGTGTACCACGAGGGGGGTGCCCACGCCAAAGGGGACAGACTCAGAGAGGGAGCTGGGAGGGCGCATCCTTGACCCTGAGCCCACAGGACTACATTTGAGATTCAGGTGAAAGGGGAGGGCCGTGATTGACGGGGTTGTGGAGGGCAGTTTCCAGGCCCTGGGAATCCCCCCAGAGAACAAGGTAGGTTAAAGCCCCCGCCTTGCCAGCGTGGGGCAGAGAAACAGACATTTAATAAATATGAGGGCTTCCCTGGTGGCGCAGTGGTTGAGAGTCCGCCTGCCGATGCAGGGGACGCGGGTTCGTGCCCCGGTCCGGGAAGATCCCACATGCCGCGGAGCGGCTGGGCCCGTGAGCCATGGCCGCTGAGCCTGCATGTCCGGAGCCTGTGCTCCGCAACGGGAGAGGCCCCAACAGTGAGAGGCCCGCGTACCGCAAAAAACAAACAAACAAATAAATAAATAGATACGGAAGAGTGGATGAGAAATGGTGAGTGTTTGAAAGGAGATAATCCAGAAGCGGGAGAGGGTGGATTGGAGCGGGCATAGTTTTACAAGGTGGTCAGGGAGTAGGGCGGCAGCTGGGCGATGGCTGGAAGGAGGTGAGGAAGCCAACCCTGCAGGTGATGGGGGGAAGGCTCCTGGCAGGGAGCACGCCCGAGACACTGGAGGGACAGTCCGGCAGCTGGTGTGACGGGAGTTGGGGGGGATGGAGCAGGGAGTGGACAGGTCTGCACTGTGTAGGGCCTCTGGGCCTGGCAGGGGCTTTGACCTTCTACTTGGAGGGAAATGGGAAGGCACGGGAGGTTCCCGAGTAGAGCAGTCACAGGATCGACTCGTGATGGAGACGGCTTCTGCCTTCGCCGTATTTCCCTCTCCGCATAAGCACATAAGAAATACGTCTTCCTATATTTTTTAGGTTTTTCTGTTGTTCAGGATATATATCTCTATATAGGTGATGATATAGCTTTATATCTGAGCATATGTGATTATATATGCGTATACGTCTACACACACATACCCACTTTTCTTTGAACCATTTAAAAGTTACACACATCTTAACAGCTCACCCCGAAGTTCCTCAGCAGGCGTCTTCTCAGGCGAAGGACATTGTCCTGCCTGATCGTCTCACATCCACACTTCCATTATCACACCCGAGAACATTAAGCTCTTCCAATAGTATTATCTCACACGCTGTCTGTACTCAAATCTCCCCAATTGTTCTTTATAGCTCTGGTTGCTGTTTGATCCAACATCCAGCTGAGAATCGCATTGCGTTTGGTTTTCACGTCCCTTTAGTCTCCCTTAGCCTGGACCTGTCTCTTTGCTGTTGTTTTGTCCTCGTGACCTTGGCATTTCTGAAGCATTCAGGGGACCCTCTGGCTACAGTGCTGAGAATAAACCATCACGGCCAAGGCTGGCAGCAGCGATGCGGTCAGGAGTCTTCGGCAGTGCTCTCGGCCAGCACTGTCCAGTGGACCTTTCTGCAGGGGCCGGTGTCTTCTTTCTCTGCACTATCCAATGCAGCATCTGCTCGCCGCTCCGGAGGACTTGGCATGGGGCTGGTGCAACGGAGCCTCTGAATTTAAATTGTACTTCATTGTAATCAATTTCAAGAGCCACATGGGACTCGTGGCCACTGTACTGGGGCCATGCGGCTCCAAGCTGAGAGTTGGTTGCGGTTAGTCGGGGATTGTGGGAATGAATGGAGGGGTGGGGGGACTGGAAGTCCAGACAGAAGGAACAGTATACGCAGAGGGCTAGAGGTTCCACACGGCAGGAAGTAAAGCTGCAGTTTTCCTTCCCCGGTGGCCAGCAGGCAGGTGTTCAGCTCAGGGTCCTCTTTTCCTCCAGGTCACATCCCCTCCCAGCATGATCCATGGCAGACTGGGCACCTCTTTGTAAGCCTGGCTGAAGGAAGGCATCAAGAAAGTGCCACCGTCCAGCAGGAACTTGGTGGCTTTCCATCCATGCCCTGTCGGCTATCCATCTCCACCCCATCCTCTTCTCCTGGCCCTGCCTTCAGGGGACTCTGCATCTGGCCTGCAGGGATAAGCCCCCCTGTGCATCCTCCTGTAGGATGGGCAGGAGGGTCCGATTAGCAGTTGTGCCCTTCTGGGGAGTAGGGAGTGAGGCATTGATGTATCCAACCCCATAGATCTGCTCCCACCCCTGTCTTGTCCCTCCTCAGTTCTGATCACTCTTTTTATCTTCCCTGGAGTTGTCTTTTTTTCTTCCCCCTTCCTATTTTTCTCTGAGCTTTTCTGGAGTAAAATGCAAGTTTTCCGTCTAGTAACGCAAAGCTCCGTCATCTGTCACAAGCTCATCCGATACACGTACATATTGACGACGAGGGATATTGCTTGTTATTTTGCTTCCCACCCGGGCACACCCTTCTCTGCCAACTCGCCTAGGGTTAAATCTTGCACCGCCGAGGTCTGGGTTTCTCCCGAGCTGGCTTTTGCATCATGTGGATACGTTAATCCGCCCAAGTTGACTTGGAGAACCAATCTGAATTCAGAGGGGAGCTCCCGGAAGCAAAGCCATTGCAGGTTCATTTGTTACTTTTATTATCTCATTTCTTCTTCTTTTTCTAGCCAAATTGCCTCCTCCACGGGAAGGGTGGGGGCCCCCTTTATCCCTCCCCTTCGTTCTCGTGCTGCCTCCCTCCCAGGTGTTTATAATCACATATTTTTCATGTGGTTTCTGGGTCCAGTGGCGTGAGCGCCAGAAACACCTCCTCCCCAAAGAGGAGAAAAGGATGCTGCACGATCTGGAAGGATTTCTTCCTCTCCTCCTTTTGTCAGCTGGCATGCGATATGCTTCCCAGGCAGTAATTTACAGACTGTCAATTTCTGAGAGCCGCTGGGAAGCTGAGCGATCGCCTGCATTTCCTCACTTGGGCTCGAGTTGGGTCTTGGAGCTGGCAGAGAGCAAGGTCTCTTTCTGGGAATGCTTGGTCCCATGAAAGGAAGGCCCTGGGTTTTGTCAACTTTGAAAGGTGGTCATGGGAGGGGTTGTTATGACACATCGTGCTGCAAACACTATGCCAGAGTCATGCTTTTTACCAAAAGATACTTTCCTGGGGAGGCTTCTGCTAGTAGTCAGGCACTGACTGACACGTTATTAATGTTTTCCTGTTTTCTGTTGTCCGTGAACGGAAAAATACTCTGGAGCCTTTAAATTTTCTCAAGATGTCTGTGTTTTCTTGGATCATCCCTCCATTTTCCACGATTTGAAAAATGTCAGTGTTGCTCCCTGGGCTTCAGGAAATCTGGAAGTTGCTGCAGATCTTTCTAAGGTTTGCAGTCACACAGATGTTTTCACCTGGAGCATCCCTGGCTTGGTGAAAGCATCCCAATTCCTGGCTGCTACTTTTGGAGCAACTCCTGAATTCCTTTGACTTCTGCTTTACAGCGATCCTTCAAAGGAGACGTTACTGTCCTAATCCTAGAGATGGAGAAACTGAGGCACAGAAATTGTCACTCTCCCACGTGTACACAGCCAGAAAGTGGGTTCCAATCCAGATTTGTCTGCTTCCAAGGCCCCCACTTATACTTTTATTCCTCTCTGCTTCCTACTTTTGTTCAACATAGATTTATCCATTTCTCTTTCACAAGTCCTTATTTTGTGCCAACTGTTCTGACAAGCATTTATTTAGGGAATAACCATGGTTGCACCCAGGGGGAGGTTGTAATGCTCCGTGAGAAGCAGGACAGTGATGGCTCCACCAGACAAAGGCACCTTCAGGCGATCAAAGACAGAAAGGCAGAAAACTGAGGACTAAGTGTCCCCTGAAAGGAGCTTCCTCTTTCACCTACTGTCATCCTGAGCCCCTGTCCCCCAAAATGTGTTATATAAGAGGCCATTGGACCCTTCTGTGCATTTGCGATTTGCTGTTGGATTGTTACAGTACGGAGTGCTTTTCCTGGGTTTCTACTGTGTTCTGGATATAGTCTTGGGTCTTGGAGAGAGAACAGGAATGAATCACATAAGGTACCTGATTTCATGGGCTTGTAGCTAAGGAGGAAAAGCAGGACTTTGAAGTCAGACAAACTTTCACCTCAAAATTCCAGCTTTCCCATTTTTCCTATTGTGTGATCGTTAGCAAGCTATTCGATTTTCCTGGAACTTCCTTTCCCCTTATTTGTAAAAGAGGAGCAATGTTCTCCTTTCAAGTTGCCCTGGGGAGTCAAGAGTTAACCTGAGTGTCGGCTGCATAGTAGGTCCTCGGTAAAACATGAGCTTCTTTATTTATTTTCCTTCCAGTGAGCGGTGAGTTTTCCTAGAGGAAAACCACAGCAGATGGGTAGGGAAGACCAGGATGAGGCCTGGCTCAGCTCCCAGGTTGCTGGTTGGGTTTTGGTACTCTCATCCACAGCAAGAGCTAGAAACACAACCCACCACGAGATTTTTCTCTGCATCTTCCCCAGTTCCAAGCTGCCGTTGAAATCTTCTGATTAAGCTAACCATTATATCCAAAGGCCCAGAATGTTTGAGAAAGAAAGGCTGTAGCAGCAGGCGCTGAAGGTTTCTGTACGACCACCGACCCCAGTGGGGTGTAATGGAGTATTCAGGATTCTGTCTTCCCCTTGTGATTGAAACTGCTGTTCCTCTCCCCTCCCCACTCCCAGAATCCTCTTCCCTCTCATGTTCACTCTCCTTCCCAGGAGCAAGCAATTCCTGTTTCCGATCTTACCTTCTTCCCAAGACTCCAGGCCCACCTTGGCCCACCCATTCATGCTTAGATGATGACCTCACCTCCTCCTTTTTCAAAGGAGATTCAGGTCACGTGACCCGAATTTCAGGAGAGTCCGCACTTCCTGTCTTTGTACCTTTTCTCATCCTCGCTATTTGATCTTTTCCAAAATTGGCTCTTCCACTCCTGAGCTTGATTTGGTTACCGTGGCCCTTCTTTGGGGCCATGCTCCTCCGTTAATTCCCTCTCCTCATGTCTGATATTCCCATTTATCTGCTCCCGTGTCTCCACCCATATACTCATCCCCAGTCGCGTCTACCGGAAGGAGTCCTCGTTCAACCCACGTGTCTTCTGGCACAGTGGGCCTGTCACCTGCCCTTTGAGGTTTGCAGTGACCAAAGCAGCTACCCTCAGTACTCTGAAAGTGGATCCAGTGGGTTGTGTCTTTCTTCTAAAGTGGCACTTTTTCTCAGAAACACGGAGTTTGGATGCCCTTAGTTCCAAAGCTTATTAGAAAGAATAATGTAGACACTGACATTAATCACAGGCTGGGCTGATAATTTGCCACTAGGTTATCTAGCTAGTTAGCTCTCCATCCATCCCGTGCCTGGTCCACAAAACCTGGAGGTGGCCTAGGGGAAGGATCAGCAAAGTGTTTCCGTAAAGAGCCAGGTAGTAAATATTTCAGGTTTGGCAGGCCATATGGTCTTTGTTGAAACTGTTCAACTCTGCCCTGGTAGTACAAAAAGAGCCACGCATAAATTAGTGGGTAAAATTGTATTCCAATGAAACTTTATTTATGGACACTGAAATTTGAATTTCATGTGTCAGGGAATTATATTCTTCTTTTGATTTTTTTGTTTGTTTCTTTATCTGTTTTGGTAAAAACCATTCTGTAAAAGCCTCTGAGTCTTTTGCTATTGCATGTTTTGATTTGGATATTCCCTTCCTTCGTCATTTGCTTAGCAAATCAACAGTTGGGCTATAATAAACAGGCTGGTGAGCTGGATTTGGCCGGTGGGCCATGGTTTGCTAAAACCTAGCCTAGAGGGTTAATAGCAAAGATATCATAAATTGTATGTAAAAATGAAAACCAGGTAAAATAAAGTAAAATGCATATTTAGGCTGCAGTATTCAAAAATGTTGTGTTTGGACTAAAGATTTGGCTCTGAGTTTCCTGGTAGTCAAAGCAAAGAGGGAAGCAAAATCCATTACGTACTGTACTGGCCATTAGGACAAAAAGATGTCAATTCTTCATGGGAGGCAGAGGTACCATAGCCTTCAAGAATCTTCTGGATTAAACATGGTAAAGAAATTTGATTTCATTGTCCACCCTTGAGCTCCCACTTACTTTGCCCTCACCAAGGCTAGTCTCAGAATGTTTGCTCTACTATGTAAAACCAATAATCAACCATTTTCTGGTCATTGTAATGGTGTAAATTATATCTGACGGCTGTTAATTAAATACCTAGTCATGCTCTGGAGTCAAAGCCAAATAGTGCTCCGTAAACATTATGATTTGTCAGTAATCAATGTGATTTGTATAATTTGTGAGTGATCAGATACTTTATCCAAAAGCAGATTATTGACTTCCATGCCTGTGTCTTGGTAGAAATTGCCACTTGGTCTGTGTCTACACAGACCCAAGAGGAGACGAGATTTGACAACAGTCTGATTAATTGAATCGGTGGTTTGGGGGAGTGGGCTGTCTGTATTGATCCAGTTAAATAGATAATTGTCAGAATTGAGGTCATGTCTATAAGACACCACCATTTCAAAGCCAAAGAGATTGTTTCAAATATATGATGCTCACCCAGTCAATGTGGGCTGCCTTCTCCACATGAAATCAACCAGAAAGGGATTGATTCTGGAGTGCTGTAAGCTGGGGTCTTTCCTATTTTCAGCAAGTGGCTATGTGCTAAATACAGTGCTTTGAATTTTTTTGCTCCCCATAGACCCAAGGGTGGTATGATTCATTATGCAAATCAGGGGGATGGAAATATCCAAATCAAAAGTTGGAATGACACAAGACGCAAAAGAGTCCCTTTTAGGGGGAAAAAAAGCAAAGCAGAAAAGAAGACAAGCTGGTATCCTCCACATCTGTGAGCTCAGGAAACAGCCCCATGTGTGTATTGGGTAAGCAAGGGAGACTGTTCTCTAAAGGTGCGATTGTATTGCAAGCACACCAAGGGGCTGACTCCAGCTCCTGGTTAGTGGTCAAGTGGAAAGAGAAAAGAGAAGGGTGGGAGACTTGACTTTAATGCCTGCATCAGATCCAAAACCCAGACCCACTACTAACTAGCTGGTGGTTTTAAGCAAATTAGGCAACCTCTCTGATCTACAGTGTTCTCATATATCTAACAAGGGTAAATACACTTAATTCATAGGGTAATTCTGTCTCCACCAAGCGTACAGTCAAGGCTGGTTAGCCTTCCACTTGTATACTGGCCCCCACCAACGAGAGGAACTAGTCACTAACATTTGTCATCGGAGACATGGCGATAGGCCTCCCTTTCTTATCTCATCTGCACTGTGTATACACAGTTGGTATTCACGAGACAACTGATGAACACCTGCCCCTTGCTAACTGCCTCACCATGAGCAAGAAAATTTCTTTGTGCCTCAGTTCCTTCATCTATAAAATGGGGATGGGCTTCCCTGGTGGCGCAGTGGTTGAGAGTCCGCCTGCCGATGCAGGGCACGCGGGTTCGTGCCCCGGTTCGGGAGGATCCCGCGTGCTGTGGAGCGGCTGGGCCCGTGAGCCGTGGCCGCTGGGCCTGCGCGTCCGGGGCCTGTGCTCCACAGGGGGAGAGGCCACAACAGTAAGAGGCCCACATACAGCCAAAAAAAAAAAAAAAGCTATATAAAATGGGGATGATAACAGCCCCCACCACTGGGTAGTTAAGGAGGATTAAATGCATCAGTAATACAAGCACAGCATTAAAAGACAGGTCAGGCACGTAGAAAGTGATCTACCAATATTAGCTATTGTTATCATCCTTTTTATTAGCAAATCATTGTTCAAGTTTGCTGGGTAGAAAAAGGGAGATGGCCAAGGGACATTCCAGGCAAATGAGGCAATAAAATCAAGACACTAAAGAGGGGAAAGTACTGTGAGTCATGTAAAGCTACATGCAGGCATAAGGAAAGGGTGTTGCATCTTCCCACGCATCCTGTGGATTCTTCTTTGTGCCCGCCATTTTGGAATCTCGGAAAATCGGTGGCCACTTTGAGGTCTGATGTGTTTCGTTCTCCCACAGAAGTATAAAAAGCTGGCTGCCTGCTGTTTATAGATTTTTTTTTTAAGTGAAAGAATATGTTGATGGGCTTAGCTTGACAGGGAGCGAAGGGGATTCTTGGCATCGAAGGGTGGGTAGCTTAAATAGGTCACCCCAAGTTGTTCAACACCGATAGAAGACCAAGGGGATTACAGAAGCTTCAGAAACTGTTCTCAGGGAAGGCAGAACGTGGTTTTCTTAGTCCCGTTCAAAGCTGTATCTCTAATGCTAGTCCAGTGCTTGGCACATAGAAAGCTTTCATTGTATATAGGCAAACCTCATTTTATTGTGCTTGGTTTTATTGCGCTTGGCAGATATTGAACTTTTTACAAATTGAAGGTTTGTGGCAACCATGCATTGTCAGATGATGGTTAGCACTTTTTAGCAAGAAAGTTTTTGTTTTTGTTTTTTGTTTTTTGTTTTTTTTTTTGTGGTACGCGGGCCTCTCACTGTTGTGGCCTCTCCCGTTGCGGAGCACAGGCTCCGGATGCGCAGGCTCAGCGGCCATGGCTCACGAGCCCAGCCACTCCGCGGCATGTGGGATCTCCCCAGACCGGGACTCGAACCCATGTCCCCTGCATCGGCAGGCGGACTCTCAACCACTGCGCCACCAGGGAAGCCCAAGACAGTATTTTTTTAATTAAGGTATGTACATTGTCTTTTTAGATATAATGCTACTGCGCACTTAATAGACTACAGTATAGTGTAAACATAATTTTTTATATGCACTAGGAAACCAAAAACTTCGTGTGACTTGCGTGATTGCGATATTTGCTTGATTGCAGTGGTCTGGAATTGAACCTGCAATATCTCAGAGTTATGCCTGTATTTGCTGAATGAATGAATGAATGAGTGAATGATACGTCTATAAAAATAATGAAAAGCCATCCTACAGATCTGTACACAGCAAAAGAGTTTTTAGGCACATTGCTTTCCTTAAATCAACACTCTTGGAGTATTTAAGCACCGCATGGCACCAGGGAGGTGGATGCAGGATGCAAATCTGAGAGAGACTCGGTCCCTGCTCTGGACCTCACACTTCATTCAGGGATCTTCACCATTTTTGTGCCACGGACCTTTTGGGCACCTAGTGGAACTTACAAGCCCCTTTTCAGAATAATGTTTTTAAATGCATAAAATAAATTGCACAGGATCACAAAGGAAACCAATTGTATTGAAATACAGTCATCCAAATATTAAAACATGAGATCTAGTAATAAACGTTCTAACTCACCCATTAAATAACATTGTTAGTGGTGAAAATAGCATAATTTCTATTGTGATGAACTCATAGATGCTTCTCATTTTATTTTGTTGCTTAAATGAAGGAAACGGAAGTTTCAGTTAGGGGTTAGTGAAAATACAGATGTAATATTTTGGTTCAGTACACCCTCTCTCTCTAGGATTGTACCCACAGGCACTCAGGTTAAAGACCCTCCTCTAGTTTGTGTTTGTTCGTTATAATAAAGTGGTGGGAAGGAATCGGTAACAGATGCCAGTACAGAGGGGCACGAGGAGATTTCCTGGAGCCAGGATCACCTGGGGACAAGACTAGGATCGGCATTACGGGGGTCCTCTGAGAGCAGACCCGTCCGTGTGTGCGAAGCTCTCCCTGCAAGCACATAGTAAGTGCTTGATAAATTTCAGCGATTGTTATTGACCGGCTTTGACACATGAATAGGAGCGGGAGAGGCAAAGAAAAAGAGAGTTAGGGTGGCAGGTACTCTCCAGGCAGAGGGAACTCTGAGTGCAAAGGCCAGGGAGCACCGAGTGTTCTGCTTTTGCTGGAGAACAAAGCAGGAGAGGAGAGAGAGGGGACGGAGCTCTAGGTGGGCCTCAGCTCCCAGTGGGCTCAGGTGGCAAGTGCCTGGGACACGTGGGCAGCTGTGGAAAGTTGCTCCGATGCCTGTGAGGGGGCCGATGAGGGGGTGAGAGAACCTTCTGGCAATCTGCCCCACAGCGCCCCAGTCGGTATCAGGCCTGTTGGCTTCTCTGTAATTCTTTGGACATGCCCCAGTAGCTAGTAAATAAAGCTGTCTACTTTAAATTTCGTCCCAGCGCCCTTTTACAGCCTCTCCTCCTAGGAGCTGAGTCCCATTATATTCCGAAAGCATATGTTCTCGACGATTGTTCATTCTCTTTCCAATAATATCTTTGCAGGACAAAGAGGGATGGGGAAGGGAACAGACTTTCAGGATGTCTGTCCCAGTTTTAATTACAAGTGTTCGTGGCCATGGCATTCATGTAATTGGGGGGCTGATTTATGCCAAATAATAAGCACTGATGTGAGAGGCTGGAGCCCAAGAGGGAAGGGAGGCCGAGTGGAGGCAGCGGCTCCCCACCCCAAGCCCGGAACTGCGGCGGCACACGTCAGGGGCATTTTCTCAGGAGCATCCGGGGGTTTGTTGGAAAAGACAACCAAGGGGCTCGCTCTGGAGAACGGAGTCCCTGCTCTGTGCTTTCTATGGCAAAATATGGCAAAATACTTTCCTTCTCTGTGTGTAAATTTCCTCATCTGAAAAATAATCTGGTAATACTACTACCTATGGCGTAGGGGTTTTGGAGGATCCAATAAAATAATGTAAATAAAGAGTTTAGCACTGGGCCCGGTATACAGCAAGCACTCAATGCTGTCGGCTTATTGAAAAAGTAATAATAACACATAGAATAACCACAGTAATCATAGCCGCAACAGTCATGGTCAACTGTGCATTCACTTTAAGGAGAGGGAATGTGACCCGGGGGCTTTTCATTAGATATATGGCGCGCACTTGACCTAATGGACAGCTTGAAAGCAATTGGATAGGAACACCACCGTCCATCTTCTTGAAGTCTCTCGAGCAGTGTAATGCAAGGATTACTGTTCTCTCTTTGCATTTATGCATGGCATTTGTCTGTTGGATTCGGAATGCTTTGTAGAGCCCTGATCCGCTTCTCGCATCGTCTTGGTATAAACTCTGGGAGAAATGAGACACATGCATGATTCCCCGGCATACTTTATGCAGGGGTGCCCTGGAGCTAGAGAGGCCAAAAGAGTGGGGGGACTGAGAGTGGCATGCTCATCCCAAAGTGCTCAGGTTGCTTTTAGCTCATTGCTGGCCAGGAGACTAGACACTTCGAGCAGGGCCTCCTGCAAGGTCCAAAAACTCCCGTGACCATCTGGCACAAGCAGAAAGGTGTGTATTCAAAAGGAATGATATATGTGGATGAACCTCAAAACTATGATGCCAAGTGAAAGAAGCCAGACACAAATGTGTATGATTCCGTGTATATGAAATGCCCAGAGTAGGCAGCTCCATAGACAGAAAGATTAGGGGTTGCCAGGGGTTGGGGTGGGGGGAGAGGAATAGGGAGTAACTGTTGATAGATACGGGTTTCTTTGGGGGGTGACAGGAACCAGGATAAGCACTAATTTACCCCATAATCCAACTAGACAATTGTTTGTGACATTGCATGACCGAAAAGTAGCATCTGCCCCAAAGATACTGTTTATAAAAGTAAGGTGTTACAAATGGAGTTTAGTGTTAGCCAGAACTTTATGAATAAGTAATGAAGTCTAATTTTCCGTTATTATAGCCATTGCTTAAAAATGTGTGGCTGCCAGGACATTGTAATGATTTTGTATTACTTAGGAAACTTTTATCATTCTCCCCTTTTAATTTTTTTTCATAATGACTTTAGTACTTCTTCGTTAAGGCTTCTCTCCTCCAGTGCCTACGTGGACCTTCTTAAAAGCCAGCTGACAGGTATAGTTGTCAAATTTTTCTGAATTGCCCTCAAGACTACCCAGCATTTCTAATACTTTTCATGTGGCTTCTTCCCCAAAGCGCTCACCAGGCTGCCCTTTGATGTTCACGGGCAATCCCATTAGCTGTGATGGCTTAAGGTTCCTGCACACGAACTCTGCCACAGAGGAGCTGACTGTGGGCCGAGCATGTGCCCAGGCAGCAGGACACAGCAGCTCACAAAGAAGGGCCATCTCTACCCGTCTGCTGTTAGGCTTGGCTTCTCCAAAGATTACATACCCCATCCCGGTACAACATTTCCATGGCTTGGAAAGATCGTGCACTTGGGTCCTTAAACCTTGGACTGGCAGCCTTGCACCAGCCTCTTTTGTCATCAGGACATTTGTGAGCTAGTACCGTGACAGCTGGATGTAAGTGCAGATTCTAATCTTCTGAAGAATCTAGCAGGAAAGTGTATGAACACTAGGGTTTCTTTAACATGTGAAGGGCCACTCACGAGTTACACAGGTTTCGTCCTCCCCTTGGGGGATGTTTAGGGCTTGGGGGATAGTCCCAGCTAGATTTGCCATCTCTGGAAGGCCCACGTGTGGGATGTTGAGTGGAGGGAGGTGGGTGTCTCCCTGGGGGACAGTGTTTGGTTCTGACCAGCACACCAAGTGGCTGCCCCCATCCTGGCTCTGCTGTTCTTGTGTTACTGAATGCCCAATGAACAGCGAGGCCAAGCAAACGGAAATGTCGGAGTTTGGAGCAGAGAAAGGTTTATTGCAGGGCCACTCAAGGTGGCTCGTGCCCAAAAAACCCCGAACTCCTTGAAGGGTTTCAGCAAAGCACTTTTTTTTTATATAGATTTATTTATTTATTTTTATGTATTTATGATTTTTGGCTGCACTGGGTCTTCGTTGCTGCGTGCAGGCTTTCTCTAGTTGGCGGCGTTCAGGGGCTACTCTTCGTTGCGGTGCACGGGCTTCTCATTGCGGTGACTTCTTTTGTTGCGGAGCACGGGCTCTAGGCACGTGAGCTTCAGTAGTTGCAGCACGCAGGCTCAGTAGTTGTGGCACATGGGCTCAGTAGTTGTGGCTCGCGGGCTCAGTAGTTGTGGCTCACGGGCTCTAGAGTGCAGGCTCAGTAGTTGTGGCGCACGGGCTTAGTTGCTCCGCGGCATGTGGGATCTTCCCGGACCAGGGCTCGAACCCGTGTCCCCTGCACTGGCAGGTGGATTCTTAACCACTGCACCACCAGGGAAGCCCTCAGCAAAGCACTTTGAAAGGCAAGGTGAGGGAGGGGCATAGTTAGTTGTTGAAAACTTCTTGGTGTCAGAATCCTTTGTTCTTGCATCTGTCCACGTAGGTCATGTCATGAATTTCCTGTAAACCTCCAAGACCAGTGTTGTTCTCTGTTCTGCAACTTTTTATCTCTATATGAATGGACTCTTTTTATTTTTCTTTAAGAATCTTTTTTTTTTTGATGTGGACCATTTGTAAAGTCTTTATTGAATTTGTTACAATATTGCTCCTGTTTTATGATTTGGTTTTTTTGCAGGGAGGCATGTGGGATCTTAGCTCCCCTATCAGTGATCAAACCCGCACCCCCTTCATTGGAGGGCGAAGTCCTTAACTCCTGGACCACCAGGGAAATCCCATGAATGGACTCTTAAAGGTCAGAGCCCTGAGAATAGGCCATCCTGTATATTGCAGGCTATAGGCGACATTGTTTTACAAAGAGTGCAGAGCCAGCATGACTAAGCACAGGCAACAAAGCACAGTGGTTAAAGGAAAAGGAACAGATCTAATATGGAGTCAGATTTGTTCTTCCCTATGACACTTGTACAGTCCATCGCAGCCTCTAGGCCCTTCTGCTCTAGGCCTTCCGGAGTTGGTCCACCTGTTAAAGGTATTAGACATTTCCAAGAGGGCTGAAGAAAGTGACTCTTTTCATTTCCGTGAGGTCCATGTCCCAGTGATTCTCAAGACCTTGCGATACATCAGCTGTCAAAGTCCAAAGAGAAGGAAAAGCTACCGACGCTACAGATTTTTTTTTTTTTTTTTTTTTTGCGGTACGCGGGCCTCTCACTGTCGTGGCCAAAAACTGTTGTGGAGCACAGGCTCCAGACGCGCAGGCTCAGCGGCCATGGCTCACAGTCCCAGCTGCTCCGCAGCATGTGGGATCTTCCCGGGCCGGGGCACGAACCCGTGTCCCCTGCATCGGCAGGCGGACTCCCAACCGCTGCGCCACCAGGGAAGCCCAATGCTACAGATTTGAGTCCCAAACTCAATTTAACTGGACACAAATGAGACTTTGACTTTTTTGTTGTTGTTGGTTTGGTTTTTATTTGTTTGGTTTTTTTTAATTGTAATATACATAGAACATAAAATTTACCATCTTAACCGTTTTTAAGTGTACAGTTCATTGGCATAAAGTACATTTACATTGCTCTGCAGCCATTAGCACCGTCCATCTCCAGAAGAGAACTTCTTCATCTTCCCTAACTGAAACTCTGTATCCATTATAAACACTAGCTCCCCATTTGCCACTCCCCCCAGCCCCTGGCAATTGCCATTCTACTTTCTGTCGCTATGAATTAAGAGTATTCTGGATACCTCTTGTCAGTGGAATCATGAAGTATTTGTCCTTTCATGACTGGCTTATTTCACTTAGTTTCATGTCCTTAAGGTTCATCCATGTTGTAGCTTTTTAACCTTTTTAAACCAGAGCCTCCAGACTGAGGACTGTCTGTCCCACTATCAGGCAGGTATGTATGGTCCGTTTCACAGGGATGTGAGAACCAGGTGGCACTGGCAGGCCCGGCCAAGGGGACTGTGCAGGGCACCTCTGATTCAGTCTTGGCAAAGGCAGACCCGGTAGGAAGAGCCAGGTGCCTCCTTGTAGCTGCAGCTGTGCCCATGTGGTCTGCAAGGGCTGGTGGTGATGGGTGTGGACCTGAATGGAACGTCTTTTACAATGCACTCTTGACCTTTTTTCTATTAATCATCTTTCTTTCCCATCTATAATATTTCCCACATATCACACTACAGGGGTATTTTAAGCATTAATTTTCCTAAAAAGCCTGATGCCCAGTGTTAACCATATTTCACTGGCTCGGAAAAAGGCAGTCTCTATAAATGAAAAGCACCATTATTAGTAATAACAATCATTTTTCTGACATCCATGTGGGCCTGCTATATGTTTTGATAGGATTACATAAATAATGAAATTATATGCAAACTATCAGAACGCAAAAGGCATTCCCTCCGAGGTGTGCACGGCTGCCCTCATTTTCCTCCAGCTGCCACGTGTTCTGTGGGCTCTGCTCAGACACGCCGCTATCTTTAATATTCCGTCCCCTGGCTTCACTGAATGATCGTTAAGACTGGCTTCCCCAATCCTCTGGGCTTAATTCCCAGATATTTATTCTATTGTGGGATGATTATCTTTTCTTGGACTTTCCCAAAGGCATTTATCTTTTCAATATCTAGCATAGGGAATGATTTTGTGTCATTTCCTTTATTAAAAAAAAAGTAAATTTAATTATTTAAAAATAAAACTACTTTTCTGTCAGAGCATACCTGCAGTGCTTAAAGCCCTGACTTACTGGAACGCCATCAATTACATGAAGGAATTATTCATCATATTACTAAACACACCTTTGATTTTCCTGGGCAGTCTGTTAGGCTAAGCATGGTCTTTTAAGTGGTTATTTTAAAGATAAAAGATTCTGGAACTATAGCATTAAATATATTTTGTAAATGAGCCACGAATGGGATTATTGAAAGATAGTAAAGATGACTGTATACTTAGTCTGAAAATCACCTATGGCACATCAGTGGTTAATTGTATTGCTGATTATTTTAACTAGTCCACATTTTCTACATTAAACATTTACACTAATATCCAGGAAAATAAAACTGACAAACTTTTTGGGGAAAAAAACCCTATAATCCCAACACCAGTATTTTCATTTTTGCATATGCAACATGAATTTCTCTCGGAGATACCAACTGGAGACCACAGTAAGTCTTCAAAACCAAAAAGTTACCTTTCTAGAATTGTTGGCCCCAGCTATACAGCTAAAAACCCAGTCCTTTCTTATCCCTTCCTTTGGTTTCCAGTGGTGGGAAAATCCAGGAGAATTCTAGGCTGTCTAGAGTAGGCAGCCAGAATCAAAAGGCTGACCCCATTCAAAGCCGACCGAGAGAGATACACCTAAGTGCGGAGCTGGGGACTAGCCTCTTGGTTTGTGATTTATCCATAAGTGGAGGGTATGCACCAGGCCACTCCTGAAATGTCTTGTGATTGGGAGTTCAGTAGTGTCTGGGGACAAGAAGTCACAGCTTCTTAAAGGAGCCTCCTCGGGCTGTCCCAGGAGCCCAGAAAGCCATGCATATGTAACCACCAGTGTCCCTTGGCTTTTTGCTTGGGGAAGTTCATGGTTAAGGTCTGTCTTCTGCTGATTCCTTGAGCATGCCCAGCAGTCACAAGGGGTCTACTTTATGCCTTTGAGATGGCTCCATGCTCTTTTTCCTGCCTTCCCACTCTCTCCCCAGTTCTCTTTCACCAGCTCCCCGGGCTCTCATTCACCCCCCATAGGATCCCTTGGATTTGGAAATTGAATATCTCCTAGGCTCAAGTCTCTCCCTCCTTAGGTGGTCTCTCAAACACCACACCCCGTGCAGCTGTCCCCCGACCTGGGTGACCACACCTTTGGACCCACTCTTTACCCAGACTCCCACCAGACAGTGCCCATCAAATGGCACTTGTTTTTTGCTGAAAAATCCAAAAATCATCACTCTTCCTGCATTATTCAGACAGTGCCCTTCATGTTCAACTTTGCAATTTCAGTCCCAGTCTTGTCCCATAGAATTATTGCCAGTTGATCTCCGTATAAATGTCTGGGTTTTCTGCATTATTAATGATGTGCTAGGCTTCTGACAAGCCTTCGTTTGGTGCAGCTTGCCCTGAGCAGCAGCTTCTGAAGTGCCAGAGTCAGGGCCTCCCTCTGTCTCAACTATCGTAGACTTCGGTTTAAGGGGAAAAACATATGATGATGCTCCTTAATCTTTCTGTCCAGGAAAGGCTTCCCAACTCCATTATATTGGCAGTGGCTATCTGGACCTCTGTTTTGAGAAGAGCTGTATCTGTACTTGATTGAAAGAGTACTGGGATTGATTAGCAATGTCTGCAGTGGGTGGAGGATTAGGAAGTATAGACATGCATGCTGCCTATCTGCCATGGGCTCTGCGTTTATCCTATCTCAGAAGAGATGACCTTGAAGATGTTAGTGTCAGGTGATTTTAGACACAAGAAGGGAGGTTATGGTTCAGTGGAGATGCCAAAGGAATTGTTCCGCATGGGCAGTGAGTGGTTTTGAAGTCACCTTTTCTCAATTCATTATCTTGGCTCCATTCAGCCACACAAAAGGAATACGAGCATGGCAATTTGTACATCATGGCTCATGGGTTAGCTGTGTTTCTAGTTACTGCTTCTCTGGCACCCTGTTGAGAATGCAGGGCTCCCCTTTTAGACTCAGGGCAGGGCCTGGGGCTTTACTTCAGTGATTTTCAGTTTATTACATCTCTCAAGGAACAGAGAGGAGCCTGGAAAGCCAGGATCGTCGGAAAAGCAACAGCAATCTCTCCTCTGGAATTTTCACTTGTTTCTCTGGGTCTGCTCTCAGCTCTAGGGAAACACCTCTTTCTTTACCCTTCCTTGCCTGGCAAGTGCCAGGGTACGGGTGAAACTACACTGGTTTTGATTCACAAGGCTAGTCTGGAGAAGAAGGACGAACCTTTCTAGGGCCAGGAGATTGGAGGAGGAAAGGAATTCTCATTGAAGATGCTGTACGCTGGGGACTAGGCTGGGGTTCCTCATGTAAAAGCTGATAAGCCTGTGGAATGGGTGTTGGTATAGGAGACTAGAACCCAGCAGTTGTCACGTACCCAAGGTCACACTACTAGCGAGTGACAGGGAGCAAATCCAAATCTGCTTGTTGACAAGGTCCCTGCTGTAGAAGTCACGTCCCGCCTCCTCCCAGCAGGTGAGGCAGGATGGACACATTGCCAAATCCTCCTAGTAGCCTGCAGCCTTACTTTCTAGCACAAGCTTATTCCGTAGGCTCTACTGGGACCGGGACCGGAGGAGAGGTTGGCTTCATTTGCATTTCTGGGCAGGTTGAGTTACTTTCTCCCCTACAGGGTCATCTAGGACATTTTTAGCCCCAAGGTCAGAAGCTCTTTCCACCAGAGATTAGGATTCTGCCTGGCTTCTGCCTGGCCCCTGGGTAGCTGGCTGTGCCAGTGGAAATGCCAGCTGCAGCTACAAGGACAGGCTCTCCATCCGAGAAAAGCATGAAAACCCGCATTTCTTTTCTAGAAGGGTTCCTCCCCTACAGAATGAGAAAAAGCTCATTAACACGTGATGGCAACCAGGCTGCAGTATCTGCCAGTTCTCATGTGCAGGATGTTTTTTAGCATTCTGTTAGCTTCCCTCCTCAACAATAAATTCAGATTAGCGACTGGGAGAGAGCAGTATGCAGTTCAGAAGGACGTATCCCCCCAGTGAGCCCAGAGGCAGAGTGAGAGTCCATCTACACTTTTTTTTGTCACCTAGCACCCCGTTGGCCCTTTATAAATATTTGTCTTTACTCATATCTATGTGGTTATTTTCATAAAGGTGGAATTGATTGTCTCCTTAAGATAAAATTCGTAAAAGGGCATTTCAAAGTGTTGATGCTCATTCTCATGAAAAAGGAGAGAAAATGCTCGTGATAACGTTAGCTGGAAAAGGAAGGAAGGAAAACTTTATGATTCTAATTATGGGAAAATTGCTAAAATATATATATTAACATGTCCTAGACATGCACAGAAAAAAAAAAAAAAGACTGGAAGGAAATTTACTGAGATGTTATTGGTCTCTCAGCATAATTATGATTTTTTAGAATATCTTATATTGTCAGAGTTTTCTAAACTATTGCTAACTCTTAAGTGAGAAAAATAAGTTTTAAAAAGAGGTGGCACCTGTGGAGAAGATAATTTATAAACATGCATTTCATAACCACATATTTTTATTGAGTTCTTTCTAGTATGATTTTTTTCAAAGCTATTGCCTGCCCAGAGGGGATTTTTAAGAGTTTATCATTAATATGGCTTGGTGTTTAGCCTCTACGTTGGGGTTCTTGAATTTAACTGAACTAGATGTGTTGCATTAAAAAAAATTTAAGAGAATGAAAATTCTGGTTGCTTTCGTTTAGCTGGGGGATTCTTTTTTCTAGGTGGCACTCATGTTACTATTTTGAACCTAGGACACTGTGCTGCAGCTTTGCCCAGGGGTTGCAGAATTCAGATCTGGCTTTGCAGGAAATTGCTTTGTCTTTGTGGACAAGCCAGGACCTCCCGGGGTCCTCAAATTTCCTCATCTCTTGGCCACAGGAGCCAGTTCACCTCATCAGAAAGGGAGTTCCATCGAGCATCTACTGAGAGGAGGCTTAAAAGGAGCCTGCTGTCCCCACAGGACAGCCAAGCCCAGGGACGGAGGGGTGGCTTCCTTTTGGGCGTGGTCACTCAGAGCCAGAGGAGATGCGTTTGCCCACAGTAAAGGCAGATCGGCGTTGGTAGGGCCTCAGGCATGATCCCCTTGCTCATGGCTGTGTCCATGGTCCAGGTGTCTGATTTCCCCTGTTGCCAACCTAACATTGGCCTCTTGACTCAGCATGTTACAAAGTGTCACTGTCCCATGCACCACTTCCTGAGGATGCCTGGCAGAACAGAGTGACACTTAATAAGAACCAGATGAGCCAGAAGTCCTACTTCTAGTGACTTTGGCCTCGGTTTCCTCACCTTGTTCTCCCTGCTCTCTGGACCTTTGTCCATGACGTTCTCTGCCTGAAATACCCTTTCTTCTCTTGGTCACCTAACTCACAGCTACAGTCCTTCCAAACTTGACTTAGCAGTTGCTTCTCTCAGGAAGCCACACTTGATAGACTCTTAGGCTGTGCTCCACACACCATCCTTGGTTGTGTTGGGGATATTTTTCTGATGACAGAAAGTAACTTAGCCAGTGGTTGCCCAGCTGGCTAGCCTGGGAAAGGGGCCAAGCTGCACCCAAGGATGGAACATAGGCTCTGGTGTGGACCCAGACACCTCTAGTTACCAGCCAGGTTATCAGTTAAGTATAGTTCACCTTTCTGGGGCTCAATCTTTTATCGGTAACAGGACCATGACAAGAAGGCAATGCCGTGTCACGTAAATCATAACGGAAGGTAGCCTGTCTGACACAGTATAAATATTGCCCCATGGTCTTGCCCCAACTTAAATAAAAAACCAAAGGTAGAAACCGTTCTCGCGCTCATGGTCGGTGTCTCTTAGTTCTTGGCTTTCTTCCTTTGTGAGGTCCATCATCTCCCCGTCACCCCGGCCTCGCTGTCCTCCAGCCTGTGGCTGTCACCTTCCATCAGATCTCGCCCCCTCTGGCTGAATGCCTACTCCCCCAGGGGAAGGATTCTGCCCACCGCTCCTTGAGTGCCCTGAGAATGGCCTGCTCTGGCCAGACCCAAGCCTTGTGGTGTCTCCGGCTCTCACTAGGGACCTGGATGCTGGAGCGGGGGTCAGCTCATTAAGTTTGCAGACACAGAGGCCAGCGAGGGCTGAGGTCTGCCAGGGTGGAGAGAGCCGGGAACACGGGAGTGGAATTTCAAGTAACCGGGGTCAGAAACAGGCCAGCAAGAGCAATCCCAGCTCAGAAAGACATGCCCCATCTCCACAGATGGCAGGGGAATGAAGTGATTCAGGACTCAACCTTGGATCTGAATCCTGGGCTTGACTTTATGCTTTTGTGTTTTTCATTCCCAGTCACTTGGCTCTAGTTTCCAGACACATTTCAGGCAGATATTCTAGGAGTGATAAAGAGCGTGCTTCCAAGCTCCGCTTCCTCTTCCCTCTGTCATCCATGTTTAGAGAGCCTGGCGGAGCCCAGTAACTGTTGCCCCCTCTCTTAAGGACCTCGGTGGTTTCTTTTATGAAAATGAAGGAGAAATTCACCCTGCTTTGTTCTGCAAAATGGATGTAAGATACGCACCTCTCTTGTCCTGCTCCAGAATGTGTGGCAAGGATTAATTCACCGTCAACTTACCATGTGCCACGCGCCTTCCCCTGCGTCCTCCTGGTTAACCTGCGTGCCCAGTTCCTCCACCTGTAGCCAGGTGTGTTCACAGGTGGAGACTCAGATGCATTCAGTGACTTACCCAAGGTCATGTCATGAGCGGGGGGCAGAGGTGGGTTGAAACCTATGTCTGCTGACCACAAAGCCCCTTCCCTCCTACACTGTCCCCAGAGTTGAGGCTTCACCTCTGTCTTTCACATCATGTCGTGGGTAGAAATGCGCTCCCTGCCCGACCTTTCGGCTGGGAACACAGAAGTTCCTTGACTCTTTTGCCTCTAGCAGGGCCCAGAGCTGGTCCTCTCTCCCAATCAGGGCATATCATTTCGCTAAGAGACGGAGGCTGCTACTGGAGAGATTGATTCTCTAGTTATCTATCTTGCTCTGCCCAGTGTAAATTGGTCAGCCTGATCCTATTCACACGATAAAAATCATAATGCCTCAAATTACTTACTCAATAAAATGTGGGTTTGTCTATTATTAGTGATCATTAGGGTTATAATGCAGCATGGAAATTTGGAGCAAATTAACTACATATGCAGGCTGTTGGGCTCGTGTACAGTTAATCATACACACACAGTTCCAGTGGGCAGAAGGTTTTGCAAGAATCGTTGCAGGGTGAATTTGTGGGAGGGGAACTGAAAGCCTAGATGATTTTTTTTGCTCCTCCTGTCCCCCCTTAGTCTGGGTTTCTCAAATGCACGTTTATCTAATAAAACGTTGAACCATGCACATACCAAAAAAAAACAAAAGAAGCCCCACACAGAACGATAGCTCAAATTAAAATAGCTTTTAATACTTTCATTCATGTGTCCCTGGGTTTTTGGATGATGAATCAGAATTCCATGATGGCTGAACAACTAAGGACTCCCTTCTTTTCTCATCCGTCTTGCCTGTCTGCTGAGATTCGCTCTTAGTCTTTGCTTTTGGGCCTTCCTGTTCAGTGATGTCATGGACAACCTCTGTTGTTATAAAGACAGTTCCCATCATACCTGGGCACTGCTATTTCCTTTGTGGCAGATGCTTCCTAGACACGTGGGCAGGTGAGAGGAGCTGGTCTCATCTACTTGTATCTGAACATAAGCGAGACATAGTTTTGGATGGTAATGTAAGTTTAAAAAAAAAGAAAAACAAAAACAAAAATCTATGTATAATTTGTTTCCCGTGAGGGTGCCAGGAAACTTGACAAGGAACTTTGTGAATTAAAGGTACCAGATGAATAGAGGTGGTGGCGTGGTAGTGGAAATTAGAGATGCTTTTTAGTGGGTTTTGATTCATACAAAGTTTTTCTCCAGGGGAGTTTGACTTGTTCTTTGTGGAGTCTGAAGGCAAAACTAAGCCCAGGGGTGAGGGTTAGAGCCAGGACTGAACTCAAGTCAAAATAGATTTGGGGAGGAAAAGGGACTGCTTTGGATCAGTCACTGATACATCCTGAGGTAGATCTAACTTCAGGCATAGCTGGATCCAGGTGCTTAAATAACATGATCAGAAAACATTCTCTCTCCATTTCTCAATTTTGATTTCTTCTATGTTGGCTTTATTCTAAGAGATGCCTTTTCCCTCTAGCAGCCCTTCCCTCACATGCTGCTGAGATGTACAGAGCAAATTCCGGAAACAGATTACCCTCTGGCCACTGCTACCAATAGTTTGGCCAAAAGGCCAGGGCCGTCACTCATTGCCTCTGCTTGGATCTCTCTGGACACATGTCCCCTCAGTCATTGTGGCCAGGGACCATGAAACTCCCTTGACTAGTTGGAGTTCTATTTGACTCTTGGAGCCAGGAAGTGGCATCCGCCTCACCCAAACCCATGGCCTGAGAGCTTCAGTGAAGATCAGCTACTAAAAGGAGATGGGATATCATAAAGCAAAAGAAAGGGAATGAATGGTAGGAATCTCCAAATAGCACATGTCTCCTGAGTTGGGGGAAGTATATTTGAGCTCACAGTTTAGGCAATCAGCAGACGCTTCTTAAAGGAAAAGAAAATGTACCTTTGAAACATGGTTGAAAGACGTGAAGATGCAGCTGGCGCTCTCTCAGCAGGAATCTGATAGAGGGGCTGGGTGTCGAGGAAGGGGGCAGGTGGCAGCGAAGAAGAACATGGAAGATTGTGGATTTGGGAGTCCAGCAGACTTGACTTCAAGTCCTAGCCCCGCAACTTACTAACTCTGTGACCCTGAGAAATTTAATTAGCCTCATTAAGCCCTCAGTCTCCCCATCTGTAAAATGGGGCTAATCATAGTGCCCATTTCATAGGGTTGGTGTGATAACCCGTGAGATAATATGTATAAGGATAGACATATGTGGTAACTGCTCAGTAAAGGGTAGAGGTGAAAATTAGCACCAGTGAGCGCTGATGATGCTAAGTTTTGTGGAAGCCTCATCTGCCCTTATCAGAGTGATTTTGCCTCAAATTCTAACAGTTGACGGGATCTCTATGTTCACCCATGATCACACATTAGAGCCAAGTGCTTGGGTGATATACGTACTTTGTGCCGGAAACAGCTTTCTGAGGGCACAGAATCAAGTATGCAGCCTTGAGACCATTGAAAACTCGCTGGACGTTTGACCTAAATGGCGGGGAAAGGGGAGTTCCGTTTCAACCGGTGAGGATGAGCCCCACTGTCCTGCTTGCAGCCTGGAATGTGGCCGGACTCCCTCCAGAGAGATGTGCCTTGTGATCTGCGCTCTGTGAGGGATTCTCTCAGGAAATGGCAAAGGTGACAGCCAGCCGACACACCTAGGGTGTGGACACTGGTGTGTGTGGAGGGGGGACGACATGATTCTATCTACCGTACAGTCCTTGTCTGAGCTCTTTTGTCATGAGTGTGAATTTCCATTAAAAAGGGCATGTGGAACTTCCCTGGTGGTCCAGTGGTTAAGACTCCGTGCTTCCAATGCAGGGGGCATAGGTTCAATCCCTGGTCGGAGAACTAAGATCCCACATGCCATGCGGTGTGGCCAAAAAAAAAAAAAAAGGCATATGATAGAAGGTGTCAGCCAATGGAGATGTGGAGATAAGAGGTGTCACCTGAAACTGTTTAATGCCCCTGTATTTCAGCTTCTTGAACGAGAAAAAGGAAGTGTTTGTAGGTGGTGTCTAAGATGGCTCTTTAAGGCTAAAACTCTAGCATTTTATTACCTAGACGGCTCTGCATTCCTTTCCTAGGGCTACGGTAATGAAGTGTCACAAACCGAGAGGCTTGAGACAACAGAAATGTATTCTGTCATAGTTCTGGAGGCCACAAGTCGGAAATCAAGGCGTCCGCATAGCCATTTTCCCTCTAAAGGCTCTAGGGGAGAATCCTCCCTTGCCTCTTGCTGGGTTCTGCTGGAGCCAGCCATCCTTGATGTTGCTTTGCTCGTAGACGCGTCACTCCGGTCTCTGCCTGCGCCGTCACGTGGCCGTTCTCCCTGTGTCTCTGTTTCTGTGTCTCTCCTCCTCTTCTCTTAAGGACACCAGCCCAGCCCCCCATCTTAACTAATTACATATCTACCCAAAAAACCCTATTTCCAAATAAGGTCGTATTCTGAGGTTCTAGGAAGGACTTCAATCTGGGGGAGACATTATTCAACCCGGTACAACTCAGACTCCCATAGGTATGAATTCCCTCCACAATTAAAGGAGTGGGAGGAAAGAGAAATGAGAGAGAACTTGGTGACCTTCTCCTAAGTCTGCCCTGATGACTTTTTTTTTTTTTTTTTTTTTTTTCCACACCCTCTCCAGCATTTATTGTTTCTAGATTTCTTTTTTTTTTTTTTTAATTAGTTTCTGCTTTATAACAAAGTGAATCAGTCATACATATACATCTGTTCCCACATCCCTTCCCTCATGCATCTCCCTCCCTCCCACCCTCCCCATCCCACCCCTCCAGGCGGTCACAAAGCACCGAGCTGATCTCCCTGTGCTCTGCGGCTGCTTCCCACTATCTATCTACCTTACGTTTGGTAGTGTATATATGTCCATGCCTCTCTTTCGCTTTGTCACAGCTTACCCTTCCCCCTCCCCATATCCTCAAGTCCATTCTCAAGTAGGTCTGTGTCTTTATTCTCGTTTTGCCCCTAGGTTCTTCATGACATTTTTTTTTAAATTCCGTATATATGTGTTAGCATACGGTATTTGTCTTTCTCTTTCTGACTAACTTCACTCTGTATGACAGACTCTAGGTCTATCCACCTCATTACAAATAGCTCAGTTTCGTTTCTTTTTATGGCTGAGTAATATTCCATTGTATATATGTGCCACATCTTCTTTATCCATTCATCCGATGATGGACACTTAGGTTGTTTCCAGCTCCGGGCTATTGTGAATAGAGCTGCAATGAACATTTTGGTACATGTCTCTTTTTGAATTATGGTTTTCTCAGGGTATATGCCCAGTAGTGGGATTGCTGGGTCATATGGTAGTTCTATTTGTAGTTTTTTAAGGAACCTCCATACCGTTCTCCATAGTGGCTGTACCAATTCACATTCCCACCAGCAGTGCAAGAGTGTTCCCTTTTCTCCACACCCTCTCCAGCATTTATTGTTTCTAGATTCCTTGATGATGGCCATTCTGACTGGTGTGAGATGATATCTCATTGTAGTTTTGATTTGCATTTCTCTAATGATTAATGATGTTGAGCATTCTTTCATGTGTTTGTTGGCAGTCTGTATATCTTCTTTGGAGACATGCCTATTTAAGTCTTCTGCCCATTTTTGGATTGGGTTGTCTGTTTTTTTGCTATTGAGCTGCATGAGCTGTTTATAAATTTTGGAGATTAATCCTTTGTCAGTTGCTTCATTTGCAAATATTTTCTCCCATTCTGAGGGTTGTCTTTTGGTCTTCTTTATGGTTTCCTTTGCTGTGCAAAAGCTTTGAAGTTTCATTAGGTCCCATTTGTTTATCTTTGTTTTTATTTCCATTTCTCTAGGAGGTGGGTCCAAAAGGATCTTGCTGTGATTTATGTCATAGAGTGTTCTACCTATGTTTTCCTCTAAGAGTTTGATAGTTTCTGGCCTTACATTTAAGTCTTTAATCCATTTTGAGCTTATTTTTGTGTATGGTGCTAGGGAATGATCTAATCTCAAACTTTTACATGTCCCTGTCCAGTTTTCCCAGCACCACTTATTGAAGAGGCTGTCCTTTCTCCACTGTACATTCCTGCCTCCTTTATCAAAGATAAGTTGGCCATATGTGCGTGGGTTTATCTCTGGGCTTTCTATCCTGATCCACTGATCTATCTTTCTGTTTTTATGCCAGTACCAGACTGTCTTAATTACTGTAGCTTTGTAGTATAGTCTGAAGTCAGGGAGCCTGATTCCTCCAGCTCCGTTTTTCGTTCTCAAGATTGCTTTAGCTATTCGGGGCCTTTTGTTTTTCCAAACAAATTTTGAAATTTTTTGTTCTAGTTCTGTGAAAAATGCCATTGGTAGTTTGATAGGGATTGCATTGAATCTGTAGATTGCTTTCGGTAGTAGAGTCATTTTCACTTCAATATACGCAAATCAATCAATGTAATACACCATATTAACAAGTTGAAGGAGAAAAACCATATGATCATCTCAATAGATGCAGAGAAAGCTTTCGACAAAATTCAACACCCATTTATGATAAAAACCCTGCAGAAAGTAGGTATAGAGGGATCTTTCCTCAACATAATAAAGGCCATATATGACAAACCCACAGCCAACATTGTCCTCAATGGTGAAAAACTGAAACCATTTCCACTAAGATCAGGAACAAGACAAGGCTGCCCACTCTCACCACTCTTATTCAACATAGTTTTGGAAGTTTTAGCCACAGCAATCAGAGAAGAAAAGGAAATAAAAGGAATCCAAATTGGAAAAGAAGAAGTAAAGCTGTCACTGTTTGCAGATGACATGATACTATACATAGAGAATCCTAAAGATGCTACCGAAAAACTACTAGAGCTAATCAATGAATTTGGTAAAGTAGCAGGATATAAAATTAATGTACAGAAATCTCTGGCATTCCTATACACTAATGATGAAAAATCTGAAAATGAAATCAAGAAAACACTCCCATTTACCATCGCAACAAAAAGAATAAAATATCTAGGAATAAACCTACCTAAGGAGACAAAAGACCTGTATGCAGAAAACTATAAGACACTGATGAAAGAAATTAAAGATGATACAAATAGATGGAGAGATATACCATGCTCCTGGATTGGAAGAATCAATATTGTGAAAATGACTCTACTACCGAATGCCCTGATGACTTTTTTGATCGTTGGTCTGTCTGTCGTGGACTCAGATGCAAAGTAGCCCTCCCAGAGCCCTTCTACTGCAGGTGCTTGCTGATGTTTGGGGGCAGTCGGATGACTGGGTCTTGCTGCCTGGGTATGATGCCAGAGCAGGGTGTGACCATGATGAGGTAAGCAGATTTGCCATCCTGCTTAAATGAGGGGGACAAAATCTGAAAAGTCATTGATTCAGATTCTCAGACTCTGTTTTTAAAACTGGAACGTTCCTGAACAGTCACCTATTTCAATATCTCCCATCTACAGAGGAGCTTCAGATAGAAGAGAGTCACTTACAGAATGCCTAACTGGAAAGCACGTGCGATGACATCAGTCCAGGGGTCAGGGTGGCTCTAGACTGGCCTCTCTCTGCTCCCTCAAGTGTCAGGAGCTCAGCTCTCCAAGGGCATCAGGCAAAGACACAAGAGCAAAGGGCGTCAGATTGCAGACATGGAAAATCAGTTTTTCTTCTTTTACCCAAGGAAGCATGGAAAAGCTTCCTTGGAAAAGCCGGTCCTCAGCTTTCTCTTTTTTGAACCAGAGGGCAGGCCAGGAGGGAGCCGACCTGTCTGGGGCTTGGAGGTTATGTTTTCAGCTGAGGAAAGTGATCCTGAACCCCTCCATCCTTGCAAAGCCAGATGGAAGTCCGGGCCTCCAGCCCCTCCAAGCCCCGCACACATGCTGTGCACCTGGACCTCCGCTGTACCTGTTTACAAATTACCCCCATTTTCTGCTTGGTTCAGCAGCATCCGTTTCCCCTCCCCCGTGATGTAATTAGGCCTTCAGAGTTCACGTGTGCCTATTATGAGCTCTCCTGTGTTTTGTCTTGGTGCTTGGTTTCTGTAGCAGTAATCACATATATATATTAAAATTTGGTATCAATTGTTTGGCTAAATTATGCACAGTGGGCCATCCTAACCTGCCATTAACTTAACGTATGCTAAACAATGTGTTGGGGTTTTTACCGTCTTTTTTTCTGATAATTATACTCTAAAGCATCAATTGCTTATTCAAGGAAATTGAACTTTGAGTTTCTCTCGTTTCTTCAAACTTTCAAATTGTCTAGGCTGCCGCAGATGCAGACCAAGCACTCCTTTTGCCACCAGTGGAGGCAGCCTCGGTGTTTTCTTTCTGAGAAATCCAAGGGACCCTTGGAGGTCACCAGTGTTGTAGCTGTCCTGACATTTGGAGATGGGAGTTAAACACACGTGTCTGCTGGAGTCCTAATGCGTCCATCCTCCAACATGCATTGGGGACCTGTTAGGTGGCAGGTGCCATTCGAGGTGCAGGAGATACAAAAGTGACCAAAGCAAACCAGATTTCTGTCCTCTGGCAGTTGGTAATCTAATGTAAGCATCAGCCAACTGTTTCTGTAAAGGACTAGATAGTAAATATTTTAGGCTTTGTGGATCATACGGGCTCTGTCTTGCAAATGCTCGACTGCATCACTGTAGCCTGAAAGCAGCCATGGACAATATGTAAATGATGGGCATGGCTGTGTGCCAATAAAACTTTATTTATAAAGACAGGCAGTGGGCCAGATTTTGCCAGCCCTTAGTCCAGTGGGTTGGGTCAGAGAATATATGCAAATCATTTAGTTTTTTGAAGCCAAAGGATAATTTTAGGCTGTGGCAAATGATATGAAAGAAATAAGCGTGCTGATATAAGCAGCACTTGCCAAATTTTTCACGCCAGGGCGCACACAAAATTTGTTCAGCGCCACTGAGTTAAATGGATGAGGCTGCCCAGGGCTGGCACCTCAAAGATCCAACACCGCGAGGGGAGTCAGTATCATGGCACGTCTGTTGCGTATTTGTTGCATCTCGCTGGGGACTCTACGTAGTGAGTGACCTGGGAGCCAAGGTTAGATGGCGTAGTCGTGGGGGTTTCTCCTGGATTACATTTGAGTTGAAAGATGAATAATGAGCAGAAGGCAGCCGTGGGAAAGGGCGTGGAGTAGTGTGAGGGCTCCATTAAGGGGAACCTGGATAGGCAAAGCCTCCGGGGCGAGAAAAAACATGTCACGTGGGAACCTAGGGGAGGGCAGCGTGGTTGGAAAGAGAGCATGTTGGAACTCTGGGATGAGGCGAAGTTCAGTAGCTCGTTCGAGTTTAGAAAATGGATCATAGGCCAACGCTGGGGTTGCCATTGCTGCGTAACAAAGCGTGCCCCAAATCAGGGGCTTCAGGCAGTTTTTTTTCTCACCTGTCTGTGGGGCTCAGCAGAGCTAGGCTGGGATTGGCTGCGCTCTTCTGCTGGTCTCGCTGGACCCAGCGGGGCTCCCTCCTGTGTCTCTAAGTCGGCTGTTTTGCTCGTGCATCCTTGCATCAACTGGGGCTTCTGCCTCAGGCTGGACGTGGCACCTTAGTTAGGGTGATTCTCCCCCCACATGTCTCTCATCCTCCTGGGACCTAGCTGGGCTAGACCAGGTGTACATTTCTCATGCCAGTGTCAGAAGCACAAATAGCAAGTGCGTATAGAAGGTCTCTTGAGGTCTGCACTCAGAACTGGCAGACCTGTGCTTTCTACCGCATTCCATTGCCCAAAACAAGTCACCTGGCAAGCCCAGGGAGGGAAGACACTGCAGAGTTACACAGAGGAGGGCGCGTGGATCCCAGGAGGACGGGGATCCAGCAAGACTTGTTGCCTGTGTTTGAACTGGGTGAGAAATTGTTGAAGCTTTTTAAGAACAGGACCGATTTAATTTGATTTGATTTATAACGAAACAACTACGAATCTGGCAAACCTTGCTTGGGGAGCGTAGATTGTGAGGGTGAGAGAGGAAGTGGGAGATGAGGGTGGGTGGACTTGTTGAAGACCCAGAGCGCCTCCCTCCTCTGGACACGCAAGATGACCTGTGAAACTTCTCACGTTGGGCTTTTACCAGGTGGGCTGACAGTTATGGCCGCAGTCGTCAATATAAGTTCCATAAAAAGCAAAGTAGGGGAGGAGAAATGAAATGTTCCTCGTGGACTCAGGACACTCTCCCAAATCACGTGTCACAGACTTTCCCGTTACCACTAAGAGCAGGATTATTCCCAAGGAAGCCGTAGCCATTGTATTTGTCATCATTGCAACAATAAAATAAATAGACGTGAATTCCATCCTGCTCGGTGAGCTGTTTCGTGCTGCTAAATTAATATCTGTGTGGCTTGACGTTTGAATCTGTTCGGAGGAAAACTTGTCTTGAGAGGAATAAGTGTTAGTTTACTGTGGGAAAGGAAGCTTTTCCTGGGAAATGGAGTCACCAAAGATTTCTGCATTATGCATGGGAGACTGTAATAAAACCTAGGTGTCTCGGGACTTCCCTGGAGGTCCAGTGGTTAGGACTCCGGGCTTTCACTGCCGAGGGCCTGGGTTTAATTCCTGGCTGGGGAACTAAGATCCTGCAAGCCACGCAGCGCAGCCAAAAAACCAAAAAAACCAAAAAAACCCCTACGTGTCTTAAATACAATAAAAAATTGTTTTTCATCAACGTAAAATCCCAAACAAGTGTTCTGATCAGCGAGACACTCTCCTCCAAGTGGTGATTCAGGGACGCAGGCTCCTACCCTTCTGTGGCTTCACTGTGATCCACAGAGCCTTTGGAGTGTTGCTACATTATTCAATCCAGAAGGAGAAAGGTCATGAAAGATCATGCTTGTCAGCTTCATTGGCTCAGGCCTTGAAGTGGCACAAGTTACTTCCACTCCTATTTCATTGGCTACAACTCAGTCCCATGACAGTGCCTAACTGCAAGGGAGGCTGGGAAATGTAGTTTGCTGTGCATCCCATAAGGCGAGGAAACAGGATTAGTGAATAGCTGGCCAGTCTCCGCAACAAATTCCTTTAATGCCATCCTCTCATTCCAGCAATTGGATGATTTATACCGAGTTTCACTTCTGAACGGGGCGGGGGGTGGTCATCCTACCAGGAGCTACTATGTATTGAGCGTTTTTCGTGAGCTAGGTACTGCATATATATTATCTCAATTAAATCCCCAAGCAGCTGTGAAAAAAAAATGTACTGTGTTATTCCCATCTTACAGGTGAGGGAATAAAGGTTCAGGAAGATTGAGTTCCTTTTATCATCTGTGAAATGTTATGTGTCTCACAAGTTAGTCCTAAGAAGCTACATCTGTCAGGATAGGCTACATTTGCTGACATAACAAATAACACTCCAAATCTCAGGACTGGAAAACCACAAAGTTTTATTTCTTGCTTGTATTCTCTATCCATTGTGAGTCATCCTGTTAACTCCAGGACTTGGGTTGATAGAAAAGTTGTTTTCTGAAATGTTGCTGGTTCCCGTGGCAGAGGAAAAAGAGAACGTAACAAAGCATACGCTGCTCCTCAATGCATCCGCCTGAAAGAAACCTTTATCGCTTCCGCTCACCTTTTCTTGGCCAAAGGGAGTTGGGTGACCATACCTCACTGGGCAGGAAATGAACCCTACTGTGTGCTTGGAAAGAGAGAGCTGGCATATTGGAACATGTTCTCATGACAAGCAGTTCACCCCAGTAATGCAGGGAAAGTCCTTAACATAGAGCTGAGACTACAGGAAGGGCCTGAATATGACCATTTCCATTCCATTGCCCAAGGAAGAGTCGGCGAGAAGAGAATTACTAATATATCGGGACTTGATCTGAAACCTACATAGTTGATCCACCTGTTTCAGGGAGTCCCTGGGAGTATGTCTGATATTTCGGGAGGTAAGGGAGGTGGTGAAGGTGTCACCAGCAGACCAGCGATTTCCTCGCTTCTGGCCCTCTCCAGAGAAAGAATGCATTCGCAAGACATAGAGTAGTTTTAAGTAGCAAGAGTTTTATTCAGCAGAGCGAAAACACACTCCCGAGAAAGGATGAGAGCGGGCTGTCTGGAAACCAGGAGCAGCCCCGCCATGGGGTAGGGTTGGTTTTCTTTAGAGTGGTGGTCCCTCCCTGTGTCCTGCGTCATTTGACTGACAAGCTGATTGGCAGCTTTAGGTTCTAAACTTTTCTCCTAGCGCACAGGCGCTTACCCATAAGCACCCAAGTGAAATCCACAGCGGGGCCCGGGGGTTGGGGGGGGGTGTGGGCGCGGGTAGGGCCGGAAACTGCAATGCTAGTTTACTACAAATATGGCATAATGAACCTCAGGTTAACTTGAGTCACCTTTTAGGTCTTGGTGAAGCTGCAATCACCTGTGCTGGCGTGTGTATCTTGCCTGGTCCTGATGTGGCTACAAACCTGGTGGTGGTCCTTGACCACCACGGTCCTCTCCGGCCGTGCTCTGACCACCAGTGTCCAGGTGGGGGAGGGAAGCCCTAACCATCCAGGATGGGGCGGACCCGCGCCTGTCTGACTAGCTACCTGACAACGTGGGTGGGGCTGGAGACAACACCAAAGTAATGAGATACTCTTAGTTATGGACCATGAACAAAAGGATGAAATCTCTCAATCATATTCTCTGCAATATAAGGAGAAAACATGAATTCAAAGCATTTATGAAAAAAGCAACTGGGTTGCTTTTGAGATTTTATGTACAGCAACTAGATGGGGAGGGCAGAGTGTGTTTTATTCTTGCACACATACGTAATTACAAAGTCTTCAGATTTTTTTCCTACACAAATTTATAGTGAGATTTAATTTCCACCAATTAGAACCCCAATGAAGCCATTCTAATGTGATTCGTCCATCACAGAAGCGTGGCCCTGCTCCTCCTCCATACACACCAAGGAAACAATAACGAAGTGAATTTTAAGTACCTAAAGTTAGCCTGCGAATGAATATCCAATTCAATTTGTAGGAAACTTTAGATTAATTAGGTTTATAATTTGCACAGTAAGGTAATGTAAATGTGTTGCTACTGCTTGACTTTTTGCTTAATCCTCTGAGTGGATATTTAATCTTTTTAATATTAGAATTAAAGCAACTTGGAAGATATGAATATTAATCTAATTATATTCCGATCACTTTAATTTCTTTAATGTGTGAAATAACAAAACAACTTTACAAATTGGTTTAGGTTGAGGAACCCTTTTAGAGGCGTTTGCATCTCATCAGTAAGTGCCATTTAGAGGATGCAGGCTTGGGAGGGCCACCTTCAACTTACGGTTATGCAAATGAAAACCATTAATCCTGCTGCCTAGGTGATCTGACTTGTTAGGTGTGCTGCAGGAATTTGCAGGTTCTACTTAGGAAGGAAGAATTTACCAGCAGGAAAACCCAAGGAAGCAAACGGCTTTATAGCACTCCAGCCACACAAAGTGAGAGCTTTCGAGGAATTGGTGAGAAGTTAGAACTAAGAGGATTTTTCTCCTTCTTCTGCTCTTATTATCTTAAGGAGGGGAAGGAAATCAGAGCAGGACACGAACAGTGCCTGCAAATTTTATTACCTCATTATAATTGATACCTGCTCTCTGAGCCAATAAAAGAAACTGTATTCGGCACGAGCTGTATAAAATCTTTAATGTTTTAGGCTGTCAATGTTAGCTGTGGTTAGGCTGACATAATTATGAGCTGCATATACCAATATATAGCTCTTTACCCACAAAAGCATGCTACAGCAGGGAATCTTTCAGAGATAATAAAAGGATTCATCAAGTGTCTATATGATAGCTACTTAAATCGCTACTGTTTTAGTTAGGACTGCAAAACATATCCCCTGGCTGTTTCTATTCCTCATCTTTCTTACTTGGCATTTTCAGAATTTCAGGCTTTCGTACAGAGTATTCGGTGGCTTCCTAAAGAAGGGGGAAAAAAACCTTTTGTTCTGATTTCCGTTTCAAGATGACAACAAGGAAGAAGCCATTCCAAAGGCAATTACTGGAATTTCAGATTTGAGAAACAGAAAGCGTTATTTTCTGGAACTAATTACAGATTTGTACAGGGTGATAGAAAATTATCCAAAGAATTTATGTTATAAAATGCCGTAGGAAGTTCTAGAATTAGAAATAATTCCAACAAATGTCAAGTGAGATTTTCTATATTTTGAGAGTTTATGTGAGACGTTTCCACTTACCTATATAGGCTGATGAAATGCCCTGAAAATGGTTTTCCCATGGAGTTTATATATTTCATCAGAGATCTAAAATGTTGTAAATGTTCAACATTAGCCAGTGATTACGAAGCTAAATAATCAGTATAAGATAAAACAGGCAGAAGAAGAAAGAAAGGCTCTTAAATTAAGTGTTTCTTCAATTCAATTAATTGAATAAGGCAAACAATAACAGAGATTACCAGGGCACTGCCTATTTTTCTATTTTGGGGTTTATAATGTTTCTTTAGCCAGCCTTTCTGACTAACATTATACATTAGCTGAATTAACATCAGGATAGATTAAAGATGAATGCAAATGTTTTGCTACTTCCCAGTTGAGAAGTGTAGTTGAATTCCTCTCCCTCTGGATCTGGGCTGCCCTTAGCGAATTGCTTGACAAATAGGATGGACTTAGAGTCTGTCATACAGAGTGAAGTAAGTCAGAAAGAGAAAAACAAATTCCGTATGCTAACACATATATATGGAATCTTAAAGAAATGGTTCTGATGAACCTAGTGGCAGGACAGGCATGAAGAAGCAGAGGTACAGAATGGACTTGAGGACACGGGGAAGGGGGAAGGGGAAGCTGGGACGAAGTGAGAGAGTGGCATGGACATATATGCACTACCACATTCATTCATTCATTCATTCATTCATTCATTTGGCTGCGTTGGGTCTTCGTTGCTGCGTGTGGGCTTTCTCCAGTTGTAGCTAGCAGGGGCTACTCTTTTATTGCGGTGCACGGGCTTCTTGTTGCAATGGCTTCTCTTGTTGCAGAGCACGGGCTCTAGGCACACGGGCTTCAGTAGTTGTGGCATGCAGCCTCAGTAGTTCTGTCGCAGGCTCTAGAGCACAGGCTCAGTAGTTGTGGCGTACAGGCTTAGTTGCTCTGCAGCATGTGGGATCCTCCCAGACCAGGGCTCAAACCTGTGTCCCCTACATTGGGAGGCGGATTCTTAACCACTGCGCCACCAGGAAAGTCCATACACTACCAAATGTAAAATAGATAGCTAGTGGGAAGCAGCTACGTCGCACAGGGAGATCAGCCCGGTGCTTTGTGACCACCTAGAGCGGCGGGAGGGAGACGCAAGAGGGAGGGGATATGAGGATATATGTATACGTACAGCTGATTCACTTTGTTATACAGCAGAAACTAACACACCCTTGTAAAGCAACTATACTCCAATAAAGATGTGTAAAAAGAAATAAAAAGAATGTGGCAGAAATGATGCTGTGGGTCTTCCAAGGCCATGTCCTTCAAAGCCTTACACCTTCTGCCCAGGTATCTTGGAATACTTGCTCTTGGAGCCGTGAGCCACCATGTAAGAAGCCTGACTACCCTGAAGCCGCCATGTTGAAGGAAGCCCAAGCTAACCATGTAGAAAGGCCTTATGGAGAATGAGATGCTTGGCCTTCTTCCATCCACTGAGAGTCATTCCAGTTAAGGCCCCAGATATTGGGTATCAGAGATGAGTCACTCACTCCCCATCCCGTACCCCAAGGCCCTGTCCAAACTGCAGATTTATGAGCCTCCCCCGCCGCAAAAAAAATTGCTGTTGTTTTAAGATACCATGTTTGGGTTTTTTCTTACTGAAGAATAGATGACCAGAGCAAACTCCTCCTAGGGCAAGTCATTATGAATAGTGAATTTCATTTTTTTGATGTTGCCTTTATGATAATCTGGAGTATCTGTAGAAACCCAAAGATTTCTCCTTTCCTAAAACTCACAGTGACTCATTCCTTAGTCTTATGGATGTTGAGGACTAAACTTTGCTCTTTATACTCTTTATATTCACTTTATAGTTTTCCCTTTGGAAGTAGGGATTAAGAGAAGGAAGTCTCTCAGATGTAAATTTCTCATAAATATTTGAGCTCCATTTTGGTAATTCTCCCATTTTCTGATCTGTTGCCTAATCTGTTTAGCAAGTGTTTTCCATGAAATAGAAGGCTTTAATTGTAGAATTACTGATTTTAATAGCATAGCTTAGCACAGGTCAGCTTGTAAAAAAAAAAACCCACTATCCTTGCTAAATTCTCATCTTGTAAGACCACCTGTCAGCACTTATCCATCTTTTTACCAGAATTTTCTCTTCTTTAGTCTTTCAGTGCCGAATAATGAGATGCTCATTAGGCAAAGAAAATCATCATTCCTTTCCATATTCTGGTACCCCAGCACTTTAAAACTTGGGAGTGGAGGGACTTCCCTGGTGGCGCAATGGCTAAGAATCCGCCTGCCAATGCAGGGGACATGGGTTTGATCCCTGGTCTGGGAAGATCCCACATGCCACGGAGCAACTAAGCCCGTGTGCCACAACTACTGAGCCTGTGCTCTAGAGCCCACGAGCCACAACTACTGAAGCCCGCACGCCTAGAGCCCATGCTCTGCAACAAGAGAAGCCACCGCAGAGAGAGGCCCACGTACTGCAAGGAAGAGTAGCCCCTGCTCACCTCAACTAGAGAAAGCCCACGCGCAGCAACGAAGCCCCAACGCAGTCAAAAATAAATAAATTGAATAAATAAATAAAAATAAAAAGGAGGAAATTTAAAAACAAAAAAACTTGGGAGTGGAAAATAGGATCCCTGAAGAAAGATGAATTTTTCTGAAAATGGTCATATTCATCAAAGAACGTCCGTAATGCAGGTAGGAGGCTGGACCTATGCACAGAACAGTGTCACGCTGAAGTCTGCACCCTGTCCTGTAGCTTAAGGGGAGGTGTGTTTCATCTGGAACTGAGGGTTACGTAGGACAAAGGTGTTACAAGTTTATTCAGTTAATGTTTGTCCAGGGTTTCTCAGTACGGGCACTTGCGACATTTGGGGATAATGCCTTGTGGTGGGGACTGCCCTGGGTGTTGTAGGACGCTGGACAGCATCCTTGGCCTCGACCTACTAGATGCCTGTGGTCCCCTCTCCCCCGGTTGTGACAACCCACAGTGACTCCAGACACTGCCAGGTAGCCCTCCCCTGACTCCCTTGGCTGTGGTCACTCTTCCCTGTATCCCTTTGACTCAACAAATCTTTGTTACTAGGTGTATATGACCTTAAAAATATGGGAGAATTGAACTTGATTTTCTTTAAAGGAAAAAAAAAAAAGTCTGCTTCCTCCCAAATGCCACAGGAATAGTTCAAAGCTCACAACAGCCTTTCAGATGGACTAGGCACTTCTAGCCTACAAACACTGGTGCTAAAATTGAGGAGAGTACAGTAGCGTGTTTATAGGGACCGGATGTTGATCATCGATCACTGTTGAAAACATCGCTGTCAGTATCCTCGTTCAGCATCACAGATACGAAGGAGAAATATGAAGGATTCTAGAAAATGCCAGAAGTGATTTTGGCAGCCAGGGGGCTGAATTGAAGAGCTTAACCCACTAATCTGTTATGGGCGCTCTGGGAGTGCTAGAGCGGGTTCTCTTACACACTCAGAGTGCTTTCCAGGGTAGCGTGGGGCGGCGTTATAGTTCTGTTTTTAGCGGTGGAAGCAAGAATTGCCTAGATCTCTTTCCGAGTGCATCACCAGTCTTCCCATAGCAAACTTACTTTTACGCCAGCCCTCTCCCCCCAGCATGGGGGCATGAATTGGAGTGGAAATCAGCAGACTAGCATTTGGATGCAATTGCCCCAAATTATCGGAAAGAAAAGAAGACCACTGCCATTGACTAGCCATAGCATTTGTACCAACTGTTTTCGCTAAGCGTTAGTTGAGTGTGTTCTGTTCAATTCTCAGGCCCCTTCTTGTGAGAATTTTTCTATAAACACCATGATTACCGCCGTTGTGTTTTCTGTGACAGCGCTGGACTGAATTTGGAGATTTGATCCACATTAACTCCCTCATCTCCTTCAGGTGGCTGGTGACTCTTTGGGGACACAAGTGAAAGTTCTTTGATCCCTGAAAGATCAGTTGGCTTTTTTCCCCCAAGTTTCTGCCAGACGGGGGCCAGGGGAGCCCGCCTGCTGAGGTGTGTCAGGCTAATCTGTGTCTTGCATTCCTAGGGAGCTCAGACTCCGGGGTGAGGTAGGGGACACAATGGTGGAGAACTTGGAGTCAGAGTCAGGAAGACGTAGCCTGGAATCCCAGGTCCGCCCTGTCCCAGCTCTGTGGTCCTGTCAAGTCCCACAAGCCTCATCTCCTCACCTGTTTTATCATCTGCATTCTTTCCGTGTCCTTAACGTGGCATGAATCTCTCTCCACGTTATTAGAAATACAGATATATCATCATTACAAATGGCCAGATCATTCAAATTGCTCTTTGCGTCAGCCTCCTCTGTGGCTATTTTTCATGTTCGTGATGCTTCCTGCATAGTGATCACGGATCTCAGGCTGCAAAAAAGTGATTCCTGAAAACACGTCTCTCTCCAGGGTAGGAAATATACTGTTTAATGTTTGTATTCCTTCATTCTCCCTTGGCGCAGTTCCAGGATAGAGAACCCTGGATACGGAGAGCCCCACAGACATAGACGCCACCTCCATTCCAAGCTGTGTGATGCTGGGCAACTCACTTCACATCTCTGAGCCTCTGTTTCCTCCATATAAATTGGGAGGGGAAAAAAAATAATCCCTGGTTTCCAGAATTGCTGTGAGGATAAAACATGTTGCCCTTTGTAGCATGTTTGGCTCAATAAATGTAGGCGCTTCTGAATGGTGTGATTGTTTCTATGTTTAGTGTTTATTGAAAGTGAGTGATGACTTTAGCAAGCGAGAGAGGGAAGGGAGGAAGGAAGGAAAGGAAAGAAAGGAGGGAAGAAAGGAAGGAAAGGGAGGGAAGAAAACAAGGAAAGGGAGGGAGGGATGGAAGAAGTTTATCGACCTTGTTATGTGGAATTGAAAAGAAATTCACATCTCTTCACAGTGAACAAAAATAACTTGACCTTTTACAAATTTGGCCTGATCCCTGGAAGGAAAATTGTCCTTAGGCATAAGATTTATATAATTAATCAACTAGATCTTATTTTGGCTAAGCTTAACTTTCGTCTCTGGGTTTACCCAGGAGTATCTATGGGCCTGCAAGGAGACACCTGCATTGGGAGCCAGATGTGCAGATCTCCAAGACTAACAGCATCAGCCCTCCTTTGCCACCCCACTCACATGAAGGTTTACGGAGAAACTTGGCAGATTTTGCAAATGAAAATACAGGACCCTAAGTGAAGTATGAATTTCAGACATGCCGTGGATCATTTTTTAAATATAAGTATGTCCCAAATATTGCATGGGACATACTCATACTAAAATATTTGTTTATTCAATACTAAAAAAATTAGTCTTTATTTCTCTTTCTCTCTTTTAGTATAATAAGTTCCATGCAATATTTGGGGCATACTTATACTGAAAATTATTTCATTCTGTACTAAAAAATGAATCATTATATATCTGAAATTCAAATTCCCCTGGGAATCTGATATATTTTTCTTAGCTAACTCTCCATTTCTGCTTATAGAACAGCTAGGGAAGGACTTAGTCTTCTCCAGACACTTTGGACATGTCAAAACCTGGCAACATTGAGCCTCAAAGGTGGCATAGAGCACCTTGAAATCTGATTTCAAGCAGTGACTGTTGAACAGATTTACAGTTTCTTGTCCATCACCCTGATTTCTGGAGATTGGTATCAGTGTTTCGCTTTGTAGGAAGTGTCTTCTTTTGAAATGACATTTTAAATTAAGGTGAAATTGCATTTTAATTTAATTCATGGGGAGTCATAAACAGGTGGGAGAATTATGTAACAATAATTGCATTTGCAAGAAAGTGATTTCATCCTAAAATTGCATGAATATGCGATTACACTTTGTTGTCATCCTGAAATGCACGGTTTAACCATAAACTACAGTGTAAAAGACACCTTCCTGTTGAAATCCTTCATCTACTGTATAATGGCTTAAGTAAGAGCACTAACTGTATTGTCAACTACCCGTTCTCAAATACCTTAACTACCAGCTCGCCAACAGGCGTCTGAGTTTGACATCTGCAATGCATAAAGTAGAAACTCAACAGTATTTGAGAATTTGCCACGGGCTCGCGATATTTTTATCAAAGATACGGAGACCTTGAGAAAGGAGTAAGCCTGAAACATTTTTAAAAGTCGTTCTCTTAATAATCCTACCCCACTTATCGAAGACATTACCTTTTTTGCTACTTAAAAATACTTTGGACTGTTTCACAGATGCAAAAATAGCTTTATTAACAGCTTCAGTAATTTATCATGTTCAGTTTCTTTTTTCCCAGAAATGTTGCTTTTGTACACTTGAGAGTTCATTCATTTGAAGTTTGTCCTTGGCAATTCTTTATTGAACGGATTCCATTTTATTCTCTCTTTTTTTTAAACAAAGCTGATAAATAACGGAGACCAGGCAGGCTCAAACCGATTATATTTCTGGATACAAACCAGATGTGCAGTTAATCCATCATTGTTCCTGTGTCACCTACCCCCACCCTCACCTACGCTTGGAAAAAAACAAACCAAGCCTGATTTCTGCGCTAGTTCATTTCCTTGAACTCGGTGAGAGCCTCTCTGCAGTGATTTCCAAAAATAGGTTTTTGGAAAATGCAGAAAACCGCAGTGCCAATTCTGCCTGCTGCAGTGTGAGTACAGACCCATGTAAATTTCACTGCGAACTTTTCTCTCTTGGCTGAGACATTTGGCCACTGCCTTTCATTGGTGAGGATCTTAAAAACTAAAGTGACGGTGTGGGTCCTGGATGCCCCTGCTTTTTGTGGCTCCTGCAATTCTAATTGTTCCAGTGAGGGCTGGCGTAACCTCGGTTACTTCAATTTGTGCTTAGTAGAACTTAGTTACGTCTGAGCAGTACTGACTGGTAATAAATAGCCGTATTACTCCCTTCCTTCTAAGGGCTTGGGAAACCAAAAAGAATGCCCTGAAAAATCCCTTACCTCTTCAGAAGTAACTGGGCACCTGAGGAGTATTTCCTAGTCTCACTTTGGAAACTAAATTACAAACCAACCTACAGCCTCATCTTTGTCTACCGTAACCAGTGAGCCCATTGACACTCTTTAGCCTGTGTTCTTTCTGTTCTTGATATTCTCAGCCTCCCTGGAGGTGCCTTCAGGGGGGCTAGGTGTGTGCCGTGACTTGAGGTTAGTGGCAAATAATTATTACAGCTAACATTGGTCTGTCATAGCTTATTGTGAGCCAAGGGCCATTCTAAGAACGTCCCTGCACTCAAAAACACTGTGAAATAAGTATTATGATTTTACTGATGCAAAAAAAAAAAAAAAAAACAAGCACAGAGAGGCTAAGGAGTGCTCTGAAGGTCACGTGGCCAGTAAAAGGCAGAGCAGTCAGCCTGGTATTCCAACTTATAAACTTTTATACCACACAACTTCTCTAGGGACCTGCCTCTTGAATGTAAGGGAGGTACCTTGAGTTGCCACAGTGTCCATTCAGAATCTCTCATTATTCCTTTAGGTTAAGACAGAAATGATAACCATGTTTTATTTTGTGAGCCCAGCTCACAGTCTGCCTTGACTGCCAGAAATGTTAGGAAGGATTCTGAATTCCTATCTAGCCTCCAAAGGATTGAACCCCATGATCAATTCCAAATGTCTGCCCTGAGCACAGGAGGGGTATATGTACCAAGCACCTGCCATTCCTGGTTTAAAGTATTTGAATCTCTGAAAAAAATGCAGATTTTACCTGTAGGTACACACATGCAGCCCCTAGTGGTTGTCAATGCACGGGACAAGAGTTAGTTTATTTAGAAAGCAAGACACAGAGAGGTTGAGGCAGAGGACAGGTATGTTTGGGGCTGTGTGGGCACGAATCCATGACAGCGTTGGTTCCTGGGAGTGAGGAACCCACAATGGGAGGGAAGAAACAGAAACACACTGTCCCGCTGCCCTGAAAACAAACTGTCCACGTCCTAAGTTTGCTCTGGGCTATTCAAGATCGCTGTTACAGTTCTGAGCATATCCATAGCAGTTTGGATCGTGGCTAATACGCCTCCCTGGCCGGCCCTGTGCTGGGCTCAGTGGGTATATTGAGCACCTCCAGCGAAGGTCAGAACAGCCTTCCGTGGAGCGATTGCCATTCCCACTGCGTCTAGGGGATGACTGAGGGTGGCTCTCCCCTTGGCAGAGCTGGAATTCAGACTCTTGTGCCCACGTCCCTTTCAAGCATCTCTCTCCCTTGGAAGCGTTTTCTCCGAGGGGAGGTGTGTGGTTCCTGATGCCCTTCCAGCCAGGGCTGCAGCTGGAGGTTGCCAAGGTGAAATATCCCTTCCTGTTTCATTTGATCTCAGAGCACAAACCCAGGGTTAGGGGCGGGTGAGGAGAGAGAAAGCAAGAAAGGAGCATCCGCGCGTCTTACGTTTTAAAACCATCATGGAATGTATCGTTGCCTTGGTTCTCCATTTATGAATAAGATGACCAGTACCTTCTGGCATGTGCTTTGAACTGCTTTTAGGTATCTTCAGTTAGAGGGAGAGAAGGTAACGGGGACCTCATCATGGTCGTGTGGAGGGACCTTTGGAATTTTATTTCCATGGGGAAGGCGGCAGCTCTTTGCCAGGAATTACCAAGGCCTTTCAAAGTTGGGGACACTTCCCAGTGCCACACGGTGTAAATCACATCGCCAACTATGCGATTATCCCCTGCAGAGGAATCGAGTGTGGCTTTATGGGATTCTCCACCAAGCGCTATAGGAATAATCTGATATAAAACAGCAGGGGTGGAGAGTAATGACAACTTTAAATTAGTTTAATGAATGTTTACATTTTTTAAAAAAAAAAAGGCTTTTCTGCAAACCTGGAAACACAAAGTGACAGCTTCCTTTCCCAGTTTCCCCCCACCTCACCTGGCTTCTCAGCCCTGGCAGGATGGTGGCTTGACTTAACCCCTTCCGTGCCGGTGTGCTCAGGCGCCTTCAGTGTTGCGTCTGGCTTCCAACAGTCCCTTGAGCGGCGCTCGATAGTACTTCCATTATAAACATCAGATCGGTATTGGGGGAACATCTGTTTTAAGTCAACTTAGCCTCGATCCAGGAAAAAATAAATTTCTGGCTCTCCACCTGCTCCAAAGGTCAATTACCCACCCAAATAAGCCAGAGATGGCTGATGGGCTACAGATGCAGAGGATATTTTTAGCTGGATTTTGGCAGGTAAGCTGCTTGTTGACTGCTGCAAAAGAAGGGGAGGTAGGGGAGATTGATAAACCGTTTTGCTGTTTTCGGTGCTGCGGTGCGCCAAAGCCCCCGGCCCTTCTGCTGATGAAGGATTCACGCTGGCAAAGGACACAGAGTAGGGAGTACTAACGTTGCTTGCAGTATGTGGAGCGGACCTCACGGTATTTGGGACAAGAAACAACCTTTGCGTTTCAGATATAGTTACCTGCCCTGAGCTGCCTCTGCTCTTTTTAACAGTGTTTTCAAAGAAATAAGGTCTTATTTTTGGTTCTGGAATCTGGATATTTTGCATTGTGTGTATCTTGGCCACTTCACTTCACATCAGGCTGAATTCTGTCCAGAGGTTGCCAATCTGGACTGTTAGTCAAAGTTCTGCATGTTAACTCGGCCTCAGCTAGAGAATCACTATCAAACAAAAGCAAAAAAATGAAACAAAACCAAACCAAAGCCCTAAAGGGCTGGTACCCTCTCAGGAACATCTGGCAAAGCAAACGGAGAATTCCAAGAACTGATTTACACATAGGCTTGGGTCTACTTTGGCCTTTCAGCCAGGACTAGAAAAATCGAATCTGGCCCAGTAGAGGGGTGTTTTGCCTTCCTTCCTTGACTGGCATTCCAACACCTCAAAACAAAACAAACAAAACCAAAAAACTAAAAAGCAAAAAATCCTCTGTGAAAAAATCCACAAGCCCTTAGGAGCCAGAAGAAAACTGAGTAAAAATAGCTCTTGATAGCACCAGCTTCCGTTTCTGTGGGATCTAAGGAGTTGGAAAGCCGAAATAGCCGGCCGGTAGCTGCTGCTTCACAGGCTGAAATCAATTTTTTTTTTTTTTTTTTTTTTTTTTGCGGTACGGGGGCCTCTCACTGTTGTGGCCTCTCCCGTTGCGGAGCACAGGCTCCGGACGCACAGGCTCAGTGGCCATGGCTCACGGGCCCTGCCGTTCCACGGCACGTGGGATCTTCCCAGACCGGGGCACGAACCCGTGTCCCCTGCATCGGCAGGCGGACTCTCAACCACTGCGCCACCAGGGAAGCCCTGAAATCAATTTTTAAATCAGAAATTCAAAGATAATGAGACAAGTACAGAAGCAAACACATGGCAATTTTCAGTTAACGAGAATGTTGGAAGAGTGCAAACCCAGATTCTCCTGGAGACGACGATAGCCAGGCCATCGGAGGACAAGCGGCCAACTATTGGTGTATTTTAGAAGTCTCCAGTGTGCACAGAATTTTCTGGTTCTCAACAAGGCACTAGAATGAAGTGTCTAGTGTTTGTGTAAATGATCTTTATGAATCTTCTAGCTGGTAAGTTTTATGTCCTCAGAGCCTAAAGGGTAGGTCCAGATGCAATTCGTAAAAGATCGTTATACAGTAGTAGGATCCCTTCACTGACATGTATAAGTGTTCTCATGCAGGGGAAAAACAAACAAAGAAAACAGAACACACCCGTAGTTATTTAGAAAGATCACATGATAACATGATTGAGAAACAATATAAGATGATGGTTAAGGGCATAGCTTGGAGGAGTTTGGTGGGTTACACAGAGTCTCAGTTTTCTCGTCTGTAAAACAGGAATAATACCTATGGTTTGGGGATTAAATGAGATACTGTGTGAAAAGCACCTGCAGACATGGTGCTGTCATCGTCGCCATCACCGTCACATTTGTTGGCGGACTTGAAGTGTGCCTCGGAGCGTACACGGGGAAACACAGAGACCTTCTTCTGGAGCTGTCGCTCCAAATTGTTGCTGTGCACAGGAAATAGTGTTCCTGAAAAGACTGAGCCAGGCGCCTACTTAGCCATCAGTGGGCACTGCCGACCTCCTCGTGTTCCTGGGAGGATGAAATGAGAGAAGGTGACATCAGAAAGTCAGCCCTGAGTGAGGAGGGTGCAGCCCAGCAGCTACTATTACGTGTAAGTGATCAGGAAGTGTATTCACAGCACAGGGTGTGATGAAGGGTAAACATAACTTTAACGTATTTATTAACTCTTGACCCGCGAGTGACATTCTCATGTTGTATTAGTGGAGAGACAAGACCGTGATAAGAAGATGTTTAGTTTATGATGGAGTGGAGAATCGCCAATACACATGGCCTCAGGGAGCCGTGTCTTCATACATGGAGGAACGATGCGCGTGTGTGCGCACGTGTGTGTGCATGCATGCACACGTGCACGAATGGGTCGCCTGGAGTTGATCGAGCTTTTAGGCAAGCACTTAGATGTGTGCACGTGTGTGCCTCTCTCTGCCTATGTTTTTATTAGTGCTTTTGCTGCTCGTTGCCTTGGGAAAATGCAGAAGAACAGTAGAAACCTGGCAGGGTTCTAAAGGTTCCAGAATCTTTCTGAGTCCTTACGGCCACTGTTCCTAGGTCCCTGAGAAGGATTCGTGAGCTCATATCTCTCCCTGGGGTACCACCTTCCAATATTTCCCCACCGTGCTGGACCTTAAAATCTGGTCTCTTCATCATGACCTGCGGAGCCTTTGATAGTTCCATCCGGCTTCATCTTCCATCCCATCTCCTGCCCTTCCTCTCCTTAAACTGGCCCAGACCCCTTTCCTCTGGTAACCTTTGAGCTTGCTGTCCTCTCTCCCTAAAACCCTTCCCCCAGCCCCACCTCACCCCTGCACATGGCCACCTCCTTCTTGGGGAAGCCTCCCAGCGCCCCTCTTCCATAGCTCCCCAGGTGATTCTCAATCCCTGGGCCCTGTTTTCTCTGTCACACTTATCAAAGTCAGTGATTGTTTTAACTTATTATCTGTTATCTCTGATGCCCGCAGAAATGTCATAATCTCCTCCAGGGCTGAGAAAGCAGCAGCCTTGGTCCCGACCTTAACATCCTCATCAAGTGCAGAATCAGGCACACAGCTACGCTCAACAAAGGATTTGTTGAGTGAACGAACGAATGAATTTTTAGGAAGCCTCATTGGATCTATTTCCCCCTTATTCCGGAAGGCTCACCTCTTGGCAGCTGCCCTGCCAGCAGAGCTGAACCGTAGAGCCAGAGTAGCAGGCATTCAAGGACCCACTTATTTCAGTAGGGGAATTTGCATTCTCTGGGCTCTGTGCCATGGGTGCCTGCCGCCCTCCGGGGACCACCTGCTCCCCAGCAGAAGGACTGTGCTCCTTGGAGAATTGCCCGCTGGAAACAGTCCAGGTCAAAGGAGGTCCCATACAAACGCAGCTTGTCAGTGTTTTCCAGTTTAACTTTCCCAAGTCTTCGCCACCTCCATCTAATTGTGGCTGCAGTTGCAGCCGAAAAGGTCGTTCTTCAGGTCCCGGGCAGACAGGGCTGTCTCCTTGGCAGAGATGACAGGTCACCATCCATGCAAAATCTCAAAATTCCCTTCTGCAGGACTCAGTTGAATGTTCCTGTTGTGGAAGGTGATGGAAGGGAGGGTTCGTGCATCGGGGAAATAAGTAAGAAGGTGGTCATTACGATGCCTGTTAGGAGTGTCTACTACCTACAGAATCCCCTGAAAGGATCCTGATGGAAAATGATGCTTGGGGCCCGGTGTCCATAGTATTTACACATCCCAAGCAAGGTGTATCCCCCATCTCCAGGCAAGATCATCATAACGCAGTGAAAAAGAAAACACTCCTTATGGAGATTCCCTCTTTCTTTTAAGAAGTCCAAAGCCTGCCTGTTGTATAAGAGAGATCCTTTCAAAAACACTGATCCATTTATTGATTCGTCCTTTCACCAAATATTCATTAAGCACAGGCTCGGTGCCATGCTCTGTGGTAGCAGCTTGTTAGACAGATGAGCAAGACAGGTGTGGCCCCTGCCCTCAAGGGGCTCAGAGTCCAGTAGGGGGTCAGATAGTAAGAGAAGAAACATATCCGTTTAAAATTTGTTTCCAATTTACTGGCTCTGTGACCTTGAACAAGTCACTGAAGCTCCCTATGACTCAATGTCCTCACCTGTAAAATAGGATAAAGTTAGTTCCTCCACTGTTGTCCACGTGAAATGAGTTGTAAAATACAAAGCGTTTAGAAAAACGCTGTATAGGTCGTAGCTATTTATAAATATTCAACACTTTAAAGGAGACGACGTGGTGGAGTAATTCAGGCATGGGAGAGATTTAGGCATTAGGTTGATTCGATTTTTTTCTAGGTCATTTAGTTAGCAAATGCAAGAGTCCTAATTCCAACTTCAGAACCCCTGTTCTTCATCTCTGTGCTGATGCTGTTTCTTTAAAATACGTACATGGATGAGGCACAGCACGCCCTTCACCGCTGCCCTCTCCCTGCGCCCTTGTCTCCCCCATTATGTTCGTTCTGTCCTAAGACATGTTATTCCTCTCAGGCAAGCAATCCATCTAGTAGAGGTTAGACGTTTGAATAGGCTGTCACCATCACCTAGTGAAAGGTGGGAGGGGCAAAGGAAGGGTGTGTGTGTGCGCGCGCGCGTGTGTGTATTTGTGTACGTAATGAAAGAAGGTGTTAAATCACGTGGAAGAAGAACACTCCTGTTTCTATCTTTCTGACTATTAAATAGTCCCCGTTGAGTCTAATTACGCAAGTAGACGTGCCACGTCCTCCTGCTTTAATCCTCAGTGTTTCCTAGCCTGCTTGCCCCCTCTGCCCGCAAGCAGCTGGGAGGGCTTATACGGAGTCGGATCAGAGGCTACAACGCAGATGGGCAGTCAGCACCTCCTTCGCTGTGCGTCTATGTCAAACACCGTTCCAGCGATTGCCCTGTTTCTATGGCCCTGTGAAGCAGAGCTCTGGGAAGGAATGATCGCGGTTTTGCACCTCCGTTTCCTCTCCCCGTCCTCTCTCTCTCTCTCTCTCTTTTTTTTTTTTTTGCGGTACGCGGGCCTCTCACTGTTGTGGCCTCTCCCATTGCGGAGCACAGGCTCCGGACGCGCAGGCTCAGCGGCCATGGCTCACGGGCCCAGCTGCTCCGCGGCACGTGGGATCTTCCCGGACCGGGGCACGAACCCGTGTCCCCTGCATCGGCAGGTGGATTCTCAACCACTGCGCCACCAGGGAAGCCCTCCCCGTCCTCTCTTGAACTCGCTCCAGTCAGGCTTTCGTTGCTGTCTCTCCTCCCCATCTGCCCTCGCTCAGGTCACCCTGACCCACAGCGGTTAACCCGATGGTCAGTCGGGGCTCTTCCTGTTACTCAGACCGTCCACAGCATTTGACGCCACTGAACACCCCTCCCAGAAACACTTTCTACATTCGGCTCTTGGGACATCGCTCTGCTGGTCGCCCCCATCCAGTTGATCTCTATACGTTGGGATGCTCCAAGCGCTGTTTCTCCACCTCTGCCTACTTTTTTTCTCTCCTTATGTCCACTTCCTGGGTGACCCCATCCAGCCTCATAAATGCCATCCATATAGTGATAAATTCCAAGGGGGTTTTTCCCATCCCAGACCTGTCCTGAACTCCAGACTTGTATATCCATCTATTTAATCTCTTCATTTACTTGCCCAGTAAGCTTCCTGAACCCCATATGTCCAAAACCAAACTTTTGGTCTCTAGCCCCTGTCCCCATCCCAAACTCCCCCATGTCTTCACTTTCCCTTCTCAGTGAATGGAAACTGAATCCCTCTCAGGTGCTCAGGCCAGCCACCATGGAGCCATCCCTCTTGCTTTCCCCCTATCCAGTTCGTTAGCAACCTGCTTTGACTCTACTTGCAGAACAAATCCAGCATCTGAGCATGTATTACCACTGGCACTGCTACCACTTAGGTTTCGGCTATGATCAGTTCCACAGGCTGGATGATTGGAGCAGCCGCCATCTGGACACAGTGCCTGTGCATTTGGCCACTAGACTCTGTTCTCCCCATAGTGGCCGGCATAAATCTTTTACAACAGAGGTTCTGAAGCTTTGGTGAATATCAGAATCAACTAAAGCACTTGGTAGAAAAACAAAGAGCCAATCCCCATCTTCTGTCAGGAAGTCTGTGCCTCTGTGTTCATTTCAGAAAATACACATCCAAATCTGGGAACAGAAGCCAGATGAAAGCTTCCTTAAATCAGAGCGAAAGCTGAGATCCTTTACAGGGTCCTGCATGGCTGAGCCCCTCTTCCTCCATGACCTCATCTGCTGCCATTTGCCCTCTCACCCACTGTGCTTTAGCCCCCCAGACCTTCTTGCTCTTTTTTTTTTTTTTTTTTGCGGTACCCAGGCCTGTCACTGTTGTGGCCTCTCCCATTGAGGAGCACAGGCTCTGGACGCACAGGCTCAGCGGCCATGGCTCACGGGCCCAGCCGCTCCACGGCATGTGGGATCTTCCCGGACTGGGGCACGAACCCGTGTCCCCTGCATCGGCAGGCGGACTCCCAACCTCTGCGCCACCAGGGAAGCCCTTCTTGCTCTTTTTGAAACACCCCATAAAAGCACCACCATTGCACTTTCCTCCTCCTGGGATGCCCTTCTAGGTGCCTGGAAAGGCTCACTCCCTGTAGGTCTCTGCTCAAATATCTCCTCCTCAGGGAGACCTTCTTTAAACACCACCAGATAAAATAACATTTTCTTTTACCATCTGCTCTCTTAGTATCTCCCCCTAACCTGGTTTTTTGTAGACATGGCATATTTTTGTTTATTTATGGTTGGTCTTCCCTGCTAGAAGGTAAACTCATTGACAGCTGCATTCCCCCGTGCCTACAACAGTGCCTGGCGAGCACACAGAAGTGCTTGTAAATACTCTGTTGCTTGCATTGAATGCAAGTGTTGCTGAACTTAGCATTGGAAGCAGTTTGCACATGAGAAGTCCTGCCTTCCCTTCCCTTCTGCTCCCTCCCAAGGAAGCCAGCCTCAGGAGAGGGTCCTCTCCCGGGAATTCCCGAAATCCCGGCAAAGGACTTGAAGTAAGCCAATAAATAATTAGCTTTGAGACAGGAACCTACACAAAAGCAGAATCCACAGATTTTCTAATTGATTTTCCTGGCTTTGCATTGGCCACGGCCAGTCTCTGGCACCAGAAGCTGCTGGTGCAAGCACCCGGGGGATATGGAGGGTGGTGGTGGAAGATTCCTTAACCCCGTGCAGGCTCACCGTTAGTGTTAATGGAATCTGATAAGGGTGACTGAGGAAAGAGGCTTGAGTGAACGTCTCTGTCATCCTTATAAAAAGAGTAGCACCAGTAACCGGTGACATTTATGGACTGCCCAAGAATGCCAGGACGGTGCCAAGTGCCTCTTGTAGCTTAGCTCCCTTGAAACCTGTAACCTTCTTGGGGGTGAGGATGATGAGGCCTCCCCGTGACGCCTATGGGGAGACTGAGGCGTGTGTTGTGTGTCTGTACTTGCTCAAGTCCTCCAGTAATAAGCAGCAAAGTCAGGACGTGGACCATCTCTAGTGATCCTGAGGGTCGCTCCCCACTGCCTTCTCCGTTCCCTCCTCCCAAACGCAGAGTTCTGTCTTCTGCCTCACTTGATCTTGGGAAAGCATCTCATGCACAGGAGGCTCGAGAGAGAGGCGCTAGGGGGATGCTGCTGAAAAGGGGTTCCTTGGGGCAGATGCTCACCTACATCCAGTTCCCACCCGCATGTGTCAGTTGTTTTACTCACCTTTGTAAGAGCTGCATCTATCTTGCACGCCCACCACACACACCAACACTCTTTATACATTTCACCGCTTGCCTTGGTAGGTTTCAGACTCATTTGATGAGTCAAGTGCAGAGCGGATAAACTACCTGGAAAGAAATGGTCCCCTGACCCCCACCTGTGTGACATCCCCCTCCAGGAGCGGCAGAGGGGGATGCAGCTAGGTGTCCCCGCAACCTGGGCTGGGGAAAGTCCAGAAAGCCTTGGTGTGCAAGACCTGCCCAATCTTGAGTATGATGAATGCCGTTTGGAGGTGCCAGTCCCCTTACACACTCAGGGAAGGCCGCGCACGCCTCGCATTAATCACCACGAAGCAAACACGGGCTCCCAGCGAAAGAGCCAAATGATTGGGAACAAATTCAAAACAGCTTTATTTCATTGACAGACAGGGCCTTTTTGTTAAACTCTGGTTTAAAAACCTTTTACATCTCTGTCTTGTTCACGCGTTACCGTAGTCATTCATAATTTTGTAAACCGAGGAACTTGGAGCTGGCTTATTTATCACACCCTATTGGCAGGGAAAGGGTCCCAGAAAAAGACTCTTTATTTGAATTTTTTTTTGAAGGCTATTAAACAGTGCTAATGGGAATGACACCGTTATCAGAAGTAAGTGGGCTTCTGAACTGAAAAAGAAAATGAAGAGTCGTCTACATTTCAGTGTGCAAATGGAAAACAGCAGTAGATGAAACAAGAGTGTGTGGTCAGCAGGATAGCCCATGTCTCTGCTGCTGGGAGGAGACGGAAGCTGGGAGGAAGAACCAGTTGTCTGGGGTTACCCCAAGTTTTGGTAAGGAGTACTAGTTAGTTAGACTTAGGTAAGAACTATATAAAACAACTTTGGCCCAAATTACCAGATTGGTTCATTCAAAAGCCTCTTGTTTCCGGCTTTTTTCCCCCTAAATGACCAAAAAGTTACCCAAACCTTTAAGGCGCATTAATCAAGGCCTACTAATTCTAGTATTAATATCTGAGCATCTAGAATTATCTAGAAACATCTTCCATGAAAACGAAATGCAAAGGAATGCAGAAAGAGTCAAATACCTTTGGACTGTTCCTCCTAAAGAATTATCTTTCCAAGAGCGAGCGGGTCAATCCCAAAGAGGAAAGTGAAGCCCTGTCCCTGATGCCGAGGCAGGAAAGGGTCTGGTGTGCGTCGTGTTTAGAAAACTCATGAACATTGAAACCAACACCTGCCCCAGAACCCTGTGCTCTCATCTATGCTTAGGAATGTGTATCTGGTTTTGTGTTTTGTCTTTTTGTTTGTTCGTTTGTTTTCTGTTTTACTGTCAGAAGCCAACTGGGAAGCGTCCTAAATTAGGATAACCTCTGGTAAGCAAACTGAGCTTTATGAAGCATTGTCCAGCAAAACGCGTCTCTCGGCGCTGTGCGGAAATGACAGATCCGTCCAGATGCTTTTCATGGATGCTCTCTGGATGGACTGCTAGGACTTCTACTTACCCCCACTAGAAAATCCCCATAGTCCTGAAGGGTGGAGCTCTGACCTCAATCGTGATTGGTCCCTGATGATCAAAGCTCCTTGGCATGGCGAAAAGGCTTGGACCGGTGTAGCCTTCAGGCTGTTGCTGGAGGGGAAGCAGGAGGCACAGAAGTTCAGGTCATGATAAATAAAGCAGAAAAGGTCCATAATCCAGGGAGCTAGCTGGCTTAGGGATTTAATCCATAGTGCAGCATTCAAACTGATCATTTAAAGAAATCATGTTAAAAAAAAAATGAGCAACTTCTTTACAGTTTGGTTGCTTTAAAGCTGCACAGGTCAGGTTTTTCTCATCTTATTAAACCGGGGATTCTGTATTCATCAGGGACTGGGGGAGATATGAGTGTGAGGTCGTTACCATCTCTGTGGGAACTTTTTCAAAGAGCATCCTCCTTTAGCACAGAAATTTTTGACAAAGCACCATCCGGGCAGGTTACCCCTTACTCCTGCCTACTCTGCCACTTTGATGGTGGCATGACATTCAGAGATTGTCCTGTTGAGGGGTGTGTCGCACATGCGAACGTGGTTGAGAACCACCCGCCCTTTCTTTCCACGGCTGTTTATTTCCTAGACTGTCAAATAGGCATACACTTCCAGGCTAATGTTTTTTAATCAAATGTGTGCTTGCTCTATTGTGATGCACACGATTAAGAAGCTTTGTTATCGGGGTAAGTCTTATACTGCACGCATCCCCTAAGTGCATTTATTCTTCCTACGTGCATTTTGACAGCCTGACAGCGACCCTTTCTTCTTAATTCAGAGAACACAGTTTTAGGTTTTGGAGTTGGTGCACTTGTTAAAGGAAGCCAGAAAGCGATTTCAACCCTTGGAGAGGGTGTAAAGTACAGAAGGAGGGGGCGTGGTTCCCTGCCTCTCACCTCTCAGAGCCCCCTCTTACCCGAGAGGGTTCATTGTGTACCCAAACCTAGTTTCATTTTATTTTCTCTGGTTTGCAGCCTGGAGTTTTTATTGCCTGTCTATTGGAAGTGAGCTGTTTCAGGTCCTTGAAGTCTAAAGAGGGGCCTAGCTGGCCCTTTGCCAGCCTCCCGTCCTGAGGCAGGCTCAGCTTGCACCCAGTAACTCTCTGCTGGTTTTCCTAAACCACTCTTGGGTCGTTCTTGGCCCCCAGTCCTGCATTCCCCTTTGCTTCGTCAACATAGCTCTGTTAGTGGGTCTCTTAATTGCTTCAAGTAATCGATCTGTTGGCCTAAAAAAATGAGTCGGTAACCTTTCAGGGGGTAGGAGTTACACCAGATTCTGCCCAGGGATGAGTGTGCTGGTGGGAGGTCCACTTCTCTAGAGACAGTGGTCAGTGGCATGGCAACCCCATCCTGGTCTGGTTCTCTGCATGGTCTCATTGGGTGGTAAGGTGGCCAAACCTTGCTTGGGCTTGCTCACTTGTTCATTTCATTCACTCATTCATCCTTTTTTTTAATGTAAAATCACTTACCATATACATTCTCGGTCCTGGTAGAGGCCACATTTTCTGCAAAGCCATTCAGCCTCCTCCAGAGACAAGGCCTCCGTATGGAAAACATTCTATTGGTATGTACCCCGCTGTTGCTGTACTGTAATACAGACTCTATAGAGTTCATGCAGGGAACAGAGTAGGAGTCCTTCTGGGCAGGGGAAAGCCACACCACGCATCTAGAGCTCACTCATCTGCATTAATTTTGACATGCTTTTCTGAAGTTGAACATTTTTTAATCTACTCAAGTACTTTACACATATTGGGTATTATTATTATTATTATTGTTTTGGGGGCGTGGGTGGCGCCGTGTTGGGTCTTCATTGCTGCGCACAGGCTTTCTCTAGTTGCGGCAAGCAGGGACTACTCTTCGTTACGGTGCACGGACTTCTCATTGCAGTGGCTTCTCTTGTTGCAGAGCACAGGCTCTAGGCGTGCAGGCTTCAGTAGTTGTGGCACGTGGGCTCAGTTGTTGTGGCTCGCGGGCTCTAGAGCACAGACTCAGTAGTTGTGGCACACAGGCTTAATTGCTCCGCGCATGTGGGATCTTCCTGGACCAGGGCTCGAACCCTGCATTGGCAGGTGAATTCTTAACCACTGGGCCACCTGGGAAGTCCCTATTATTATTATTGAAACTGTAATATTATTAGTGATAAAATTTAGCTAAGCTTTTCATCATCATCATCGGGCCTTTTTTCTTAAGTGATCCAGCAAGTCCTCGATTCTGCGTGTATATTTGTCTTACAACATAATCCTAGTTTTTAGTACATGCTGAGTCTTTGATTTCTTGTCTTCAAATGCCTGTCTTTAGAACCAGAATATCTGTAGCTGTTTTCTGGCATGAACTGGGGCTGAAACGATGAGAAATTTAGAAGACACTTCCAGCTAAGGGGAAGCCAGTGCACATCTAGGGGTTAGTGGTGGTCTCTAACCAGCATTAGAAAAAAGAAATAACCCCCTTCACCACCGCCATCTTTAAAATCCACCTATCTGAAACTTCTTAATGAAAAACAGAACCAAAAAAATCTTGGGCAGACGTTCCTCCACCCAAAGTTATATGCAAAATCAAATGCTGATGTAATCATTTCCATTCTGAACTCAGAAAATAGAGTTAAATGGTTTTTAAGGTTTTTGATTTTGGTTTGTCGATGCAGAATCTTTAAAAAAAAAAAAAGCAGCTAAATATTTTGCCAAAATCTAACATATACAACAGATACGAGTGAAGGGCATCGTTTTCAGTGGGAAGCTGCAAACCTCCCAACTTCTGCTTGTTTGGATTCTTCTTCACTGCTTTGGAACCCCCAAGACTCCAGAGAAACTCAATATGAAAACCCCTATGTAACTGTAATAGTCGTTACTCTGTCTGAAACTCACTGTAACAGTGTTTCTCAAAATATAGTTCCTGAGTTACTTGGGAGATGGCAGCCGACTGAATTAGAATCTCTGGGGGTGCAACCCAGGAATCTGCATCTGTATCAAGCATCCCAGGTGATTCTTGTCAACCCTAAAGTTCGAGATCCATTGGACAGCAGAGTTACTTATCCCGAATCTATCTTTTTGTCCACTATAACAATAATATATATACATTCAAGACCTGAGCAAAAAATAGGGAAGGGAAAACTTCTTTTGCTTTTACCACCCTAACCTAAAAGTTTTAGGACTTGGAAGTATTTCCTTTCAGCCTTTTTTTTTGTTGTTGCCTATACATAAGTTTTTGTTTATAATGTAGTTTTAGCCATCATTGTTGTTGTTGTGTCATTATGGTTTATATGTGTTAAATAACTTCATCTTCATGACAAGTCTGTCTGACAGGTTATTATTATACCCAGGTAAGGAAATTAAAGCAGGAAGATGTTTCTAGACATAGTTTACAGACACCTTGACAGCCTGCTTCTTTCTACTGCAACTATATCAAAAGCTATATTATTTTTCATAATTATATTTTTCTTGTTGCTTTGGACTGTAAATGGCAGACTTTAGTGAACTTCAACTCTCATATTGGATAAAGCACAGAGTTCCCAATTGTCAACATTATAATATTTGTCAAAGTGCTTTTTTTTTTCTATATGTAAAACTAGTTTCTTGAAAATGTTTCTTGAAAATTGAATCTCTGGTCAAAAGATTTGAGCCACTGATGTATTGCTGAAATCCCTCAGTGAATACCACCAGCATATATTGAGCATAATTTTCTCAAAGGGCTATTATGAAGCACATCCCAACTTTATATTATGGAATGAGCTGTCACATTTTAGTGAAATTTGTGGGTTATTTATAACCACACATATCGTATTTCCTCCCTTTACAGAAATCTAAGTAAAAGAATCACTTTTTCCTAGTAACTGGATGACTTGATTTCTTACAATCTACTGGGCCTTCTTGGAAACTCAGAAATGTAGCCCTTTCATCTTCATTCACAAAAGATTCGCTCTCACCCTTTTTCTTCATCACAATTCCATGAAGCTATTGTGAATCTCTGGGAGAATCAAGATAACATCTTTTTCAGAGAAGCAAAATATTACCACCGGCTCAGTCATTCTCCAGCCCAGCCTCCAAGCCCGAGAGCTGTCTAAGCTTCCTCTTCAGTGTGCTCAGGCCTCTGGACCCAGCCCTGCCCACCCTTTTCGTGACTTTGAGTCACAATGCTTCTATCTGCATGCGTGACAAGTTAGGTGCCGTGTGAAAAGAGCACAGACTTTAGAGTCAAACTGAATTTAAAGCTTGGCTTCACCACCTATTGGTTGTGACACTGTGTGGTCAAGTTCTTTATAACTTCTTGCTTCCATTTCCTGACCTGCCAAATGGGCACAATAATACCTACTAGACAGGGTCGTTATGAAGATGAAATTATTTAACGTGTGTAAAAACAACAGCAACAATGACAACGGTGGCTGAAATGTATCAGGAGTTTATCATGTGTCAACGTCCGTGTTTACCACTTTACATATATTATCCTGTGTCCTATTCATAGTTATCCCAAGAGCTAGGTGGTATTATTATTTGCATCTTACAGATGAGGCTTAAAGTGGTGAACTGTTAGGTCAAACCGTTTGAAATTGCCATCTTTGTGGGTAAAAATGGTCAACTTTCATCAGTGTCATACAGTTCAGGGTAATCATTTGCGCAAGTCTCAGAGAAACGGTGGTAGAGCCCGGGTTTTGACCCACTGCTGTACAACGCCTAGCCCTGTGCTTCTCCATAATAAACTGAATTCTAAAGCCCTGGACACGCTTCCTGGCAGAAATCAGAGACTTAAAACCTGTTCATTTCATTTTTTACACATCCATGTCCACCATTAAAATGTACCAAAGATCAAACAGGGCCCTTGAATTTTGACAAACATCCGAATTCTGAATTGCCACGTGGAACAGGGTCCCCAGAGCAAACACAATGGGGAAAATTGCCGTGGCCAGTCCTCACATTGTGTGGATTGAAAAAAATACATGCATGCGCACAGACCTGATTTGAATGGTATTTCTGAGTGGAAGCTAAGTAGGAGCTGAAAATGGCCTTTTAAAATACAGAACATAAGGATGCAATTCACAGAGATGGTCTAAACTGTAAACATGCAGCTGTGGGGTTTGTGAGTCTCCGTGCTTACATACCAACAGCATACAAATTGTCGAGCACTTAAAGTTCCATTGTTGCTGAAAGGACCTCACCCAGTGTCCTCAAATGGTCCCATTTTTTTTTTAAACCAGAGGATTCATATCTCTCATAGGACCTATGATGAAATATAATGAAATACCAACACCAATAGCATATTAGAGATAATAAATAATGACTTCCCCAAATTCCTTTGTTTTATTATCATTTACTAATAGGATTCTTTAAAAAAAAAATTCAAAGGTTGACATTTGCAGTTTCCCAAACTCCTGCAAGAAAGCCCAGTGCAAAGTGCAGGGAATGTTCACGAACGTTTTGGACCTTTCTTACAAAAACCTCTCTCAAGTGTTCATGTGGACATTTATGGGGTTGTCTTTCAGCACCTGTTTCCCCTCTTCTAGAAACCCTCTTCCTGCCTGCTCTCCCTGTGGCTTCCTTGGCAGGTGTCATTTTTGTCTGGCCTCACTCACCTGAACTCTGTTGATGAGTCCCTGCTGTAGCACCTGCCCGCAAGCTCAACCGAGAAAACCCTTCGGCCGGGGTTTTAGAACTGGGGAATTTCAATCTCTTTCCATTGGTGGAAGCTTTGTGTTATAAACCTTGGGTTTCCTGCTATGTAGGAAGAAGATAAGGCAGAGATGCAGACCACTGAGTCCCTGGCTCCAGTATTGCCTAGGTCTTGTTCCCTCCCTGACGTTTCCAATGGTTACTCAACTCTTCCCTGCATCTCATAGATGGACAAATTCCCCTTTGTTTGGGTTGGGCTTTGTTACTTGCAAACCAAACATCATGGGAGGGTCTGCTTCTGGCCATGCATGACTTTGGAATCACTTTCTGATTCTCACGGCTCAGGAAGGAGAGTATACACACACGGTATGTGCTGGTGTGTTGTGTGCAAAGGTGAGTGTGGTGATGGCAGAGCCGTGGAAGTTCTGAGGGGTGTCCCACGAATGCCAACTGGGCTTTCTTCCTCTGGCCTCCCTTTGCACGCTGTCCAGAGCTCCATTTTTAACCCTGGCTGTGCAGTACCATATACATCCATTGACCATCTCACTGTAGGAGACTCTGAGTGACTTAGAAGGTAGAATTTGCCTTCTCAAGGAGCACATCCCCAAGCCGTTAGCACAGTGCCTAGCCTCATGTGAAAACTTCATGAGCCTTTGTTGGACTGAACTAAATTAGTTGAATGTAATTAAAAGACGTGGTGGATGAAGGACGCTGAACCATTTATAGCCCGGTAGGACCCAGCTGTGATGATTCCTGGCCCGTCTCTTAGAACCAAGCTGGAATAGGCTCTTTCATCCAACACGGACGCCTTACTTTCTGTTTTAATCATGCTGTCTCAACCTCTGCCACTAAGCTGTGAGAGCTGGAGCAAGTCCCTTACCCTCTCTTAGTCTTTGTTTCCTCAGATGGTGTTAATGAGACCTACCGCTAAGGGTTAGGGTCAGTTTTGAGTGACACGGTCCATGGAAAGTAGTGTAGTGGAACCGTGTACTTTGGAATCAGACCTTTCCAAGTCTGCTCTCTACTACTGGTGGAGCCCTGGACAAGAATCTGAATCTCTCTGAGCCTCTCATTGGTCAAGACTTTTCTCATCGCATTACCTTTGAATGGAACCTGTATCAATGGATTGAGATCCCTGGCAATTCCCAAGGTGGGGAGCAGCCAGTAGACTAAGATGCAGGCGTGTCGACCCTGCGAAGTACAGGTTTTGCATAAGTAGTTTTGCTCTCATGCTAGCTTCTCTCGCTGTCTGGCTGCCTCTGGTCTATGGCAGAAGCCTTGCTGTGCTTGAGTGACAAAGCAGATTGCTTCCTACCACTTCTATGGCTTGAGACCCCTTTCTCTCTCCTAGTTTCACTCTGATTGGCAAGTTCACTCAGAGTGAAACCTTATGAAAACCTCAAGGTTTGGCTTAACTGCAAAGGGTCGTGGTTGATATCACATTCGTGCCCCAGAACCGAAGACCACTCGTGAGAAATTCCGCAAGCCCAGGAGTGTGGTTTATGTCAAAATCAGTCTGTTGGAGTGAAGCTATTTGATGCCAGGTGGAAATATAGCATCATCGACTAGAATCCTCAGGCCTTAGCACCTCTTAACTCAGCACCAGCTAGTGGGTTAAGCACTGGGGAGGTTGTGACCAATCCAGTTCCCTGACAATCATCTGAAACAATACTAAGCACAATCAAAAGCAGTATTAACATGTGTCATCTCAGGGGAAGGCAGGCAGGAATAGAAAAGCCAGGACTCAGGAGTCAGAAGGACTTTTGATTTAGACTGAGTTCTTCTTCTTCTTACTACCTGGGGACCTCAGCTGAGTTCCCAGGCCTCTACCTCCTTATTTGTAAAATGGAGGTAATACAAACTGCCTGGATCTGTTAGGAAAATTAAATTAGGTGAGGACCATAAGATCACCCTGCACAAGGCTGAGAGAAGCAGGAGCTCAGAAATGGCTCCTTTTTGACCTTCTTATAGACCTATGGGGATGTGCAGAGTAGCCCAGGCGAGCTATGGCCAGGCACCCTGGCCCATCTTCATAGGTTATATCACTGTGGTTCATATAACTGTTTTCATGAACCATAGCAAACTGGAAAGGCCCCACTCTTGATTTTGCCACATAAAAATAGGCACAGGCTACTTCAGATCCACACGTTGGTATTTTAGAGGTTTACTGGGGCTTATGGACACCTCTGCAGTCAATATGACAAGTGCAGAATTGTTCATTTCATGCAAACTTTTGAGAAGGGAGGTGTGGGAATGGGAGGCTGGGAGGATAATATCTGTTGAGCATTTTCTTTGTACTTTCAGCTGGATACTTCATCCTTGCAACTGAGGCTTATAAAGGTCAGTGGTTGGTCCAGTGTGGCACACATAGTAGGTGGCAGATGTGCATAATAACAAGTTCGGCGGGGGGGGGGCTCATTTTGGGAGACCAGGGATACAAGAAGCTACCTCTTAAATTTTGAAATCTATATCAGAGAGTAGTGGCGGCGGGGGGGCTCCCTAAACTCCTACAAAAAAATAGAGCACTAGAATTCAGGACCTATTGCTTCTGGCCATTTTCATCTCTGTTATGAGTCTAGACAAGATAATAAATAAAGAACCCAGCACATATTAGGCACTCAGGAGTTGGGGGGCCCCATACGGGTCATTATGGCTAGTCTCAAACATTGTGGTTCTCAAGCTTGAGGGTACAGGGTAGGGCTGCACTTCCTTTCTTCCCTTGACAATAGGTTCCACTCTGTGATTTGCTTTGACCAATGCAGTGCGAGTGAAGGTGATGGATGTGACTTCTAGGAGAAAATTTTAAGAGCCAGTGCCTCCACCTTGACTCCTTCCCACGCTCCAGCAACCAAGGGAGCAATGTCCCGATGGAACGTCTTGGGTCCCTGAGTGACCACAGTCAACAGGGCTTTTCCTGCTGAACATTATTGGACGTGGGGGGCGGGGGAGGAACGAACCTTTGTTGTGTTACGTCACTGCAATCTTGGAATTATTTGTTATTGCAGCAGAACCTAGCCTATCTTGCCTGATACAAACCTTTTCTTTCTTGCAAAACTTCACACCAGGGTTGCTTTATTCATCTGCTATGCCTGCTTGTGACTTTGCCCTCCTTCCAAATGTATTCCAGGCTCTCATGCATGATAAGACAGTGAGGTTCAAAGTAAAACAAAGACACCTGCATGGCACAGAGGGGATGTACTGCTACAGTAAACTGATCACTCACACCGGACCCTGAATTCGCTCAAAGTTTTCACTAAGGCACCAGGGGAGCCCTGTGGAGTTCTCATCTAACTCCTTGGCAACTTTTCTGTATCCATATAGGAAGGTCTTCTGCCAGATGGTTAAAATGTTCATGCTCCTATTTGGTTTTAATGCAAACTGACGTTTCTTCATCTTCCTGCGGTGGGTTTCTTTTGTGAGGCTGTGCTTTGCATTTTCATAGAAAGAATTTCTGACTCCCCATCAGGAGCCCACCCTGTAGTTTCTTTGGGGGCTGGATCGGTTAACCACTCGCTTCAGCTTTAAGGCACCACAGGCAGAACCAGACCGCCACGAACTTCTTGATTTACACTGTGGTGGAGAATGTCTGAGGGGCCAGAGAGAAACAGGAAGGGGCTGTTTCAGGAGCCCCAGGGAGAGCTGGGCCACAGCCCTGGGGGGGCTCTCGGCACGCAGTGGGCCAGCTTGAACAAAGCAGTGAATCGTGGCAAAAGAGCCTGGGTTGGACGCTGACTCCCTGTGTTAAGAACCTTCCATATAGAGGTATAAATCTAGATACAGATATGATGTGGAGATCAAAAAATAATAGCAAAAAGAAGTCATAAAATTAAAAAATAATAAATAAGACCCCAAAAGTAATAAAAATAAAATAATTCCTAAAACGCATAGTGCCACCAGCTTATCTTAAGCAGTTTGTAAGTATCATCCCTTTTCATCCTCTCAGTAGCCCCATGAGTTAGGGTTTGCTGCCTCTTCTAGAAAGAATAAAGGAGTGTATTTTAAGTGATAGAAAATCAAACATGCTTTCATTTACCCATTCAGCTATTCATTTGCTCGTATACTGATATGTAAATATGCCTGGATGTACACGGTTAAGAACAAACGCATGAAATGCTTTCTGTCTCTCTCTGGGCTCCCTTGGGAGCGCTGTTGGTTCTCTTCTCTTTCAAAACCACACTCTGCAGGCCTCTCAGATTTTCCCTGTGACTGGCCCCAACATGCCGCTTTCTGGGCCATGATGGTGACCACTGTGGCCAAAGAAGCGACCCGGGGTTGAGTCAAGTCTTAACACTTGGTGTACAAATGATGCTTTTCTGGGGCCCAGAGGTTCCCGTTGGGCGGTCTGCATTTCTGAGCTCTGGGAAAGAGCTTCTCAGCCTCCCAGCTCCTTGGGCAGATGTGGGCACAGACTCAGGTTCTGTGTTTTTCTCCTTTGCTGCTCCACACATAGAAATCTAACTCACTAAAATGGAAATTCCATTGGAAATGTAACTTTCCCTCCGTAAATTGATTCTGCTCAAGGTTTGGTAGGGAAAAATAATCCAAGTGGAACTAATTTTAAAATTTGGATTACAGAGTTATACCATCTTGATAATAACTGTTTATACCTAGAAAAATGTATCATATTCTACATTTAATTACTTAATAATTACGGTTCCCCAACAGTCAGAAGGGATTCAGAAGTATCAGCAGAAATATTGTCCGTAAAAAAGAAAATGAATTAACATTCTGTTCTGTGGCCAGTTCTCAACATTCTTTTTGTTTTTTTTTTTGTGGGGGGCGGTGCGCGGGCCTCTCACTTTTGTGGCCTCTCCCGCTACGGAGCGCAGGCTCAGCGGCCATGGCTCACGGGCCCAGCCGCTCCGCGGCATGTGGGATCTTCCCGGACCGGGGCACGAACCTGCGTCCCCTGCATCAGCAGGCGGACTCCCAACCACTGCACCACCAGGGAAGCCCTCAACATTCTTTAAAATGGTCACATTGCCACTTTCTTTCTCTTTGAGAATATGAAAATTCCCAGGCTGTGGTAGGTAATAAATGTTAATGGCCTTCTCTGAGAAGAAAGTACGACTTTGAACTCTTCCGATTTTACTTGCAAAACTCCAAAGGTAGAGAGCAAAAATGCAAATTGGAGATTTTGTTACAAATTATTGTTCTTATTGATTGGATTTGGTCAGTATAGAAAGGTCAAGTTTGTGCCAGGCAGTGCAGGCTTAGAGATATAAAGGAATGTCTTCTGCTGGTACGTACGTATGGTTCTTAACACGTTCTGAGAATGTTAAGATATTTAGAGCTCAAGTTTATCGAAGTTCACTTTCTGAAAGAAAATTAACTTATCAAAACTGGTAGCAGAATCAGGACCTGTTGTCAGTACCATCCACATTCTAAACTAATGAGTTCATTGCTCCTCTGCGTGTTGAGGCTTTAGGGTGTGGATAAGGAGTTTATGTGTCTTGTGAGATTAGAAGTCATTTCTCTCCACTCCAGGCTCAGCTAGAGGATGGGAAGCCTCGTGTCTGAACGGGAGGATGGTGGGAGATATACAGCCCAGGAAAGGCAGATTCCTGGGGCAGAGCTGGCCTCCTGAAGACAGCTCAGAGGGCCCCTGAGACCCCCTACTAGGCACTGGATGGGGTGGGAAGGAAGGGAGAGTGGTACTTTGGAGGTAAGAGAGCAGGCGTCCTGGTGAGGAGTGAATTCATGAGCTTTGTCGAACAGCCTGGGGAAATTCCATGATTTCAAGCCCTTGGACTGGGTCTTTAAGAGGGACGTGGGCTGCTGCTTCTTTCTCCTGGCCAGAAGCCTATGAAGCACGTAGACATCTGGAACGTTCTCAGAAAAGCTTGGCTCTTCCTAAGTTCAGAGGAGTTGGGCAGGAAGGAGCTAGAACGGACAGGAGAGAAAAAAGCCACTCACATGTCAAAGAACGCTTATCTCAGCAAGCATCATCGCGTCTGACAGTCCAGTTGGATGGTCTGTAGGAAGCTCTCAGTGTTCAGAGCCAGCTGGGTTGGGCTGGAGTAACAGGTTTAAGATTCCTCATCTTACCCCTGTGTTGGAAGAAGAATCTGGGAAGAAATTGGCCAAGAGGCAGGAAGCCAGAGCAAGACTCCTTGCTGGACAAGAAGCTCTGAGTGATGGGGATTTGACTTCATGTTGGATGGAGAGCAGAATTACCTGGAGCTGCCTGTTGGCCCATGGCAGGGGCCTCTAGTCCTTGAGTTTGTGGTCCCACCGCAAGGGGAGACTTAGATTATTTCTAGCAGCACTTTCTCTGGAATTTGGCAAGTTCCCTGCTCTCTTGGTGACAAGGAGATCGCTCAAGTCACTGCACATAATGTGCAGCTCTTTGTAAGTTTGCGTGTCCATGGGGGATGCTGAGCAGTTAGGCCTTGGAAAGGACAGGATGTCCTGGACCCAGGGAGACGTAGGGAGATCTCAGAGGATGTGTTCATGAATCTTTAGTCTGAGACTCCACCACATGTCCCAGCTTCCTTTGGCTTCTCTTCTCCATTCCAGTTCCGCCCACTTACTCGTCACTTCTGCTTGCTCTGAAGTTTGACTCGTACATCCCAATCCTGGCCTCTTTGACCCCCGCTCTGTAGTATGACCTCCTCTGGTACTACTCCCCCCCGTAGATTCCTGAAAGATAAACTCTGGTGGGATCAGCTCCTCTTCACAAGCCATATCCTTGGTCCCCTGCCAGACTGTGGACTCACCGGGCACAGTCCAAGTGGTGGCCTCCAAGCAACCTGGACTCAGAATCCTTAGCACAGCCTGTGCGTGGGACATGTTAAGGTAAAGAGGAGGCAGGGTATCACAGGACGTTGGAGGTTTTCTCAGCTCAGCGATGCGAAAAGAATACAGCGGTGGGAATTCTGCAGCTGGGGTTTCCCGCGTGAGCCTCAGGTTCAGGTCCAGATCAGGTCAGGACAGGGTCTGCAGAGCACAGTGGGTCTGGCGGTGTTCAGCCACGATGAGCTGCTTTATCCTCCACTGGTAGATACGCAAAGGCTGACCTCACGGTCTGGAGCAAGTAGTATCTGGGCGACCGCACGTGTGCAGAGTCAGAAAAATGACAGCGTAAAGCAGTGCAGTGTTTTCTTTGGGGGTTTCTTTGTGAAAGTAAAAGGGGTTTTCTAACTCGATCCCGTGGAGACCACTTTAGTTTCCATTTTTCTCAGATGATAACATCTACAGAGGGGCTCCTTTCACTGTGGGTACCTCACTTGTCAGACACGTGGTCTGTGTTTAGAACCACACAGTACTTACTAGTTGCCACAATCGGTACCTATCGTGGGCCGCCAGGACCACCTGAGATAGACTCCAAATATTGCAAGAGAATTCAGAGACCCCCAAACGGCAATGTGAGTAGGAAGCCCAGGTACAGTCTGATCTCCTTTAAAGCTGAACCTATCTATTGATCACTTCTCTCCCAAAGGATGCTTCCCGTTGGAATATACTGAAAATGTGTGTGTGTGTGTGTGTGTGTGTGTGTCCTGACGTTTAATGTAATGAGGGGAGTATATGATAAACTCAGTGCACGTTGAATGTAGCTGTTACCAGGAATGGAGGCAATTCGGTTTTATCTGAATTAGGACACGTACGTGTCCTTTCTTTTAGAGAATTCCTACAATTCCCATGCTACCAATACCCCTCATCAAGAACTCGGGTGCAGGGCTTCCCTGGTGCCGCAGTGGTTGAGAGTCCGCCTGCCGATGCAGGGGACGCGGGTTCGTGCCCCGGTCTAGGAAGATCCCACATGCCACGGAGCGGCTGGGCCCGTGAGCCATGGCCGCTGAGCCTGCGCGTCCGGAGCCTGTGCTCCGCAACGGGAGAGGCCACGGCAGTGAGAGGCCCGCGTACCGCAAAAAAAAAAAAAAAAAGAACTCGGGTGCAGTTTTTCCTCAGGAAGACAGCGTGTGTGGATAGAGAGGCCAGCTCTGCTGTTTTCTAGCTGTGTGACAGATATCTTACCCTTTTTGGAGTTTATTTACTCTTGTTTCACACAGAGATATCAGTTAACCATCTACAAGATCCTTGTGGTGATTAGAAATAATATTTATGAAGTTTTGGGCAAAGGGCTGACAATAAATGATCACTGTCATGAATATTCAAGGTACCGATATTTATAAATAAAAACAGGAATTACTTCTTCCAATGGGTGCACTTCCACTGGATATTCTCCAGTCCCTCAAATTATCAGGCTTGGATAAACAGATGACCATTCTGGTCGCCCAGCCCTTGTGAAACTTCATAGCCTTGGCTTGTTGCCCCTCCCCCCCCGCCGGCCCCGCCCGCCCCTCCCCCCCGCCTCCCCCCACCCCCCCCCCCCCCCCCGCCGCCGGGAAGGATGTTTTGAAAAGGAACATTTTCCCTTCATCGGGGTTATTCTTTCTTCCTCACCCTGTTGTCTTGCTGCAGCGGGGGTGGCTCATTGGGGGCTCGGGCGCCTGAGAAAAGGAGTGAAAAAAACCCAACTGTGAAAACCCAAGAGAAACCGAAAGATATGAACACTGGAAAATAAAAAAAGAGCTTCTTCAGGACTGAGGCAGTTAAGGAACTGGCCTCGACAGGAAGTGGGCAGGAGGCTGTTTGCAGTGTGCTCATGGGAACTGAGTTGGAAAGTGCTGTGGTGAGTGTGTGTGGAAAAAAAGGCTTGAATCAAGCTATAAATATCTGTTTCTTTGAAGTTTTATGACCAACAATTAATGTTACTGGAAGGCACAGAAAGAGTCGTTTCTTGACTTGGTGGGTCTGAGGGGGGCAGGCTCAGGTTACCATCCTCTCCTCCTAGGTGCTGTCCCTAACCATTCCGCATGTGCCTCTGTGTGTGTGTGTGTGTGTGTGTGTGTGTGATCTGACATGTGTCTCAGAGCACCCTCAGTATAGATGTATACAGTTCATGTATCCATTCATTCGTTTGTATTTTCGTTTGTTCACTCAGTTAACTAATGTTTCTCGAGGGCCCTCGATGTGTAAAGCCCTGGTGATATACCTGTGAACAAACGAAGCCCCTGTCCACAGGAAGCTTTCATTCTAGTTGGGGAAAGAGATATTAAACCAAACAAGACATGCCAGGGAAAGAAAAGGGCTGTCAAGGTAATCTACACCTTTTAAGAGGACGGAGGATGGAAAGACAAAAGGCTGTGAGAGTCTAGAGAAGTCGCTCTGATGAGTTGCCTGCAAACAGAGACCTGCATACATAGGTGATCATAGGGGGAAGCACGTACCAAGGTCCTGGGGCAGGTGTGTGCTCAGCAGGGCTTAGGAGAGCCAACGGGGCCAATGGGAGAGACACGGGAGTTCTACTCAGAGAAGCCACTGGCTCTCAAGGGGCGGGCTCTGCCCTGCTTTGGAGGTCTTTGGAAGACTCGTGAGGCAGGGAGGCCCTCCAGAGTTTTATTTGGTTCTGCCAAAGGCCCGCCACCAATTCTATAACAATATCCTTACCCCAAACTTTCCTATAAAAGAAAAACAGTACAAAAAACAAAAGCAAAAACAAAAACTACCCTAGTCAGTAGTAGACGGGGCATTTTTTTTTTTTTTTTTAAAGAATGCTATGGCTCTTTTCTTCTCTGCTCACCTCTTGCTACATGCTGACTTCAGTGTTAGAATTTTTTGTTATCTCATTCCTGCCTTCCATTGCTTTTGTGAGCATAAGTGAACTTGAAGCCTGGTAGGTGGTAACAACATATACCTTCTCCCCCATAGGGTGCCCATGGTACCCAATCTTCATTCATGGAATTGGGAATTTATGATCCTTCCGATTCAGGACCAGGCTTCAGGTTCACCTGTGGACTCACCTAAGAGAAAGTGTTTACTAAACAAAGAAGACTCCAGAACAATCTGGAGAAGTCTACGCTTTGCGAGAAAGCAGTGCTAAAGTACCCTGGGACATTTTAGAAGTTCCTACTCATTCAAGGATATTTTCACCTATTCGTTTAAGCAACTCACGTAAGGACTTTGGTAGATAAAACTTAGTTTTCTGAAGAGGGTTTCTGCACAACATTTTTTTTTTGTAAAGGAAATGCAAAATTCAGATCAGCTTCCCTTTCAGGTATTCTGAATTAGGGAGGTTTTCTGTGTGCCATGAGAGTTTTCTTCCTTTGTTTTCTTGGGTGCAGGGAGCTATTTATGACGAATGGGATTCATTACATGTGTGTTTAGCCTACCTATTATTAAGGCTTTCACAATATTAAAATCCAAGGAGATCACAGAGAGGGAAGCCTTTAGGGGCAAGGAATCAGTTGTGCTGGCTTGCTTGGAAACAGAACAGCAGCGTGGCAGCCACCTAGCCTGTTCTTTATTTAACATGTATCAAGTTAGAGGTCATGTCACTTTGTCGTCCCTGAATGATCGGTCACCATAGGACTGGGATGTGAACCCATGTTCATCAAAACCTCACCAGCACACAGACTGTGCCCATCACCCATGCATCGTGCTCTCTTTCCTCTGGAGCCAGGTCTGTGAGTTTCAGCAGCAGGTAAGGGAAGAGGCTGACTGCTTTCTGTAACTGGCCTTTAGCCTGATCTCGTTCAATCTAGTGAGGTCCTTTGTCCAGTACAAGAAATGGTTGGCAGGGAATGAGTTGTGATGGAAACAGACAGATGTATTCACATTTCAGGAACATGACTTCCCTAGGACTGGACACAAAGAAGACAGGTTTTGGAAATCTCTCTGGAATTGATGTAAATGTTCTTTAAAATACATTCCTCGGTGGCTCCCTGGTGCCATAGGAGTGGAGTCTGGGTTTCAGTCCACTGTAGTGCCCATCCTCACTGATGGACATATGACTTGTGGCCCTAAAATGTAAAGTATAATGTTGTCTTCTACTTTATACTATGAAGAAAGATGCTAGGATGTTGGTTAAATCACTGTGAGATAGCCATTCAATAGACTATTCTACATCAAGGCAAAGCATGACACTTCTAAAGGAAAAAAATCCGAGCAAAAATTACATGTTTACATCTATGATAAAAACAAAATGTCATGGCGTGGTTTACAAAGAGTGGAAGGAGAGGCAGCTATTGGAGTGAGAAAAAAAACCCCACTAAATACCAATTGATTTACAATAGTTGTGTTTGAGGGATGAGGCTCTGGGTTTGTTTTTCTTTGTATTTCCTCATTTAAAATAATGAGCACTTTTAATTATGAGATCAAAAAGAAAAAGTCAGTGGCTTATTTGGACCCAATATTTTTCTGTGTTTAATTTAGGTGGAGCTTTTGTTTGTGTAATAATTAGGCGTGCAGTTCGTATGAAGGCTTTTTTTTCCCCCTCTTTTTTTTGTTTTTTGGATTTTTTTTAAATGACAAGGAGCCATTTTACAATCCCAGCAACAAGACCGGGCAGAGCAGCGGACCCCTCTCATGTTCTGAGCGGGCCTCCAGTGCCCGGTGCTGCAGAGGTCCGGTGACATCCACAACAAACACGACGACAGTCACCGTACCGCAGACTTCCTGTCAGAGGCGAGGGAGGGACTGTAGCCTATGTGGTAACTTGAATGAACTTCAGAAAGGTAACCAGCTGTTGATTAGGCCTGTTCCTCTTCCTTAGGCCACTGATATTTTCTCTCCTGCCTGCCCCCCCACCCCACCCCAGAGCACTCTAGCCTATGGGAGAACTTTGACAGATGCTGTGGAATGAATGAATGAATGAATGAATGAGTACCCAAGAGTCCCTCAGAAGTAGCGTCCTAATCTCCAGATAAATGGTAAATTGTGCACATGTACTTCATCCCACCTCCACACTCCTCAATCCTGTGAGTAACAAAACACGTTTCCTCATTTTCACCCAAGCTCGCCAGGGGACTGCTTTCAAAGCTAAGCATCGCCTTGATATTTCATTATCATTTTGGCCAGCCCTCTGATCTGTATTTCCTGAATTCGAAGGAGGAAACAACAAAAAAAACAAACAAGCAACAACGCACCGTATTCGAGTATCCCTTTAAAAAAAGTTTATCTGAAATCCTTAAAACAAACAAACGTGTTCTAAAAGTCTGGGTGTAGAATCTGTACGAAGGCAAATGTATAAACTCCATGACCATCTGAAGATACACCTCCGATAGGGAATGACAGATCTCTCTCATTTAAAGAACGCTTAAAGAAGCAATCAGGGAGGCAGTCAGAGAAAATAATAGTGTTTCTTTCATTAAAAGGAGCCCAATATTTATTGATCCAACAGGTTTACACTGTGTGTACCCAGGAGTGCCATCGGGCCAAACCAGATCGGTGCCTTGGGTAGTTTTCCTCCCATTGCTGTGGAGGGGATTTGCCAGATTTCCCTGTCAGCTCCTGCATTCTTTGGGCACAGAGGAGGGGCGACACGGTCCTGGCTTATTTCTAAGCCCCTTGGAGGCAATTTCTGGTCCCCATATTGAGGCAAAATAATCCTCCCAATTCCTTGAGCGTTCTCCGTTCCCCCGATTCTTTTTATCATAACAGGGGCTCCTCTTAGAGGTTTCATGATGTCTTGGAATCTACTTTAAGGTGATCTTTGCTTAAGAAATACCTGTTGCCTTTGTCTGCCTCTTGTTTCCCTCTTTACCCCAACAGAACTGTCTCCTCTCCCTCTGGCAGTTTTATTTCTCGGGAGAGGAGAGAAGAGATGGAGAAATGGGCCCCTATTTTATAGCTGTTTCTTCAAGGAGCTCAAAGTGCTTTCAGGCATGTCCTTGTTACCTCATTCACCCGCATATTGTTCCCTCAGCAGTATTATTCTTCTTTTCGGGTTGGAGAAACTGAGGCACAGACAAAATAAATGGCGTGTAGAAGGTCAGAGAGCCAGGCAGCAGAAGAGGCGTGAGTGGTTGCAGAGCTCCTGGCATCGTTCCCGGGCCCTCTGTCAGACTGTCCCCTTCAAATAAGGAAGGGACGGGGGAAGAGAGTTCAAACTGCAGGGAGGATCAGACAAATGGAACCGGGTTTAGTTATCACTCACCTGGCAGAAATCAGTCTTCTTGGAACCCTTATTTGTTTCGCGTGTTCTGTGTGCCAGGGACCGTGCTGGCCTCGGGGAGGCAGTGGTTAACGAGGCAGACCTGAGACTTTTCTCTGTGGCGTTAACGTGTGGAAGAAGCAAAGGACAGACCTCAGCACCAGGAATGCAGGCCCGAGGAAGCCCTCCTTCCCCCTTGTCCCACCGTCCACCCCAGCCCCACCGTCCATGCAGCCTCACCTCCCGCCTGGATCACCGCCCTGTCCTCCTGATGGGGCTCCTGGCACCACCTCTCTTCCGGCCTTGGGTCTTTCCTCAGCACAGAACCAGGGTGTCCTTTGAAAACACAAGTTCGATGACATCTTTCCCCTGCTTAGATTCTGCCACAGGCTTCAAGCGTCACTCAGAGTGAGAGCTGGTCTTAACCATGGCCTCTGTATCCTTCCTGCTCTCCCCTCGCCCCTCCTGGGCTCTGCCCCTCGCTTGTGTTCTACTGCACCAGCCCCTGCACTGTCCACGTCCACCAGGTGCACTTGGCCTCGAGGTCTCTCCCATCCTCGCTGCGTCTGGCCTGAGTGACCTTCATTAATCATAGGCCTCCTCACCCTTTCCTTCTCGTGCACACTCTCTGAGGAGCCTTCTCTAGATACCGTACTTAAAATTAGTGCGCCTTCACCACCCCCATCAGCATCCTGTCCCCGTCACATGCTTTACTTTTCTCCACACACCATCACCATCGAACGTACCATACCGTTTACCCTCTTGTTTCGTTTTCCGTCTCCTTCCATGAGAATGCAGACTCCATGAGGGAGCACACGGGTTCCATCCGCTTTGCTCACTACTGCTTTCCCGTCGCCAGGGACCTAGTAGCTGCTCAACAAACACTTGGTCTCTTTATGGTAGAACTTGACCCTCGCAGAACGATGAGAAGGAACCTGAAGTGGGGATGTGTGTTCACAAGATTTCACTGGATCCTCTCTGTAGTCTGGGGAGGAGAAAGGATCGCAGTGGGGTAGGGACATCTGTGGGGATTCTTCGGGGTTACAGGCATGTTGGGGGGTCCAGGGAGAAACCTGGGGCAGGGCTGCTGCATTTGGTGGGTTTGGCGATTTCTACAGCAGAAACACAGAAGGATGCCCTCCCTGCAAGGGCCAGGCTGGATTTATTTTGACCTTGAACAGGAGTTCATCTCCCTGGTTGTGGGATGCCCTGGAGAGCCTCCTTATCGACAGGGATGTATGTTGGGCAGAGGCTGCCCTGGGTCAGTGGGTTCACAGGGAAGTCAGAATTCTCTTTTACACAGAGCCCACTTTTCGCCATAATTGCATAATGATGTCTTTGATTCCCAGGCCCTCATCCCCAGCTGTTTCCTTAGGCATTTATTCAAGATACGAGATGCCATACACCATCTAGCAGGATGCATATTTGTATCTGGCTCCAAAACTTTTTTTTTTTTTTTTTTTTGGCCCACATTGCTGCAGCCCATGGCAGAAGATTCTAGCAATTAGCAGGAACTGAAAGTGCTAATTTATTGCAACCAACACTGTGATCTAATAGTCACACATTACAAAAGCAAAATCCATACTTCTTTCCCCCTGCGGCACTATCATGCGCTCTGCATGCTTTCTCATGTCTTTTGTTCGCATTAGGGAAAAAAACAACAACATAACCCTCTCCTACTGGGAACCAGAGAGAGACCGTCAGGTTCTGAGAAGAATGGCATTCCAAAATGTAGTCTGAAGGGGGTTCCATTCGTGGGCTATAAGAGTAAGGACGGTGCAGTTTGATTCTGTTTCCAAATGACCTTTGGAAAGTACAGGGCACTCCCTTCCCTTTACTTAGGCAAGGTGATCATATTTCCCTTTTTAAGTGTCCTATCATGAGCTGTTGATACCAGCTACAGGAACACAAAGGGGCTTGGAATGGAAATCGAGGAGGTCCAAGTCTTTTGTCCAGCAATCACAGTTCAAATCTATTGACTTTGACCATTGGATCTTGCCTCCGATCTGAACCTTGAGTGAATTTCCAAACCACCAGGCAACATAAATTACAGGCAAAATGATATGTTGGGTCCTGCCAGGTGACTAAGGCAGCGTGGCAACGCTTCAAGTCTTTAAAACCATATCCCAGCGGCCCCAAAGCATTAATACGTTTGGAACATTGCCTGTCCAATGTCTAGAGCAGGGCTGCAGAATTTAATTCCTAGGTACATCAAGTTTTGGAGCTGGAAGAAACTTGAGACATTCTCTAGTCCAACAAATTCCAAACTTGTCTGTTCATCGGAATCACCTGGGAGCTTAAAAAAAACTACAGATTCCTGAGCCTCATCCCCCAGAGAGACGCATTCATTTGCTGTAGGATTGGACCCAGGAAGCTGCAAGCAGAGGCAGAATTACATTTGAGGATGCCTGTGACTTCAGAGAGGGGGAAACTGAGTCTCAGTGTGTGAGATGCACGTTAGGGGTTTGAACACAACTCCCAGACTCCCAGTGTGCAGCGTTTTCACCTGGACCAGGTTCTGCTTCTTAACCAAGGGGAACCTGATTCACTAACCCCTCAGGGATCATCGTGGGCAAAGAGCGCATGTAAGAATTGCCTGGAAAGAGAGGCATTGGCATGTGCCCACCTTCCTCATCCCTTTCCTGGTGCCCGTGGTTGCATTTCAATAAATTTCTCCGACGACAATTATCGTAGTGTCCCGATGTGTTGAACAAACTACCCTTGGGATCATGTCAGCGTTTCCTTTTGTTGAAGCATAAAAAGAATTGTTTCATAGTGATTTTATTTTCCCCCTCGAATATTGCATGTTTTAAGCGGGAATTGCAAAAATAAATGTTTACCAGGAAGGCCACATAAATAAATGAGCTGAGGGTAACAACAACCCAGATAGACCTTGTTGGAAAATTAAATGCAGGGAAATAGTATTCATTTCTGCAAAGAAATATGTATACCCCATCCCCTTTTATCTTGAAATGCATGGCCCTCTCCGTCTGTCTTAATTTTCTACTTTTGATAGAGTCAAGGGTAATTATACACTTTGTACTTTTCTCTTTACAGTAAGAAAAACAATATACAGACCCATGGCAATTAACCTCACTTCTGGGGGAGACAACAGGGAGAAGTGGAGACTGTGGTGAATTACAGGGCACACGCTCTTTAAAAAGAGGAAGTCGCGTCCCATTCTGTCTCATTGTTGTTCTCTGGGGATGCAAATCTAGGGTGGTCAGATCCTCTGTTTTTTTTCCCCTTTATTTCCTAAGAAAAACTAGAAATGCAGATTTTTGTGTGTGTTATGTGTATGTGTGAAATTGCAGTATTTCCTAAGAAAAACTAGAAATGCATATTTTTTGTGTGTGTATGTGTGAAATTGTCAGGAGTTTTCCGTGTTGGCAACTACTTCAGTTTATTTTTGTTTTTAATATATCGTGCCCAATACCTAAGTGTGGGCCAAAAAGAATAGGAACCTTCTGCAACCCACAGACCACCAATTTGAGACTTTCGATGAAAAGGTATCTTGTTGATGAGTGACACGGACTAACTCTGTGGGGTATGAACTAGTCAGGCTGCAACCAGAAAATTGCAACCAGTAGGAGATACACGCTAAGAGATGTATTGCAAGGAATTGGCTTATATGCAATTCTGGGAGTTGCCTGGGAAAGGCTGAAATCCGTACTGTAGACCTTGGAGGGGCAGATGTTAACTCCCAGCATGGGCTGAGGCTGCTGACCACAGGCAGAATTCCTTCTTCTCCGGGAAGGCTCCTCTCTCCTCTTAACGTCTTTCCACTGATTGGATCAGGCCCACCCAGGTTACCTAGGATAACTCCCTTAACCACAGTCAACTACCGGACTTTAATCACATCTACAAAATACCTTCCCTGCAACATCCCGATTGATGTTCAAATAACGGAATGCTGTAGCATAGCCAAGATGTCCCATAAACTGACCATTCCAGGGTAGATGTTATTAAAAAAAAAAAAGGCAGCCAAGGATAAGTAAGATCAAGATTCCTACGTCATCCTTTGACAAAAGTCTTAATTTTTCTAGTTTATTTTATTTTATTTTTCTCTTAAAAAAGGAGGTCGTTTGAAAGAGCCTGAGAAACGAGGGCAGGCATTAGTGATCCGATTTAGAAAAGAAGCCCTGGGTTTGTGCCAACATAAGATGGGTTTGTATCTTTAAGTGGCCTTTATTACCATAGTAATAAACAGCAAAAGGGCCCAAATCTTACAGGCTTGTGTTGGCTTTGACCAATGAAGTAGAACAAGGCCTCTGAATACCCCATTAGTTCCAGGCTGTGCTTTGATGGCTCTGCACAGGCAGCTCTTTTTCTACACAAGTCACCAGCCTCACCCGTGTCTCTTAACAAATGTTGTTGACAGGCCGAGTTGCAATTTTTTCTGCAGGTTCTGACAGTTTAATTCAGTACCTCTTGGCTAAGCACGCAGCCTAAGGGGGTGCTTCAGCACCTTGGCATCACCGGGCTGCAATTAAAATAATTCAGAACTGGGGCTGGGCTTGCAGAAATAGTCCTTCTTGCCTTTGGAGCACACAGTGCATTTTCCAGTCCCCCCACGGAGCAGTCAAGATCTCCCTTTTAGAGCGGAGGGCAGTGGAATTTATTAGCGAGACTTTGACTCTCTATTTTCATGTGACACCCAGCGTGTTTTTTCCTCCATGGAGGTTGAACCTAATTTCTTCGGTAGACTTGGTACCTGTAGAAAGGTCTTGGCAGGTGGAGGGAGCAGGCGAACACGGATGGGAGTTTGGCAAAGACCATTTTTAGAAGCCATCCTTCCAAAAGAGCAAGTCCGAAATGTCCTTTATTCTGAATTCTGCACAGGAAGAATAAATGGATAGGAACGCCCAGAAATGTGCCTCCTTTGAAATGGTCTTGTATAAAGAGCGATCCTTTGAGATGTTTTAGACACAGGTTAAGTGTGAGTACCGTGTTGCGTAGTGAACTGAGTTCTATTGACCCATCTATCTTAACCCTGCTGGCATCGACACTAAAACAAGAGAGTTTCCAAGTTTTAGAGAGATTTGGTGTGTCAGGTAAGGGTCTTTTTCCCTCAACAGAGGGAAAATTGGTAAATTCCCCCAAATTACTTTATGATGAGGATCAAGGGGGGAGATTCTTTAAAAAACTGAAAACTCCTAGTTTCCCCGCCCAACGGACTGTGGTCAAGTCCATCTAGGGTAGGACCTAGGAGTTTATATTTTCACAAGTGTCCCTGGTGGGTCTTTTCATTCAGGCAGATGTGGGAATACCGCTCTGAAATAATCGTCCATAGAGCTCTCTGTGCTTTCCAGAAAAAGCAAACGATAGAAACTTTCCAAAGGGAATTACATGAGATGGTTTCTCATTCTCTCTCTTTTCCCCAAATGACTTGCCCTTAACAAAAGAAAAGTGCCAATATTTAGTTACTGCTTCTGCATCTACCTTCTGGATACTTCCTTCCTTCTACAGGTAGGAGATGTAAGAGAAACATGCTGTAGGGCTTTGGTTTTAAAGAAATAAAACATCTTGGAGGTGATGGAAGGCCCTTATAAATGGAACGCTTAGGAAGGTGGGAGATTCAGGTAGACAATTCTGGAAGAATCATCCAGAATTGACACCTGACTCAGGACTGCACTGAACATCTCATCGAAATCTCTTCTGAAAAATAATCTGCCAGTAAAAATAAAGCGATGCGTGCTATATGCCCGGTTCAGTTACTTAGTGGCTTGTGACTTTGAGCAACTAGTCTAGGGCTCAGCTCCCTTATCTGTTAAATGCACATCTGGGTGGGACATCTTACTCACCTAAGATATCCTTCTGTTCTACAACTCCTATGAATCTGCAGCATCTGTGCGTGTAGCTGGTATGTGCTCGATTCCTCGTTAGAGGCCACGGGCCATAGGAAGGATAAGAGAATACCTGGCTGTCTGTTGCATTTTACAAACAGTGCGCTCTTCAAACTTTTTAAAAGGTACCGAAGCTCTTCTTTACAGGGACTTGTACCCAGAAGCTTATTCGTAATGAACAAGGAAAGGAAATGCTGATAGCATTTGAAAATGATCTCGTTAAAAAATAAACACATACAATGCCTGCTTAGAAAAGAACTGGGCTTATTGTAGCCACTCAATAAAGATTTCAAGCCTTTTGGATGTAATTCTGAAGCTCTCAAAGCCATTCTCTGGGAATGATACACTTTTCTGATCTTTGAAGAGGATGAGTGAGGAGCAGAATGTCCCTGTGTGATTGGACACCAGCATTCAGTTCTAGCTAGGGCCTCCTCCCCCTACTCCTCCCCTCCCCTCCCCCTCCCCCTCCCCTCCTCCCCTCCCTCCTCCTCCCCTCCCCCTCCCCTCCTCCTCTCCCTCCCTCTCCCCTTCTCCCTCCCCCTCCTCCTCCCCTCCCCCTCCGCCCCCCCCCCACCGCCTCCTCAAGCTGACCACCAGGCCCTTGACAGACAGCAATAAGAAAGACAGGAGTGGCCTTACTTTCATTTGCCTCTTAGCAAATTTGGCAATTTCTCAGTATCATCCTCTTAAGAGTTTACTGACAAAGGACAAATATTCCCCTAAGTGGTTAAATCTCAGGACCTCTCTGTTGATCTCTGCTGAATCTCTCAGACCATTTTAATCCCTCCTCTGCCTTTACCTATACATTAACCAAGGCCTTGACCTATCGACTGCAGATTCTCCAAAGCAGCTGGACTCCCTGTTTGAAAGGCTTTTCTGAAGAGGCGTCTATTAATTTATGTATTTAATTTCTGTACGGAGTGACTGTTCACCTCCCAGCACAGGTATTAAAGTACCTTTAGGGGAATCCAGCAGCTGAAATCCTCTGTAAGGAAAAATGCTTAGAGTGTCACAAAGTAAAAAGCATTAGAGGGAAATGTTCAGAGTGCTCGGTGGAAAAACCACTGGGAGTCGCCCCCTCCTTGGGTTTTGGGTCCTCTTCCCATTTTTCTGAGGCCCCCATCTGAGTAACCTTAGCCGGAACACACCAGTTTCTTTATGGTACAGAGGGAAAAGGGTGATCGCTGAGTCCCAGTGGACTCTATACTTTCTGGTTTAATATGTAGTTCAGCTTTGCTTATGGAGTTAATTTTTAAGATCTTAACAAATCCAGTAACATTTAAAATCACCTGTATTGGATTTCCCTGGTGGCTCAGTGGTTAAGAATCTGCCTGCCAGTGCACGAGACATGGGTTCGAGCCCTGGTCCGGGTTCAAGCCCTGGTCTGGGAAGATCCCACATGCTGCAGAACTACTGAGCCCCTGTGCTGCAACTACTGAAGCCCACGTGCCTAAAGCCTGTGCTCCGCAACAAGAGAAGCCACCCAATGAGAAGCCCGTGCACCACAACAAAGAGTAGCCCCCACTCGCCACAACTAGAGAAAGCCCGCACGCAGCAACAAACACCCAAAGCAGCCAAAAATAAATAAATAAAAAATAAATAATTTTTTTAATTTAAAAAATAAAATCATCTGGGCCACGTAATGGCTATTTCTAAGTTGTTTATTATTATTGTTGATCCTAGATATGTTATTTAAACAATTAAATCTATCCTAGGTATTGGTTTCTGTGTGATCCAGGGTAACGTGAGCTGTACATTAGGATCCCCGTCTGAGCATTGGCATTTTAATGGCACCAGGCTCATGTCTACACATGTGCCTGCAGACATGCTTTGTGGGACATACCAGATGGCCCTGTCCTGTAGACATAGGCTTCCTTAATTGAAAATGACCTGTGAGATTCCAAGAGAGGAGTCCATGAACGGAGTGATTTAGGCTTCTTAGTCACTAACCCTTCCCAAGAAAAGCTAAGAGCAAGCAGCCTTGTGGAGGCATCATTTTTGCTGGAAAAGTTTATTAAGGGCCTTGTCCAAGATATCAGGAATTTTGCTGTTTCACTCCTGGGAGGCTTCAAAGCCAGAATTAGAGGAAACCCCATGCCCACAAATGGGATCTACTCTAGGGCATTGTTTTTCAAACCCTGAAATACCATGGAATTTTTTTTAAATGGGGTAACATAGGGTTGCCCACATCTCATTTTGATATGTAAGGACATTAATAACTTTTGTCAAACCTCAATTACCATCATTATAACCACTATCTTATAAGACAAATAATTTTCTCCAACGTTATAAAAATTTACAATCATATATCAGTACTGAAAACATTTTAGAGTGCACTACCATTAACATTTTAGTCTGTTTTATCATATATTTATCCATCTATCCATCTTATAATAAAACCAATGGTATATATACATTTTTAAAATAAATTTATTTATTTATTTTTGGCTGCATTGGGTCTCCATTGCTGCGCACGGGCTTTTCTCTAGTTGCGGCAGTCAGGGGCTACTCTTCGTTGTGGTGCGCGGGCTTCTCATTGTGGCGGCTTCTCTTGTGGAGCACAGGTTCTAGGCGCACAGGCTTCAGTAGTTGTGGCACGCGGGCTCAGTAGTTGTGGTTCGCAGGCTCTAGAGTGCAGGCTCAGTAGTTGTGGGGCATGGGATTAGTTGCTCCGCAGCATGTGGGATCTTCCCAGACCAGGGCTCGTACCCGTGTCTCCTGCATTGGCAGGCGGGTTCTTAACCACTGCGCCACCAGGGAAGCCCAAATCAGTGATATTTTAATGCTAAAAATGTAAGAAGGCCATAATCTCAGTATAGAAGGCAGTCATTCCTGAGAAAGGTCAGTGGTCATCCTGTCATCAACTTACATGCATTTAAATATCTGTATACACATATGCACGAACCCGTGTCCCCTGCATCGGCAGGCGGACTCTCAACCACTGCGCCACCAGGGAAGCCCTGATGCTGGTTTTAATTAGACCTTTACGAGGGAGACCATCTCCTCTGCAGAAGCGTCAGCAGGGGCGCGCGGTGCCTCCTTCCACACCGAGACACAATCACTTCCCTTCTGGGAGCAGAAGTGTCCTTGTTTCACAGCGTCGGCTTCTGCTGCTGGTTCCTGGCAGGAGATCCAGCGTCCCCTGGGAGCTATGAGCAGACATGACTGTGGATAGCGCACTGATTGGCCTGTACGCAGGCTGCCTCTTCTGTGCTCTGGAATGTTCTGTGATCCAGAACCCCCTTCGAATCGGCCTGCATGCAAATCAAAGTCACTGCCGCAGCGGGCGGAGGAGGGGGTCCCTGGACTGCTTCCTATCCGTCCTGTCCCCCTGGGGAGATGGGAAGCTCAAGAGCGAGTTTCCACCAGCCATACTCAGGAACTGTCCATTTATTTGATGTCACACCTTCTGCTGTGTCTGTAGAACAAGCTTTATTCATCTTTCCTTAGTAGAGTCACACCATGTTTTGGGAAACGTTGTTGTACCCATGATACTTAATCACCGTTGGTTAGGTAGTTTCTATTTTCCATCACTCATTCAACAGGTATGTCTGGAGCACCGGGTGGGGTCTGACTTTCTGGAGATGGAGGGGTGAGCAACCAGAGTCTGTTTTGGTCCCTTGAGCCCACGATCGGGACAGGAGACATTGGTATTGGTATTGGTATTGGTATTGGTATTAAGCCAATTAATTGGTATTAAGCCAATAATCATGTGTGGTTTAAACCAATGTGTGGTTACCATCTCTGGACACCGTGGTGGGAGTTTTCACAAGTATTCTGTTTCTAGTTGTGAAAGGTTTTCAAACCTACAGATGAGAGCAGTTAGCCTTCTGATGGCATCACTCACTTCCTTTTGTTTCCAACGTGCTTCCCTAAGTGAGTGCAGGGCTTCACGAATCCTGTAAATACCGGGACTCCTTTGGAAGGGGGTAGACATCATTGTACACATTGCAGCAAAAGATGGAAGGGAGGTCAGGAAACACTGCATTTACCAGAAAATATTCCCGCTTGGACTCGTCAACCTGGGGCTATTGCACAGGGCACGTGGCTTCATCTCAATAAGTGTCCACATTCTCATCTGTGAAATGGGGTAATGACTCTTGTCTTACAAGGTGGTTGTGAAAACTCATCAGATAATCAATATACATCCCTGGCTCACTGCCTGGGAAATTCACATGCTCAAAAAACATTAGTTACCTTTATTGTTTCTGTATAAAGAAGATCAGGGTGGCTCCGTCTAATATCTATTATTAGAGGTCAGGCTCCTCCACGTATAAGAAGCCTCAGCCGTGTTGGAGGCCCAAGACAAACATTTAATATTGTTTTGGCTTGTGGTGTAAATCTGTGTTCCTTTTTATGATCTCATGGATTTCGCAAATACCATTTGAGCACCTACAGTTTGTCGTGCAGTATTTGCCAGGCTAGCAGGGCACCTGGGAGTGGTGGGCATGGGGTGTCATCTGGACAAGAAGCAGGAAGGGAGGCCGCCGGGAGGGCGGGATCAGGCTGGGGGCCCAGGGTAAAGCCAGGAAAGCAGAGGGGAGCAGAGAGAGACTGAAGACTAACAGGCAGGCAGCATTTCGGTTGCCCACCTTTCCCTCTACAAGCCAAGGCATGGCGCAGCCACCTGCATAGCTGAGTTGCAAGCTGCATGCATCACTCACCCCATACCCACAGATTGTTCTGCAATTCAGCTCTAGCCACACCTGGCCGAAGCTGAAGGGCTTTAGCCGGCCCAAGGGGAGAGGGGCGTGTGAAAGCGAGTGATTACAGGGCGACAGGGGTGTCTTCAGGAGGAGAGAGGTTGTCCAGGCTGGTCTGTGCACAGATCTACCTTGTATACTGTGAACGCTTCAGACGGGTTTGCTGTTTTCCTCATCAGGAAAGCCAGTAATGTAAGATTTCGCCATGGTCTTGTGTTAAATACTTGGTCATCGGAGCAACATTATCCTTTCTTATCTTGCCAACCAGCCTGGCACAAACTTGGCCAGATGCAAGCTCAGACCGTGGCACACGCGCACATGAATGCAGGCCAGGTACATCTTCCACATACTCTGGGGCTCTTGACAACATATGACATACAGTGCGGGGTCAGGGGGCACTTTTAACCTCAGATCTGTGCCAGGACCCCACGTTAAAAAAAAATGTGCTAAGCCAGAATATACTCCTTTGACCCGTTTCCACTCTTCTAAGAGTGAGCTCGCACTGGGGCCGGGCGTCGATGCAGATACTGCTCTCCCAGTCTCCCAGTGCCTGTCGAGCTACTGTAACTTTAAAAAGATCGAGCAAAGACCACCTCCACTAGCTAAGCTGAAATAAGAATGTCTCCGGAGTTTAATGGATCAAGTAGCGGTGATAGGTTTTATGGCTCTTTTTCACTTTAGGGCATAGGGAAGAGAGAGCCAGGCAGGTTGGTTTTAAATTCAAGGATTTATGTTGTTAATCCTCCGGGCTAATTATAATTTATGGGATCTTGGCAAATTAATATGCGGTTGCTATTCAAAAGTGGAGTGCAGTGTGAGGCAGGCATAAACAAGCCTTGTTCATTTTTAATTTATTTTCACCAATGGAGAATATTAAATAAAATGAACACTAGGGTATTTCGCTCCGAGTTTGGTGTTCATTATTTATCTCTAAATTATGAAATTCATATAACAATGCCTTGTTTTTTCATCAAGAACCCAGGAATAGGGAGCACTAGCATCCGGAGAAGTAGGGGGCCATCAGAGTGATTTTCTCTCTGTTGCATCTAAGATAGACTCAACAGTACATGCACGGAAATGCAGGTTTTCCAAGCAAGGATGTTGGTGGAGTCCAAGATTTGGCCTTATGCATGTCAGGATTGTTTAGAAATAGAGCTTGTGACTGGTAATGTGAGCTTAAAATCTCCGAAAAGTAGGTGTCCACCCTCCAAAGCAGTGTCTCCAGATCATTACCTGTCTAGTGCTTTGGGAAATCCCAATGGATTGCCAGCCCGTTAGGTGCTGTGCTGGGGTGAGTCCATGACAGGACTTTGATCATAGCCAGCTCATTGTACCCAGGACCCCCATTTGATCGGTATCCCTTGTGGCTGTTTTTGGAGATCTCTTTCAAAGAATTCAGCTTCTCACCCAAAAACAACAGGCAGAAAATGCTCAGATTGGCAACCATGAGGCAGGCAGTTTCCGTCGAACCCTCCTCGTTTCATTTCCCTTCACTGTCTCCCCTCCCCACCCTTTTCTCCCCCGTCCCCCTCCTTCAAGCTGGGAGAGGCAGGCACGCACTGCGTGGAGGGTTTTGGAAACCTTGAGCTCTGAGCCCAAAAGCAAGTTGGAGTTCTCCCCCGCAGCTGTGCAGCTCAGATAACAGCTGGAGCAGAGAACAGGCTGTTCTCGCTGCTAGAATATCTGACCCAGCTCGGACTGGCGAAGAGACTTCATCGCTGGTATCCCAAACCATCCGCATCCCTGTGTGAGAGGAGAGAAGCAGTCATTTCTCCCCCTGCCCCAAGCTCCATTCCGAGTCTGTCTCTCTCCACCATTCTCCTTTTCATTACTGAGACTTTTTTTTTCCTTCGTTTCATACTTCGTTTTCTCATCGGTAGGAAAAGGAAGGGCCACTTTGAACAATTCTGAAGGAGAAATGGTATGCTTTGCTTTGGGAGGAAAGTTAGACTGGAAAGACAAGGGCCTCTGGAGCGTGACAGTCCCCCAATCCAATCCCAGCTCCGCCTTTTTACCAGCTGGGTGTTGTGGGCCAAGTGACCTAACCTCTCTGACTTTTCTCATCCGTGACCTGAGCACACACTGTCATTGGTCTTTGGGGATCGTTAGGAGAAATAAGCTGTTGAGAAGCACCTGGCCCGTTGCCTAACTTCTCCTACAGGGTCGAGAAATGGTAGTTCTGTTACCTTCCATCCCCACTCTCGTACAATACATAAGAGCTTCTCAGCAAATATGGAGAACATCGAATGGACCAGGAGAGATCCTCGGTACCTCCAGCCCTCACAGAATGTCACAGACACCTCGACCCTAGGAGGATGTCCCAAGGCCCCATGGCAGTGACTAAATGTGACAAATCATGTAAATATCCCCCAGTGCTAGAGGGAAGGGGTACCTGTCTGTTCATGCATCTTTGTGATCTGAACAAGGGTTTGTGATTTATAAGCAGCCCGGCATGGAGACATAGTGACTCTGTACCTGTAGATGTTTTTCTCTTGGTTGCTGTTTCTCGGTTATGTTTTATTTTTGTTTGTGGAAATAGCAGGACATCAAACCAGTGTTTTGACAGAACTCCTGGCTTTGCGGTCACTCCTTTTTCAGGGGGTCTTTAGCCTAATCATTTAGTAGCAAGCAGACACTTTTCTCTATTATTGAGGAATGAAAACTTATACCTAATTGAAATCTGTACTCAGTATTCTATCTTATTTTTAGGTTAGCAATCAGTGATCATCGTGGTTTCTCTTTTGAATGTCCCCCTTTGAAGAAGTATGATGGGGGGATAAAAGCCAGAAAGGAAAAAAGAAAAGAGCTGCAATTGGCAAGACAGTGGAACGTCCTAAAACAAAGGCAGTGGGTAATTTGGGGGACAAATCAGCATGGGTAATGCCCAGGCAAGGAGGATAGAAGAAGATCCAGGTGACCCAAAGACACAAGTTTAGGCTCATCATATTAAAGAGTTTTGTCTAAAGAATAACTGGTTTTGATTTTTCAACCACATCTTCCCATAAATCCAGGTGTGTGTCCACTGGGTCTGGTAAGAAACAGATTTGTGTAACAGCCTCCATCCTGAATTCAAATTCTTGTCCCACCCATCAACTCAGCCTTTGTAACCGGGTCAAGCTAATCAGGCATGTCTCCTTCTTGAGGATGAGTTGTGTCATAGGACCCTGCTAGGCACCTCCCACAAATGCAAATCTTTATGGTGGGTGCCCCCGTGAGCTGCCCAGCCATACCTGATCCCCAGACTTGCCTGAACCCCAGTACTAGACACAGCACTGGCTCAGTCAAAGAATCTTACCTCTGACCCTCCTTCCCAGCTTGCTACCAACGTGAGAAGTTAGCTGGTTTCACCTTTAAATATCGAGTCCCTCTTTCCTCTTAAGTATTTATCATATGAAAGTCAAGATTTGGGGTTCAAGTCTACTGGCCCATCAGAAAGTTCTCCGCTTGATTTCCAGGTAGGAGATCATGTTGATAAATAAATGAAGCACTCAGATGTCAAGTCACCATTCTCTTATGCTGAGTATTGTTGAGAATCATGAAAGCCCCGAGGAGTTAGAGAGATGGTGCTGGGCTAGAGTTGAATGTTGAAATCCTACCCTCTAATGGGATGGAATTAGGAGGTGGGGCCTTGGGGACGTAATTAGGTCCTGAGGGTGGAGCCCTTATGAATGAGATTAATGCCCTTATAAAAGAGGCCCAAGAGAGCTCCCTTTCTCCTTCCGCCGAGTGAGGACACAAGGAGAAGTCTGACACCCAGAAGGCCCTCACCTGACGATGCTGGTACCCCCATCTCAGAGTTCCAGCCTACAGAACTGTGAGAAACAAAGTTCTGTTGGTTATAAGTCAGCCAACCTACGGCATTTTGTTCCGCCTGAACAGACTAAGAGAGCTGGAGAGCGTGTTTAGCCCAATTTCCTTTGCTGCTTCTCTGGACCCAAGAATCTTTTCCAGGAATATCCAAACCTGGAACATCCATCCATCTGGGGGCTTCCAGCTTCCCAGATTCCTGCTTTTCTTTTGACCTTTTTCCCCACTGTGGGTTTTTAAATGAATGCTGTCCTACACATCCTCCCCCACAGAACACCCCACAGAAGTACTACACTTCCAGAAACACAAATTATTTCTGATCATCTGTATCTCGGCTTTAGTCCTCACTCTCCCACTACATAAAAGACTAAGAAAGCACCCGCACGGATGTTTGCATATCATTTAAATATTCATTTCCATTAATTTATTCATAGTTGTAAAGTTTATTACCTAGAATATTGAGTCATAGAATTTTAGAGCTGGAAGACACGGAAGAAATCATCTAGTCCTCGTTTTACAGATGAGGAGACCAAGGTGAGGAGCTCTCAGGCAGCTGCCCAAGGTCAAATTCTGAGCAAGTGACACAGGGGAGACCCCAGTGCAGGTCTCCACTTCTAGTCTCTGTTGAATGCAGCTCTGGACAGCTGAAAACCATGTTGCTCTTTGCTGGCACAGAAAGCCTCCTTCCTATTCATTGTCTTGTTCCTTCATTATCTAGAAAGTTCTAGGAGCTGGAGTACCGTGGTGAATGACACAGTCACGGTAATAGAGCTCAGAGTCTAGTGGGACAGAGACTGAGCCAATAGACAGACATGCGTATGTGTGATGACAAACTGTGATAAGGGCTGAAGGAAATAAACCAGGTCTGCGTGGAGGACAGAAGTGGCGGGAGGTGTCTTAGTCGGGCCACAGACCAGGTAGCTTATAAACAACAGACATTTATTTCTCACAGTTCTGGAGGCTGGAAGTCTGAGCACAGGATGCCAGCATGGTTGGGTTCTGGTGAGAGTCTGCTTCCGGGTTGCAGACGGCTGGCTTCTCCTTATGTAATCATGTGGAGGAAAGAGGGCAAGAATGCCCTCTGGGGTCCCTTTTGGAAGGACACTGATCCCATTCATGAGGGCTCCGCCATCCTGACCTAATCACCTCTCCAAAGCCCCACCTCCTGATACCATCACCCTGGGGGGGGTTAGGATTTCAACGTATGATTTTGGGAGGCATTCAAATATTAAGTCCGTAACGGGAAGGCCAGGGTGGGAAGTCTTGGGTTGTGTTTTCCTGGGAGGTGGGGAAAAGAGATTGGAAAGGTAATCAAGCCAACACTGGGTGAGCTAAGAGACAGATGCTGCAGTGGACCAAGGTGGTCCAGAATCCACCTGGGGAATTCTGGGAATCGGTGTAGAGAAGACACTGCCTCTGAATTATCCCCCATGGAGAAGCAAAAAAACAGGGGTCCTTACCCCCCAGTTCCCCATCTGTCATTGGTTGAGAACTACTCTCAGGGCAGTTACTTCCAAGCACTTCTGGCCAGGACAATCTTTGCAATATTTGGGACATGCTGATACTAAAATTCAAATTTATCTGAAATTCCAAATTTAACTGGGCATCCTGTATTTTATCGGGCAGCTTTAGGCCCACCCCCTGATTGTCCCTTTGATGGGTCAAGCAGCATCTGTAGCCAGAGACGGCCCCCAACATCAGAGTTGCTTGTGGAAGGTAGGGCAGAGCTGGACTAAGCTCCTCAGAAAGCCACTTTTTGAGTGACCAGAAAGGTCTCTGGGTGTAGACGTCAGTTAAGGCAAGGTCTGAAGGCTAGGAAGGAGCCAGCTTTTCACACAAGGACGGGGGAGAGGGTCGGGGAAGGCAGAGGAAAGATTGCAGGCAGAGCGAACATCGTATGGAAAGAAGCCTTTCTCTCTGTTACCTTAAACCAGGGTCTCAGGGTTTGGAAGTGACCTTCGAGTTGGGGTAGCGCAGCTGGTGATGATTCTAAGGCTGGGTCACACCCCACGCTCGAAAGGCACTTTCTGTGTGTCTGGCAGGGTGCTCACAACATGTGTGACCCCATTTAATCTTCCCAGTGGCCCTAGGAGGCAGGTGCTAACATCGGGCCCCTTTTCCAAACCAAGGAAACTGAGGCTTCAAGAGGTTGGGTGACCTGCTAGTGAGGAGTCCAGCCAGGATTTGAACCCAGACTGCTCCTGAGTCTCCCTGCTTCTTGTTCCGCTTAATCATCAAACATGTCTATTGTGGGTTGAATTGTGTCCCTCCAAAAAAAAAAGATAGGTTGATGTCCTAACCCCCAGCACCTGTGATTAGGAATTTGGAAATAAGCTCTCTGCAGGTGAGATCAAATTAAGACGAGGTCATGAAGCAAGATAAACTCTAGAGACCTCTGCCACACGGTACCTATAGTCAGGGATGTATTTTACATTTAAAAACCTGTGAAAAGGGTAGATCTCGTGTGAAGTGTCTTACTGCAATGAAATAACATTTTAAAAAAATGAGGTTCTACTGGATTAGAATGGGACCTATATCCAAGGAGCTGTGTCTTTATAAGAGAAAAGAGAGGAAAGTATGGAGAGACACGGATATGCGTGCGCGCGTGTCCACACACACACACACACACACACACAGAGGAGAGAATACCATGTAAAGGTGCAGGCAGAGACTGAAGTTACGCTGCCACAAGTCAAGCAATGCTAAGCATTGCTGGCAACCCCCGGAAGCTGGAAGAAGCAAAGGAGGATTGTCCCCTAGAGCCTTGGGAGGGAGTGCAGCCCAATGGACACATTGATTTTGAACTTCCGGCCTCCAGAACAGTGAGAGAATAAATTGGTGTTGTTTAAAGCCACCCAGTTCGTGGCTCTGATTCAGCGCCCCTTCTCAACTTGCCAAAGGGCACCTGAAGTCGTGCCCTGAGCCAAATGAAGCAGCTGCCCCAGGCGGCTCACCTGGCGACCGTGGGTGGCAGAGGTGACCCGCCGTCTCCATTTAATGGGCGTAGATGTTGTTCCCGTTTCCCGGCCCATTGGCAGTGACATAAAGGGAGGAGCCCGGACTGCGGACAAAATGATACACATCTCAAGGGCAGTTAGACAATTAGCTCGCCCACAGGAACACTGCAATATGCACAATATTTGCTTTCCCAGGAAAGCCAAGCACAAGTTCCTGCCTGCTCTAATGACCCGGTCTTCCTGAACTGCAGGGAGGGACCAGGCCCCTCAGTGCCCCTGGCTCCCACCCTCTGTTGCCACATGGATTTAACTCCTTCCTGCCCTCCATGCTCTTAGATATCCTGCACAACTTTTGCAACGTGGATTCAAGTGGGTTCGCTCTATTTGATTGGGCCCTGCCTTACCTGGAATCCTCTCCAACTGTCAGTGGAAGCAAAATTCATAGAGGTGCACATAGCCCACCCTTCATGTAAAAAAAAAAAAAGAGTATGTATCTTGTCTCATTCTAACGAGTATTTCATACAGCCCATTGGGACTTACTTGGTGCAGGTGGTCAGTAAACAGGAAAGAAACTAAAGGTATGGAAATGAACAAGGAGCCCAGGGTGAAGCCAGGACCCCCAAACCCATGTGCTCTTGTTACAGGCAAGGCACAAATTAATTTGTCTCTGAGCCTCCTAGCAGCCTCCCACAAACAGGGGAACCCTATGCAATTTATAGAATCTCTAGACATGAAACAAGCCAGAAACAAACTCAGCAAAAGCCCACATCATCTCATGAAGAATCTAACAGGGACATAAAGGTGTGTTTCTGGCTGGTGATGGGCTGCAAGGGGCCTCTCTCAGCCCCTGTTCTGGGCCCACTTTTAACTGAGAGGACAGGTGAGTGATAAGATGGGGCTGCAACACTGCTTTGACCTGGTATAATAGAGTTTTTAAGCCACAAGGAAGGATCTAAATGGTCAAAGTCATGGAGGAAACAGAGAACGTGCATCACAAGTTTTCTCCACCCAATTAGGATATGTTGGGTGAGGGGAATGAGGGGACTCATTTACAGAGGAGTTTTTCTCTATTTAAAAGTAATACAGGGCTTCCCTGTGGTGCAGTGGTTGAGAGTCTGCCTGCCGATGCAGGGGACGCGGGTTTGTGCCCCGGTCCGGGAAGATTCCACATGCCGCGGAGCGGCTGGGCCCGTGAGCCATGGCCGCTGAGCCTGCACGTCCGGAGCCTGTGCTCCGCAACGGGAGAGGCCACAATAGTGAGAGGCCCGCATACCGCAAAAAAAATAAAAAATAAAAATAAGTAATACAGCTCAGTGGAGACAAATTTTTTTATCTTGAAAAAGGAGAGTTGGTGGGAATGTAAATTGATACAGCCACTATGGAGAACAGTATGGAGGTTCCTTAAAAAACTAAAAATAGAACTACCATACGACCCAGCAATCCCACTACTGGGCATATACCCTGAGAAAACCATAATTCAAACAGAGACTTGTACCACAATGTTCATTGCAGCACTATTTACAAAAGCCAGGACATGGAAGCCACCTAAGTGTCCAGCGATAGATGAATGGATAAAGAAGATGTGGCACATATATACAATGGAATATTACTCAGTCATAAAAAGAACAAAATTGAGTTATTTGTAGTGAGGTGGATGGACCTAGAGTCTGTCATACAGAGTGAAGTAAGTCAGAAAGAGAAAAACAAACACCGTATGCTAACACATATGTATGGAATCTAAAAAACAGTGGTTCTGAAGAACCTAGGGCCAGGAGGAATAAAGACACAGATGTAGAAATGGACTTGAGGTCACAGGGAGGGGGAAGGGTACGCTGGGACAAAGTGAGAGAGTGGCATGGACATATATACACTACCAAACGTAAAATAGATAGCTAGTGGGAAGCAGCCGCATAGCACAGGGAGATCCGCTCGGTGCTTTGTGACCACCTAGAGGGGTGGGAGGGTGGGAGGGAGACACAAGAGGGAGAGGATATGGGGATATATGTATACGTACAGCTGATTCACTTTGTTATAAAGCAGAAACTAATACACCATTGTAAAGCAATTATACTCCAATAAAGATGTAAAAAAAAAAGAAAAATTACCCATAATTTTGCTGGCTTTCGGTAACAACAATTAATATATGTTTCTTCCAGTCTTTTTTTTTCTTTGTTATGCTATGCTGCATTTGTGTCACATCAAGATCACTTCCACATACCCATGTGACACACTGCTTCTTTTTTTTCCCTAACATTATACATCTTGGCACATTATTATACATTCTTCTTAACTGCAAATTCTTAGTAGCTGACAGTCTGTGGAGGGGAGGCCTCACCGTTTATTTATCTCCTCCTGCATTGGTGGGTACTTAGATGGTTTAAATACTTTTGCTGTCAGAAAGAGTGTTCTGATAAACATCTTTGTGCATCAAGCAGTTTCCATAGTTTCCATTATGCCTTTAGGGTAGTTTCCCAGAAAAGGAATTACTGGGTCAAAGGTTGAGCACAGTTTTTAAAGGTTCCTGAGACATATTGCCAAATTGCACTCCAAAGGGTTTGCAGCAATTTAAATGATCAAAAGCAGCGTTTGAGAGCCTACTTTCTTTTAACCAATATTGAGTGCTCATTAAAAAAAAAAAAACAACTCATTAGTAATATGATAAACAAACAAATGGCATGTTGTTTTTGGTTTGGAGTCTTTTTGCTCAGTGCTTGAAAGAGGCGAATTTGGAAAATCCAAAGAAACACAGCAGACATTAAATGTAGGGGCTCCATTAATCTCGCATTTGGGGTTAGATGGTTTCTAAAGAGATTTCAATATATTAACGGACGAGAAGTGGATACTTGAGAGAAGCATATTTTGGAGAACTTTGCAGTAAGACCTTCTGGAGATTACGTCCTTTCCCAAAGTTGGAGAGCCGTCTGCACTCTGAGTCTGACGCTTCAGAGATGCTTTATATACAATAATATAATAATAATATATATATATAAAAGCAGATAACCAACGTTCATAGGATGTTTTGCAGTTTTTCAAAGGGTGTTTTTTTTCCACGTGGAGAATCTCGTTTTACCAATGAGATAACTGAGATGTAAATTCAGTGACTTGTCTAAACCACACATGCGTTAGAAAGTGGTCCAGCAGGATGAGAACAGTACAGTAGTAGGCTGTCTGCCTCCCCGTGAGCCCTGCTCTGATACCTGCTTGGTCTCGATGAAGATCACAGTATCTGGCTTCTCCCTGATGCTGAGCTGCTGTGGCCTTGCAGGTGGGGCAGGACTAGGCACCCGTGGGCAGCTGCCAGCATCCTTCCTTCATTTCACCAATGCCCAAAGTAGAAGGTATCCCTCATGCCAAGAGACCCCACCAGCAGCAAAATCCAGCATGGTGCCCAGAGCAAAAGATCCTGTGTTCGTTTCCCAGGACTGCCGTAAGAAGTCACCACCAACTCAGTGGTTTAAAGTAACAGATATTTATGTGCTTACCGTTCTGGAGGCCAGACGTCTGAAATCAAGGTGTCATGAGGGCCTCACCGCCTCCAGAGGCTCTAGGGGAGAATTTGTCCTTTGCCCTTTCCAGCTTCTGGTGACTGTCAGCAGAACCTGACTTGTGGCCACATCCCTTCCACCCCTGCCTCTGTGGCCACACTTCCTCCTCTTTGGCGTGCCTCAAACCTCCCTCTGCCTTTCTCTGATAAGGGTACTTGTCATTGGATTTAGAGCCCACCCAGAAAATCCAGGAATATCTCCTTATTTCAAGAGCCTTAATGAAATCATACCTGCATAGACCTTGTTCCCAGATAAGATCACTTTCACAAGTTCCAGGGGTTTAATATGGACATCTTTTGGATGGTCATGTTTCTGCCTGTCACAGACCCTGAAGTCCATTGCTGATCACATGAGTTTAACATCTGTGGAAACTCCCTCATGTTACCTGTCCACGCAGGTACCCAGACATGACAAGCCACCCTGGAATAAACTTTTCACATTGTGCTTACAACTGAATATAGAACATGATTTAGAGAGAACGTGTTTACTTAGGGTCAGTAGACTGAACTCCAAGGTCTGGGGTTGGTTTGCCTTTGACTTGGGCATGTAACTTCTCTGAACCTCTATTTGCACGACTGTAAAATAGGTACGCAGACACTCGCCTTGTTGAATTTCCAGGGATGAGGTGGGTGTCCAGTGGGGTAACACAAGACAGTGTTTTGTGACTGGTTGAGTGCAGTAGGATTTTGAAGATTGACTGCAGCGTCCAAAAGATGGAAGATGTCTTTTGGAGGCTTGCACCAAGGGAAGCTGGGTGTTGGTGAGTGATTTGGAGAAAACAATCCGTGTCGGCGGCTTTCCGCAGTTGCTGGGAGTCTGAGCTAGATTCAATTGGGAAAACTGGGTTAGTGCCGGGACAAGTCCATTACTCTTTAAAAGCGGCCACCTATCTCTAGTAATAAATAAAGCAAACATTGTGATATTAAAACAATTTGTTCTCGGCATCGGAAAAGAGGTCGTGTGTGTGCGTGCGCGTGCGTGTGTGCGTTCGTGTGTGTGTTCTTAATATCCCACCCAGCCCACCAAACCCCCACCCCCAGGAACCCCAAGATAGAGCAAAATTCTGCTTATGTGCTACAGAGTTAATATAGCATCAGGCTCCTCTAGGTCCCATAAAATACCAAGTTAAGAGTATTAATTCCTTTCAGCCCTGATGGGTCCCAGCTGTGTACATGCGTGGAGGGTGTGAGGGTGTGTGCTCAGCGGGGGCAGGTGCTGATGGGGCTCTTCCACCTTGGAGCACGTGTGCGTGCAGCACAGCTGTTTCTCAAATCCTCCACCACTTGCTTAAAAACCTCTGTGAGGTTGTACTGCCTCTGGGCACAATTAAAAGCTGTATACTACATTTCAGCCCGTAGTGTTAGAAATGTAGGCTGAGCCAAAAAAGAAAAGAGAGAAGGTGGGAGGGAGGAAGAAATGATTCCCTTGTTAAGGTGGCATTAACCTCCTTACCCGGCTATTGAAACAATACAGCTTCTAAATGCCACGCCAAATCCTCCAGCCTTAAGAATGGAGAGTGGAAAAGGTGCGACAAAGCAAGGCTCCTTCTTTTCCTTCCTTCCTTCCCTCCCTCTCTCTTCCTTTTTCTTTCTCTTTTTCTTTCTTTCTTTCCCTCCTCTTTCCCCCCTCTCTCCCTCCTTCTCTCCTCTTTTCTTTTTCTATTTTCTTTCTTCTTTCTTTCTCCCTCCCTCCTCTCTTCCTTCCCTCCTTCCCTCTCTGCCTTTTTTCTTACTTTCGTCTCTCACTGAGTGACCAATTCTGTCTGCAGGAAAAACTGTAAACTCAGAACTAAGTTAAAATGTGAATGACTGAGCTGAATGGTAGGAAAAGGCTCGGATTTCGTTCTCCCTTTGGGAAAGGGACCAGAACACCCTGCCCACATTCACTTGGGAAGCAAGCTAACATTCCTTCCCCTCATAGCCTGGAGGCCCGTGGATTAGCTCCTTGTGTTGCCATGACAACCTACTGCCGTAGGTCTTCATATACCCATTTCACAGAAGCAGCAGCAGAGGCCCCCCTGCGCTATTCCGTGTCAGGGGCGGGGACCGAATGCTGTCCGGGGCCTTGCTGTCCGCGTGGTCCTTGCCTCTTACCCCGCGATTCATGTTGTCCTCTTCCTTCCTTCCTCTGGAATAATTCGAACAGCACATGAAGGTGGGTTTTCTCTCCTTTCTGTAGTCTCTGCCCCCCGAGGGGATAGATCTGATCTTACCATTTCTTATTCGTACCTGGACAGTGTTTTGAATCAAATTCCCTGCTGTGTAAGAAAGAAGAGGGGCTGGGAAATGGACAGAGCTCCTTTAGTGTGAGAGAGAACTCTGCCCATCGCTTACCCTTCCGGACAGCCAGGCCGGTGCCAAGGGTATAAAACACGGTGGGAATTCTTTTTTTTTTTTTTTTTGTGGGTATGCAGGCCTCTCACTGTTGTGGCCTCTCCCGTTGTGGAGCACAGGCTCCGGACGCGCAGGCTCAGCGGCCATGGCTCACAGGCCCAGCTGCTCCGTGGCATGTGGGATCTTCCCGGACCGGGGCACGAACCCGTGTCTCCTACATCGGCAGGCGGACTCTCAACCACTGCGCCACCAGGGAAGCCCACAGTGGGAATTCTTGGCCCCAGTGGAGACAGAAGAACCAAGAATGAGAACTGAGTTTAGCTGATTTCCTAGGATTATCGAAGCTTGTGTGACCAGGCCCATGAAATATTGTAAAGCTTAACATCTCACCCTGTAAAAACTATGCAGCTACATCTCTAGCCCCTCCTCCTTGGGGATGGGAATGAGGGCAGGTGGGAAGCGAAACTGATATTTACTGAGATCCTGTATCCTGCTTCCTGGGCGCTGTTCTGGACTCATCCATATAGCAGTTTATTAATCCTCTTAATAGCTCTGTGACTTTCTGAGTTCTTGTCCTGATGGGACAAGTAAGGAAATTGAGACCCAGAAGGGTTTTGTAACTCGTCCATGGTCACATCCGACGCTCCAGGCTTTTTTCCTGCTATACGTCTCACCAGCAGCCTCCCAGAATCTAGACCTTTCACCTGTCAGCTCTAGGAACATGAAATAATGTGAGTGGGGTGAAATAATGCCGTTTAAAAGCGGGCACATTATAAAGAATTATGTCAACCCAATTCCCTGAATGCTGGGAAAATTCACATCCTCATGCCACGCGATTAGTGAATCAAGTGAAACTGATGGATATACAGCAACAATAGTTAAGAAACAGGCAGCCTTGGCCGAGGTTTGATTAAACCGATACCCCCGGTCTCCTGATGTATCAAATCACAGGCGAATTGGTACCATTAGGATAAATTACTACAAGATGCACTGCAAAGGCAAAGCTAAATAAACTCTGCCTTCTCGAGCCCTGTGATGGTCTTATTAAATAATTTCTTTGCCTCTTAAGCGTGGACTCAGAGCACTCGGGCTCTGAAAGCCCTCCTGATTAACTATAGCCTTGGCCTCAAGTTGATTTTATAAACTTCGGATGGTGCCCCAGAGGGTAAAGCTTCCTGTTGTCAATTCAGCCTGTTGCTATAGATACAGAACTTCACAATCAGTAATTAGAGCATGCCCCCTGCCCCAGAACTGGTCAGACGGTGTGGAGCGATCGGCAAATGGTCTTAAAAGCATCCGAGCTGGCATGAAAATGCATCTTCAATGGTGACGGGGTTTGTTTTATTCATGGACTTTTGGGGGAAAAAAATCACTGGTTTATTGGAAACCATAGCGAAATGTAAGTTATTATTATGCTTTTTTTTTTTTTTGCTGTACGCGGGCCTCTCACTGCTGTGGCCTCTCCCGCTGCGGAGCACAGGCTCCGGACACACAGGCTCCACGGCCATGGCTCGCGGGCCCAGCCGCTGCGCGGCATGTGGGATCCCCCGGGATAGGGGCACGAACCCGTGTCCCCTGCATCGGCAGGCGGACTCTCAACCACTGCGCCACCAGGGAAGCCCATTATTATGCTTTTGAAAACACAACCAAGTTTCCTTATCATGATATGTTAAGGATAGGAAGGATGATGTTAGGGAATGTGGTACAATACACAGATGATGGTCTGACGGCCATATAAAGGACATAGTTCATTCTTAACTCAGATTGAGTATCTTTCCTATTATACCCAAAGCATATTCCACAGTCCTCCCCCGACCCCGGAAAGAAATGCCTTTATCTGTAAGCAAGATTTTTTGTGGAATGATGAATAAGTTAAGGGAAACTGTTGGGGGCAAGAAAGAAAAGGTGATGGGTTGGGCTTATTTTATTTAGTGGAGCAAAACAGATGTGGAACATTTGTGTCTTAAAGCATTTTGGTCGAGAGAGAACTAAATTGGTTAGAAAGTGTGCAATTTTGCAGGTGTTATAAAAATATAAACCAGTGAGTCCGTATTCTGTTCCCTAAAGGGAATGAAGAATGAAAATGAAGGTTTGCAAAGACACTTTGCTGGACACATATATTTTAATTTAAGGGGACATTACTGTCTTCATTAAAGCTGAAGAAACCAAGCTCTGGGAGCATTAATGATTTTCCCCAGTTCACCCCATTTTTGTCCCACAACTGGGATTATAATCCATGTCTAGAGACTTCCCTGGTGGTCTAGTGGTTAGCACTACATGCTTCCACTGCAGGGGGCATGGGTGCCATCCCTGGTCAGGAAAAGTAAGATCCCGTGTACCACGCGGTATGGACCAAAGATAATAAAAAACATAAAAAAATAAAATTATAACCCGTGTCTGTCTGACTCTAAAACCTATTTTTTTATCTTTTTTTCCCCCCAAGGAAAGACCTCTCCCCAAATTATATAGGGATCCTGCCATAGACTGCCCATCAGTTTATCCAGTTTCCAGTTTGAAAATAAATCCTAGAATTCAGAAGGATGCATATTTTAAGATCATCTTAAAGTTCCCTTACTAATGTACAATACAGAAGTGGTTTGCCAAGCCAAGAATTTTATTGACATTTCCAAAGCACTGTTGATTGTATTTTTGATTCCTTTAAAACCTCCCTAATTGCCTTGTTGATTTCAAACACCCTGAGAACACTTGCTAAATGCTCACAGCATCCAATAGTGTGGGAAAATAAATGGCTTACAAGGATGATTTGGGATGTGCAAATGAAGCCTTTAAAGAGACTGCGTTATCTAATGCCTGATATTGTAACAGCTGTGTAATCCCGCCATCTTTTATGTGGCATTTTTATGGGATCCAGAACACCGGTTCTCAGATTATGTATATTTCAGCTCCTACATCCAAGTTCAAGAAGTCTGGACTTAGACTGGAGTTGAATCCGTCTGGCTGGAAAATGTAGCCTGAGGAGACCTTTCCTGCATCCTCCCAAGGAGTCATGTTCTGGGCTATACTTCTAGAGCATCTCTCTGGGATAGAAGCAAAAATCATGCCCGCAATTTGGGCAGTTCATGGATTTGACACTAGTTTAGACTGAGAAGGTCCTGAGGGATATTGTCCACCCTCTTGAGGGCTCTGGGGGGGAAAAATTGACCCACTTCATATTTTTGTCCTTAATGATAAAAGCACTTGTAAGTGTTCCATACACATTTTTGTATTTAATTCCTAGCATAGTCTTCTAAGGTAGGTAGTATTCTTTCTGTTTAATAGGTTTCTTTTTTCATTTTTCAAATGTTTACTGGGCTATCCTCCAAAGAACCAGGCAATGAAGAAACTGAAGCTCAGTAATGTTAAGGAATTTGCCTAGAGCAGTGTTCTCCAAAGGGGGAGGTTTTTCAAACCCCTCCCCGCCACCGCAGGGATATCTGGTAGTGGGGAGAGGGTACTAGTGGCATCTCGTGGGTAGAGGGATGCTGCTTCGCCTCCTACAATGCACAGGACAGCCCCATCACAAAGAATTAGCCAGCGGCAAATATCAAGAGTTCTGAGGTTGAGAAACCCTGACCCAGAGAATCATTATAGCTTTCAGGTGGATTTGGGATTTAAATATGGGTCTCTTAGCCTTTGCAACAGTTAAGGTGTGGCTTTGGGCAAATCGTTGGCATTTTGACTGAGCTTTTTACTTCTCCACATTGGAATTATGGAAAGTGATCATTGAAGGTTTGGTTTCGTGTTTTTATTGCCTGTCTTCTCCACAAGACTGTAATCTCCACGAGAGCAGGAATCCTCCTACTGTGGCTTTTTACCGTGTCCTCAGCACCCCTGTCAGCCCATGACACATAGTAGGTATTTAGTAAATGTTTACTAAGAGAGTGGATAAGTGTGTGAGATTGACGATGATCTCATGTAAAGTGATAACTACCACAGGCAGATAATAAAAGTATGCCCTGGGATTTCAAAGAAGAGGGGATTTCTTCCAGCTAGGGCGTGGAGGTGAGTGGTGGGCTCTGGAGTGAGTCAGTGGAGAAAGGAGATTTGAACTAAAGTTGGAGTCAAGTAGAGCTTGGACTTTGGGGTGGTGGGAGGACATTCCAAGTGGAAGGACAGAATGTGTGGAAACACATAGGTCACCATGAGTCATTTAGCTTTAGGACAGGCTGGAAAGCTAAGCTGGGGGTCAGTGGTTGATCAGTGAATATGGGCTAAGGAACTTGGACTCCATCCTGTGGGACCTGCGAAGCCGTGGGGGAGTTTTGAACAGGAAATTGATGTGCTCAAAACTGTATTCCAAAGAGGTAGTAATAAGGTCTCTGTGTGTAAGATGGAGAGCAGACGGGGGTGGGGATGTCATTTGTGTATCACCATTGTCTAGAGAAGACAGAATATAGGTGCCTGGCATATGTGGCAGTTCTTTTTGTTTTAACCTAGATATTTTTAACTTACATTTAAAAAAACATATATATGTATATGTTGTTTACATATATATATATGTTTTTATATATACATATATATTATATATATACACATACATATATAATTAAAATATTTACTTTCAAATAGGTAATATGTGGTTCAAAGTGAAAAGTAGAAGATAGAGGATGATGTGTATATGTGTGTATATATATATATATATCTCAAATCCATCTATTTTGTTTTCTTTATATGTGTTAAAGTCTCCCTGTACCTCTTTCCCTTGGCACACAATTCCTCTCCTGACCCATTGTTACCATTTCCTTGTGTATTCTTCTAGACGTTTTTATGCATTTATAAGACAACATGTTTATATATTCTTTTACCCACCCCTTCCCTCCACTCAACACACCTTGTTCTTTTCACTTGACAATATGTCTTAGAGATGGTTTCGAATCAGCATATAAATGATTTCTTCATTTTTTAAACAACCTCTGAGGATTCCACTGTGTGTATGCTTCATCATTCATTGAACCAATTCCCCACTGATAGACATTTGGGTCGTTCTCAGTCTTTTGCTATTACACATCGTGCCTCTGCGGGTAACCTTGCTCTGACATCCTCTCCCGTGTGCGTTGAGTGTCCGTGCGGGATAGAGTCCTAGAAGGAGCAGTGCCGGCTCAGAGAGGACGCTCTGGGGCGTTTTCATAGATATTGCCAGATCGCCCTCCACAGAGGTTGTTCTGATTTAACACTTTCCCAGCAAGCACGATGGTCAGGGTGGTACTTCCTAACGAAATACTTCATAGTTGGGTGGACGGGTGGACTGAGAGAACATGGGGGATGGGAAGCTGCAAGTGCATGCCCCCAGTATGTACTTTAAGGCGAAATATTTTGGTGAGAGCATGGAAGTAGGACTGCAAAAGAGAGATCAGATGCGGGGCAGCAAAATAACGCAGCTTGCAATGGTCCAGGTGAAAGTATATAAGGGCCTGGGCTGCTACAGGAACAGGAGAGAGAGAAGACATTGCAGAGACTCATCGTCTATGATTCTGCATGTGAGGAATGAGGTAGGGGGATGCTGAAGATGATGCTGCCCCCCCCCCCGATGCTGTTACCCAGTAGGGACCTGTGGGGACAGGGGGAGGAAGCATTTTTAAGCAGGAGACATCAGTTTTGACCAGACAAAGATACCACCACCCACCAAAAGCCTTTGAACAGGAGCTCAAAGTTCTTGGCGTCAATTCCACTTTTTCCTGATTCCCCCCAGAAATCTTTCCTATCACTTCTAATCCGTGTGGATTTGGATAAGCACCTAATTTTATTAGTTCAAAATCCCCTAAGATCCAAAAAGGTTTTAAATGCTTTTTTTAAAATGCCTTTTTAATACTCCCAGCAACCCTGTAAAGTCATTATCATTCTCCTGTTACTAGTAAGGAAACTAAGGCTCAGAGAGGTTAAACAGCTTGGCCAGGGTCACACAGCTATTAGGCGTTGGTGCCAAGATTTGGATCCAGGTTAACTTTAAATCCCGAGCTTTATAACTTGTTGACTTCAGTAGCAAATACAGTGGGACCGAAGGGTCTGGGCATTTATTTCCAAAGGCTGATTTCACTTGACTGTGGAATTCTAATCTTTTAACAGCATCCTATTTATTTCTAAAGTGTTGGAGTGAATTTGCCAAAACTTGTAAAGTGCATTTGTGAGCCAGTAGGATTCGATCTGAAGTTGGGAATAACAGAACCTATGGTGGAGGCTTGGTCTCCTTACATATTTGAATTCAAAATGTGACTGGGAAAAGCCACAGAGTATGAACGTGGTCATTCATTTGCCTAGGCACTAAAGCCTGATTCTGGTGGCATGTTCTAACAACTCCACAGAAAGGCGGCATTGTAATCCCAGCATGATGGGAGCTGAGGCGTCACCAGATGGGGCCGAATGTCACTTTTTTGGGTTAGCCATATTGTTTTCCATTCACTGGAAAACAACAGTCCAAGTTCATTGTCCTGACAAAGAACTCTGTATGTTCTTTGATGCTGAGAATTTGCAAGTTCGGATCTTGACAGCAATGCTTCTGAACAACGCTGGTTATAAAATGTTTCACGGTATCTCCAACAGGGACTGTTCTACCATTTAACCTTCAAAAGTATCCGGATGCGGGCTTCCCTGGTGGCGCAGTGGTTGAGAGTCCACCTGCCGATGCAGGGGACACGGGTTGGTGCCCCGGTCTGGGAGGATCCCACATGCCGCGGAGCGGCTGTGCCCGTGAGCCATGGCCGCTGGGCCTGCGCGTCCGGAGCCTGTGCTCCACAACGGGAGAGGCCGCAGCAGTGAGAGGCCCGCGTACCGCAAAAAAAAAAAAAAAGTATCCGGATGCGTCTAATAGAAAGTAGAGAGAAACCAGCCGGTTACGTGCTTGCAAACTCTTTAATGCAAAATTAAGATTTTGTTTCCGGGTGCTCGCCAGTGCTACAGGATTGTGCCATGAGGGGTACCTGCTCTGCTGTGTGTACTTATGTAGGCACACACCTCTCAGTGCCTTAAAATTCTGCTGTTGTACAGTCTGTCTATATGGAATGCTCTTGGTAAATCAAAAGCAGAGGGAGAATCACTCGAAGTGAGTAGAAAAACATTTCTTAATAATACTAGACTGCATGATTGTGTTTTGAAAGCTCCACACGCTAGGTTTAGACTGCAGAAAATGGCAGTTTATTTTTAAAGGCTGCTATATTTATGCTGAAATAATGAGGATGACTTCCATCTGGGAGATTTCTAGGGCCGTTTCAATGCTTTCATGAAAATAAATTATTAACTGCAATGGATCTCACACCAGTTGCTTCCCAGTAGTCCTTTATAGATTGTTTTCTGTGCCTGGCACTGTGCTTAACTATTTATTAAAATCAGAACCATTCATAAGTTAATTTATTAATTAATCAATGAATTAAATGGGGATCTGGCTCTTTCCGTGTGGCAGGCGCTGTGCTAAGTGCTGGGCTTCAAAGACAAAGGGTCACAGCTGGGCACCCAGAGTGCTCATGGCCAGAGGGAAGAAAAGGACGGCCGGGTTTGATTTGGTGACGAGCTGAGGGTCAGGCTGCCTGGAGTGAAGTTTGAGCTTCCCTGCTCACCAGCCGGGTTACCTCTGGTGGGTCGCTTCGCCTCCGAGGTCTCAGTTTCCCCATCTGCAGAAGAGAAATAATAAAAATAGCTAATATTGATCGCGTGCTTGCTCTGCGTGAGCCCCTTCCATGAATTAATGGATGTATTTCTCAGAAAAACCCCATACGGTTGCCATTTTTAGTTCCATCCCCATTTTACAGAAAAGGCCTAGAAAGGGAATTTGCCCAAGCTCATGATCACCGGTTGGTGGACTTAGGATTTCAAGCCCAGAGTGTCTGATTCTGGAACCTGCACCCTTATCTTTTCCTCTAATAGGACCCACGGCAGAGGGCCTAAAGGAGATCATTCACACACAGTACTTAGTATGATGCCTGACGATTAGCCCTTAAAATATAGTATTTTCATTGGTTAAAATATTAAGTAATGTAGAGCGCTCCAGTTAGTACTAATAATAAATAAGGGCATTTGTCTTGTAAGTACAGAGACTCCAAAGTACAGCAAAGTAGAGGTCTCAAACAGGGTAGGGTCAGTTCTACATGACAGGCATGGTCAGTGAAGGCTTCCTAGTGAAGGTGTCATTGTGCTGAGTCTTATGACCCAAGGGGTCAACCAAGACTGCAGAACAAATCGTATACTGGTGCTCCAGCCATGCTCAGAGCAAGCAGAGGACATTGACCCTGCCTGCACAGAGTTGGTACTTCAATGGCGTATCATTTGGGAAGCAAAGAACACATTAACCAGAATGACCAATGAGACCATGATGAAGTGGTCCAGGATTGGAAGGCTTCCAAACTGGGCCTATAGCCACTGCAGTGCAAGATGCAGTCTTGATCTCAGTGGGCTCTGATCAAGGCCATATGCTCACTGGAAGATCTTACGCATTTCCATGTTCTCTACACAGAGATAAGCTACTGCTGGTGGGTTGGCAAGCAAGATCGGTTGCCCTTGAAACAGAAAAGGGGGAAATGGCTGCATGCCAACCCAAGAGACCACTGCATTCTTGGCCATAAATGGAACCACTGAGATGTATAGGATATCATAAAAAAAAAGGATATTTACATAATCCTATTTTGGATGAGATGTTATCACAAAACAGAATACACAGTGACCCGCAGGCTTATCTTTCTATTTGATTTCACTCCTGAAAAATGTGTTGCGGGTGAGGGTTGGCCGGACTCCATACCGCCCCTCCCTCCCAGGTCTTCCTTGCCAAGCGGGATGCTCTCTCCTTCACAAATAACAAGGAAGATGATTCAGCAAGACTGCAGCTAGTCCCTCCCTTTCTCAAGGTCCGTGTGGGAGAGGAAGACACAAAATAGCAGCAGCCAGGGAAGACGCTGTACTCCTTAGCGTCGTGGGCCTTCACGTGAAATGTATGTCTGGAAAAACTATTAGCTTGTAAATGGGGAAAAAAAGAGAACCTTCAAGAGTAGGAGTTTCAGAATCTAGCCAGGTTTCAGAATCTATTCTTCCCTCTCAGAAACCTTAAAATGTTGTTTGTGTTATTCCTTGGGAATTAGACCTAGCAGATACTTGAATTGATGGGATTTTAAGGAATACCATAATCCCAGGTCCATCTAGAGGAGAGTACAAGGGGGGAACACGCAGAGGCCCATAAATCAATTCTTGAACAACGGTGTATAAAATGATAACCTTGTCATATTTAGAGTCACACTGGAAGGATATATTGAGGTTTTGTTCCTTTCATGGTCTCAGCGTCAATGAATTAATTCAGGGGGTCTTAACTTTACAAAAGACACCACAGAAATACAAAGCATCCTAAGAGACTGCTACAAACAATCTATGCCAATAAAATGGACAACCTGGAAGAAATGGACAAATACTTAGAAAGGTATAACCTTCCAAGACTGAACCAGGAAGGAATCGAAAATATGAACAGACCAATCACAAGCACTGAAATTGAAAGTGTGATTAAAAATCTTCCAACAAACAAAAATCCAGGACCAGATGGCTTCACAGGTGAATTCTATCAAACATTTAGAGAAGAGCTAACACCCATCCTTCTCAAACTCTTCCAAAAAACTGCAGAGGAAGGAACACTCCCAAACTCATTCTGTGAGGCCACCCTCACCCTGTTAGCAAAACCAGACAAAGATACTGCAAAAAAAGAAAATTACAGACCAGTATCACTGATGAATATAGATGCAAAAATCCTCAACAACATACTAGCAAACAGAATCCAACAACATATTAAAAGGATCCTACACCATGATCAAGTGGGATTTATCCCAGGGATGCAAGGATTCTTCAATATATGCAAATCTATCAATGTGATACACCATATTAACAAGTTGAAGAATAAAACCATATGATCATCTCAGTAGATGCAGAAAAAGCTTTTAACAAAATTCAACACCCATTTATGATAAAAACTCTCCAGAAAGTGGGCATAGAGGGAACCTACCTCAACATAATAAAGGCCATATACGACAAACCCAGAGCAAACATCATTCTCAATGGTGAAAAACTGAAAGCATTTCCTCTAAGATCAGGAACAAGACAAGGATGTCCACTCTCACCACTATTATTCAACATAGTTTTGGAAGTCCTAGCCACAGCAATCAGAGAAGAAAAAGAAATAAAAGGAATACAAATTGGAAAAGAAGAAGTAAAACTGTCACTGTTTGCAGATGCCATGATGCTATATACATAGAGAATCCTAAAGATCCCACCAGAAAATTTCTAGAGCTAATCAATGAATTTGGTAAACTTGCAGGATACAAAATTAATGCACAGAAATCTCTTGCATTCCTATACACTAATGATGAAAAATCTGAAAGAGAAGTTAAGGAAACACTCCCATTTACCCTTGCAACAGAAAGAATAAAATACCTAGGAATAAACCTACCTAGGGAGACAAAAGACCTGTATGCAGAAAACTATAAGACACTGTTGAAAGAAATTAAAGGTGATACCAACAGATGGAGAGATATACCATGTTCTTGGATTGGAAGAATCAATATTGTGAAAATGACTATACTATCCAAAGCAATCTACAGATTGAATGCAATCCCTATCAAATTACCAATCGCATTTTTTACAGAACTAGAACAAAAAATCTTAAAATTTGTATGGAGACACAAAAGCCAAAGCAGTCTGGAGGGAAAAAAACGGAGCTGGAGGAATCAGACTCCCTGACTTCAGACTATACTACAAAGCTACAGTAATCCAGACAATATGGTACTGGCACAAAAATAGAAATATAGATCAATGGAACAGGATAGAAAGCCCAGAGATAAACCCACGCACCTATGGTCAACTAATCTATGACAAAGGAGGCAAGGATATACAGTGGAGAAAAGACAGTCTCTTCAGTAAGTGGTGCTGGGAAAACTGGACAGCTATATGTAAAAGAATGAATTAGAACACTCCCTAACACCATACACAAAAATTAACTCAAAATGGATTAGAGCCCTAAATGTAAGACCGGACACTATAAAACTCTTAAAGGAAAACATAGGAAGAATACTCTTTGACATAAATCACAGCAAGATCTTTTTTGATACACCTCCTAGAGTAATGGAAATAAAAACAAAAATAAACAAGTGGGACCTAATGAAACTTAAAAGCTTTTGCACAACAAAGGAAACTATAAACAAGATGAAAAGACAACCCTCAGAATGGGAGAAAATATTTACAAATCAATCAATGGACAGAGTATTAATCTCCAAAATATATAAACAGCTCATGCAGCTCAATATTAAAAAAAACAACCCAATCCAAAAATGGGCAGAAGACCTAAATAGACCTTTCTCCAAAGAGGACATGCAGATTGCCAAGAAGCACATGAAAAGCTGCCACAACATCACTAATTATTAGAGAAATGAAAATCAAAACTACAATGAGGTATCACCTCACACCAGTCAGAATAACCATCAACAAAAAATCTACAAACAATAAATGCTGGAGGGGGTGTGGAGAAAAGGGAACCCTCTTGCACTGTTGGTGGGAATGTACATTGATACGGCCACTATGGAGAATAGTATGGAGGTTCCTTAAAAAACTAAAAATAGAACTACCATACGACCCAGCAATCCCACTACTGGGCATATACCCTGAGAAAACCATAATTCAGAAAGAGTCATGTACCACAATGTTCATTGCAGCACTATTTACAAAAGCCAGGACATGGAAGCAACCTAAGTGTCCATCGACAGATGAATGGATAAAGAAGATGTGGCACATATATACAATGGAATATTAGTCAGCCATAAAAAGAAACGAAATTGAGTTATTTGTAGCTAGGTGGAAGGACCTAGAGTCTGTCATACAGAGTGAAGTAAGTCAGAAAGAGAAAAACAAATACTGTACGCTAACACATGTATATGGAATCTAAAAAAAAAAAAAAAAAGTTGGTTCTGAAGAACCTAGGGGCAGGACAGGAATAAAGATGCAGACGTAGAGAATGGACTTGGACACAGGGAGTGGGAAGGGTAAGATGGGACGAAGTGAGAGAGTAGCATGACATATATACACTACCAAATGTAAAATAGATGGCTAGTGGGAAGCAGCTGCATAGCACAGGGAGATCAGCTCCGTGCTTTGTGACCACCTAGAGGGGTGGGATAGGGAGGGTGGGAGGGAGACGCAAGAGGGAGGAGATATGGGGATATATGTATACATACGGCTGATTCACTTTGTTATACAGCAGAAGCTAACACACCATTGTAAAGCAATTATACCCCAATAAAGATGTTAAAAAAATAAAAACAAATAAACCCCCTGGGGGTGGGGGGTGCTCAATGGTATTTCATTAATAAAATAATAGAACAGTATTTACTGGGACAGTTTCTTGCCATATTTCACACCATTCGGAGATAGGAGTGTTCCGAGTTTGTTGGTTGGTTTCATTAGCAAATACCTTCCTCATTCTCTCTCTCAGGAGTTTCTCTCTCTCTTTGTCCCTCAAACACCCCTTTTCTCTTTAAAACAGAAAATGTCCTTCAGAATTATGCAGGGTTATTACTTATATTGTGTTAAAACCAAACCAAGGGACTTCCCTGGTGGCACAGTGGTTGAGAATCCGCCTGCCAATGTAGGGGACACGGGTTTGAGCCCTGGTTCGGTAAGATCCCACATGCCGCGGAGCAACGAAGCCCATGTGCCACAACTACTGAGCCCACGTGCCACAGCTAATGAAGCCTGCCTGCCTAGAACCCATGCTCCGCAACAAGAGAAGCCCCCACTCACCACAACTAGAGAAAGCCCGAGCACAGCAACGAAGACCCAATGCAACCAAAAATAAATAAATTAACAAAACAAAACAAAACAACTTTGGAAGGAATCTCTGGCATGCTTTAAAAAAGTTAACCTCTCTTGAGCCTCTTTAACTCTAAATCCAGTTTTGAATATGCTTGTTGTCCTGATGTCAGTGGCTTTCCAAACAAGAGTGTCCCAATTAGTTAGATGGCCAAGAGAAACAGCGTTAATTCTTTATCACATAAATATGCTTCAAACCACGATTTAAAACAGATGGGCAGAGAACTATTAGTGTTCAAGTTACCAAACAGGCCACCGATCCCACGTTTCAGCCCCTCTCGGTATTGCCTGAGTCTGCTGTATAGTTTCGATCCTACCAGTCCTGGCAGGCTCTGTGAGATTTTTCCTTTTAGCTTTGCATGAAGCTTTTACAAAGAAGCCGCCTACTTGTGAGTGACCTTTCTAAGGGTTGTTTCTAGTTCCATAGAGTTCCATAAAGCCCCTGCTAATTTAGCACGGTCCGTGCCTGAGTTTATTTTTTTTAACAACTTTATTTATGTAATTAAGCGAGTGAAGTCATACATTTTATGGATCTAATGAAACGCATTTCATCGTTTCTCCTGCCCTCCATCTTCTGACCTCGGCCTTCAGATCATAGTGCCTTCCGGACCATTTAACCATTTAACAACTTTCCACCTTTTCACATTCAACATCCCCCTCAAAATTAATAAGGAACCCTGACATTTGCTTCTGGAATGGGGCCGGAGTGCAGTTGAGAATGAGCGGTGACACCAACTGAAATGGTGGGAGGGATAAGGAATCCTTCAAAAGCAGGGGTGTGGTTTCTACTGCCAAGGCACCGAACAGGTGGTTCTCATTTTAGTATGTGTAAACTTCAGCTCCTTCAATATGCCTTTCTGTCCCCTTCATTCTGTTTTTTTAAAAATTCTTTTAAGGGAGTACGAGGCACAGTCTTTTTGATGATGTGGACTTTGGGCTTATAAAAGCTAAGCATTACTATATATTTCTACTGTCCTTGCCCCTGGCCCACACTGGGGAGTTGTATATTGTATCAGTAATTTTAAAAGCTGGCAAGGGTTCTACCAGTTGATGAAAATGTCCTAACGGTAGCTGGTCAAACATATTATTTAACTAGGCATATAGAATTGAGGTGAAACACAGAAAGTAAGGAAGTGGCACGGGTCAATCCTCTATAAATGTTTCTTTCCAAAGCCTTGACACCAATAAAGGGCAAAATTACAAGGGTGGGTTTTTGGCATTTGCCAGGGAGGGAATTAATATCAAACTTGATCAGTTTGGGTAAGTTTTCAAGAAGAGTGTTAGGAGGAGATATATGAGCCGGGGACTCATGCTGGATGATCTGAGCAAGCCTGGAGGATGTGTTTGTTCCATCCAGACCACCTCTCTCATAGGCACAGAGATTGAGTTCTCTCTAGGAAGGAAGGAAATGTGCTAATTAAAAGGCATAGGGTACAAAAATACTGAACTACCATGTTGTACGCCTGAAACTAACATAATATTGTAAATCAACTATACTTCAATTAAAAAAAAGGAATAGGCTGATCTGGGCGAGGCCACATTTGGCCATTCTCAGCAGAGGGACTAATTGGAAATACCTTAGAGGGTTCTTTAATTCTCTTAAATGAAGGGGGGAAAAAAAGTGAATCCACCTTACTTTAAACACCTACTGAGTGTGGTAGACTTTATATAAATACACACACGTACACACACACACACAAACATACAAACATTTAGGTTATTAATCCCCCACAAGGACTATACTGACATATCATGAAGGAAACCAGGGCTCAGAGAAGCGAAGCGTCTCAGCTGCATTCATACTGAACTTAGACAGGGGAATCAGGATTCCAACCCAGGCCTGACTGGCTCCTGCTACGTTTCTTTGCACTTGACTCAGGATGCTCTAATTTCCACTTTCAGGGGCAGCTTGGAAAGTGGAAAGCAACTGCATTCCTTCTGGAAGTTACTCTGTAGGCAAGTGGAATTTTTTTTTTTTTTTTTTTGTGGTATGCGGGCCTCTCACTGTTGTGGCCTCTCCCGCTGCGGAGCACAGGCTCCGGACGCGCAGGCCCAGCGGCCATAGCTCACGGGCCCAGCCGCTCCACGGCACGCGGGACCTTCCCGGACCGGGGCACAAACCTGCTCCCCCTGCATCAGCAGGCGGACCCCCAACCACCGCGCCACCAGGGAAGCCTGGCAAGTGGATTGAATGTCGCCAGTAACAAGTTCAAAACAGGGTTTGTGTGTGTAGACACGAGCTATGCCCATTTGGAAATTTAAATGATTTGAAATTGAAATGAGGATTTCTATCGTTGCCTAGATTTATTTTTCTCTCTTATAAAAACTAAGTTAAAGTGATACATATACAGGGTTAGAAAATAAGCCACACTGCAAAAAGAAAATAAAAAGAAAGAAAAAAAGAATTTTCTTCTTCTATGCCCAGCTACTTTTAGTCTCAGAATCACCTCCTCCAAAAATCACCTATGTTGACAGTGTATTGTTAACCTTGCCAGACGTAACTGGAGGCATTTATATTTCTGTATATGTGTATATCCATAATTTACATGTACGGTCTCAACTTACATACACTGTTCTATATCTTTCATGCCCCTTTAATTTTATAAATTATCTCTTTCAATTTCTGTACATCTACCTAATTTTTTTAAAAGACCACATAAAATTCCATTGTGTGTCTGTACCATCATATATTTATCTAATCATCTATTAAAAGATATGTAAATTATTTCTAATCTTTAGCTGTTATAAACCATGCTTCAGTAAATATCCTTTAACATTCACTATGGCTTACTTTGGCATATATATCAGTATATACACTAAATTCCTAGAAATCCAGTTGCTGGATCAGTGAGATGTGTCTTGAATTTTTGGTATTTCAAAATTGACCTCCCCAGACGTTTTCACACACTCACCAATCTAAATATCTGTATTCCACACACATGCTGATTTGGAGGACTATCATTTTGCAAAAGGTATAGCAACCAGTTGCACAAAAAAAAATCTCATCGTCATTTTTTAATTTCACTTTTTAATTATGGATGCAGTTGAGATTGGCTTGATTTTTATGTTTTGGTTGGCCATTTGCATTTCTTCTTTTCTTTTTTTTTTTTTTTTTTTTTTTTTTTTTTTTTTTTTTTCTTTTTGCGGTATGCGGGCCTCTCACTGCTGTGGCCTCTCCCGTTGCGGAGCACAGGCTCCGGACGCGCAGGCCCAGCGGCCATGGCTCACGGGCCCAGCCGCTCCGCGGCATATGGGATCCTCCCAGACCGGGGCACGAACCCGTATCCCCCGCATCGGCAGGCGGACTCTCAACCACTGCGCCACCAGGGAGGCCCTGCATTTCTTCTTTTCTGAACTGCCTTTCCATAGTCTTGGTCCAGTTTCCTATTAGATTATTCTTATTTATGGGTGGAGAGCTCCATATCAATTGAGACCAGCCCATTGCCACATGTTGTAAATTTTCTTTTTCTGCTAGTCACAGTTTTCAACTTTGTAATTTTTTTAATGCAGCCATTTTAATTTTATGTATTTAAATATAGTTTGACTACATAAGTGAGTTTGGGAGAATACAGTTTGGGTCTTGTAAGTTTCAAAGGTCAATATCTGAATGCCAACCTTACCAGAACAGGAAATATTTGTACCTGAAAGTGTCCAAGTGAGAGTCAGGAAAGCCATGAGGTGTGACTGTCATAGCTATGCTACTTTTTATGCACATTTATGTGAAATTGTCCCTGAGAGAAAAAGTAACGGGAACATGGCACCAGATTTGGAAAGGGTGACCTTCTGTTCTCGATGGGTGGACAGAGCGTGGACTCCAGAGACAGTCTGGACAAAGTTCTTCATCCCTTTGCAGTGTGTGACCTGGGGCAGGTGATCAAATATGAGCAAGCCTCAGCTTCCCAATTCACCATGGGAATGATGTTTCCTGCAGCAAACAGTTCAACAGACAAGTGCCAGGAACTTCTTGGCATTTCCAGAATATGTCTAATCGTATCTATAATACATAATATGAAAGATGTATGTAAACTGTCCAAACGGTGGGAGTTATTGGATAAATCCATAAAGTAAATCAATCCTCCCCCTTTTTCTTAAAGAAAATAGGTGGGGAAATAGAGCTCTTAGGTGGGAGAAAAACAACAGAGATGGGCGGCTGGTGACATTTTATTACCATAAACTGCCAAAGGTTAGTAGCAATTCTCTGTCTACCAGCTAATTCCAGCTTCATTAATATGAATATCCTGAAGCTTCAGGAAGGAAATTCCTTGAATTTTATGGATCTCTGCGGCAGGCACACGCAGGATCTAATGCTTCCCTTCTAGTAAGGAGGCACTTTTATCTTGCATCCCGTAGCACGAATCCCTATGGCGTATATTTCCTAGATAGACCTCATAAAACCACCATGCTTCCTTTTAGAAGAAAATGAGGACCTCAAATTCATCAGGAACTAAGGGACTTGACAATCTTGGCAATACGTATCAAAAGAAAACCCGGAGATGTTGACCTTAAAATTAGTATGCGTTTTATTTGTATCCAATTTTATCATAGCTGATAACATTGGAAAGATTTGGCAATTAAACCTTTACAGATATAACTTGCTTACGAATGCTCCAGGATAACAGGAAATCGAGGTGGCACTTCAGGTTGTTGACTTTCTCTCCCTCGGAATGACATGTTTGACCCCTGACATTATCCCGAGGCAACCTGGTGGAATTTTTGACAAAGTATTTGTTTGTCTGTTAGCTGCTTGTTTTGAACATCTTTGCCTTTGGCTCAGACTTGGCATAATGCAAAAACGTGTCAACATGTTAGGAGAGAAATGGTCTTCTTCTCTTCCTCTCCCCCTCTGCTCCCCTCCCCTCCCCCTCTTCCCCCTCCCCTCCCCCTCTTCCCCTCCCCTCCCTCTCCTCCCCCTCTTCCCCCTCCCCCCTCTCCCCCTCTTCCCCCTCCCCTCCCCCTCTTCCCCTCCCCTCCCTCTCCTCCCCCTCTTCCCCCTCCCCCCTCTCCCCCTCTTCCCCCTCCCCTCCCCCTCTTCCCCCCTCCCCCTCCCCTTCTCCTTCCCCCTCTTTCTCCTCCTCCCTCCCTCCTCTGCCTCCCCCTCCTCCCCCTCCCTTCCTCTCCTTCTCCGCGCCTCCTTCTTCTCTCCCATCCTTAATGACTTCCAGGTGTGCCTGTGGGTTACACTCCTGGCCCCCATCCTGAGGATGCTGGGTCTGTGCCTCCACAAACACAGAACCAACATTGGGGGGACATGACATAAGTACAAGATCGCAGGGAGGGGGCAGAGAGAAAAACACTTCGAAGTTTTGAGGATGAAATCGGTAAAAAATAATTCTAGATGAACACAGACCCCTTTACATTCCAAGAAAGGAAAACGTTACATGCAGACGGTTGCCCAGGACCGCGTGGGTTCTAGTTAATACCTTTCAACCTTGTGATTGAATGCCAAAGGCCTGTGATCCGTGGCAGAGACCACGGCCAGAAATAATTCTCCGAGAACGCTGCGTGTGCCTTCAAATGGTCCTGGATTGTTTTTCTTGGATGCCCCACTTTCCAAAGGCCAGAAGTTGTTTCAGAGAGTCATTAAAGTTTGGGAAGGTTTCATGTTCGAAGAACAAGGTGCTGGCCTCATAGGAAAATGTGTCATTAGTGTCCATCCTTTCGCTTGGAGGGGGTGGCTTTGGTCCACTTCTCAGCTGGGGGGCCTTTTAGTGACTCACCAGGGGCCCCTTCCATGCCTTTGCCAAGGCCTTCCCTTCTCCCTGGATGCCATTCCCATTTTGACTGAGCTTTCCTGACACAGTTTAGGTGTCATCTCCTCTGCAAAGGCTTTCCTGAGCTTTCCTCACCTCCTTCCCTGTCGGAAGCATTGCCCCCTTACTCCTTTGAGCCCTACCCCGCGGTAGACAGGTTAGAGAACACAGCTCTGGACACGGACCGGGCAGTGAATCCTGGTTCTGCCCTGATTCATGGGACCAGGACCGGTAGGTTTACCTGAGACTGTTCTACAAAGTGGATACAACCAAACTAGATGAGGGATCCACCGAATGACAGTGAATGTCACAGAGTTCCAGCCTGGCAACTTACCTGCCTGTTACCTGCTGAGATGTCGCTATCCCGCTATGAATTAGACGTGAGCCTCTGCAGGCCGAGACCCACATGACATTCCGTGCCTCTTCATTCATAGCAAAGGCCCAGGCACACAGTAGGTACTCAGCAAATGTAGCAGAGTGAATGAATTTTCATAGATGCCTCGAATGTATTCGTGCACCAGAGCAGAGAGCAGGGCAGGCTGGATGACATGCATCGTCCAACCACGGTAAGGCTTACAGGCAGTACATTCCCAGGGAGAGTCTTACCCCCATCTCTTCACTGAAATCCCTTCTTTCTCTCCAGAAATATGACCGAAACTGCCCTGAACGAAGATAGATGTTCTCCCTTCAGCATTCGCACACAGCTCCGTCTGGTCCACAGGTTTCCCGTGCCCCATTCCCACTGTCTCAGGAAAGTGATAATAGTAACTCATAATAATAGTTCAAAATAATAATCATCATACCTCCTAAGAGGACAAATAAACCATTTTACACGACGCCAAGAGAAGGACAGATCTTCTTTGTGCTGCTGCTGATTAAGTTAAGGCAGGAAAGATTTACAGTCAAATTTCATCAACCGGAGCAAAGCCTTGGTGCCCTGTTGGCATATGGGGATCCGGTTTAATGCTGTTTTCTTGGTTTTGCTTAAACTGCCAAGTGAATTACCGTAACACACTTTGCCTGCAATTCATTTGACATCTAGTGCCAGAGAGCCTCTTTATGTTACTCAAGGCAAGCCAGGTTGGAATTTTTGCAAAAAGATTTGTCCATCATTTTTACTAATGTCCAAACACAGTTTCTTTAGCTTCCTTGGAATCTAGTTGTGGAAATAACGTGTTCTCTGTCTCTCTCTCTCTCTATTTTAGTTTTTAAAGGATCACAGGAAAAAAGCATTGTGACGGTTTTGTTGGAATGTTTTTAAATTCTCCAAGTCACAAAGTAGGTTTATGGTGTTTGCTTATTATGAAACTAACTTTCACCAGAATGATTTGCGCTCATCCCAGGGTGGGTAAAGTAAAAGAGGTAGAAATAACCCTTGAGAAATGGCCCTGGGCATTTCTTTGCCCAAATGGCTTTACAGGCAGTATCTAGTACTGAAAAGAATTTTGTTACATATTAATTCTAATAGGGCATGTACTTAAGACCCTCCCCATAAACTCTTTGAAAGAAGCAAGGTTGCAGTTCCCCAAATAGGGACTTTCCCATTTTTGATCATTTTAGCATCAACATCGATTTCAGCTCTGGCAGCTGACCACAGTTCCAGCCGGGTTTTACTGTGTTGTCAGCACCAAGGGGCCTGATAAAGTATTTTTGGATTTTTCATATTCACGGTGCCCCGTGGTCTTGCCTCCATTGGAAGCATTAAGCTTCTCACCTGGTTGGGTTTTTGTTTTGTGTTGTTTGGTAAAGAACTTAACCTGCAGTCATAAGAAACTGACCAAGTGTGCCAGTCCTGTCCAATAACACATTCTAACTCGGCGGCTAAACCAAAAATGGCCTTTCAGACACTTCTCCAAAATGTATGCTCCAAGCCGTCTAGCACATGGAGTTGGTGGCCAATGATTTCTTGGACCTACTGTGTTCTTTGAGAAGGGGCATGCATGATGTGATTGTCCTTGACCCCTCCCTTCCTTGGGACAGAGGGAATCAGAGGGGACCTCTTCCCTCAGCTCTGGTCATCACTTGCTGTTTGATGATGACAAGTTTTTAAGCTGCATTCTTTCGTACCCTGCAGCCCTGGCGCCTGAGAAGTGCCATCCTTTTGGAGTTCAGCAGGTTCTGTCTCTCTGGGCAATCAGCAAAAAACAATGCAGACTCTTCTAGATTTCCCCTGCACTCACAAATCCCTCCGCGCCGTTCCTGCACTAAGGGAGCGTGCAGGGTGCAGCAGGCAGCCAGCCACGCAGGAATGAAGAAACACCACCCCAGATTCTTTAGATCTAGATTTATGGGCCGGTCGGCTTCAGAGAACATCTCGCTCACACAAAGCGGGATATTATCTTTTGTCTATTAAACATAAGCTTTCAAGATGAGCTGTGCACAGATGACATCCGCTGTTTCATTACGCTGACGTTTAGACTTCTGACTCAGGGGAAAGGCTCTTTTTTCTCCATCAGTCTGAAAATGAAGAAACTTCTCTTTAGCCACGATCCTTCTTGTCACTCAAACAGTTTCCATCCATCCGTGTTAGGCAGCTCTTCTGCTTTTCTCCACCAGGAAGGATGCTCTGATGCCTGGGATTTAGAATCAAGACTTGGACCTCTTATGTTCAACAGTAGGAAATCCAAATTAGAGAAAAAAATCAGCACCCACTTGTACGTGGTTTTGTTTAAAGGACCTGTCAGCGTGAACTTTTTGTGGTGATGATAAATTACCAAGGTCATTTTAATCAGAATGAGTTATAGCGGATCTTTTGAGCTGCAGGAGATCAAGTTCTCTCTCTCTCTCTTTTTTAAAATAAAGGTCCCTGAAAAAGTTTGGGATTGAAAAAACACATGGCAAGATTTCTGGTCCATATTTGGCCAGAAGGAAGCATTGTTTAGGTTAACTTTTTGACACTTCTTGGCTGTGCTGATAAGCCTGCCTAGTGGGAAGAGATGACCCCAAGATGGTACCCCAACTGCTGAAGAAGGGAGCAGGAAGGACAAGATTTGGCCCAGTTGCTACACATACATCCCATCTTCTCTTTCCTGTGCTTTTTCCTCGTCTCCGTCTCCTTTCCCCTCTTCTTCCACCCCATCGTGTATTCATTTATTCCCCAGGCATTGAGTGAGTACTTGCTGTATCAAGTCATGGTCTAGAGCAGATAAGGGAAGTATGGAGGTGACCAAGCACACGTGTCTCTTAGGCTCATGGAGCTCCCATTCTGATGGGGTCAAAGGTGACAGGAAGGGGCTAACAAATGGATCAGATGATTTCTGGCAGTGATGGATGCCTCAAAGCCTGTAAAACAAGCTAGTGAGATGGAAAGCTGGGGTAGCAATGGCATCCACGGTGTGCCAGCAAGAGTAGATTGGACCCATCTCCTGTGTTCAGTTCAGGTATCATGTTAATATCTTGAGTTCAACCTTGGTGGGAATATTTACACCACGGAAACTGGCAAGTGCTACAAACCAGGACCCCCTGCTCCCCACCAGAGCTGATCATTAAACGTTTCCTAGAAAATTCCTGGAAGGCATCTGGGAGGAGGTGACATGGATCTCACTTTTTCTTGGAAACAACTTTCATTTTAAGTTTCAGCATGAAAATCCAAGGCCCGTTTCTTTTTTTCCCTCCTCTTTGAATTAGTTCATCTTAAAACATTCTTTTAAGTGCAATAGAAGTACAAGAAGTACCTTGATCAATTATTTTTAATAGTATTTTAGAGATGACAGAAAATAAGGGGGAGGGAAAACCCATACTTAAGGGACTGTTTTTTACAGGGCCTGGTCTGCAAATGTGAGTGCTCCATTCCGGGTAGCTTCGGGGTTTACGGTCTCTGTCAATGTCAATCCCATTTTCTTTACCTGCTTCACCCTCTTGGATGAAGCCTTTCTCTATACTTTTTTTGGGGAACTTCCCAAATCCGCCGGTATATATTACAAAAACAGTTACCGCCTAACAAATTAAATGCATTTAAATTATTTGTTCTATTAAAATGTCAATGTATTGCTTGAATTTTAATCCAAGTATCCAAGGATTGCCCAAGGATCAATCATTGTAACAGCTGCAGGGAAGACGTTATGACTTACCTGAACAGTGGTGTATTCTGTGGCTTGGCTAAGTGGATAGTTGGACTTTATTCGTTTTTATTAGCTATTGAGAGTCATTTGAATGGCTCCTGTTGGTGTTTTATTCTTGATATCAATGATGATTTACTCAGAGTCATTAGAGAGTCAGTTTCGATGATGATAAAAATAATGAGAATAATAATGATAATAAATAGAATATTAGCTAATACGTATTGAGGGCATGCTATAGTCCATACCTGGGTTTTGTGTGCAGTACCTCTTTTGAGTCTCATAGCAGCCCTGTGACATAGATGCTCAGTGGTCTTAATTATATGCATGAGAAACTGGGGTACAGAGGGGTTAACTCACTGGCCTAAGAGCGCACAGCTAGTGGAATCCTGCCTGAGACAGTATTCAAGTGTCCATCTGCTGACATGAAGCCTATGCTTTTAGCCACCAGATACTGCCAGTATTCATCAAACAAGGATGTCTTTTTGTCTCAGGGTTTGCCTCCCAGCTCTGCCATTCAGCAGCCGGCTGGTTTTGGAAAATCAGTTTAGCCTGTCTAAGAGTTCAGTTTCCTCACCTGCTACCTGGGGGAAATTAATAGCGCCTGCCTGCGAAGGCTCTCTGGGGGCCCCAGGAGATACGCACAACCCATCACTTCTCAGGTCTTAGCTGCTACTCCTCTCCGTGTACAAACTCTTAGGATCAAAGGAGATGATATACTTGAGCACCTGACCTCATGCTTGCCCCTTAGCCGGGACACGGATGCTCGCTCCTTCTCAACTGTAACTATTTCACCTTCTTATTTGTAACATGATTTGAGCACAAGGCTACTGAATTTTCATGTGCCTTAAAAAAAAAAGAAAAAAGTCTTGAATGGAAATAGGATGTTTTGTAGGAAAATAAACACTTTTGACTTTATGATATTAAGTTCATTCATAATATCTCCCCAAGATTCTTCTAAAAATATTATTGATTTCTATGCTAAAGACATTTTAAAACATTCTTTAGATGCATTTGCCTATAAATGAGAGCTTTTTTAGATTTTGTTAAAAGTTGCCACTTGCTGTGCGTTGGAGCTTGTTGACAGGGTATTAATGCATTATTTACTAGAACTAATTAAATTTTCATGTCATTTCTTTATTTACGTATTGGTTTTATTCTCTATCAATGTAATTTATTATAGCAACAAATTAGAGAACAATTTTATGGTTCTGTCAGTGATGCCAAAAAGGCATTTGTTTAAATTCAGCAGTCGCTGTAAAACCAACCAGCCAACCAACTAACCAACCAAAACAACAACAAATACACCTAAGTAAACTAGACAGAGAAGGAAACTCTTATAATATAGTCAAGGATCTTGTTAAAAATCTACTACAAATACTTTAAACAGTGAAAGCACTTAATCATGGTTTCCATTTAAATCAGAAACTAGACAAGGATATTCACTATACCCATCAATATTCATATTGTTTTGGAAGCTAGAGCAAATGTAATAAGACCAAAAAAAGACTTACATAATGGGGAAAATAACAAAATGTTCTTCATTTTAAAATTATATAATTATAATCCTAGAGAAACTAAAGTACCATAGTAAAAATAAGTAGCAATAAGAAAATTTGAAGAGTTGGCTAGACATAAGGTAAGTATACCCAAATCAACTGATTTTCCCCATACTAGCAGTAATCAAAGATGGAAATAGAAAAAAGGCTCCTTTCAAATTATTAACCAAACTATAAAGTATTTAAGAATACATTTACCAAGAGTAATTGAATATCTATATGAAGATTATATAATTTATTGAAGGGCATGTAAAAAAAATCACCCATTTCCACAATGATACCATATAATTTTACCATAAAATATCTGCTAACACGAGCCAGTCAGCAAAAGCTAAACTTTGAAGTAAGTGTATTTTCCAACTCATAATTCTTTTACCAAATAAACATCGATAGAACTTGGAATTTGTGAACTGAAGTAACATGCTGTGTTTTATCTCATATATTCTTGGTTACTTGCATTTCCAAGGAAGTAGAAAGATAGTAGGCTTAGAATTCAGTTGAATAAGTTCTTGGATCATGTTATCTAAAACATAATACAGAAGAAACAAAAGGGGAGCCATTGACATTTATATTTCTGATCAGTGAGTCATTTTTGCTTGGGATATCAGCCTGATCCTGCAGATGGTCTTTTAGCAGAGACATCTTCCATGAGGCCCCATCTTTAACCTGCCATGTTTTCCCTTCTCAGGGGCTTTTGTTATAGGTACTAGTCATTCTGTTATAGGAATATACTATCCTATATTTCTATATAAGAGCTGGCTTTTATTACCATGTGGTACTGCATCTGAGCCCAAGTACATGGCTGATCTGTGTGGCCTTGTAGACAGGTCTTTAGATTTGGAGTAATAACAAGTCTTGAAAACTCATAATTAGCTCATAGTTTAAGCAAGCCATTTAACCTGTTGGAAACTTCACCCCCTACTCCCCATGGGATAAAATGGGGATAATAGCCATTTCAGAGTTTGCATCAAGGCTTCAATGAGATAGAGTAGCCAATGCACTTGAATGAAGGCTCATTCGTTCAGCAACTGCATGTTAGGCAACTTGGTTCCTATAATGGGAAGTCTTTGAGAATCAGATGATCAGAAAGATAGTTGTGGGCCCTGCCCTCCTAGAGCTTACATTTTAGGGAGTGAAGATAATTAAAGTTTTTAGTGCTAAGATCGGAACCCCTGGCAGAAGCAGCAAACACTGTGAGGATTAAAGAGATTGTAACCCCAGCATCTGGCATCCTCATTTACAATTCTAGGTGTCGCCCTTCAAGCCTAGTTCATTGACTTACTTTTCAATTGAAATTTTAATTGAGGTAGATTCTCATGCAGTTGTAAGAAATAATACAGAGATATCCCTTGTATCCTGTACCCAGTTTCCCCTGATGATGACATTTTGCAAAACTATTCTAGAATATCACAAGCAGGATGTTGACATTGATAGAACCCACAGATCTTATTCAGATTTCCCATTTTACTTGTACTCAGTTGTGCCTGTGTGTGTCTATTTGGTTTCATACAATTTCATCAAATGTGTAGATTGCTCTATCCATGACCACAGCAATATACTGAACAGTGCCTGACCACAAGGATCCCAGGTATTGCCTTTCCAAGCCACACCCATTTGCTTTCTGCCCCTGACTCATCCCTAACCTCTGGCAACCACCAATTCATTCTCCATTTCTAGAATGTTGTCATTTCAAAAATATTATGTAAATGAAAACATACAGTATGTGACCTTTGGCGGACTGATTTTTTTCACCCAGTATAATTTCCCAGAGGTTCATCCAAATTATTGCACATATCAGTAGTTTGTTCGTTTTTATTGCTGAGTAGTATTCTGTGGTATATTATATATGAACCATAGTTTGTTTGATAATTCCCCCACTGAAGGAAGTCTGGGTTGATTCTAGTCTCGGCGTTAAAAGTAAACCTGTTATAAACATTCATGTACAGGTTTTTGTGTGAACACAAGTTTTCATTTCTCTGGGATAAATGCCTACGAGCGCAATCAGTGGGTTGTATAGTAACTACATGTTTAGTTTTACAAGAAACCGTCAAGTTGCTTCCATATCATTTTACATTCTGACCAGCAAAGTATGAGTAATTCAGCTTCTCTGTATCCTCACCAGCAGTTGGTATTGTTGCTATTTTTTATTTAAGCCATTCTAGTAAGTGCATAGCGATATCTCATTGTGGTTTTTAATTTGCATTTTCCAGATGGTTAATGATGTTGAACACGTTTTCATATGTTTATTTGCCATCTGTATCTCCTCTTCAGTGAAATGTCTATTCATGACTTTTCCCATTTTCTAATTGAATTGTTTATTTTATTACTGTTGAGTTTTTTAGAGTTCTTTATATATCTTAGGTACTAGTTCTTTGTTGGATATGGGGTTTGCAAATATGTTCTTCCATTCTGTAGCTTGTCTCTGCATCCGTTTCACATGGGCTTTCTCAAAGGAAAAGTTTTTCATTTTAATAAGGTTCAATTTAGTAATTTTTTCCTTTTATGGATCAAGTTTTTATTTATCCATAAATAAAATTTCTGTCTAGCCCTAGATCCTAAAGAATTCCTCCTATTTTCCCCCCTAACATTTTATTGTTCTACACTTCACATGTATGTCCATGATAAATCTTTTGTTAATTTTGGTATAAGGTGTGAATTGGGCTAAGGTTCATATTTTTTGCCTATGGATATCCGATTGCTTCAACACCATTTGTTGGAAAGCTATTCTATTCTTCCTCCATTGAATTGCTTTTGCAATTTTATCAAAAATCAGTTGAGCGTATTTGTGTGGGTCTATTTTTGGATTCTCTGTTCTGTTTCATTGACCTATATGTCTATCATTCTGCCAATTATACACTGTCTTCATTATTGTAGCTAAGTTAGTCTTGATATTAAGTACAGGGATTCTTCCCACTGTATTCTTTTATTTATTTATTTATTTATTTATTTATTTATTTTTGCTGTGTTGGGTCTTCGTTCTGTGCGAGGGCTTTCTCTAGTTGCGGCGAGCGGGGGCCACTCTTCATCGTGGTGCGCAGGCCTCTCACTGTCACGGCCTCTCTTGTTGCAGAGCACAAGCTCCAGAAGCGCAGGCTCAGTAGTTGTGGCTCATGGGCCTAGTTGCTCCGCGGCATATGGGATCTTCCCGGACCAGGGCTCAAACCCGTGTCCCCTGCATTGGCAGGCAGATTCTCAACCACTGCGCCACCAGGGAAACCCCTGTATTCTTTTTTAATAAAGATTCTTTGAGCTATTCTAACGTCTGTGCTTTATCATATAAATTTTAGAATATACTTGTCTATGTCTACCAAAAACCTTGCTGCAATTTTGATAGGAATCTCATTAAACCTATAGATCAGTTGAGGGAGAATTGACATCTTTATTATGCTATGGACTTGGCATGTCACTCCATTTATTTAGTGTATGCCTAATGAGTGTATATACCTATGTATTTCGTTTTCTTTGGGGTGGTTGTCGATGACATTCTGTTTTTAATTTCAATTTCCACATGTTCATTGTTAGTATATGGAAACGTGACTGAGTTTTATGTGTTGATCTAGCTCTCATGACCTTGCTGAATTCATTTATTAGTTCTAGGAGTGTTGTTTTGTTTTGAGATTCCTTGGGATTTTCTGTGTAGCCAGTCTTTTCAAATGCAAATGGAGAGTTTTATTTCTTCCTTTCCAATATGTGTGCCTTTTACTTCTCTTTCTTGCCTTATTGCAGTGGCTAGAATTCCCTGTACTATACTGAATAACAGTGATGAGAAAAGGTATCCTTGCCTGGTCCTGATCTTAGGGGGAAAATATCATTTACTATTTCACCATTAGATGTGATGCCACCTATAGGTTTTTTTAAGGTTTGCTTTATTAAGTTGAGGTGATTCTCCTCTATTCCTAATTTGCTACGAGTTTTTGTTTTTTTTATCATGAATGTGTGTTGAATTTTGTCACATGCTTTTTATGTCTCAGTTGATATGAGTTTTCTTCTTAGGTTATTGATATGGTGGATTACACTGATTGGTTTTTGAATGTTGCACCAGCTTTGCATACCTGGGATAAATCCCACTGATAGCATAGAAGACATTTTGTGCATTGTTGGATTGAGTTTCCTAATGTTTTGTTAACAGTCCACAGATTTTTCTTCAGCAAACATCCATCTCAGTACAATGCTTCACACGAAGAGGATACTTAGTAAATATTTGTTGGCTGGGTTCCATTTTTGTGGTTAGGAGGGTGTGAGCACAGCATAGCTCCCTGCTTACGGGCTGGTCTCTACTGGGTACCCATCAGCTACTATGGAGCGCAGGCCTGAATTGCATAAAAATCAGTGAGCATTTCGTTTTAAGTCTTATAAATAATCTGCCTGCCTATATTTGAGTGTGTACTTCTCCCTCAGCTGGCCTTCAGCCACAGACTGCATTTAGGCCCACAGCCAGTGGGTTAGGGCAGAAAGCTAGATGACCAGTCCTGGCCCCACATTGCTTAGTATACACCACTCAGTTCCACTGGCACGGATGCCCCTCCTACACTCAATCTGCCATCTTGCAAAATAAGTGTTGAGTATAGGATTCATGTAAGAGGTTCAGATCCATCCATCCATCCATCTGTCCATTTATCAACCCATCCACACCACTGGTAAAGGGATCTTCACCTGCCATTTACCAGTAACATCACATCTATGGGCAAAAAGAAGGACCCATTTATGTTTGTTTTGGGAACCCAGGAAGGACATACTTTCCTGATCAAAGACTTTCCTCTCTGATTAGGCCTCCCATTTTAAGGCAACTGAATACTCAGAGATATGATTCACTGAAGATAATCCTGTTGCACTAAGACTAGTTCTGATCAGGCTACCTGATTGAAGAGATTGAAGAGATTAACAGTGAAAACTCCTCTTATTACTGGTGGAAGAGATCCTTTCCCAAACCATAGAGTTATGGAACTGCCAAAGAGTAGCTTTGAACTGGGTCCTTCAGTGCCTTCACTTTTCTAGATGAGGAAATTCTCACTAAATGTGGCGTGTTGGTTTATCTCTGATTCATGCATCAGGAACTTGGAGATAAAAAGTGGTTAAGACTCCGCTCTACCAATGCAGGGGTCCCGGGTTCGATCCCTGGTCAGGCAACTAGATCCCACATGCATGCCGCAACTACGAGTTCACATGCCACAACTAAAGAGCCAACGAGCCTCAACTGTGGAGCCCATGTGCCGCAACTAAGGAGCCAGTGAGCCACAACTAAGGAGCCCGCCTGCTGCAACTAAGACCCAGTACAACCAAATAAATTAATTAATAAAACAGCCTATTAATAAGTAATAATTATATAGTGTAGAATAGGGCAAATGCAGATGCCTACAGGTACCAGGCGGGTGGAATAAATGAATGAAGTTATCTGTGTATAACATGACAAATGGCACTGCCCCCGGTGTATGGAAGACAGTAGAAAGTGTCAAGGGTTGTGTCCATGAACTATGTATTGGGGCAGCCATTATTAAACTCCAGCTGAATTCTGCCAAGTAAAAATTAGTCCAATTTTGCCAGAACTTCCAGTTTTTCCAGAGAACCTGGAAATGTAGAAGCATCCAATTTTTAAGTGTTGGCAATGAATTCATTGCATGAGCCAACTTGGAATGAGCCAAACAAAATACATCCACAGGCCAGATTCAGCCTGCAGGACCTCATTGCACCATCACATATAGAAGACTTTTTCACCCTAGCTTTTCAGCCCTTTTCCATTTCCCCTGATTTGAGGCTTCCTACAACATTCCACAAATAATTATTTCCCCTTTTTAAAGTTAGTCATTTTATCAAAGTCAACCTGTGATTGGCACATTTATTAAATGTATAAATCTATCCCTTTCATGTTAAAGAGGAAAGACTAATTTCCCCAGGAAATGCGTCCCCTGCTTTTTCGATGTTATAGAGTTAACTGTAAAAGTGGCACTATGTCCTAAACACCCAATCCCACTAAGCATTCGAAATCTGGAACATTCTTCCCTGCAGTTGTTGACTTGTCACTGCTTTTGGGGTTTCTTCCTAGTGAAGAGTCCTCCTTTGCGGTGAGTACCAAGACGTCACTAAAAACACAGATCAAGCAGGTGTGGGGTAAAGTCTCCCCAGTCTGTAGGTTCTCATTTCTTCTAGACACTAGGAGCACATGCACCTTCTCTGTGGTTACAGTGGGCCAGATGCTCCCCAGCATTGGCAGGAGGTTGGGAAGGGAGAGGACAGCGACCAGTACCCCTCCTTCTGCGTGATTAGCATCCAGGCTGAAGACACAGTTTTGCATGTGGCCTTTGCACATCTGAGGGCTGGTTTCGGGCTCATTACAAATAGAGATGTAATTATCATGAGATTTACAAGTGGGCAAGCCTGGGCTCACTGTCGGCTTGTGGACTGCCTGCCTTTCTCGCCGAAATAAGGCAGAACATGGAGACAAGGCCTGTGGTTCAAGGAAGGAAATCAATTGCCGTGATGTTTGGTGTTGGGGTCATGCTGGCCTCAGAACACCCTGCAGGGTGCCTGACAGGTCCCTGACCCATTAGAGCCATTGGATGGGTCTGTGTGATCCCAGAGTTCTTGTAACTGCAAGAAAAAGCCTGGCCTCCTGCCTTGATTTTCAAGTTTTGACTCTAATGTGATTATAATTCTCTCCTCTGTGATTTGGGAATTGCCTTTATTTATCTTTTCTGGTGGTTTAGCCGTGAAATATCACATGTGACTAGCAGACGGTATCTAGGTTGAGTCTTAAAAAGGCAACAAAGGGTCCCTATGATAAGGGGGGTGTTGACACCAAATTAATCATGAGTTGGGTATCATAGAAGGCCTTGATCTTGCTTTACACCTTGGGCTGTTTCCTCCAGTACCACTAAGGAGTTTGTCTTCCACCTTTTCCTATAAAAGGAAAGCTGGTTAGGAGCTTCATTTCTCTCAGCACTGCCTTGGAACTTCTGCTTGCATCGCTCCCCTGTGCGAGCCCAGAGGCCCTGAAGAGCAGGATTAGCTGAGCCATGCTGACAGATCAGATGATGGATGGGGCAGAGAAGGGCACAGGCCGACTGGACCAAAGCAGAAGTCTGGGCTGAACAGGCTTCTTCCTGAATCAAGAGCAAAAGTGTGGTCTGGGGCAAAGCCATGCAGCAAAAACTTGAGCTTTAAAAACACCCTCCCAGGGGCTTCCCTGGTGGCGCAGTGGTAGAGAGTCCGCCTGCCGATGCAGGGGACACGGGTTCGTGCCCCGGTCCGGGAAGATCCCACATGCCGCGGAGCGGCTGGGCCCGTGAGCCATGGCCGCTGAGCCTGCACGTCCGGAGCCTGTGCTCCGCAACGGGAGAGGCCACAACAGTGAGAGGCCCGCGTACCGCAAAAAAACAAAACAAAAAAAAAAACAAAAAAACACCCTCCCAGCCATGCCCCACGAGAGCAGAAAACTTGAACTGCAGCTCATTGCATGCAGAGCACAGGCTGCTGTTCTCCAGTTCACCTGACTTCCAGCACCTTCCATGTGTCGGGGATGGGCTGGCACTGGGGTGGAGATGGACACAGCTCCTCTGAGCTCAGTTCCATGGAGATGGAACCGTGAGGGGCTGGGTTCCATTCTTTGAGTTAAAAGCAGGAATAGAAGTAGGCCCAGGAGACAGTGCAAAGAGGGGACTGCTCCTGGCCCAAGAGCATCAGGGGAGGCTTCCTGGAGGAGGTGACACTGGGAAAAAGGTGAATACAGGCTCTTAGGTGAAGCCAGGAAAGGCCTGGGGGGCAGCATGCCCCCCAGGAACAAAGGCCCGGTTTCTGTGAGCACAAGACGAAAAAACCCAAAATCCACTGAGCACACACTATGTGCCAGGAAGTTGCTGTATTTTTCATTTAACCTCCTAAAAATCCCATTTGAGGAGGAGGAAACTGAGACAGTACAGTAGAGTGGCTGGCTAAGAAGTACTGGTGCTGGGATTTGAACCCTGCCCCATCTGGCTTCCCGTCTCCAGCTTGGAAAGGCCCCTGTACAATTTTTCTGGAAGGCCAAGAATCTAATCAGTCATTCTGAGCAGCCCTTTCAGTGAGAGGGAAGCCATGCTGAGCCCTTCTCTGTCTGTGGGTATTTCTTTAGGGGCTGGGGAGATGTCCTTGGGTAGTAACTTCTGCCAGTATACATAGATCCCTAGGGAGCAGCCCACAGTAATGGCATTTCTGGAAATTCAGATTGTGTATCAGCCTAAGTAGCAATACTAATAATCCCTGCACGCCGTCAGTTACCTCGTTGAAAGGCAGTAAAGACCCTCTACGTTTTGCTGTGACTACGTTAATCATAAATTGGGAATCATACAAGGCCTTAATCTCATCATGCACACTGCTTAATTCCCCCCAATACCATAGTCAGCTAAAGCAGACTTTCATATCATCTGTTTTTGTTTTGTTTTGTTTTAAGTGCCTGCTCTTTCAGGGCGATGCATTCAAATAAAGATCAGGTTGTAATCTGTACTCAAGGGAGATGCTCTTGGCCAGGTGACAGCCCCTAAGTTTTGAATAGTTCTATTCCAGGCCTGTTGATGGGCTAGGCTGGACTGTCCACACTGTTGTCCTGTCATCCTTGATGCTAGCCGTGACTGTGCTCCACAAACATGTAGCGCTTGGGAGGAAAGAGAGCAAAGCGTTCTGCCCCGATCCAGAGAACTTTGGTTCCCTTGGGCCCCTGTTCTAACCAGCTGAGTTGAAGCATCACAGATGATCTTCAGAGAACAGGTTCCCATTCGTTTAATGTCAAAGCCCTACGTGGTATGAAAAGTAGGCACCTTGGGTCTTGCCATTGCACATTAACACCCACTTTACTCCTTTTAATTTAATCCAGTGCAACAAGTATTTATTTATTGTCCACTGGACAGTGATCAGGTCACTGACCCTGTGGAAATGTTGTCCCCTGTTCCCTATTTGAGTTTCTTTTTCTGAAGATTGTCTGCTCGTGCTTCTTCCTGTCTCTCCTCTCTGATTTCAGTTCTTGTCTTGTCTTCTTTTTTTTCTCCTTATCCATCCTCAACACTGGCCCCGAACTAACATTTGCTTAGTTAATCCACCCCAAAGGATAGATATGGATATGGACATATTAAAAAAGAAAACTGTCTGCCAAAAAAGGTTAATTCAATCGAAAAGACGTAACCGCTCTTGTTTTTTGAAATGATGGAGAAAGTAAATGGCAATTTTGTGTCTTCTTAATTTGGAAAAACTAAAAGTTTGCAACATCTAAAAACAGAGCCCTTTTGCAGGTGGATATGTGTGGTAAAACAGCCATCTTTAGTTTGCTGTTCATTACTTTTATATGAACTTTGATGGAACCAGTTGCAGTAATTTTCATGTTTTGGGGTTCTTCTGGTTCTGAGAAGTGCCTTTTCAGGACCTGATGGATCTCTGAGTGTGGGCTGTGAAATTCATATTACACTTGTAGCTTTTATAAGTTTGTTCCAATATACAGGCTTTCAGTGCCAATTTTCCTGTTGAATACGTGTCACAGTTTTTGTAAAAACAAACGACAAAAAATAACACACACAAAAACATATAGTCGTTCCTCTGACGTCTGACACTTGGCAGTTTGACAGATATTTTCAGCGTCACGGTGCCGTGTTTATTTCAAAAGATAACATTCATCCATGCCTTCATTCATACCTTGGGTTCTGGATTCATCTAAATTCGAGAACAGGGGTTAGCAGACTTTCACTTAAAAAGCCAGAAAGTAAAGAGTTTAAAGTTTGCAGTCCAAGAGACAAAATGGAGGCTATTAAAGCAAAGGTAAGTAGTCATGTAGCCATTTAAAATATAACCATTTAAAATGTAAAAACCATTCCTAGATCATAGACAGTAAAATGTAAACAACAATAACAGCAAAACCAGACGGCTGCCTAGATTTGGCCTGCTTGTCAGAGATAACAGGCCCCTCAACTAGAGGATCTTATCCAATTCTAACATGTTTACGCATCACTTAGGGGTCCTCCTGAAAGTACAGATTTGGATTCAGGATGTCTGGGATGGAATGTGGATTCTGCATCCCTAACAAGCTCACAGGGGATGCTAATGAGGATGGTCCATGAGCCACGTTTTGAACAGAGAGGATTATATTGTAAACTCCTAGGAGGGCAGAATTCTTTTTCTTCTCTTATCATCAGTGCCTAGTGTGGTGTCAGGTTTCACAGTGGACTAATACATTTGAAAAAGAAAGAGGGAGAAAGGGAAGAAGGGAGGAAGAATTCCAGCTTAAAAAAAATCTAGGCACAAGTCTCTCTGGTGATTTCTGAACATCTAATGAAGATGAAGGAAATACTTAAAGCATCTAAGCACTTGTAACTCACCTAGTCATATCATTATTAAAAATAAAAGAGTAAAATATTGAGCTTGCAATTTCTAGAAAATCAGGCAGGTCACCACTTCTTCAAAACTAGGATGTGCATGTTCTTGCTACTCATTACTTCATCTGTTACTACTAACAGGTGCTAATGTGATTGTAAGCCAAACAACTGGGATTTTTTTTTTAAGCAGAAAATATTTTAATTACACAGGTGTGTCCAAATTTTGCACACTAAGTAGAAGACATTGGAAGAAGAATGACGAATTCTTAAGCATCGTAAGATTAGTAGAGTTAACAACCAGACAATTAACAAGTTAAAAAAAAAAAAAGTGACTCACACACAGATGTTACTTTCCAGAAACACTGCTTACAAAGGTAATTGCTCACAAATTTGAGACTTTACAGCAGGTATCACAGGGCTTCAAATGTTAAGGGTGTGTATGTGTTCAAAGTCTTAAGAATATCCAAGGGATGTATGCCTAATTACCTGAAATTGAAACTACTCTAGTTTAAACACTTGCTGAAGGGAAGATCTTTTATTTCATCTTCCCTATGGGCTGGTAGGGGGAAAAAATCAACAACAACTAACAGCAAAAACTTTTAACGTTGAATATGTAGATTTGCAAAATGTGAGTTAGCATCGGAAGTGTGAAGTTCTTTGATGATTGTTAGCGGTATTCTGAGGACTTGGCCCTCATTCTGGAAGAATGGCACAAGACACCTGGTAAAATGGCCCCGGACATTTCTTTAGACATTTTCTGAGTATTTATATTAACTAAAGGGAAGGCATTAGGGGAAAAGTGGAATTCGAGATAAATATGCCTGGATGAGAAACTAGGCAGATACCAGAGAAAGGGATTGAGCAACAAATTGCAGCAGCAAATTCCAAACAAGTTTGGCAGGACAATCCAACAAGACAGAACAAAGTTATTCAAGCGTCTGTTAAGACGCAGTTTTCAGTTCATTTCATCGGGAAGGAAACTGATCTTTCTTTCTCTTAATTTATGAACTACACCGTCTCTCTTCTGGGTTTAACTCCCAGCTTAGAGCCACGTGGCCTTGGTCAAGTCTCATAAACTCTGTTTCAGTTTCTTCATGTATAAAATGGCCCCAAACTATCCCCTCTTCAGGGTTGTAGGAGGGAGGATTAAGTTAGAGTCACTTAAGGTCAATCCTGTCTCTACAGCATCTGGCACATAGCAAGACCTCAGTAAGTCTTATTATTTGATGAGCAACAAGACTGGGTATCTGGAGATGTTTTGAAAGGTAGGCTTGATTATTATTTAGGTACAGTAAGACCAACATATCAGAAGACAACTGCCATTGCAAAGACAGTGTGCGATTCTCAACAGATCTCGAGAACAGGACACCCAGTGCCATGGAGGGGAGGGCATTTGGGGAAGCACCAGGGTCAGTCAGGAGAGAGTGAAACTGGACAAGAGCCTTTATTGTGGTTTCTTTAGGAAGCAACAGGTGAGGCAGGGTGAGCAGACACAGGATTGGCTTGTCTGAATAAATTCGGCAGGCTCTGGACAGGAGGGCCTTCCCCTAGTTGTCTGGTATCTGGCCCTGGGGTGATTAAGGCAGAGGGATAGTGGTCAGGAATTGAGAGCCCAGTAAAGAAAGGGATTGGAGTCTAGGTTCAGGATTGGTTGATTTACATTTGAAAGGTTCAGGTGAACTGTTTGTCCTCTCCAGGAACTGACTAATTCTGGGAGGGGCAGTCCCTCCAAGGTCAGCAAGGCTCAGATGTCAAAGCATCAGAATACAGAAAAACTAAAGACATGGTTAATACAGGAGGGGACCAAGCAGAGGCTTCTGAAGTTTAAAAATATATACTTTGAGCTGGGACGAAGTGAGAGAGTGGCATGGACATATATACACTACCAAATGTAAAATAGAGAGCTAGTGGGAAGCAGCCGCATAGCACAGGGAGATCAGCTCGGTGCTTTGTGACCACCTAGAGGGGTGGGATAGGGAGGGTGGGAGGGAGGGAGACGCAAGAGGGAGGAGATATGGGGGTGTATGTATACGTATAGCTGATTCATTTTGTTATACAGCAGAAATTAACACACCATTGCAAAGCAATTATACCCCAATAAAGATCTTAAAAAAAAAAAAGAAGGAAAAAAAAATATATATATATACTTTGGGACTTTATGGATGAGGAGAGTGAAAATTGGATGAGAAGAACTGTAAAGAAGGGGATAATCAGAAACATTTTCAAAACACCTGGGACAACAAGGTACCACATCCAGTCAGTATCCATGGGGATTGGTTCTGGGACCCCCCTATGGATACCAAAATCCTTAGACGCTCAAGTCCCTTATATAAAATGGCATAGAATTTGCATGTAACCATTGTACATCCTCCCATATACTTTAAATCATTTCTAGATTAGGTATAATACCTAATACAATGTAAATGCTATGTAAGTAGTTGTAAATACAATGTAAATGCTAAGTAAATAGTTGCCAGCATGCAGCAAGTTCAAGTTTTGCTATTTGGAACTTTCTGGGACTTTTTTTTTCCCAAATATTTTTGGTCCACTGTTGGTTGAATCTGCGAATGTGAAACCCACAGATATGGAGAGCTGACCATATTGAGAAAAGAACAGAGAAGTCAGATCAGCAAATACAGTTTTCAGTTGAAAAAAAGCACAGCGTAGAAAGGAGGCTGGCGAATTCCCTGGTGGTCCAATGGTTAGGACTCTGTGCTTTCACTGCCAGAGGCACAGGTTAGATCCCTGGTCGGGGAACTAAGATCCTGCAAGCTGCTCAGTGCGGCCAAAAAGAAAAGAAAAGGAAAAAAAAAAAAAAAAAGAGGCTGAAGGTGAGAGAAACCAAATCAGTCTTTTTGTTCTTCAAAAAGTTAGGAGGGGGCTTCCCTGGTGGCGCAGTGGTTGAGAGTCCGCCTGCCGATGCAGGGGACACAGGTTCGTGCCCCGGTCCGGGAAGATCCCACATGCCACGGAGCGGTGGGCCCGTGAGCCATGGCCACTGAGCCTGCGCGTCCGGAGCCTGTGCTCCGCAACGGGAGAGGCCACAGCAGTGAGAGGCCCACGTACCGCAAAAAAAAAAAAAAAAAAAAAAGTTAGGAGGTAGCCTCAGTCCCACTCTTAATTGTGGCTGCAGAAGCCCTTAGTTTAGATGGAATCACTTGACAGATGGTGCCAGTGCCCTGCTGATAACCCTCTAATGGCTTCCCACTACACCCACTGAAAAATGTCCGAAGTCCTTATTGTGGTCAGCAAGGCCTTCCTAGTCTGACCCTTCCTACATCTGCTGCATCACCAGCTCCTGCAGCTTCTCAGCTCCCAGTCTCACTGTCCTTTCTGTGCCTTGAATACACCAAATTCATGCGTTCCCTCCTCGGGACCTTCACCCTCCGTCTCCTCTCTTCTGGTGTGCTATTCCTTCTGAGCTTTCTATGGCTGGCTGCTTTTTCTCATTCAGATCTCAGCTTAATTGTCACCTCTGAAGAGAGATTTTCTTTAGCTCCCCAGCCTACAGAAGCCATCTTGTCTAATTCCCTACATTGCGCTTATTACTATTACTCTCTGTTAGTTTGTTGTTTATTTATTTGCTTCTTGTCTGTATTTCTCTAGTATAGTTTAAGTTCTAGGGAAGCAGGGACCTGGGGCATGTTTACTGCTATAGTACCAGGGCCTAGAAGTGTGCCCAGGATATAACCAGGGACTCAGCATTCATTGAGTGAATGAATGATCTACCTAAAGACACACAGTTCTTCACTCTGCCTCCTGGCCTTAAGGACAGTTTCCTAAAGGGGCTCTGAAAATTACAAAGGAAACAGTGCTTGGATTCTGGCCCCAGTAGGCTTCTGGGCTCCGTGTTTCTTTAATTTCATGTAAATTTCTCTAAGTAAATATTCCTTAAAAGTGAATAAAATTTTATTTCGCTTTAACAAGAGAATATAAAAGTTAAAAAGGTCACCATAGTAATAGACTAATCTCAATTACCAGGGCAGCCTCCGAAACCCGCACTCCTACCTAATCTCATTCGGTGCATACGCAGCTTACCGTGTGATTTCCAACACAGCTAAATGAAATTATAAAGCAGTGTTAAATTTATTAATCATTTAATTAGCTAAATGTTCCTGCAAGTACTCACGAGATGAATGGCATGTCATTTTCTAATGCAATTTGCCTCTCAGGCAGCCAGGGTCAGAAAGGGAAACTCCTGGCATCTCGAATGAGCTTTTTATATTACACCTTTTATTAAGAGACAGTGGTGATACCATGATTGTATTTGAGACTCGTACACAAGACCGGGGCACTCAGGTGATGGAAGGAAAAAAAAAAAAAGGGGGACTCTCCATCTCACCCAGGTTACAAAGAGGAGGGGCGGGGTGTCTGATGAGTTCCTCAGAGATTGCCTCTCCCTGTGTCTCCTTGCAGGGCAAATCTTTTCGTATTTAACAAGCCACTGAGCAGAGCGGAGCAAAAGATAGCAGCCAGTATTAAACGCATGCTCAATCTAGTTTTATTTCTTTAAATTTACTCAGTCGAGAAAAATTTGTGGAGTGCGAATTCTCCTCATGCTAGGTGACTTTTTAATCCTTCTCCTCGTTGAATCAGGATTTATTTCTCCCTCCCAGCCCTCCAGGCTTTGCTTGTCATCTTGGGGGTGGATGCTACACTTGCTCTTTGAAGAGGGTCCACTCAGGAGGGGCGTTCAGACTTCTAGCATCAGGATGCATACCTGGGGAGCTTTGGGATTTGGGGCTGGCTTTGACCCGTCATTATTTCTGACTGCAAAAGCTGTGACAAGCGGCTGCTGCCAGCTGCTTTGTAAGTCTCTTCCCATTTGCAGCGAGAGAACTGGCATTGAGAACATTGTCTAAATTCACTTGGCAAAGGAGTTGGAGTGGGGGCCCTACACCCGAGGCCAAGAACATCCAAATGAGCACTAGGCTGTTTGTTCAAGATGGAAGCTGTCAGTTCTGAGAACCTCAGCGGGAGGAGTGTCTTTTTTCCCCCCCATTATTTACTTATTTATTTGGCTGTGTCGGATCTTAGTTGCGGCACACAGGCGGGCTCTAGAGTGTGCGGGCTCAGTAGTTGTGGCACTCAGGCTCCCTAGTTGCAGCGCATGGGCTTCAGAGTGCGCGTGCTCAGTAGTTGAGGCATGCGGGCTCTAGAGTTCACGGGCTTAGATTGAACCCACGTCTCCTGCATCGGAAGGTGGATTCTTAACCACTGGGCCACCAGGGAAGTCCCAGGAGGAGTGTCTTGATGCATCGATGTCCCTGGTTCGCAGAGCCACCAGGCAGGGGCAAGCTCTTCCACGTCGAGCAAGGGAGACACGATGGGACACAATGAGTACAAATCCGAGGACTGGTTTTTGGTCCCACTTCCCCCTGCTGTTGGCTGCAGCTCCCTGGGCAAGTCACATCACCTCCAGCCCCATGATTCCATCATCTGTAAAATCGGGGTCGGATGAACACTCCACACTGATATCAGTAATAGCTACTCACAAGATTGTCATCAGGATTAAATGAAACTGTGTACTTGAAACAGTTATATAAATTCTGAGCTGGCATAGAGGCACTGTGGAAGTTTTTTTTTTTTTTGGTTTTATTTTAATTATTTTTTTCTTTCAAGAGCAATCGCTTTGGGTCAGGTAGATGGATATATCAAACTTGGCTCTTCAGTTACTTCCCATATGATCCTAAGCAAGATATTTAGCTTCTCTGAGCCTTGGTTTCCTTAGTAATGAAATGGGAATAAAAATAGTGCAGATTAGAGAAAAAAATGTGTATGTGCGTATATGTATGTGTGTGTGTAGATATACATATATATACATACATAAAATATATACAATACACATATATGTTCAAATATAGCCTGTTACCTAATCTAGTCTGAGAAAGGTGTCTGCTGCTGGTATTACACTGCCATTACTATTTTTATTACTATGATTGTGTCAACGTTGCAGGTAAAGGGCACCACTTCCCCCCTCTTCCAAAAGCCATCTGTGTATTGTTCAACATAGACCTCATTAAACAGATTGGCCAAGTATAGGTAGAGGCAGTTCTGGACTCACTTCCAGGATGCAAGGAAAAGAGGTAGAAACGTGGCCTGGAGTTTAAGAGCGCTGCTGGTGGAGTGAGGCATCGCTCACTTCAAATCCTCCCTCCATCCTGTATAAGCTAAAGGACCTTGAACGAATCAGTTAGCTTGCCAAGCCTCAGTTTCTCTATCTCTAGGATGAAGGTCATTACAGCGCCTCCCTCCCACTCAAGGTTGTTATAAGCGTGACATGGGAAGCCCAGAGCATAAGCTTGCCACATACAGTAAACAGCCAACGAATACTGGCTCAACAGAGAGAGAGAGAGAGAGAGAGAGAGAGAGAGAGAGAGAGAGAGAGAGAGAAACAGAAATGAAAAAGTTTCTGAGCAAGTTACCTCGAGATTCTTCACTTTCACAAATGCTTTTTCTACCTCCTCCCTGGCTTATCTTTCAACTGTCCCTTTAGGTAGGATGTCCTGCACCTTCTTTTTCCCTCCCAGGCTCCAGAAAGGCCAGCCAAAGCCTGGAGATGTGACTCAACCTGTACAAAATGTCTTAATAAGTTGGCAGGAGCCAGGGCCAGAGGCAGGACACCTGTCTCCTATACTTGTCCTTTTTCTGGGGGCGGGGGCAGCTTTAAGTCATCAGTGGTTTTTGAATTGGTCACTGGTTCACCCCACAAACTATCCCGATCTCCTGTTGAGTGTTCCTACCTATTAACCAAGGCGTCTGATCTTACACAATTGTTTGCATGGACTGAGAGGCGTTTTTGTACTTGTCGTTGGGTTGATGAAATGCTGCTATGAGTTACATTCGATAAACCCTCATGGAGGGCTTCCTATGTGACAGGTGCAGGGGCTCCCAGGAGGAACTTTCTTCCTGGAAGTGCAGTTTCCCGTCTTGTAAGTTTTGGGCCAATGCCATGCAGATCAGAGTAACATGCACAGGTGCACGGATTGTACTAGTCCCCTTTACCCTTGCTTGTCTCTCTCAAGTTCAGGGCCTTCTTCTGGAGCCCATAGGTAGGACACGAACTCTCAAGCTATCTCAGCAGCCCTGGTGTTCCCCTAATGGGCAGCATGGATGGCAAACATGGCGAAGCATGGATGGCCTCAGTTATCACTGGCCTTTGTGAGACAGGGATACCCTTGGGGTTGAGATCCTGGAACACAGGACACAGTTAAGAGCAGGCCTCGGGAGGGGTGAAGTTCGCCCTTGTAATTTCTCCAGGCCATGCCAAGGCCTTGTATCCTCAGCTATCGTGAGTCCCCATTAAGAAACTCAAGAGTTCAGGAAAAGGGCACCCTGCACATCAGCTGCACTTGAGGCCATGCTGAGGGAGCTGGCTCGAAGCCCTGGCTGGGTCTGGGGGTCCTTCCTTGACCTTCTGCAAAGCAGGTCTCCTCAGAGAGCTGTGGAGTGAAGGCACCGGTATTGCTTTCTGCCCCCTGTTTCTCTGTAATTCATCTCAGGATCCACCTTCCCAGCCTCTGGGAAAAGAATGTTTTCTCCCAGAAAAAGTGCTTATGGGCAGATTTGGTTATTACTTATGGTTTAAAGACAGCACCTTTCAACAGTCACATGCACGTCCTCTTTCAGGCATTTATCCAAATACGTGCGCAGGACGAGGCCTCTTTCCAAAAGCAGTATTTGTTGACAAGCATTACAGTACGTGTGTATGAGCCGGGTCTCTCTGTGCATTCACTTGGAGCTGTTATATATTCCATGAGAGACACGTGTATACAAACCCGGGAAGGAGAGATCGGGGGAGAGAGAAGGAAGGAGGAGGGAAGAAAGTAAGAGAGTTAGCAAGGAAGAGACCAGAGAAAGAGAAAATAAATCAACACAGCAGACTGTGAAATATCTTAGATGCTTTGGCATCCGTCTGGATTCAGTTGTGCTGGACGCTGCCTGGGTGATCTCGAGAAAGACCATTCATCTCTCTCTGAGCTTCAGTTTCCTCCTTTGTAAAATGGGAACAATCATTAAAGCACCTAATTTATAGGGTTGCTTGGAGCCCTGCAAGAGATAAGCATACAAAGAACTTCGGACAATGCCCAGTAATCAATAAATATTAATCATGTTATTAAAGGGAGAGAAAGAAGGAGGGGGGGAAACAGAGGAAAAGGAAAAGGAAGGTAAGGGAGAGAATGTGGTGTGAAAAATAAAAGAGAGGGAAAGAGAAGAGAGAAGAAAGGCACCAGTCCGGCTGTCTAGAGCGAGTCTGTTCTGCTTTTTCTAGCCCGACCCACGTTTTCCTCTCTAGGTCCTTGTAGGCATGGTTTACATGCAAACAGTGAGAAGCATAAGCTAAACACAGACTTCAGGCACATACACAATAGGCAGGCTTCATCCCATTCACACATTCCGTTTGGCAAATAAAAGCATTTCCTCAGTGCAACTTTATGGCCCAGAAGCCAAACTACAAAAACTACAATACTGTTTTCTATTTTATAGCAAAATAGAAATGAGTACTTGTATTTCTCTTTCACGAGTTTGGGGCCAAAGCAACGGAGGAGTGCCAGTGTCTGTGTGCCCTCACGTTACCCCGGGGTTGTTGGGTTTTTTTTTCCCCTTCCACCATGTTAAATATTTCTGGTTAACCAGTTAAAACGGGGAGATGGCCATGATTGCTTTTAGATTGCCACTTGTACATTGAGTGAATTTTATAACAAGAAGCCATTTTTGCCCCCTCCAGGCTGCCCTTGTGCCTGCCTCTCTGACTTTGAGGTCCTCATTATTGTGGGTTTAAATGAAGGATGTTCATTCAGGCAGGGACGGGGTGGGGCTCCGGGGGAGGCCACCAGGCATCAGAGCTGTTATCAGGCCCTTCTATCAGGCCAAGTGACAGGCGAACGGAGCAAGAATGCAGAGCTCATGGTGGAGACCTCCAGCTGACACCAAAGGTGGCTCCCCTCACTCTAACCTTGAAAGGGAAAGTGCCCACTTTATTAAAATGAATTTCAAAAGGGCCGCTCTGACAGCTGCATAATTAAATATTGGAGTGTCAGCGATAATTTATTCCACTCGCATGTGGTGGTCAAATCCTTTTCACTAGAGGGTCAGCAAGCATGGTGACAGAGGCAAGGAGACAGGGGATTCTGGGTCCTTTGTCATTTATGTCGCCACAGCCCTGAAATTGGAGACTCATAAAACATACAGATACACACGCGTACACACACACATGCACACAAACACACACACCCCACAGTGGGAAAATAACGTGCATGATGATACCCTCTTGTGATTCTGCCAGTAAAACTCTCTAGTTCAAATCTGATACGCGTTCATTAGGAATAGGACGTGAGATGCTCAAGACCCATGTGTATAGACTTTCAACCTATATTTGAGGGGCTCTGTGGGTGCCATAGCTGTTTCTGGAGTACCAGTCATCCCAGGCTCCCTCTAAGATCTCTTCCTCCAGTGAACTTGATAAAGAAGGTGATGACAGCTCTGAACGTGGATAGAACTGCTGGGACATAAACTTCTGTACAACAGTTACAACGCTAGTGACCCTCTATACTTAGTGTAAGTGCTTTGGTATCCACTGACCCTATCCAATCAACAACAGTGAATCTATGATTGCGGAGTTAACTTCGTGTGTGTGTGTGTGTGTGTGTGTGTGTGTGTGTGACTGGGAGAAGTTTGCCTTTTTCAAGAAGGTATAGTAGAAAGAACATGGGCTTTGGAGCCAGACCCAGGATGCTTTCTCACGATTAATGCAGCTGAATTTCCCACCACAGGCAGTGGCATATTGCTTCATAAATGCCTTTAAAAAAATACGGAAAACAGAGCCAGAGTGAATTCAGTATAGACCTTCTCGGGATGTTTATTCTTTGTCTATGTTGGTGTTTTGCTTTGTTTTGTTTCACCTGGGGAGCAGTCGTGTTCTTTTCCCTCTTTGGTAGTTCAGGGCTTCCTGGGGCTCAGTGTCCAGAAGATGCTGCCAAGTAGCGTGTCTATACAGAGAAGCAGCACACGAGCCCAGTCCATCATTTCTTATTTGACCCTGTCCTGTTTACTCTGTCAGGGTAAAAGCGCAGGCCAAGCTCGGCTAGTCACTGTATTACTTTGTCACAGGCAGGCTTGGCTACTCCGAGTCAGCCTGAACAAATTACATCCGTCACTCTGCCGCTGAACCGGGAACAGGGTTATAACTCAGTCTGAGCACCGGTCCCTCTTCTATTACCTTCATAACCAAGGTCATACTAATCAACTCAATTACCAGTCCTCTCGGACATTTTCATAATGTTTTATGCTAGTTGCTCTCCTGTGAAAATCGCTCGGTCTAAGCAAATTAATGCCATTTTTATCACTATCTACATTTCAGGTACAGTGATCTCCTTTGAAAAAACTGTATCCCCAGCAGCACGAACTAGCTTTCTCTCCCACATAATGTTCAGACAAGGTGGGGTATTGCCATAGTCCATTCTTGACTTTTTTTTGTGTGTGTGTGGTGCAAACAAATCATCTGGTTTTGAGGGAAACATGAAATGACAAAGATATTTACTTGAGTCACTTCTGAAAGCTCAGCGCGGAGTCTTCTCCCTACTTTTCACCCCCGCCCCCCAACCCAGCAAGCTGGGCGTTTCAACCAGCCTTTTCCAGGCTTCAGTTCCTGAGACACAGAAGGATGAAATTGCATTATTCCCCTCAGAGGTTGTATTTTAAATTCTTATTAGTTTGCAGATTGGTCCCCTTTTTGTCTCCTCTTCACCCCATCTCACTTCATACCCTCCTTTGTTTTAGAGCTGCTGGCGATGATTGTCTAGCATTCTATTTTCCCAATGTTTTTTCAGGTTAGCTCATTTGATTCCCATAGCAGATCTATGAGAGTGCAAAATCACACCATCTGGGCAATAGCCCCTGTTCTGAAATTTCCTAACAGCACAATTGCTGGGTAGCGAGTGTCTTAAAGATGTGAGATGGACTGTTCTTTTGAGTCGTGCTGGTTAACAGCAATCTAAGTACAGAAGGCAAACCACTGATTTTATTTAATACCGTGAGCTAACCAGGGCACATGGTGACCGCTGTCTTTTAGTATCTCTGAACTGCCACCTCCCATGCACGCTCAAATTATTAATTAAAACAAAGCCCTGTAAGGCTGGGTCTGCATCCTGTAGGTCATGTCTTGCTCGTAGTAGGCCCTGAATAAAGCCCAGTTGAATGAATCAATTATCTCTGCACGTATTAACCTGTTAATGGACTTGCTTATGTGCTCAAAAGAGATACTGAGCTGAGAATGGAGGACAGCATCAATCTGAGCTTCATCTGAAATGTTATATTTCATTATTTTTTTTTAAAAGGGGGGAAAGCAATGAAGCAAATACGACAAAATGCTAACAGTTCCACTGGTGAGTAGTGGGAATAAGTGTGGTTGTCAAATGGTTCCTAGTGCTTTTTTCATACTTTAAAAAAAAATTTTTATTTTATACTGGAGTAGAGTTGAGTTACAATGTTATGTTAGTTTCAGGTGCACAGCAAAGTGATTTAGTTATTACATATACATATATCTATTGTTTTCCAGATTCTTTTCCCACATAGGTTATTACAGAGTATTGAGTAGAGTTCCCTGTGCTCTATACACTTATTCCCACTACTCACCAGTGGAACTGTTAGCATTTTGTCATATTTGCTTCATTGCTTTCCCCCCTTTTAAAAAAAAATAATGAAATATAACATTTCAGATGAAGCTCAAATTGATGCTGTCCTCCATTCTCAGCTCAATATCTCTTTTGAGCACATAAGCAAGTCCATTAACAGGTTAATACGTGCAGAGATAATTGATTCATTCAACTGGGCTTTATTCAGGTCCTTGTTGATTACCTTATATATAGTGGTGTGTATCAGTTAATCCCAACCTCCTAATTTAGTCTCCCCTAGGCTTACCCCTTTGGTACCCCCCCATAAGTTTGTTCTCTGTGTCTGTGAGTCTGTTTCTGTTTTGCAAATCAGTTCATTTATATCATTTTTTAAGAGTCCACATGTAAGTGATATCATATGATATTTGTCTTTCTCTGTCTGACTTACTTCATTTAGTTTGATAATCTCTAGGTCCGTCCCAAAACATGCACCTAATGACACAAAGATCTGGGTTGGCCTGTGCCTTTTAGGGCAGGTCAGACATAAGGGGATAGAGCAGAAGGGAGGGAGCCAGCTCCTACGTGTACCCACCATGCCCTGGGCCTGAGCTAGGTGCTTTGCTGTCTAGCATCTCACGGAATTCTTTACGGGTCCTAGGTCTTTTCATTCTCTCCAACTTAAAGACAGTAAAACTGTGGCCCAGAAGGCCTGGCTCACTTACCCAAGGTTACACAAATCAAAGGAGTCAGAGCTGAGGTTCAGACTCAGGCCACAATGACTTCTGCTCTTTTTTACTTTTTTCTACAAACATTTTAAAAGTTGAGGTGAAATTCTCATAACATAAAATTAACCATTTAAAATCTATAGTTCGTATCTCAAGAAAAAATAAAACAAACTATACAATTCAGTGGCGTTTAGTAAATTTGTGATGTTGTACAACCACCACCTCTTGTAGTTTCAAAACTCTCTCATCATCCCAGAAAAAAACCCCCATACCCACTAAGCAATCACTCCCTGTTCCTCCCTGCCCACAAATCTGCTTCTGATCTCTATGGATTTGCCTCTTCTGGGCATTTCATATAAAAACAGTCATATAACATGTGACCTTTTGTGTCTGGCTTCTTTCACTTTGCATAATGTTCTTGAGTTCATCTCACTTGTAGCCTGTGTCAGTACTTTATTTATTTTTATAATCAATATCTTTTATTGAAGTAGAGTTGATTTACAGTGTTGTGTTAATTTCTGCTGTACAGCAAAGTGATTCAGTTTTACACATATATACATTCTTTCTTTTATATTCTTTTCCATTATGGTTTATCATAGGATACTGAATATAGTTCTCTGTGCTGTACAGTAGGACCTTGTTGTTTATCCATTCTGTGTATAAAAGCCCACATCTGCTCCCCCCGACCTCCCGCTCCATCCCTCCCCCAACCCCCTCCCCCTTGGCAACCACCAGTCTGTTCTCTATGTCCATGAGTCTGTTTCTGTTTCATAGATAAGTTCGTTTGTGTCATATTTTAGATTCCACATAGAAGTGATATCATACAGTATTTGTCTTTTGCTTTCTGACTTACTTCACTTAGTCCTTTATTCTTTTTTAAATGGCTGAATAATACCCCTCTGTATGGATATACCACATTTTGTTTACGTTCATCCTTTGATGGACAATAGGGTTGTTTCCGCCTTTTGGCTATTATGACGCATGCTGGTGTGAACACAGGTTTCTGTGTGGACATAGGTTTATATCTCCCTTGGGAATAAACTTAGGGGTGGGCTTGCTGGGTCATATGGTAATCTATGTTTAACTTCTGGAGGAACTGCCAAGCTGTTTCCAGAGCAGCTGCCCCATTTTACAGAAAATCCCTGCTCTTAAGACCTCTCAGCATCTTCTGAGGCACTAGACTGTTCATTAAGCTCTTTCTACAGAAAGAGTTAGGGAATCTTCTCAGGCAACTGTAATCATCCCCCGGGGACTTAGCTGGCGCATGTGCAGCTGGAATAGCCAGGAGGCATCCAGTCCCTGTTATTTTAGTCTTCTCTCTCCCCCGCTTTCCCACCCCGTTCAAGCTCCCTGTTACCCAAGAGTGGAGGATGGGTGGCCTATAAACACAGAGGAAGGCAGGGAGTGATCAGTAAGCCTTCCAAAGGCCGACTAGAATCCCGGGCACTGATCACTCTTCAGCGCCCCTCAGGGAAGGAGAAGTCCAACCACAAACCTACACAGACTCAGACGGAAACCGAGTCCTGGAGGAGTCTGTCAGCCTGCCCAGCATCACAGAGCTTGTTTGCATCCGAGCGGAGACCAGAATTGGGTCTCTTCCCCACCTCCGTTGGCTGCTGTGACCTCTAATTCCTTCACAGTTTAGAAAACTAAAAATGTCTGGGAACAAAACCTTTAAAACATGAAAGGTTTTTCATCATGTGATCTCTTCCATTTTGAAAACTGGTCTACAGTAAAACATCTTGATCCCAGAGCTTCTTTAGAGAGAAAGTTCTGGAGAGTCTATATATACGAATTCACGTGTGCAAGGCACGTGCTAGCTACTTTAGAAACACAAGCCCACTGAGACCTTCATTTCACGATTCGGAAAAGTCAGTAGATTTTGCCCCATGGAAGAGATGCACTGAGACTCGGAGACATCAGATATGTCCAAAGCCTCCCATTTTGGATGGAGGCAGGAGCTTCTGGCTCTCGATTTTCCTGACTCTGGACTGTCGCTTATTTTTATCCTGTCACGTGTCTGAGGCCTGTTATGGGTCAGAGAGCACAAAAAGAGATCCCAAGACTGAGGCCAGAAGACACCATTAATGCCTAAACTGCAACGACCTTGCCCGGTGACACTTGACTTCTCCATTTGCAAGCTGGACGAACGTGTAGAAACGCTGCTTGGCTGTGGCCACAGAGGAGAGGGTCTCCCCGAGCCCCGTTCTTGGAATTCTTAAAAACTGGATTGGCAGCCCTCCTTGGTATCTCCTTCACCCCACTGTCCCTCCGAAGCCAGGGAAAGCCCTCACAGCCCGGAATCAAGGACCGGGAAGGGAATTGCAGCTTCATCCTTCCCACTTCACACAAATAGCTAAAGCCAGAAACAGTTGCACGAGTCCCAGCCAACAACTAGGAAGGAGAGTGATCAAAACACACAGCAATCAGATGGGGCCTGCTAAGCAGGTGGTGGGCAGGGCGGTTGGAAAGACCCAGGTCAAGGGTCAGAGGCCTGGTTTTAGCCCAGCGTTGCTATGGACTCCCTTTGTGACCCTGGGGACTTCCCTTATCCTCCCTGTGCCCTTTTCCTGAGTGTCAACAATGAGAGGGTTCTAGACGAAATTGCTGTCTGTTAAGGAAGTTCTTAGAGCAGGCCTGGTACAGGGATCTTGGACCCAGAAATAAAGATGGAAAAAAACAGATGGGAAAAGTAAAAAACCCTATGGTGATAACCGTCCCAGGTAGCTCAGCAGAACTGGCTCTGTGGACCAGACCCCAGTGCTCACTTGCAGGACATCACAGTCTTTGTGTGTATGTGTGTGTGTGTGTGTGTGTGTGTGTGTGTGTTTAAATCATTTCATTTTATTTTTAAGATTTTTTAATTGAGGTATAGTTGATTTACCATGTTGCGTTAGTTTCTGATGTACAAGCAAAGCGGTTCAGTTTTACATATATATGTTCTTTTTCAGATTCTTTTCCATTATAGTTTATTTCAGGATATTGCATATAGTTCCCCATGCTATACAGTAGGACCTCGTAGTTTGCCTGTTTTATATATAGTAGTTTGCATCTGCTAATTCCAAACTCCTAATTTATCCCTCCCCCACCCCCTTTCCCCCTTGGAAACCATAAGTTTGTTTTCTATGTCTGTGAGCCTGTTTCTGTTTTGTAAATAAGTTCATTTGTATCATACTTTAGATTCCACATATAAGTGATATCCTATGGTATTTGTCTTTCTCAGTCTGGCTTACTTCACTTAGTATGAAAGTCTCTAGGTCCATCCGTGTTGCTGCAAATGGCATTATTTCATTCCTTTTATGGCTGAGAAATATTCCATTGTGTATATATACCACATCTTCTTTATTTGTCTGTTGATGGACATTTAGGTTGCTTTCAGGTCTTGGCTATTGTAAATAGTGCTGCTGTGAACATTGGGGTGCATGTATCTTTTCGAATTAGAGCTTTCTCCGGATAAAGGGCATCACAATTTTAAGGACGTCCTCACTACCCCTCCCAAAAGGAGATTTTCTATGAGCACAAACCAGATCAGACAAGTTGGGATCTCTTATCTTGCCTCCATCTTGGTAGAAGTTTCTGTAATGCCCTTCAGTCATCCAATCTATCCAAGTGTTCCCAGGGGAAACAGTTCTCTGTTGAATGCCCTGTGTTTCTTTTTACAAACATCATCTCAGTTAATCCTCACTACTCTCCTGACGGTATTGTCGTCATCTCCGATTTATAGTTGAGGAAAGAGGGGATCAGAGAGGTGAAGTGATTTGCCCAAGATCACCCAGCTAGCAAGCAGTCAAGTTGGGATTTGACGCAGGTCTGACTCCAAAAGCCCTGTCCTCCTCTGCTTCCTAATGCTTTTTCTTGTAAGGAGCAACTTACAACCAAACTGATATCACCACTTAATTTTATCTTTGGATAAAGATGGTACCAGTCTCATAAGTCAGTTTTATTCATGCTGTAAAATAATGGCTGATTAAGAAAATTAAATCTGACTATGAATTACTTACCTAGGAGCAAAATGATTGCATGATCCCATTGTGGAAGATAAAAATTTTACTTAAAAAAAAAAGAAAAAAAAACCAAAACAGAAAAAACAGAACTTAATTTTCACAGTCAAGAGCTACTTCTTCCTTTATAGTAAAATGCCCTCTTTAAGATTTTGCAAGCTCATTTCATGACTTTTTTTTTCTCTTTAGTATCTTTCCAAATTTAGAAGTTAAATTTATAAGGCTGTAATTTGCAAGGTCATCCTTTTTTGAAAAAAAAAAAAATGTAAGCAGGAGATGAGGCCTTTCCAGGTTTGAGGGTGATAGCTCGTGATTCTTTCCTGACTTTGGCCAAGTCTTTGCAGATTCCTGTGTGTTGATGATTATTAGCGCCTTGCCTGCAAATGGTAAATACATTGACTTATCTCAATATTCCCCACACTCCCCAGTTTAAGAAAAATGTGAGATGTTGGGAAATGTTTCCAAGAATAGACCAAAGGGTTAGCCAGCCTAGAGAAGTGAACTTGAAGGAGAAACGGCCTACGTTCAAGTCCATCGTGATTCTTTGCTGGTGGTCTGGTGCTAGGCACACAGAAGGTGAGATGGATGGAATTCATGCAGTGGCCTTGGAGGTCACAGGCTAGCTTGGAAGACAGGTGTGCCGACAGATCATTACAACATGGGGTGTGTGCACCCCAGGGAAAGCACAGACAAGGTTCAGGGGCTGCACAGAGGAAGGGGTTAACTCTATAAGGGAGTGTTTTGATAGTGACTTTCAATTATAGGACCCATCGACTAATATGACTGTATACGTCTGTAATAGTGTAGTATTCTAGTTATTATCTATTCCCGCACACTGGACAAATATAATTATTATACACGCCCTTTCCGCTATTAGCTCTCCTTATTCCTAGTGAAAATAGTGGTGGGTGGTTGATACGCATAATTCTTCTGTGATCCTTCACATCATTTTTCGACTCAGACTTAAAAATTCTTTGTTTGTTTGTTTGCTTGCATTTTTCCTAATCTTCTATATAAATGAAAACGGTACCCCTCAGGTCTTACTGACAGTGGGTGCTGATTTTGCAGGGGGCTTACCAGTGCTTTTCAAGGGCAGCTCAAGGTCAGATCAAGCCTCCCAAGAGAGGTTGGTCCTTCACTGTGCATCGTGGCCTTTTAATGCCATCTTGCTTTTTATCAACACATCAGCGAATGCTTTCCTTCCTTTCCCGATGAAAGCATTCCGTGTGGAAACCAGGAAGTTTATCTCATTTTTTTCCTGTTTGTTTTTTGATGTCTTGACAGCAGAACCAATCTTCAGAATCCTTTCCAAAAAAATGACCGAAACAAATTCGATCACAAAAGCTTTTAAAATCTGAAATCCCAGGAAGCTAATTAGTGCGTCCTTTGAAGATGACTTCCTGCATTTTTGTATCCACACAGGCTTGGGTTACAAATGCAGTTGGCAGTTTGCCACGAGTCAGGCAGGTCATCCCAGCTCTTAGGAGCACGGAGCTTCTGCAGAGCCTGTGGACGGAGGGCAGGGATGGGATTGTCCCCTGTGTGAGTGTGTGGCTGTGATCTGCTACCAGGTAGCAGGTGGAGGCCAGGGGCTGCATTGGCTTGGGGTCCTTGTGGTTGGTTGTATACTCCGCGAACTTTTCTCATTGCCCTAATGATGTCCTTAGTTTGCTATTTCCCCACTTGACACTGAGATTCTAGGAGCAGGAACCGTATGTATCCCAGTGCCATGCACGGTACTTGGCACAGAGGAGGGGTGTAATAGATGCAGCTGCTCTAGTGCAGAAAGCACAGATTCCAGAATCAGGCAAAGAGACATGTATCCTGGAGTGCATAGCCCTCCTTAACCTGTGGCTAAGATCCCACAAAGCCTTGTGTTTCTGCTTGGCCTACAAACTCTTGGAGGGCGGCCACCCCCGATCTGCGTACCCATAGCCCCCACTCAGTACCTGGCTCAGAGCAGGCCCTCAGCACGTGTCTGCTCTTCATTGAGTAGATGTATCCATATGCATCATGCCCAGGATTTCTACCCTAAGATAGAACTTCTGGAACTTCTTTAGGTATGTGTTTGCCTTCTCCAGGAATTGGGCAATCTCACTACCAATGGCAAAAATAGACTATGAGGCATGGTTGGCTTCTTTCTCTGTGTGGGGTGTGTGTGTGTGTGTGTGTGTGTGTGTTTGTGCGAAAAGGCCACTGAAGTGTAAAATTATGACTTGAATGCTGTGGTGAATTCATCTCATTGTGTTGGAGAGAGATCCAGGATTCTCCCCAGAAAAGTCTTCTCCAGCATAAAAACCATGTTGATCGTCACATTTGAAACACATGTGTGTGCATGTCTCCAGGCCCGTGTCCATACGCATGTATGTTACCGCTGAGTGAACCCCATCGGTTCGTCTCATCGGCTCCCCTCCTGGGCTTCCTGAGAGGCATGGGAGGGGCACACTCCAGATGGAGAGAACCATCCATGAACCGTCTTGGAAGCATACAAAAGCCTGGTGTGTTTTGGGCACAATAAAGTCATCGGTTCAGATATTTGATTATTGGGACGGTCCACGTGGGTCTCTTTCACTCACCTGCATGCAGGACCCAAATGAGTTAACAGACAAAGCCTGGAATCAGAAGCTCAGTGTGTTCCAGGCACATACTTGAACTGGTCAGCCCTGGAGGCTTCATAACCTGCTTCCCTTAGTCAGTCTTCAAAGACACAAAAAGAGACCACAGCTCACAGACACCAATAGTCAAGGCAAGATAAAGCTCCCCAGTTTATCTTGGGGATAAACAAACAAAACAAAGCAAAAAACAAACAAAAAATAACTAACCCACCCAGTAAAACTTGAGAATCAACTTAGAGGTTCAACAGCTGGGGAATGATTCCATAAATCATGGTAGATCTATTTAGCAGAATGTTAGACAGCCACTGAAATCAAACGACAGTTGGGGAAAATACTCATCCTAGAAGTTTTAATGACAAAGGTGGAGTTCAAAATGGAATGTAGTCTCTGGCTAGAACTATATTAAAGAAAGATGAACAGGAGGAGAGGAGAGAGGGGAATGTATTCCATACCTGGGTACTTCTTTCACTTTTCAGAATGTTAAAAGTATTACCGTTATGATTTGAAAAAAGTCTAATTTAAAATGTGTCACCAGTAAAATCTTGTGGAAACTTATGAACGGTTGGATATTGTAGTTTTGAGAGAAGCAATTATAAGTAACCCTCACATCTAACCAGATTATTTACTTGAACTTGGTCTTGTGAAGTTTCAGTCCCTTGGCTTTGTAGAGTGAAAAGTTCTGAGGGGCAGGTTAATAGCAACGCCGATACAGGCATTGTGGTCCCTGGGGAAAGCACGCATTACTGAGCTGAGCACTAAACGTCAGGATGAAACGCCTCTGGGTTGTCAGCGCTATGCACTTTTCTCTGTTGCCTTAACTGTCAGGCAGTTATTGAAAAATTGTCTTCTCCCCAAAATACAATAGTTAATGCCTGGGCTGGACGGTCATGACAAATCCTTCCAGATTAAGAGTGTACTGATATCCGGTGAATTTCAACGTTCAGCCAAAGGACTGAGGCAGAATGAAACACAGGTGTGTTCTTTTAGGAAATTGACCCAAATGACTCATGATTAAATTTCAGAAGCTGTTCAGTAATGCATTTGATAACATTAGCAGAAACGTTCCCACCGAGTCATGAAGACGAATAAAAGGGGAGGCTGAGTAAAGTAGCTTTCATTGAGTCTTTTCTAGGTGCCATTTGGCATAAATGCTTCTTATTCTGCCCAGTTTATCCCATTTGTTATTAGCCATAATCCTGAAGAATTGGTATTCTTGCCTGGATCCATCTCACACTGATGTGCCTGCTTCTCCCTCAGCAGATTCATTCTTATTAACTTCTACCCACTTCCGACCTCCTCCCCGTCTTGTCCAAAACCTACACGTGCACCGTGCATCCCATGTCTCTAGTGTTTGGGCTTCAGAGCAAACTATGTGGACTCCAGCTAAAACCCCAAACCAAGCTAGACTAAAGTTCGGTCACCTCTGGCTTTACAGCTCTCATGTTTAACATGCCCCACTGATTCCTCGAATGCAAGGAACACATTCGGAAACTGCTCAGCGATTAGATTTTCCAAGAAAATTTGAAATTCAACTTGTTGGCTGTAACAAAACCTAGTTCCTCTGAAGCCAGGAAACAATCGCTTTCACTTATTGTACACTGTCTTAAGAATTCCCTGTGCAGGTTCACATCTATTTTGGTTGGCATTTGTCTATATATTTCCATGTGGCCACCAGGTCAGCCACATAGCTGTGCGTCTGGTCATTCTGGTCCCCTCCAGCACAAACCATGGGACAACCTGTGTCTATTTCTAGTTGTATGGATATGACTGGGTAGATTGTTCACTTCGCCTTGATTGACTCTTTGTTCCTGGACTAAGGCATCTCAGGGACTGGAAACTCTAGTTCACGGGACTCATGGCCTTCCGTGGGCTGAATCTAACTCAGCGATGGCCATGTCCCAGCGAGGACTTGCTCTGATTCTGATCAAGGACGGTAGCGTTATAGGCAACACGGTGTGCCTGCTCTATGTCCTGGCACTGATATGTAACAAAAAGACCATTTCACAGAGTTAATCGTGTGATTCCCCCATTCCTCTGTGAGCCCCTCTACTGTGTGGTCCTAATGTAACCATTCATCCTCACCCCCTCCGCCCACTCATCCTGCCCCCCACTCCTCTGATTACTCACCATTCCACTCAGTGGCCACATCCTTTCCCACCTCTGAGCTTCCGGTCATATTCTAACCTCTACCTGAGTTCCCTTCCTCCCTCTATCCTTGCCTGTCAAATCCCTTATGCTTTATGCCTTTGAGTTTCAGCTGAAATGTTACTTTCTCTCTGAAACTTTCCTAGACCCCGGAGTTCAGCTATAGGTTCTTCCCTTGTGTACCCATACCTCAAGGTACACAGAAGAGCATCTATTACATAGTCTGGAAATGACCTTTATGTGGATTGTTTGCACATCTGTGTCATGAGCTTATTGGTTAGGATAAGCTGGGCTGCAGTAACAAATAGCCCCCCAAAGGCATAATAGCTCATGTCCCAAAAGCTGTACTTCTCACTTGAGAAACAGCATAAGTGGGTGTTCCTGGCCAGTGGCAGATACGTTCCACAAAGTGATTCAGGGACCCAGGCTCCAGCCACCTCGTGTTTCCATTCTCCCAGTGGCTATCCGCGGCCAGCTGGCTCATACCACTTACTGGCCTCAGACAATTCCACTGATAAGAACTAACCACGTGGCCATCTAACTGCAAGGTAGGCTGGCAAATGTAATCTAGCTCTTTGCGCAGGAAGAAATGCAAATGGGTTTGGGGTGGGAAGCTGGCAGTCCGTCACAGTGAGCTACTTAAGGGTACAGACTGTCTTCTCTTTAGAATCTCCAGTCTCTGATATAAGCTTTGGCCCCCTCTTTGGTCCCCAAGAAGTATATGTGGAATGAAGAGATAGGAAAACATTAGCTTGATTTCCATTTGCCGTCGTGTCATTAAACTTTGAATCCAGTGACATAGTTTTTTGTTTCTGATGTTGCTTGGGGTGGGGAGGTGGGAGTCTTCATTTTATGGTTGAACACCAAAACACCAAGTGCTGAAGAAAGCAGGGTGATGTCTTCAGCTATATTTTCTCTTAATACAGTCATGAAACCAAAGACTTGGTGTTTTGCAAGGTGAAAAGGGCCCTGGTAAAGAGTAATCTAATAATCCATCTTTGTGTTAAAAATAGACTGTCCCCCATTCATTTCCCCACTGGCATAATACAGGCCGACCCTGGCTCCCCTTTCTGGGAAATGCATCCTTTCCCTCTCATCTGTTTCCACTCCTCCTGCCTAAAGTGGAATACAATGAATAGATGTATAATAAAATCTTTTAATTGTCTTAGCATATGTTGCTTTGATTAGGTGGGTATAATTGCATTTGTGGGATCACCTACAAAGTCCTTTCGAATATAAAATTGAAATGGCTTCACACTCCATGCACAAGTCCTTCGGAGCCACTGTTTTCCCCTTCGCTGCTCCTGTCCCCCTCTCCCTGTAAAGTTCACATTGAAGTGTGAAAAGAGAGCCATGGCAATTGACACACGCTGGATCTTATCAGCCTGGAGTGCAGCTGTGGCCCCATGGAAGAGCGGGACTGTCATTTCTACACCATTTATTCCTCGCCTGGCCTCATTGCTTGCTTCCTTTCGGAGGAAATTTTCCCTGTTAAAGTACTGTACTTGTCATTTATTTCCCTTTTTTTTTTTTTGCGCTCTCCCTCCGCGGACAGGTTTTGATATGCATTTATCCCAAAGGCAAGCCTTTTACACACTTCCGCTCACCTCTTAGGGTCAGGCTCCTCTGAGCTTCCTCGGGCCCATAAAAGCAACCCAGCAAAGCTTTTTATGGTGTCATTACAGCACCCTTAAATCCCTCTTCTTCCAGCTCCCCAAAATTCTGTGGCTGCTCGTCAATTCACCAGCTCTTTTATTTGAAAGTGGGCAATGGAGTGGGAGAGGAGAGACAACCAGCTGCAGACGTGCTTCATTTGGACCAAGCTTTATCCAACTAGGTTTGGGTTGCGGCTCATCCTTGGCACTTAAATTTGAGTCAGAGTGAGCAATCTCAGCGCAATTTTTATTTTAGAACAGGGGTTGGCAAAGAGACAGATAGTAAATATTTTAGGTTTTGCAGGCCAAACGGTCTGCTTACAAATACTCAACTCTGCTGTTGTAACTTGCACCTGTGCGTGCACGCACGCGAGAACACACACACACACACACACACACAGGCAATATGTAACTAAATGGGTGTGGCTGTTTTCCAATAAAACTTTATTTACAAAAACAGGCAGTGGGCTGGATTTGGCTCATGGGCTATAGTTTGCCAACCCGTTTTTAGATACGGAAAACTCCATCTGTCTAATCCTTCTGGTGCGTCTTCTAAGAATTCCTAGTCTACTTCAAAGTAACTCTAGTGTTCCAAAGATAGGGCGCTTTCATATCTGATGCTCTGCTTGGTTGATAGACTATTATTACCAAGAAAATTTGGCCCACTGACTTTTAGTTTCCAGTTCTCTTTTCTTCTCTTTTCTTTCTGTTGAATAATAGGAACTTCACATTTTTGTTTAATATATCTTTAAGTGCTTCACTTAAAAAAATAATTTCATGGTGTCACACAGGGCTGTTTAGAAACTTGAATATTACGTTTCCCGTTTGTTACACAAGACCTTCTTGGAAAATGAGGCTTTGTCATATCCCTGAGAGGTAAATGCAGTGGTGAAAAGAATCAGTGCCCCAAATCTGCCACTGCCTTGCCAATATTCTGTGATCCTGGTGGTCCGTGTGCAGAAGCTCTCCCTCCGCGGACGGGTTTTGATATGCATTTATCCCAAAGGCAAGCCTTTTACACACTTCCGCTCACCTCTTAGGGTCAGGCTCCTCTGAGCTTCAGATGATGACCAGAAAGTCATAATCCCACTTAAACCTCATAAGAAAACTGTGGGGAACATATTAAGAGTTTTGTATTCCAAAAGCAGAAGTTTAAGCTCAGAGATATGAAATTAAAAACTTGTCCAAAGGCCAGGGAAGCAATGGTTTGGACTAGGCTGGTGAATAAGTACATGAACCCATGATGACATTTCTCCATATTTGTATTTTCACTAATGCTGAGTATGACAGATAATGTTAGATAATCCCTGCTTATTCCTGGGCACACACCTTGGCACTCCTTCCCACCCTCCCTGGCAGTAATACCTGGCCAAGTGACTGAATACTAATTTATGCAATTCATGCAAAGTGATGCCCAGCAGCTCCAATCTGGACCAATGGAAACCCTCCAAATGTGCAATCCTCCACATTTGCTTGATTTTTTCCTTTCAGTCTAGTTAGAATGAAGATGACACTCAGGGCGATCTTAGAATCTAAGATGAGAGAGCCTCTTCCTGTTTGTTCCCCTGAATGGCTGTGAGGGACAGACCTACCCTTCCGTTGTATTGGAGCCATTATAAACCTATTCCCCAGCCCTTCTCTAGTGCTTGGGGGAATTGGGTCTGGCCAGGCCCCGTGAATCCAGTACCTGTCTGAATGGGGAGATGCTGGGAGATCCCTGACCTTGGGCCCATTGCCATCCATTGTGTGTAAGCTGTCTGCAAACATTTCAGCAAGTAGCGTGGAACTTAACTACTTGAGGTTAAGTACACTGTTTTATTTGATTATGTTTTGATTTGTGTTGGAATTGCAGCATAGAGGTAAAGTGACCTGCCCAAGGTCACATAGGTAAAGAAGTGCAGGTCCATATCTCTTGGCTCCTAGACTATGTTTCTTTATTTCCATTAGCTCTTAGGAGATGGTTGTTGTCTGGTGGTTTCCACTGAGTTGCTTAATGAGGGGCAGGATGCTCTTGTGCCGTTGTACCTAGTTCAACAAGGAAGAATCTCTGATGTGTTACAGGACTTCGGGGGAATCTCTAGGCTTGATCCCAAGGTGCATAAACCAGATGCTGGTGCCTAACATCCATCTCCACTCGGAGAGAGAGAGAGAGAGAGAAAGAAGAGAGAGGTAAGCTCAGTAATTTATAGGTTGACATCTTCCTTGGGTCCTCATAGTACTTGTTTATTAGAGATAATTTGCTTAAGCATGCACAAGGTGGAAGGTCACGCAAGGAAGGTTTTTATGAGTTGTGTACTGAATGGATCAATAGTAATTTGAATACCATAAATCTGTCCTGTTAACAGGTTTATTTCTTCATCAGATATTAATTCCAGAGGGTTTCGCCCATTATAGAATTGACATAAACCATACCGTGCAGATGTTGCTGCCTCTGTAATCAGGTTCAGCTGCACATCTGCGCGAGCCTCCATGTGGGTCCTTGACGTGGGATAGCAGCTAGGTGTGGGGCAAACGTGAACCTCAGAACCCCTGATTTCCTTGGAGAAGAACATGCAAGGAAAAATGGAGGCTGTCCAGTCATTGAATTGCTAAATCTACTCCTTTCTTTCTCTCTTCATCCCTCCCTTCTTTCCTGTCTTCTGTCTGTGTGTATTCATCCATCTATCATCCATTTATTCACTCGGATTAGGAAAGTAATAATAGATACCCAAGATGGAAAATTTAGAAAATCAAAAAAAAAAAACCTTAATAAAGTAGAAATCACTCCTAATTCCAGCACACTACATAGTAGCAATTGGTGCACATGAGAACATTTCTCTCTAGTCTTTTCCCCTATCCCAGGCATATACATTTTAATACAGTGGAGATAATGGTGTGCATCTTGATTTTTCTCGACGTGTTAGATTTTTTTGCATTACTAAGTTGGTACATGCTTGTCAAAACAAGTCAAACAGGGCTTCCCTGGTGGCGCAGTGGTTGAGAGTCCGCCTGCCGATGCAGGGGACGCGGGTTCGTGCCCCGGTCTGGGAAGATCCCACATGCCGCGGAGCGGCTGGACCCGTGAGCCATGGCCGCTGAGCCTGCACATCCGGAGCCTGTGCTCCGCAACGGGAGAGGCCACAACAGTGAGAGGCCCGCGTACCGCAAAAAAAAACCCAAAAAACAAAAAAACAAGTCAAACAATATGGAGATATGAAAAAAGCTAAAAATCTTCACTCAACCCTGTCCCTTTGGCCAAGTGGTTACTGTGGACCTTTTGTGCCTATGTAAATATGCAGAGTATATATGCATTTGTAGGGGTGGAGTTTATCTGTGTGTGTTTTAATATGATAGTACTTTGCCCATTATTTAGAAACTTGCCTTGTTCAGTTAACAATATTTGGAATGCATATACATGAAACATTTTTTTTAAATGATTGCATACAGCTCTGTGCTGTGGAAGAGCCCCAATTTAATCAAGCATTCTCTTACTGATGGACACTCCAGTTCTTTTCAGTTTTGTTATTATTCTTGTTTTATCCATTATAAATACTACAGCGGTAAATAATCTTATGCATATTATCTAATATCCTGCTGGTTTTAATATTGTTGGATAGATTCCAAAATTGGGATTTCTGGGTTAAAGGTCAGGAGACATAATTTGGTATCCTGTGTTTTTACCTCACATTATATCTACAAAAGCATTTCCCTACATTAACAAAACTCTTTGTAAGGGATTTTTTAAAAATTGGTTGCAAAATACTCCATCACAGAGTCGTACCAAGGTTTACTTACCATTTCCCCTATCAATGAACCTTTGAGTGGCATCCAGCTCTTTGCTTTTATAAATAATGCTGTGATGAACATCTTTCTGCATGGGTCTTGGCCCTCCCCTTGATTTACTCGGAGTCCTAGAAGTGGGATCACTGGGTCGAAGGTCATGACGCAAGGAGAGGGCTTTTAAATTGCAGGTTGCAGCAGTTCCTTTGTAGGTTTATGCTACACATTTCATCCACAGACAGCACTTTACAAACCACAGCATAAACCCTCGGAATAATCCCATTCCCCGAGGGGGAGAGAGCATTGTTTTTAATATAACTTTACAAACATCATTCTTCTGCAAGCTTCCGTCTAACCTGACCACAGCTCATTAGAGGACCTTGTAACAATCCCGGGGCAGCTTGTGGATTCTGCAGCAGACACGTCGTCGTGGGCTGCAGGGCACCTGGGGGGAGCCTCCTTCCCACCTCACCCTCACCCCAGAGATGATCTCTGCCCACACCCCCAGCTGGAGACATGAGAGCTTGACTTCTAGGAGATGAGGGGAGGTCTCTTTTGTTCCTTCTCTGCTTCATTCTTCCCTTCAGATCGTACTTAGTGTTTTGCCATGGGGCGCCGTTGGCACTGGAGCTGCACAATTCTTGGTGCGAGAGACAGTCCCGCAGGGGGTGTGGGTCCCTGGCTCTGCTCACTGTGTACCAGCATCACACCAGTCACTGTGACAACAGATGCCTTCCTGTGTTCCCAACTTCCCTTTCTCACACTTCATCCCTTGATCCCAATCATATACTCAAATCTGTATGTTTCCTAATCCTCTTTTATATGCTTTATTTAAATCTGTGCCATCTTGGTGTATGGGGTTTTTCCATAAGACCTCTGCAATAATGCAGCGATTCTCAACGGGATTGGAAAGAGGGGAGGTGACTAGCAGGGTGATAATAATGGGGTTTGAGGGGGTTGTTTCTCAAATAGAAAGACAGTGGTGGTTAAAAGCTGGGATTCTGAAGCCAGAAGACCTAGGTTCAAATTCTGACACCCCTTTTTACAAGCTCATGACCTTGGGCGAGTTATTAACCTCTTTATGCCTTTATTTTACTCTAAATATGGGACAATTATGGTTCCTACGGCATAGTTTTGATATCAGGAGTAAATGAGTCACTACGTCTGAGTCACTTAGTGCTGGATACAGAACAAGTATTGTGTGTGTTTGTGTGTTAGTGTGTATGTGTGTGTTTTCCAGAATCCCTACTAGGCAAAGGGATACTTGACACAAATCTTCTGGGCTGGTGAGGATAATCAGAAAGCAGGCTGGGAAACTTTTAGGGCAGGAGGATTAAGAAGGTTAGGACACATGTAGTAGGCCAGTCGGCACAGTAGCGTCCCTTATCTAATCACACCCTTCTGTTGGCCTGGCTGCCGGCCGGGTCAAAGCAGGAGCACCCCTGCCTCCGGGGGAAGGGGGTTGTTGAGAACAGGAGCCAGGACCCATGAGGGAGCCTGGGCTGGCCCCGCCCCCTGGGAAAGTCCTGCCTTTTCTCCCTTCCTTTTCATGAAAACCTAGTGGAGGCCCAAGATCAAGGTCACCTGGCGAGGCGTCAGTAATGCGTTCAAGCGCCTAGTCCTTGTCCTTCCAGAAGGAAAAAATTGGAGGAAGGAAAAATAGGAGAAAACAAGATGCGTTTTGTCAGACGCTGTGCTAACAAACGTTAGCCCACGTGAAATTCACAGCTGCCCTGTGAGCAGACATAGAAGCCCAAGCTCAGAGAGGTTAAAGACGTATTATTTATTATTATTTCCTCTATCAGAGGATGGACATTTTATTTCAAATATATTTCTGAAAGTGGCATGCATCTTACATTCGACGTGGGTACCTACTATACTATTATCCTCCCTCTCCAGTGCTGTGAGGACATCGCTGATACATCTTACACATGATCGCATAGTAACCAGTGATCTTAATCATTATTAAAACAAACATATATAAATAACTGTGTGCAACTTCATTACTTCATTTATGTAATATTCATAACAGCCCAATGCAGTAGGTTCTATTATGGTACCCACTCCACAGATGAGAAAACTGAGGTACAAAAAGTTAAGTAGCCAGCCCTGGATCCCACAGCTGGTTAGACACAGAGTTGGGATTTGGCAGGTTTCCCAAGATGACACAGCTAATAAGCAATGGATCTGGGATTTGAACCAGGGTCTCTGTGACTCCCAAATCCATATTCTATCCTCTATAGCATACGGAATCCATCAAACACTCCTGCCCTCACTGCTCTGGTCTCAATCCCCAGAATTTTGAGACCTGACATTCAGAGAGTTCCTGTCATGTGGTCCTGTCATGTGGTCCACTCTCTTCATCACACAGACTGTGTCTTTGTGATACTTCTCTTGTCTGTGCTTTCACTGGAGGTGGCAAACATGAACATTGTCAAGGGGACTTAAAACAGGAGGCAAAGGGGCGACAATCGCCAGCCCAACCACTTAATATCTTCCTCTGAATAGCCTGGTGAATTAAGGTCTCCCCCAAAAATCCTTCAGAATTGGCCTTTGACTTGAATAATTTCAATTCATTGAGTCAAACGCAGTTAGTCTGAATAGTCTAGACAGAAGAGTCAACCATTCTTTTGGGCAAGGAGCCTCCCATTCATTTACTCAACAAATGCTTTTAAATACCCACCACCGCCGTGGCAGAGTGTGTAGGAACAAAGAATGTCCAAAGAGGCGAGCCTGGAATAAACAGCACCGGCTGAGAGTTATCCAGGCCACCGATTTCCTTGCCCTGTATGTTCCTATTGTCTTCACCCCAGACTGACCAGAGGACCTCAGCCAAGCTTTTTGTCCACTTGGATTTTAGCATCTTTCCCCAACCACGCCTCTCTGGTGTTCTGCAAGCTCTCCACCCCACGCCCACCCCAGCCGTGCCCTGCCCAGCAGTGCCAGCCTGTTCCTGCCTCCCCCCACCCCCCCACGCACCCCCCAGGGCTCAAGATAGCTCACAGCCTTGGCTTAACCTCCCGGCACCTCGGTGATTCATATCTGACCCGGAGAATGTTCTGCCTTTCCCAGAAAAGCTTTCACAGAAGAGTAGGAGTCTAGCAAGACAAGTAACAAAGATAGGGGTGAGAAGAGGAGGCACTTTGGGTTGCTAATTCCTCCAGCTAATTTAATTCTGAATTCCCCGTGTTCCTGGCCACGATACAGTCAACTCCCGAGGAAGGTGATGAAAAGCTCTCCATCAAGAAAGGATCAGAAGTTTGTTACATTTTTGGATACCTCTTTGGCTCTAGGGGCTTTCCTTTAAACTTGAAACTTTAAAGCGTTGTGAGGTTCATCTGTCCCTAGCACTGACGATTAAACATTTATGCTGTTTATAAAAATCAGGGAACACAAAAATAAGTTGACTCGCTCCCACCTTCTGGTCCTTTTGTGATTCTAGAGACATGGAGATAAGAAAACCGTGGAAGAATTTTATTGAATTATTAAACTGAGCATAGCTGGGGAAGGGGGGACACTCCTGTCTGTAAATCTAGGGAAACAACTGGTTATTTTCCTAGATTCTGAATATTTGGATTTAGAATCAGAGTCAGAAATATGGCCACCGTCACGTGGGGCCCCTGAACCAGAGGGGGAACCCCCCCGTCCAGTGCAGAGGGGATCTCAGCGGTGACCAAATTCCAGCCCTGCACTCTGCTTTCTCGCGCCTACTTATGTACAGTTTGAAGGAAAACATGTTATCAGTGTTAAGTGCTTTTCACCATGTTTTCAAACCGGGAGAACTTTCCCCTTAAAAAAATTTTTTTTTAATACAAGTTCCTCGTTCGTTAAAGGGGCTGTGATTGCCCCATCAGCCAAGCCCCATCTGTTGCCCAGTGCGCCTCCGCGTGAACTGAGAGCTTGCCGCGCAGATCTTGTGTCAAAGATTCGGCGTTCATCTTCCATGGCTTGGGTCGCCAAGATGCGGGGATGTGTTTTGTCAAACACCTGCCGATGAATATTTGGCAAATGCCATTCTGGAACCCATCATAGATCTCCTTTTCTGTTGTCTCGGGAGCAGAGAAGGTGGCAGGTAAAAGGAATCAGGAGAGACATAAGGGTGAGGATACATGGGATCGCGTGCATAGCACCAAGCGGACTGCATCCCACACTGCCTCACGGGAGGAGGGACTCACCTGTTTTCCAAGAAGTAGCATAAAGAAGATCAATTTGGTCCTTGGACACCTGAGGCCTGATATTAGGAAAAACGTGATAAGACATACATTTAGAAGAGATGCCCCTGTGCGTGCGTGTGTGTGTATATGTGTATTATTAATACATCTGCTGGCCTTGACGAGGTATATTCAGAAAGCTTTCTGGTTTCTTTTTTACATGGCCTGTACAGTCATAAATTGACGTTAGGTGTTTTCCACACTGCAGCTCAGGGTGTGAGCTTTCTTCTAGGACAGGCATACCTCATTTTATTGAGCTTCACAGATATTGCCTTTTTTACAAATTGGCAGTTTGTGGCAATTCTGCGTTGAGCAAGTCTATGGGTGCCATTTTTCCAACAGCGTTTGCACGCTTTGAATCTCTCTGTCACATTTTGGTCATTTTCGAGATATTTCAAACCCTCCACCAGCAAAAAGATTATGACTAGCTCGACAGAGGCTCAGATGATGGTTAGCAAGTTTTCACAATGAAGTGTTTTTTAACTAAGGCGTGTCCATTGCTCTTTTAGACATAATACTATTGCACACTTAAAAGACTACAGTAGGGCTTCCCTGGTGGCGCAGTGGTTAAGAATCCACCTGCCAATGCACGGGACACGGGTTCGAGCCCTGGTCTGGGAAGATCCCACATGCCGTGGAGCAGCTAAGCCCATGTGCCACAACTACGGAGCCTGCGCTCTAGAGCCCGCGAGCCACAACTACTGAGCCCACGTGGCACAACTACTGCAGCCCGCATGCCTAGAGCCCGTGCTCCACAGCAAGAGAAGCCACCACAATGAGAAGCCCACGCACTGCAACAAAGAGCAGTCCCCAGTCGCTGCAACTAGAGAAAAGCCCGCACGCAGCAACAAAGACCCAATGCGGCCAAAAGTAAAAAAATAAATAAATATTAAAAAAAATTAATTTCCTTCCTTTAAAAAAAAAGACTACAGTATACTGTAAACATAACTTTTTTTTTTTTTTTTTTTTTTTTTTTGCGGTACGCGGGCCTCTCACCGTCGCGGCCTCTCCCGTCGCGGAGCACAGGCTCTGGACGCGCAGGTCCAGCGGCCATGGCTCGGGCCCAGCCGCTCCGCGGCATGTGGGATCTTCCCGGACTGGGGCACGAACCTGCATCCCCTGCATCGGCAGGCGGACTCCCAACCACTGCGCCACCTGGGAAGCCCCTGTAAACATAACTTTTATATGCAATGGGAAATCAAAAAATTCCTGTAATTCACTTCTTAGCGATATTTGCCTTATCGTGGTGTATGGAACTGAACATACGATATCTCCGAGGTCTGCCTGTAGATGCTGAGGACTATGCTGACTTACTTGGGGTTGATAAAAAGGGACCTGAGCTGGATGATAATAGTGATAATAAAGTATTATTTCCCGAGGCTCCTGTATTAAAGTGTGCAAACTGGCTGTCTTTAAACAACATAAACTTATTGTCTTGAAGTTCTAGAGGCCAGAAGTCTGAAATCATGGTGTCCACAGGGCCTCTGCAGACTCTGGAGATAAATATTCCTTGCCTCTTCCAGCCTCTGGTGGTTTACTGGCAGTACTTGATGTTCCTTGGCTTGTAGCTGTGACTCTCTCGTCTCTGCCCCCCATCCTCACATGGCGTTTTCCCTCTGTGTCTCCTCCTTTAAAAAGGACACTAGGGACTTCCCTGGCGGTCCAATGGTTAGAACTCCACGCATCCACTGCAGGGGGCACGGGTTCGATCCCTGCAGGGAACTAAGATCCCATGTGCCTTGCGGTGCAGCCAAAAAAATAAAATAAAAAAGTTAAAAAATAAAAAAATAAAAAGGACACTAATCATATTGGATTCAGGGCCCACCCTACTCTGGCATGACCTCCTCTTAACTAATTACATCTCTAATGTCTATTTGCAAATAAGGTCACATTCTGAGGCATCGGAGCTTAGGACTTCAACATGTATTTGGGCGGGACACAATTCAACATATAGCAAATAATAATAATATTACTAATATTAATAGTACAGTTGTCATTCCTGGAGCTTCTCCTGTACTTTAGGCATTTTGCTAGCAGCTTTTTCTCTTATCCTCACCTCAACCTTTTAAGAAAGGAGGAAATTGAGAGTTAGGGACGCTTTGATCCACATTTCTTATCTTTCCTTCTTTTCTCCTGTTCCCCAAGCCAGTTTTTCTATATACTGGTTGTTCCCTGCGAGTTCACTGTGGCAGATGTTTGTTCCAGAGCCCAAAAGTTGACATGGAGTCTGACAAGTATCCTAGCATCACCATGTGACAGAATTTCTGAAATCAGAACAGTATACATTGTGCAGTAAAAGTCTACATTCTAAATGTTCAGAACAGGAGCTAAAACAGCCCTTGGAGGGTTGTGATTCTTAGGGTAGTGGTTAGAAAGTCACAGACTCTGAGCTGGACGTCCTGGGTTCACATCCCGGCTCTACCACTTACCAGTTGAATGAATTGGGCAAGTTGGTGAAATGCTTTATGTGCCTTTATTTATCCATCTGTGAAATGGGTTCATAACAGTTCTTACCCCATCAAGTTTTCATGAAAGCTAAATGAGCTTATTTATTATAGTTATTATTGCTAGAAATAATATTTTACTGCCCCCCAAACAGGGATATAACAACCCTTTTATCATATACCTCCAATGGGCAAAGTACTCAAAATCTACTCCTTTGTCTTGTAATTTTGAAAACAAAAAAAATAATTTCAAATGAATTCTTTTGAGCTGTGAGTCCCCTCTGTGCATCAGCCATGGATGCAGCAAAGCATAATTGATCGTGTTCCTTTTTTATCTCTAATTGGCCACTATCTCTTCCACACATAGGGAGGCAGGCTGTGCTCTTCAGACACAAATCCCTTTTCCCACTTCCTGTGTAATTCTGCCCTTTCCTCCCCAAAGCTGTTCATTGTTGACAGTGCTCGCGTGGGGCCACTTTTTTCCTCCTCTCCTTCCTGGAGTGTGCCTCAGATGGAAACCCAAGTTTTTTTGTTTTGTTTTGTTTTTAATCAATTTTTTGAAGTATAGTTGATTTACAGTGTTGGCTAATTTTTGCTGTACAGCAAAGTGACTCAGATATACATATATATACATTCTTTTTTTGTTTATATTCTTTTCCATTATAGTTTGTCATAGGATACTGAATATAGTTCTCTGTGCTATACAGTAGGACCTTGTTTATCCATTCTGTATATGAAAGCTCACATCTGCTCACCCCAACCTCCCACTCCATCCCTCCCCCAACCCCTCCCCCTGCCTTGGCAACCACCAGTCCAGTCTCTATATCCGTGATTCTATTTTTGTTTCGTAGATAGGTTCATTTGTATCATATTTTAGATTCCACATATAAGTGATATCGTGTGGTATTTATCTTTCTGCCTTACTTCATTTAGTATGATAATCTCTAGGTCCATCCATGTTGCTGCAAATGGCATTATTTTCATTCTTTTTTATGGCTGAGTAGTATTCCATTGTATCTATGTACCACATCTTCTTTATCCATTAATCTGTCGATGAACATTTAGGTTGTTTTCACGTCTTGGCTATTGTGAATAGTGCTGCAATGAACATAAGGGTGCATGTATCTTTTTATTTTTATTTTTTTAATTAAAAAAAATTTTTTTTACCCTTCCCCCTCCCCATATCCTCAAGTCCATTCTCTAGTAGGTCTGTGTCTTTATTCCTGTCTTACCCCTGGGTTCTTCATGACATTTTTTTTCTTCTTAAATTCCATATATATGTGTTAGCATACGGTATTTGTCTTTCTCTTTCTGACTTACTTCACTCTGTATGACAGACTCTAGGTCTATCCACCTCATTACAAATAGCTCAATTTCGTTTCTTTTTATGGCTGAGTAATATTCCATTGTATATATGTGCCACATCGTCTTTATCCATTCATCCGATGATGGACACTTAGGTTGTTTCCATCTCCGGGCTATTGTAAATAGGGCTGCTATGAACATTTTGGTACATGACTCTTTTTGAATTATGGTTTTCTCAGGGTATATGCCCAGTAGTGGGATTGCTGGGTCATATGGTAGTTTTATTTGTAGTTTTTTAAGGAACCTCCATACTGTTCTCCATAGTGGCTGTACCAATTCACATTCCCACCAGCAGTGCGAGAGTGTTCCCTTTCTCCCACACCCTCTCCAGCATTTATTGTTTCTAGATTTTTTGATGATGGCCATTCTGACTGGTGTGAGATGATATCTCGTTGTAGTTTTGATTTGCATTTCTCTAATGATTAAAGATGTTGAGCATTCTTTCATGTGTTTGTTGGCAGTCTGTATATCTTCTGTGGAGAAATGTCTATTTAGGTCTTCTGCCCATTTTTGGATTGGGTTGGGTTTTTTTTGTTATTGAGCTGCTTATAAATTTTGGAGATTAATCCTTTGTCAGTTGCAAATATTTTCTCCCATTCTGAGGGTTGTCTTTTGGTCTTGTTTATGGTTTCCTTTGCTGTGCAAAAGCTTTTAAGTTTCATTAGGTCCCATGTGTTTATTTTTGTCTTTATTTCCATTTCTCTAGGAGGTGGGTCAAAAAGGATCTTGCTGTGATTTATGTCATAGAGTGTTCTGCCTATGTTTTCCTCGAAGAGTTTGATAGTTTCTGGCCTTACATTTAGGTCTTTAATCCATTTTGACCTTATTTTTGTGTATGGTGTTAGGGAGTGATCTAATCTCATACTTTTACATGTCCCTGTCCAGTTTTCCCAGCACCACTTATTGAAGAGGCTGTCCTTTCTCCACTGTACATTCCTGCCTCCTTTATCAAAGATAAGGTGACCATATGTGCGTGGGTTTATCTCTGGGCTTTCTATCCTGTTCCACTGATCTATCTTTCTGTTTTTGTGCCAGTACCATACTGTCTTGATTACTGTAGCTTTGTAGTATAGTCTGAAGTCAGGGAGCATGATTCCTCCAGCTCCATTTTTTGTTCTCAAGATTGCTTTGGCTATTCGGGGTCTTTTGTGTGTCCATACAAATTGTGAAATTTTTTGTTCTAGTTCTGTGAAAAAGGCCAGTGGTAGTTGGATAGGGATTGCATTGAATCTGTAGATTGCTTTGGGTAGTAGAATCATTTTCACAATATTGATTCTTCCAGTCCAAGAACATGGTATATCTCTCCATCTATTTGTATCATCTTTAATTTCTTTCATCAGTGTCTTATAATTTTCTGCATACAGGTCTTTTGTCTCCGTAGGTAGGTTTATTCCTAGATATTTTATTCTTTTTGTTGCAATGGTAAACGGGAGTGTTTTCTTGATTTCACTTTCAGATTTTTCATCATTAGTATATAGGAATGCCAGAGATTTCTGTGCATTAATTTTGTATCCTGCTACTTTACCAAATTCGTTGATTAGCTCTAGTAGTTTTCTGGTAGCATCTTTAGGATTCTCTATGTATAGTACCATGTCATCTGCAAACAGTGACAGCTTTACTTCTTCTTTTCCAATTTGGATTCCTTTTATTTCCTTTTCTTCTCTGATTGCTGTGGCTAAAACTTCCAAAACTAGGTTGAATAAGAGTGGTGAGAGTGGGCAACCTTGTCTTGTTCCTGATCTTAGTGGAAATGGTTTCAGTTTTTCACCATTGAGGACGATGTTGGCTGTGGGTTTGTCATATATGGCCTTTATTATGTAGAGGAAAGTTCCCTCTATGCCTACTTTTTGCAGGGTTTTTCTCATAAATGGGTGTTGAATTTTGTCAAAAGCTTTCTCTGCATCTATTGAGATGATCATATGTTTTTTCTCCTTCAATTTGTTAATATGGTGTATCACGTTGATTGATTTGCATATATTGAAGAATCCTTGCATTCCTGGAATAAAGCCCACTTGATCATGGTGTATGATCCTTTTAAAGTGCTGTTGGATTCTGTTTGCTAGTATTTTGTTGAGGATTTTTGCATCTATGTTCATCAGTGATATTGGCCTGTAGTTTTCTTTCTTTGTGACATCCTTGTCTGGTTTTGGTATCAAGGTGATGGTGGCCTCATAGAATGAGTTGGGGAGTGTTCCTCCCTCTGCTATATTTTGGAAGAGTTTGAGAAGGATAGGTGTTAGCTCTTCTCTAAATGTTTGATAGAATTCGCCTGTGAAGCCATCTGGTCCTGGGCTTTTGTTTGTTGGAAGATTTTTAATCACAGTTTCAATTTCAGTGCTTGTGATTGGTCTGTTCATATGTTCTATTTCTTCCTGATTCAGTCTTGGCAGGTTGTGCATTTCTAAGAATTTGTCCATTTCTTCCAGGTTGTCCATTTTATTGGCATAGAGTTGCTTGTAGTAATCTCTCATGATCTTTTGTATTTCTGCAGTGTCAGTTGTTACTTCTCCTTTTTCATTTCTAATTCTATTGATTTGAGTCTTCTCCCTTTTTTTCTTGATGAGTCTGGCTAATGGTTTATCAATTTTGTTTATCTTCTCAAAGAACCAGCTTTTAGTTTTATTGATCTTTGCTAGCGTTTCCTTCATTTCTTTTTCATTTATTTCTGATCTGATTTTTATGTTTTCTTTCCTTCTGCTAACTTTGGGGTGTTTTTGTTCTTCTTTCTCTAATTGCTTTAGGTGCAAGGTTAGGTTGTTTATTTGAGATGTTTCCTGTTTCTTAAGGTGGGATTGTATTGCTATAAACTTCCCTCTCAGAACTGCTTTTGCTGCATCCCATAGGTTTTGGGTCGTCGTGTCTCCATTGTCATTTGTTTCTAGGTATTTTTTAATTTCCTCTTTGATTTCTTCAGTGATCACTTCATTATTAAGTGGTGTATTGTTTAGCCTCCATGTGTTTGTATTTTTTACAGATCTTTTCCTGTAATTGATATCTAGTCTCATAGCGTTGTGGTCAGAAAAGATACTTGATACAATTTCAATTTTCTTAAATTTACCAAGGCTTGATTTGTGACCCAAGATATGATCTATCCTGGAGAATGTCCCATGAGCACTTGAGAAAAATGTGTATTCTGTTGTTTTTGGATGCAATGTCCTATAAATATCAATTAAGTCCATCTTGTTTAATTTATCATTTAAAGCTTGTGTTTCCTTATTTATTTTCATTTTGGATGATCTGTCCATTGGTGAAAGTGGGGTGTTAAAGTCCCCTACTATGAATGTGTTACTGTCGATTTCCCCTTTTATGGCTGTTAGTATTTGCCTTATGTATTGAGGTGCTCCTATGTTGGGTGCATATTTACAATTGTTATATCTTCTTCTTGGATCGATCCCTTGATCATTATGTAGTGTCCTTCTTTGTCTCTTCTAGTAGTCTTTATTTTAAAGTCTATTTTGTCTGATATGAGAATTGCTACTCCAGCTTTCTTTTGGTTTCCATTTGCATGGAATATCTTTTTCCATCCCCTTACTTTCAGTCTGTATGTGTCTCTAGGTCTGAAGTGGGTCTCTTGTAGACAGCATATATATGGGTCTTGTTTTTGTATCCATTCAGCCAATCTGTGTCTTTTGGTGGGAGCATTTAGTCCATTTACATTTAAGGTAATTATCGATATGTATGTTCCTATTCCCATTTTCTTAATTGTTTTGGGTTCGTTATTGTAGGTCTTTTCCTTCTGTTGTGTTTCTTGCCTAGGGAAGTTCCTTTAGCATTTGTTGTAAAGCTGGTTTGGTGGTGCTGAACTCTCTCAGCTTTTGCTTCTCTGTAAACGTTTTAATTTCTCCATCAAATCTGAATGAGATCCTTGCTGGGTAGAGTCATCTTGGTTGCAGGTTTTTCTCCTTCATCACTTTAAATATGTCCTGCCAGTCCCTTCTGGCTTGCAGAGTTTCTGCTGAAAGATCAGCTGTTAACCTTATGGGTATTCCCTTGTGTGTTATTTGTTGTTTTTCCTTTGCTGCTTTTAATATGTTTTCTTTGTATTTAATTTTTGACAGTTTGATTAATATGTGTCTTGGCGTATTTCTCCTTGGATTTATCCTGTATGGGACTCTCTGTGCCTCCTGGACTTGATTAACTATTTCTTTTCCCATATTAGGGAAGTTTTCAACTATAATCTCTTCAAATATTTTCTCAGTCCCTTTCTTTTTCTCTTCTTTTTCTGGAACCCCTATAATTCGAATATTGGTGCGTTTAATATTGTCCCAGAGGTCTCTGAGAGTGTCCTCAGTTCTTTTCATTCTTTTTTCTTTCTTCTGCTCTGCAGTAGTTATTTCCACTATTTTATCTTCCACATCACTTATCCGTTCTTCTGCCTCAGTTATTCTGCTATTGATCCCATCTAGAGTTTTTTTTTTTTTTTTTTTTTGGCGGTACGCGGGCCTCTCACTGTTGTGGCCTCTCCCGTTGTGGAGCACAGGGTACGGACGCGCAGGCTCAGCGGCCATGGCTCACGGGCCCAGCTGCTCTGTGGAATGCAGGATTTTCCCGAACCGGGGCACGAACCCGTGTCCCCTGCATCGGCAGGCGGACTTTCAACCACTGCGCCACCAGGGAAGCCCTAGAGTATTTTTAATCGTTGCTTGATTCATCTTTAGTTCTTCTAGGTCCTTGTTAACTGTTTCTTGCATTTTGTCTATTCTATTTCCAAGATTTTGGATCATCTTTACTATCATTATTCTGAATTCTTTTTCAGGTAGACTGCCTATTACCTCTTCATTTGTTAGGTCTGGTGGGTTTTTATCTTGCTCCTTCTCCTGCTGTGTGTTTTTCTGTCTTCTCATTTTGCTTATCTTACTGTGTTTGGGGTCTCCTTTTTGCAGGCTGCAGGTTCGTAGTTCCCGTTGTTTTTGGTGTCTGTCCCCAGTGGCTAAGGTTGGTTCAGCGGGTTGTGTAGGCTTCCTGGTGGAGGGGACTAGTGCCTATGTTCTGGTGGATGAGGCTGGATCTTGTCTTTCTGGTGGGCAGGTCCACGTCTGGTGGTGTGTTTTGGGGTGTCTGTGGACTTTTTATGATTTTAGGTAGCCTCTCTGCTAATGGGTGGGGTTGTGTTCCTGTCTTGCTAGTTGTTTGGCATAGGGTGTCCAGCACTGTAGCTTGCTGGTCGTTGAGTGAAGCTGGGTGCTGGTGTTGAGATGGAGATCTCTGGAAGATTTTCGCCGTTTGATATTATGTGGAGCTGGGAGGTCTCTTGTGGACCAGTGTCCTGAAGTTGGCTCTCCCACCTCAGAGGCACAGCACTGACTCCTGGCTGCAGCACCAAGAACCTTTCATCCACACGGCTCCTCAATTTGGTATGATTCGTTGTCTATTCATGTATTCCACAGATGCAGGGCACATCAAGTTGATTGTGGAGCTTTAATCCGCTGCTTCTGAGGCTGCTGGGAGAGATTTCCCTTTCTCTTCTTTGTTCTCACAGCTCCCGGGTCTCAGCTTTGGATTTGGCCCCGCCTCTGCGTGTAGGTCGCCGGAGGGCATCTGTTCTTCGCTCAGACAGGACGGGGTTAAAGGAGCAGCTGATTCGGTGGCTCTGGCTCACTCAGGCCTGGGGGAGGGAGGGGCACGGAGGCGGGGCGAGCCTGCGGCGGCAGAGACCAGCGTGACGTTACCCCGGCGTGGCGTCGCGCCGGCGTGACGTTGCATCAGCCCGAGGCGCGCCGTGCGCTCACCCGGGGAAGCTGTCCCTGAATCCCGGGACCCCGGCAGTGACGGGCTGCACTGGCTCCCCGGAAGAGGGGCGTGGAGAGTGACCTGTGCTCGCACACAGGCCTCTTGGCGGCGGCAGCAGCAGCCCCAGCGTCCCACGCCCGTATCTGGGCTCCGCGCTTTCAGTCGTGACTCGCGCCCGTCTGTGGAGCCCCTTTAAGCAGCACTCTTAATCCCCTCTCCTCGCGCACCAGGAAGCAGAGGGAAGAAAAAGTCTCTTGCCTCTTCGGCGGGTCCAGACTTTTTCCCGGACTCCCTCCCGGCTAGCTGTGGCGCATTAGCCCCTTCAGGCTGTGTTCACGCCGCCAGCCCCAGTCCTCTCCCTGCGCTCCGCCCGAAGCCCGAGCCTCAGCTCCCAGCCCCGCCCGCCCTGGCGGGCGAGCAGACAAGCTTCTCCAGCTGGTGAGTGCCGGTCGGCACCGATCCTCTGTGCGGGAATCTCTCCGCTTTGCCCTACCCAGGTATGTGGGGAGTTTCTTGCCTTTTGGGAGGTCTGAGGTCCTCTGCCAGCGTTCAGTAGGTGTTCTGTAGGAGTTGTTCCACGTGTAGCTGTATTTCTGGTGTATCTGTGGGGAGGAAGGTGATCTCCGCGTCTTGCTCTTCCGCCATCTTCCCCCGCATGTATCTTTTTAAATTATTGTTTTCTCTAGATATATACCCAGGAGTGGGATTGCTGGATCATGGTAATTTTATTTTTAGTTTTCTGAGGAACCTCCATACTGTTTTCCACAGTGGCTCCACCAACGTACATTCCCACCAACAGTGTAGGCGGGGAAACCCAAGTTTTGAGCTTGACAAGCAGAAAAGGGGGAGAAGGGATGAGATGGGGGCAGTGAGATCTCCTGCAGTTAAAATGGAAACACCCACTTTTGCCCTCGGTCCCCAGGAGAAATGTACAAAGGAGGCAGGCGTTCAGGCTGGTCCCGGGTTTGTGGTTTCAGACACAGCCTTGTAAATGCTCACTCTCTTTTGTAGTAATTGTGCAAGTCCCCCCAGATGCTCTGGATTTCTTTTTGAACATTTCCAACCTTCCTTTCTCATAGCCTATTTGGGTGGGTACCGAGCTAGGCACCGTTTTGTTGAGAAACCCAAAATTCCTAATCGAAGTGCCTCAGAGAATCGTTCTCCTTTTGTTTTGCCTCATTTCCACACTTGTGAAATCAAACTCGCCGTTCAATGTTTATATAGCAATTCAGCCTTCGAAGCCATCTGTTGCCAGGCAGGAGCGTAGAACTCCTGGCTGCAATGTGCCGGGTTGGGTCTTCTAAGCCTCTTAGCACAAAGACCTGATGTTTCAATCCTGCAAGCGAATTGCCACCTTTATTTCCAGATTCGCCTCCAAATCCACGCGGCTCTCTAGAGACACCGACGGGGATCAGTGTTTGCTTTTGCCGGGTCACGCTCAGTGCTCTCACTTTTCACCTCTGTTGTTCCTTGGCTTTGCCAGTGCCAAGGTGAGCTGGAGGCATTAGGATTCACACCTGTGTGTGAACAGCCGAGCCAGCCTGCACCAGAGGGAAAATACTATTTCTCATAAATGCTCAATAATGGTAGTCTTTATTGCATCCAAATCTATATCGTGACACATAGTGGAAAGTTTTCGGATTCTACGTGGAAGAGTTGACAAAGTCCTGCAGGTGAAAAAGGAAAGGAAACACACACACACACACACACACACTCAGAGAGAAAATTTTCTCCATATAAACATAGGGCAAGAGATGGGACTAGAGCACCAGGCTTTCTGTGGCCAGCGTAGTTCATACTCTTCCAAAATAGCATTAACTTTCTGAAAAACGGAGCATACTGAAAAGGCATCTATCAGGAAAGCATATTTCTCCAGGAATAATTAGTCAGACTAATTCGTGTTCCAATCTAAGGGGATCACCGTTCTCCTTTTACAACAGATGTTAAAAGGAGAGATGAAGAATGTGAGAAAAGGACCTTGATCCTGCTGTTCTGATTTGCTTGGCTGTGCTGACATTTTAGGCGCAGAAAATTGTTACCTGATCGTCCCCCCAGGGGGTGGGGGGATGATTCTTTGGCGTTTTGCAATTGATAAGACCTGAGTGATTTTTCTCAGAAATTGACCTCTTTAAAAGTGTCCAAGTGGTCTTCTTCTCTGTGTAGCTTTAGGACCCTGAGTGAGGTGACAAAGGATAAAGATGTATTCCTTTGGAGGCATTTGATTGCTTCATTATGTTATCTTTCCATGGAAATGATTTCATAGCAAGTTTTTTTGTTTTCTTTTTTAACGGGAAAAATGCGCAAGAGTTAATGTGGAGCCATGAGGCACGGATTCCTGACTGAGGTCTGGATTTGAATTCCAAAGACCACAGGATTTATTGATGTGTCTGGGTATTCAGGCCTCTGGCAAGGGGCTTAGCAACACATTTCCTGGATTAAACTAGCATGAAAGTTCAGTCACACATCAAGTCCATTTTGTCAAGAGAGGGAAATCATTTAGAAGATAAACTCGTTGGTATTACTGCGATGATTAAGTCGTTGGTATTACGTAGAAATGGGAGGGCAAACCATGGCCTCAGGCCAAATCATGCCAGCTGTCTGTTTTTGTCAATAAAGTTTTATTGGCTCACGGCCATGCCTGTTTGTTGATATATTGTCGCTGGCTGCTCTGGCACCACAAGAGCAGGGCTGCTGAATAGCTGTAACCTTCCAGTGTTGCAAGCCCCAATTACTGCCTGCCCTTTGATAAAGAAAGTTGTAGGACCCTTGAATAAGAAGAAGAACTAGTTGGTGTTACCTAAATTTTTTGAATTGTGGCTCCATCTCTCATTTGCCTACATGTTGGAACAAAGTAGTAGATAAACCAAAGGCGATGTGTCTCTAATAAGATCTTCGGGGTTGGGGGGAGGGGGAGCGTGGCAAACAAAGCGGCACCTCTGTTGATGAGAAGAAAAGGCTGTCAGGATTGCAGATGGAAATCAGAACGCCCTGACTTTTCTGTGCATATTTCTGTTTATTTAAAAGTAGCTATCACCGCCCAAAGAAAAGGATCTCCTTTCCTCTCCAGCTACTTGATAAAAGCCCAATTTTTATACTTCTAGCTAGATGAAGGTCTTTGGGAAGTTCATTCCTTGCTCAATCACCAAGGATCATTTGAGACATCATTGGCAGACGGTTTCCGTCAAATCCTATTTAGACTGGGCAGAAAAGTTTTCAATCGACAAAACCACCAAACAGGCCATGATAAAGAATAAGTACCACCCACCCTTGACCTGGGTGAATGTGGGAATGTAACAGAGCTTCGAGCCGAGGGAGAGAGATGATGCTGGAAAATCCACGAAATAAATCGTCTCTCTAAAAAAATCACATAGTCCTGGGGATGTGTACTTCTAAGCCCAGCCTTCCGTGGAAAAGTACTTAGGGTGCAGTAAGTCGTTTAAACAAAATCAGTGGAAAAACAGGGAGTTTCAGGGAGCAAAAGATCAGGTTTTCTGGGCTCACCACACATCAGGTGATATAAGCTAAAAATGGCTTAAAATACTGCAATCACTTGAAATGCCTTACATAAACTGACCAGGAATCTGGGGCATTCGTGCTCAAGACAATTTTCTTCTCCTCGAGATAAGGGGTGGGGAGTTAGTCATCGGTTGTTTCCAGATAATGTCGTTACACCTCGTGTAATATGAGCTGGGCTGGGGGCTCTGCTCTCAGGGCCGAGATTGTTCCTGCCAGTTTTAATAAGGACTGTGTGTGTTTTTCAAGTCTGGGTAGCCACCGGTGAGTCATTTCTACAATCTGCCTGCTTTTGGGGTACAATGGGGCAAAAAGTACCCCCAAACAGCTGTTCAGTTATTAGTTCAGTTATTCATTCATTCATTCATTTATTCATCGCATGGTTACTAAGTACCTCTGTATGCCAGGTCCAGTGCTAAATGCCGGAGAGACATGTGTGTATAGTATCTCAATTACAAGGCGCTTATCGTCTGTTGGAATCTGTGGCCTCATCTATATCGTGCAAGAAATGATTTGACAGCTGAAAGAGCCGTGAGGTCATACCTGGTAAGGTCTCTCTGTTGAGCAAGGGAAGGTTTAGGGTGGAAAGATTTCTTTTGAGGTAGCACAGCGATTCAGAAGCACCCCCAGAGCTGATCCACGTGGCTCTCTGTTTATGAGGGCAGCCTTTCTCTCACTCCTGTTTCGTATACTTTTGATTTCCTGTGTGGGGTCCACCCCCTTTGCTTAATTCTCACTACGAGAGAGATGGAACAGTGAGAAGAACCCATCTATCCCTTTTCACATTTGAATTCCAACCTGCCACTTACTGGCTGTGTGTCCTTGGGCAAGTTGCTTAACCTCTCTGAGCTCCAGTTTCCTCGTGTGGCTGCAGGACTGAGGTGAAGGAGTCAGTGACTGGGGAGAAGGTGAATTAAGGAAAGGTCACCATTTACTCGCTGACCTTCCTATCTTTCTGTGACTTTGGCTCACGAATAGTGGGCAGGAGTTGGTCTCCGTGGCTGGGAATCACTCAAGGGCTTTGCGACTTTTCTGCCGTCTCAGGCCTCTCTGATACAGAGTCAAGGCACATGCTCTCCATTGCTTCTTCTGGTGCTTTCCGCTGGAATCTCAAAATACAGACAAGAAAGCACAGGCTCTAGAATGGGATAGAGCAAAGGTCACATCCCAGTTCTAGTACCCCCGCATACCCATTGCCTACCCACGGGGGCCCTGTAAAGGGGAGGTGAGAGTTAGTGCCTGGGAGGGTTGCAAGAACTCATAGTTGCGAGATTACAAAGCCCAGCCCCTCTTCAAAGGGCTGGAATCTGGGGGGAAGCTGGAGTTGTGTGGCTGAACTTCTAGATACCTGGACCTGAGCTCACTCTTGCACCTGATCTAGAGCCTACCACAAAATCCCTGTGGATGTGGCACCTGTCACTTCTTTCCCAAAAGAGTCCGCTTACCCAGGACCAGGATCTGCTGATTTCCTCAAGCCACACCCTCTGCTTAGTAGAGGGTGCAGTCCTGCGGCATCACCCGTTTGCCAGGGGTAAAAGGTGACATCAAGATGCCAAGGGCTTCCATGAGACTGTGTCTCCTCTCCTTCTGGCGTCAGACTCTGGACAGTTCTCCAGCTATAGAGAGATAGGAGTCCAGAGGCAGCTGTCAAGCCTGTTTCTCCTTCACCCCCAAAATGTCTGCAGGCGACAGCTAACTAACCCCATGGGCCAGGAGCCTCGCAGCACTCTGCACCTGGAAAGCATGTTTAGGGGCGAGAGGAAGCTCCCCGGGACCTGCAGAAACGTCCTCTTCAGCTCCTCGTCGCCGCCTGTGCTCGAATGGCCCCTGGGGTAACAGGGCCTGTGTTTGAACCCCAGCTGTGCCACTTCCTAATTGTGTCGACCTGAGCAAGTTTCTTAATCCCTCCGTGCTTCAGTGTTCTGTAAATGGGGGGCATAGTCACAAATCTGTTTCACAGGGTTTCTTTATTTATTTATCTTGGTCACTTTGGGTCTTTGCTGCTGCACGCGGGCTTTCTCTAGTTGCGGCGAGCGGGGGCTGCTCTTCGTTGCGGTGCGTGGGCTTCTCATTGCGGTGGCTTCTCTTGTGGCGGAGCACGGGCTCTAGGCGCGTAGGCTTCAGTAGTTGTGGCGCACGGGCTTAGTTGCTCCACAGCATGTGAGATCTTCCCGGACCAGGTCTCAAACCCGTGTCCCCTGCATTGGCAGGCGGATTCCTACCCATTGTGCCACCAGGGAAGCCCCTCTTTCACACGGTTTTTGTGGGGACTAAATGTGTGTGTGTGTGTGTGTGTGTGTGTGTGTGTGTGTGTGTGTGTGTGTGTGTGTGTGTGTGTGTGTGTGTGTGTGTGTGTGTGTGTGTGTGTGTGTGTGTGTGTGTGTGTGTGTGTGTGTGTGTTGCAACAGACAGAGCAAGCTTAGATCGGTGTCTGGCAAGTCGTAAGCAAACTATAAATGTAGCTTTCCCGTGTGTCATAACTTGCAGAGAACAACGGTATCGAAACCATACCAACAATAATTTGGAAAGGAAATAATTTGACCACTCATTGTGTTGATGTAGCAACTGAGTTTTGTCGATTTCCTTTTCCTCTGCCCTGCAAAGGATATTCCATCAAATACCCGTTCATCTCTTTAGAAGTATTTTGTTAGCTCCCTACTGTGTGCCAGACACTGGGTTGGGCCAGGGACCCATGTCAGTGAGGTCGAAGTCTGACAGCACACACCCAGCTACGTAACAGGATTCGGGACGGAGAGTTAGGTCAGGAGAGGTGTCCGGTAGAAAGTCACATCGGAGGTGACCCTGAACTTGGTAAAGATGGGAGTTGTCGCCTGCCCCGTATGAGAACTCTGATCAGACATCACGTACTGTGCCTCCAGCCTTCCCAGTTCTCTTCCTCCCGTTCCCAACCTCCGCCCCATCCTCTTAGCTCCCGAGTTCTGTGATGGGAGCTGGCGCATTGCTCAGTGCCTTCCTCTCCTGTACGCATCACTCTGCTGAGTCAGGAGTTCACACTTCTCCATCTGCTTCCCATCTTCCAATTTTTTTGTTGTTGTTGATGTTTCTCGATCACTGAATTAAACACTTTTTTCCCTTTAGTATACTGGTAATCGAGCTTCTGGAGGGAGGGCCGATAAAAATGCCTGAGTTGAATCTACCACGTCTACACAGGCGCCCCCCGCCGCAAATCTCTGCTTTTTGGACCATGACGTATCCCCGACACTGAAGGATGAGCAGGGGTCACGCAGGCAGAGCGCGTTCGTGACAGCCGCCACTACTTCCACTACACCCACCCTGCCGTTATCTGCTGAGCGTTACGTGCCAGCTCCGTGGAAATACGCTACATACACAGTCTGACTTAGTTATTGAAATTATGCTGTCTGTATACCAGCAACTCAAGTCTTACAGAGGAGGAAGTGGGCTCAGAGTGGTTAAGTGTATGTCTCAAAGTCACCCAGCTGTTGTTTCTTGTAGTTTGGGTGCCCCAGGAGGCCAACTCCACAGCCGGGATAGGCCTGAGGCTCGTCGGGTTGTGCTCTGGGGATCCACGCCTGTAGAGGAGCAGCGTGGCCAGCAGGATGGGGCAGGGGAGGATTGAGCTGTGATGTAGGAGCAACAGACCCTTCAGCCAGTGCCGAGGAGACTAAAGCCAGGGTGACCCTGCAGAGGTGTCCTGCACTGGGGCAAAGAGACCAGGCAGTCATTGATGTGGCTGCCTCCTGGATGGGATGCATCCTTGGGCAAAGCAGCTCCCTCTAGCTGAAGGCACTTCCTAAGAAGGGATCCTGCCGTCAGCAAACAGGAACCCAGCAGCTGGGGAAATGAGTGCCTCCTGGCTCAGAATGGGCTTCTGGGTAGCACACCACAGTATCCACTACAGTGTCACAGGCTGACTTGGAAGCCATATCTCTCTCACTTTAGAGTCTGTTCATGTAAGTGGGGTGCAGGACAGAGGGCAGGGAGAAGAGAAATCTAGAAAGGTAGGTCAGGTCGTCTGAGGTAGGACCTTGTACCTCACAAAGGAGCCGGCCCTGAGAGGGGATAATAGTTACGTCTGATCGGAGAAGTGCCATGTTCCTGGGAAACCATCCAGGTGGTGGTACACGGACTCCTAGAGCAAAACCAGTTGGTGGGGTTCATCTGATATTCTAGATACACCTGCGTCAGGGATTTCAGTTGAGAAGGAAAAGAAAATTTCATTCTTTTTCCTTTCCTTATATCACTGGTTTCTGTTTCTTATTTGAAAATGCTATTCCTCCCATAGGGAAAAGGTTTGGTTAACGCGGGTGGTAAAGCTATCTTTGTTTAAGATATTCTCTTTGAACGAGGGAACAGTGCCATCACTAAGTTCTAGGACAGATTCTTCTCGGGCAGTGTAATCGTTAGGGACCTGTTTGTGTGTCCATTTGAGGAAGTGACGAAACCAAAAGCAGTTTGGAGGTTTGGCACCTTCGCTAAAGTCAGAGGAGTGCGATGTGAACACACACCATTCTCTTCTCTGCACCCCTCCTGTCAGTGACCAGACCGGACCGAGGGGCCCTCAGCGTAAGAACACGTGCCCTAACTCGACGTTTGGGATAACCGGAGGGTTATCTCCGCTCACCAGGCTTGTGATGGCTGGACCAAAGAAGTCAGTTCTGAGCCTTTAGAAGCCCAGCTTCCATTAACACCTGAAAAATAACAATTCACTGTCCTGAGATGTCCAGTCCCCACGTCCCCTCTTCTCCCTGGTACCCTACCTACCCGGTCTCCATTCCCTCCTCCCATATCCTCTTTTTTTTAAAAATTGAAGTACAGTTGATTTACAATGGTGTGTTAATTTCTGCTGTACAGCAAAGTGACTCAGTTATACACATATATACATTCTTTTTTTTATATTCTTTTCCATTATGGTTTATCATAGGGTGTTGAATATAGTTCTCTGTGCTGTACAGTAGGACCTTGTTGTTTATCCGTTCTGTATATAAAAGCTCACATCTGCTCCCCCCAACCTCCCGCTCCATCCCTCCCCCAACCCCCTCCCCCTGGACAACCACCAGTTCGTTCTCTACGTCCGTGTTTCTGTTTCGTAGCTGGGTTCATTTGTGTCATATTCTATTTTATTTCTTTTAATTAATTAATAAATTTATCTTTGGCTGTGTTGGGTCTTTGTTGCGGTGCGTGGGCTTCTCACTATGATGGCTTCTCTTGTTGCAGAGCCCGGACTCTAGGCGTGCGGGCTTCAGTAGTTGTGGCACACGGGCTCAGTAGTTATGGCTCATGGGCTCTACAGCACAGCCTCAGTAGTTGTGGTGCACGGGCTTAGTTGCTCCGTAGTATGTGGGATCTTCCTGGACCAGGGCTCCAACCGGTGTCCCCTGCATTGGCAGGTGAATTCTTAAGCACTGTGCCACCAGGGCAGTCCCTGTGTCATATTTTAGATTCCACATATAAGTGATACCATATGGTATTTCTTTCTTTCTGACTTCACTTAGTATGATAATCTCTAGTTGCATCCATGTTGCTGCAAGTGGCATAATTTCATTCTTTTTTGATGGCTGAGTAGTATTCCATTGTATCTATGTACCACATCTTCTTTATCCATTCCTCTGTCGATGGACATTTAGGTTGTTTCCGTGTCTTGGCTATTGTGAATAGTGCTGCTTTGAACGTAGGGGTGCATGTATCTTTTTGGATTAGAGTTTTGTCCGGATATGTGCCCAGGAGTGGGATTCTCTTCTCCGTGGTACCCTACCTACCTGGTCTCCGTTCCCTCTTCCTGTGTCCTCTTATTCCCACCCACAGCCCTGGAGGGTCCCAGATCCCGTGTCCCTAAATGAGAGACATCTTGAGGGTAGATGGGTCTATTTGTCATCATATATGGATTCCACTTGTTGTACAAAGGACCTAAGGCAACGAGTGTGCTGTTTTCAAGGATGCTGAACTCACAGGGAGCACAGTTCCCAGTGAGCCTGGGAAATCACGAGGTCTGGAGTCAGGCCGATCTGGGTTTGGATCCTGGCACTACATTCAAGTATTAGCTACGTCTTGTTGTGGAAAGATCTACTATGATGATTGTGCAAAGTCTTGACCTACAGATGTGCAAGAATACTCCTGCGGCCCTTGGATTGTGAACGTATCCCCATTTATCCTGGTGCCAGTGCTCAGAGTAGGGTCTGGAGTCCAAGTGATTGGGCTCAGCCTCTGACCCTGCCACTTTGCCCCTTGACCTTTGCCTCTGTGGGCTTCCGGACCCTGCCTGTAATTGGGGAGGGTGGATGCAAAGTGTGGACACTCCCTGGAAGCATTCAGTGCACATGCATCCCTTAGCTTGAGGGATGCTCATTACAATCAGAATTTAATGAGCAAGAATGATCTGTTCCTAAGTCATTTCACTTGCTTGAGCCTCAGTTTCCCTATAAATAAAATGGGGATAATGATGCCTCCACAGGGCTCTGGCAAGAAATTCAGCAAAAACCGTAGGGCTCAGCACCTAGAAAGTGCGATAGAAAGTATCCATGCCCCGTATGGGATTCGTACATCAGGGGACTGCCTTGTAAAGTCATTCGATTAGGAATCCAGAGGGCACAGATGGTAGAGGACAGGTTTTTCATCCACCTTGACAGTTTGACGGCCAGCTACACGACTGGCTGTATCCCCGCTGACACCTGGCTTGGTAGCTACTAACTTATTTATGCATCTTCCTTTTTACAAGCCAGGCAACTGTGAGAGGAGGAATCCCATCAGGTGTGGAAGCCAGAAGGGGGGAAGAAAAAGCAGACTAAGGTGTCCCTCGGTGTCCCCCGTTGTCCTGAGGTCGGCATTTCTCTGAACTGCAAGGGCAGGGGAGTTTAGCTGCAGTTGGCTGGTGGTGAGCCCACCCTGGTGGGATGCAGCCAGACAGCCCACAAACGCCCAACCATAAACCCGAGCCCTGCCGGCTTCCAAGAACTCTCCTTGGCGTGAGAAGCAATTTGCAGAAGAGGAACAGGGCGGGGGAGGGGCGTCGGACCCCTTGTGGGGTATTGTCCAAAACCACATGCAGGCAGAAATGGTGCCGCCGGACTGGAGGACGCTGGACCAGCAGCCAGGCGTCGGAGGACCAAGACATGGAGCTCGGAGACGAGGAAGAAGGTCCCCGAGGCTCTCTGGACAGGGACGTGGCCAGGGAGGGAATATGTACGTAGCCTGATGGGGCTACGTTTGCATGTTTACGCATAATCCCAGGATGCCCTGCAGTGAACGGGGTATGGGGTCAGAGCGGGCATTAGCCATGAACGAGAACAGGGGCTTTGAACCAGGACAGGCTCAGTTTGGATCTTGGCTCCATCACTTCCCAGGCCCGTGGCTGTGAGTTACCTCACCTCCCTTATAGCCTCGACAGTAATAGCCACCTGGTGAGGTGGCCGTGAGGGTCAGGAGTGATAGTGGGCCCCTGGCACGGGGCAGGCTCTCAGTAAGCAGCAGCCGTTACCACGGTCAGTACCGCTTTGTTGCCGTCGTTGGCTATTACAGCTGGGGCCGGACTAACCCTCCCTAAGGCGGCTGTCAGGTCCCATACTCACCTGGCCAAGACATGAAGAACTCAGGAGGGGGTTGGCAGGGGGATGATTAAGGGGCTGGAAGATGACTGAAGTGACTGTACCTGGGTTGGGCAGTGGCTAAAGGAGAGGCGCTGGGGCAGGTGACCGGTGAGTTTCTAGAGGGAAGGCCTAAAGGAGGAGGATGTGCAGGTTTCATCTCTCCCGGGGGTTGAAGGGAAAGTGGGAGAGGTGGGTTGGCTAGGAGGAGAATTTCTGACCAATAGAAAAGTTTACACCCAGATTTAGGAAACAGCGCGGGGTTGCTGAATGGGCTGCCTGGGCTCCCTTGTGAAATCGTCGGGATTGGGCTGAAGTTGTCTTTTAGCTGCTAAAATTCGGAATGTGGAACTTGCCACAGCTAGAAGGGGGGGAGTCTGAGCTGGAGGACAGGTCAGGCCAGAGAGTTTCCCATCCAACCATCTCTTGCAGCCCAGACGCCAGCAGCCCTTGCCTCTTTCCCGTGACGGCATCCAAGCACAGGCAGCTGGTTGATTTTCACTGCGCATGTCTCCCATGCAGCCTGCCCGTCCCCCTCTCTCAGAGTTTTGGGTCCAAATCACAGGCACTGTCAATGTGCCGGGTTGGGGGGGGGGCATCAGTGTTTCTGAACCTGGTGGCACGTTTTCAGTGAGTGAGAATAACCCTACGTCTTCAGGAGCTGCATTAGAATCAAAAGCCAAATTAAATAGCCACCAGGTGAATGGATACAAATTTACATCCATTCATACACGGGTCGCTTTTGCTGTTGAGCTAATTGATTTCTGGGCTCTGAGTTGGAGGCCCCAAGATCTGCCTGCCTGGGGGGAAGAGTGTGAGAAAACCAGTTTTCATGTTTTGAGGTAAAAATTCAACCAGTGGAATAAGAGAGACAGGGTTAATTGACCCTACAAGGTGTAACAGAGATGCATAGGGGCCCATCATAGAAGCAGCACTGGAGCCAGCTGGGCATGGATTTCAAAGAGGATGTCACCACTTACCAGGTGGAGGACATTAGGCCAGTCCAGACCACTTCTGTGCCTCAGTCTTCTCCTCTGTAAAATGGGGCTAATACCCCACAGGGATGGATCCATGTATTTTTCTAACATTTTATTACAAAAGTTTTCGAATAGAAAATTTGAAAGAATAATGTGGCAACCACCCATCTACCCAACACCTAGATTCTACGTTTTTACTGCACTTTTTTTAAATTTAATTTTTATTTTATATTGGAGAATAGTTGATTCACAATGTTGTGTTAGTTTCAGGTGTACAGCTAAGTGATTCAGTTATACATAGTCATATAAGCATTTTTTCAGAATCTTTTCCCATATAGGTTATTACAGAATATTGAGTTCCCTGTGCTATACAGTAGGTCCTTGTTGATTATCTATTTTATATATAGTGATATGTATCTGTTAATCCCAAACTCCTCATTTACCCCTTCCCCTCACATTTCCCCTTTGGTAACCATAAGTTTGTTTCTGAAGTCTGTGAGTCTGTTTCTGTTTTCTGGATAAGTTTGTATCATTTTTTTAGATGCCACATATAAATGATAGCACGTTGGTATTTGGCTTTCTCTTACTTCACTTAGTATGATAATCTCTAGTTGCACCCATGTTGCTGCAAATGGCATTATTTCATTCTTTTTCATGGCCGAGTAGTATTCCATTGTATCTATGTACCACATCTTCTTTATCCATTTGTCTGTCGATGGACATTTAGGTTGTTTCCATGTCTTGGCTATTGTGAATAGTGCTGCAGTGAACGTTGGGGTGCGTGTATCTTTTTGAATTATGGTTTTCTCCAGATATATGCCCAGGAGTGGGATTGCTGGATTATATGGCAACTCTGTTTTTAGTTTTTTAAGGAATACTGCACTTAAACAAACAAACAAAAAAAACACAACTGCACCTGTTCCCTTATCATTCTATCCATCTCCTTTTCTAGGAATCACTGCCCAGGGAGATTGGGGGATTTAGAGTAGATACGTATAAAGGGCCAGGGCCGGGGGCAGGGTCTGGGATTTTACAGTGCTTAATACATGACTGTGGCTGTCGTTGAGATGTCAGTGCTCTGGTTTCACGGGTGTGAACTTGGTTCTGGTTGCTGTGGTCAGGGGAGCAGACCAGTGGAATCCATGGCCAGCCTGGTACCCAGAGATGCTGGGTAAAGACTGGTGAGAAAAGTGACTGCCTCTTGAAGTTCTTGCTTTGAAGGTAGAAATGTCCACACCCCCCACTTTTAAGTCCCTCAAATGAAGGACAGATGAGCTATTTTGATCTGTATGCTTCCTCCTTCAAATTTTTAATCAACGGACTTGTAGCCAGGATTGAAGTAGTACCTATGGTGTACTCAGGTAATCTCCAGATATGACAACCAATCTTCCCAAGAACCCGGTGAAGGGGCTGTTACGATGTCCATTTCACAGATGGGGAGACCAAGGCTCAGTGCCTTGTCACAGAGCTTGCCAGGTGGCAAAGTCGGGACTCGAATTCACGTATCTCAGACTTCAGCTCCTGGGCTTTTACCACCATCCCACACCGCCACCCGATCTGCAGAAACACCCAGAGCTTTCGCCTTCCCACTCCTTAGTCTCATTTCTCTTCACGACTCAAGGGATGATCCTGATTCTTGTTCAGCTGAGGTTAGAGAGGTTCTCTCCCATCCCCAGGTGACTGCAGGGGGCCTTTTAAAAAGGGAAAACTACAGGCAGTGAGGGCTGCTGCTTCACTCGCCCTACAGGGGAATCGGCTTGGATTTGTACAGGATGCCAGAGCTGGCTCAGTTTTCTAAAGCCCTACCTTTGCAGCATTCTTCAAGGGCCCCAGAGAGTTCCTTGTGCCATGAAATTTAGTTTGGAAACTTCAATAAAAAAGTCCCGAAGGAAACTGTCAATTAACGCATTTACACCGAAGCATCATACTTGGGAAAAACACCTTCAAAAGCCAGTGCTGCTTTCCAACCATTAAAAAGTTTACGTGCAGCTTGGTTTCCATAGATACCTGAGGTAATGGCCTCCTTCCCCTCATTGAAGGGTGAGTGTCGCTTGATTTCTCTCTTTTTACCCTAGACTTTCATACTTTCTCCCTCCATCCCCATTTATGAAAATGAAAGATAACTAAATTGAAACCTGGCAGTGAGATTTGTCTGAGGAAGAGTTTGATTTATAAGCTCGGGGTGGGGGGGGTCTTCATTTTTGCTCCCCTAATACTTCACGGCTTCTGCAAATAGTGTTGCTACATACAAGGAAGAGATGGAGACTTTTCAGTTGATCAAATGAGTTCCCCGTCAAACACATAAACGTATTTGAAAGGGAAAGGGTCATGGTCTGTTGAAGAGTAACTGAGCTTTGGGTGTAGGGAAGAGGTGTTTGTAAATAAAGTTTTATTGGAACACAGCCATGTTCACTGGGGTAGGTGTTGTCTATGGCTGTTTTCAGAACAACAGTGGCAGGTCTGAGTAGTTGTGATGGAGACCATAGGGCCTACAGAGCCTAAAATATTTCCTCTGTCACCCTTACCCTTGGTATACAGGAAAGAATTGGCGTTTGAGAGGCATTTAATGGTTTTGTCACTTTAGGCACATGCTCATCTTGCTGTGACTCAGTTTCTGCATCTTTGCAATGGGAATGACTGACAGGGTCCTTTCTTAGGGTTGTGGGGACGTCAAGCCTCGAGCCCTGTGCTTGGTACGTAGTAGGGGAACAATAGATACGAATTATTATTTTTACTCCCGATTCTTTCGATAGAAAAACCCAAAGATGCCTACCTGAAGATTCTAGAAGTCGTTTAGAGAAACCAAAGGAAAGTGTGTACAAACCCAGACCACATAGTTCAGCCACTGTTCCTGGGTCCGGTGGATGCCCAGGTGTCCCTTTCCTGGCAGTAGGTGAGGGAGCCTAAGTGGGGGACCCTGCTGAGAGAGGAGAAGGCAAACGAAAGAAACCACAACAGTCTAGGAAGAAATCTTTAATTTCTATTCAGCTTTCAAGAGTTTGAGAGAGGTGGGGTTTTTTTTTTTTTCCTTTTAACAAACCACTTCAAGTACATGCCTTCAGATTATAAAAGTACCTGAAATTGCCTAGAATATCAGCATGCAGAGCTTGTTAGTATTTACATATATTTACATAAGGAAGCAAGAGAAAGATCTACAGGTATTTACAGTCTACACAGGAGAAGAGAAAGGTGGCCTAATTGTATTTCCTAAAATACAGTAGATGATGAGTACTCAGCACATGCATATTTAGAGAATATTTGCACGATAGAATGCAATTTTAAAAAAAGAAAGACATACCTTTGTAACTTTCTATGCTAAGGTGTTGCATAATCAAGGTAATTGTGTGTGTGTGTGTGTGTGTGTGTGTTTTGTTTCTAGTCTATTTGCACCAAGTGCTTTAAAATGTTCCCTTACACCGAGGCAGAATTATTTACCCTGGCAATTAAAGCAACAGCATACGTGATCATTTCCCACTAACTAGCGACACGCTGCTGGTGAATGAAATACCTACTGTCTGTCTCTCCTCTACCCATCGACCACTGTGACGAGATCTGTCTGTGCAAAGGCAGTGCCTAAGCTCTCCCCATTAATTATGGAAGTAATATAAATGAGACGCTCTCCACAGTATGTTCTAAATGAAATATCAACAGGGCCAGCGTCTTTGAGCCTGAGAAATGATCCGTCACAGAGAGCCCTCTATGAAAAGGCACAAACCTAAACACAGATGTGCTTGACTTGAAAGAGTGTGGCTGGACACGGAGGGCGGAGGGCGGCCTGCCTGTGAGATCTGATTGTTGCAGACTCCGTTCTCTTAATTCGCTGCTGGAAGAGTTAAGAGTTTGTGAATATCTTACCACGAGGCCATGTGGCCTCATCAGAGAAGACAGACACCGTGGGTTTTATCCCCCCCGTCACCAATGCCTTTTCGGCACTAGGTTGTAGACTCTCTCTGTGTCCTAGGTGTAAAGGAACCGTCAACCTTAACAATGGCAACAAAGAGCTTGTTTGTTTGGGGTTTGCCTGCTCACAAAAATGGTCAGCTCTGTGGTTTTCTAAAGGAGCCGGCGTGGCAGGCCAACTCTGTGGTGCGATTCTGTGCAGAAGAAGGGAAGGGGGGAAGCTGTCTGTTTCACTTGCACCATGAAGATATGCTTTGCGCCATTATATTAGACCAGAACCCATTCATTCTGCCTGGCGATAACTTTAAAGGTTTATTTCAGTATACATGGCAAATACAGAGGCATACATTTATATACAGTATACAGAGCTAGCTAGAACCAAGGTTAAAGAAGTAAAAACGTTTCAAATTAACACAAGCTAAATGCCTTCTCTGAGCTCTTAGGAACACTCAGTAGTCCTTCGGCACTAGTGTCCAGGTGGCCGGGTTGGAATAGTTCAGGAATGGGCCATCGGATTTGTCCCAGGTGGAAGGACGATGCTTATTTTGGTGGCACATTACTAAAATCCTTCTGCTGAGCCATTTCAAACTAACCCGTGGAAGAGTGGCTACCGCAGTGCAGTTTTCCAGCCCAGCAGGACAACCCCCTACTTGAAAAGCAATGTGGGCAGCCCAGGCAGCATCAGCACAGAATGCCCAGGGAATGCTTCCATGGATCTAACAGAGATGTTGTTACAGGTGTAACAACGTCCTCTCTTATTTTTAATGAGACCGTCTCTCCAGCCCAATCAGTTCTAGAACATCTTTGGCACAAAAGGAAGGTAGAACAGGCATGAGTAATGTCACCCACCTGGCCTGTACTTAGCCGTTCCTTTTTCCTTCCCTCCTCTGGAGGACTCCCCCTGCACCAGAGCGCGTCTAGAAATAACAGCAGGTCTCAGGACGCTGAAATCATGCTACCTGTTCCACCTCCACTCTTTTGAGATCAGCCATCAATCGGTCATGGAACCCCTGCCATGTTTATGGCAAGAATTCTGGAACACAAAGGGAGTATGAAAAGGGCCGCATTCATGTCAAGGGCAAGTTCAGAACCGTTCAGCCAATTGGAAACACAGTCCTGAAAACCTCCCAGGGCCACGCTGCCCTGAAATGCTGCCGATTAGCCTAAGCAGAAATCCTCTGGAGCCTTGCTGTCCAGAACAAACATGGCTCTGGACCTCTTTGGATGGTCGGGGGTGTCTGCCTACCCCTCCCCCAAGCCTAAGGCCAGCAAAGACAAATATGCTCCTTCTGCCTTTAAAAGTCCTTTCCAGCTTCGCATCCTGAGCCTCCTGGTCCCTGGGCTTGTTCCTGCAAAGATCTCTCAGAGCATCACGGCCACCGTCCTCCTGACTTTCCAGCTCATTCTGCCCTGGTCTTCAAGTCAGTCTCTTAAAACTGCTTAACGGTCTTGCTAGAGATTCATGGCTTTTGTCAAGGAGACTAGCATGGTCTTTATGGCCTGATGTGGATTTGGGGGCATGATGTTTGGGGTGCCTCAGGTGCAAATAAGAAAGCCTCCATGTCATCGTGATTCTCTCCCAGTGAAGACGTGTGCACATCTGCTATGTGAAAGCTCTGTCCCAAGTGTGCCCCTCAAACACCTCTCACTCAAACTGCCGTCTGCTTTGTGGGGCTGTGTCCTGTGCCAGGACCCCCTGCACTGATGATGGTGTTGCGCTGGCATATCCCATGGCTTAGCTCTCCTTCAGAGCAACTGCCATCGCACCCTGTGTCTCAGGGTCACCCAGGGAATGGGACTCCTTTACCTGCCACGGGAGAGACAGTCAGATGAAAAGGAACCTCTGAGGCTTTCCACGTTTGTGATCCTCTTTAGCAAAGAAACTCTTTCCCTGAGGCAGGAGGTAAATATCCTAACACGTGGTAGGTACACATTCTCTTCCGTCAGGCTAAGATCTGCATGTGATCTAAATGGACTCTCCAGAACATTCTCGAAGACTTTTCCAGCCTCCTCAGTTAAAAACAAATATCCGCTTTCCTGACGCTCTTCACTTTTTCTACTTGAGAAATTGAGTGGATTTCCCTTCTGTAATAAATGCTAAGAACAGCCTGTGAGTTAGCAAAACTCCCGAGGACTATGAAAAAAGTTATATTACAATATCTACAAGAAGTATTTGCAGGTACCTAAGCCTATATTGTTTGGCGCCTTGGTAGGAATCACTTCTTAGGAATTTGCAGGAATTAATTTCTCAGGAATTAATTGGGGGAGGGCAGGAGAGGGAGGTGGATCAGTTTCCTCTGCAAACCTGATGTAACGTGTCAGATACTATCCTCCAAAAGGCCATATTCATTGCACATGTGTGTGAAGTTATAAGATGGAGATTGCTCAGGGTTTCACTGGTTTTGATGTGGTTCCGTTCACGCTTTGAAAAAAAGTCGATCGTCCAAGAGTAGTAGGTTCACAGCTGGTCGCATCTGGCACCTGGAGGTGGCATTTTGAATCAGGTGTGATGGTTTTGTTAAGGGTCACTTGCCATTGGATCTTCTGAGGTGGCACTGGGTCTTCATTTTTGTTAATCCAGATGGATATAATTTCCATTTAGTTCACTGCCTAAATCAACAATGGGAAATTCTCCTCCCAGCATTTCTCAGGTGAGCACATGACAGCCCGTTTTTTAAAAGGTAAACGTACAGCCCCTCCATTTAATTTTCGGCCAGACATGGCCTGGCTGAGGAGGGAAAGAAGACTCCTCCTAAGGTAGCTTCAGCCAAACGGGAGACGCAGGGAATGCGCAGCCTGCAAATGTGTGTCGCAAGTTTGGGAAGGAGGTTTTGTACTGCGTCTGGCGTGGATTCCGGAGGGTCAACTTGTGTGATGATTTGTGTGGCTTTGGATGAGTTGCTTTTTGAGCTCTGGTACTAAGTAGGCTTCCCCGTAAACGGGGATAATGATCGTCCCTGGCTGGTAGAGCTGTGTGCGGGTTAGAGTATGGTGCTTACAGAGCTTTCTGCACAGTGCCAGGGGGATGGCAAGCTCGCGGCAGATGCTGGCCATCGTCCCCACTTAAACAGTCCCCGTATGCAACGACTCACTGGAAAAGCTCGACAGTGTGGAGGAAAAGGGGTCCTTTCGAGGCACGTTCTGTGTCGTCGCTGGTCTCGCGTCATTTTGGTGGAATTTGATACGTTATTGATTTGCATTCATTCCACACCCAGGCAGGAGGGCCAGGGGTTGGTTGTGGTCACAGGAGCAGCGAGGCCCTTGAGCCTCACGCCTGCATAAGCTGCATTGCTCTATGAACTAACAGAATAGGTGGCTCACCTGTCGGCTTAAAAGATTGTTCTCAGATGGTGAGTAAGGAACGCGTAACCTTTTGGAGCAGATTGCTTTGTTTTTTTCTCTCAAATCAGAGATTTAAACCGTCCTATTGCTGAGGAACAGCTGTGCTCCAAGCACCCCAGCCTCAGGAGATGAACCCTGAGACACCGCGTCGCACGTTTCCAGTAGGGTAGCTGCAAACTCTCTTTGGGGAGGGTTATTGGGAGATGTGAAGAGACTGAGAGAGGGCGGCCATCTGGCCCACCTATGGCCCCTGCATTCACTGCCCCATCTCCACCGAGGCTCCGGGGTAACTGATTCTGCTGTACTCACCGGGGCCGTTGCATCAGTCCTGCATTTGGAAATCGTTTGCTTTGCCTCACAGACCCCAGATGAGTAACAGGGAAAGCTTTGAGGGTTCAAAGAGGCACCTGTCTTCTCTTCCTGTGACACCTGCAAACTTCTTTGTCCCGGGAATTCAGCACAGTCATCACTGCCCGCTTCCAGTAGGCAAGTTCTCCTTCCCTGCCCTTGGGGTTCCAAGTCCAGTGTAAGTTCTGTGCTGCCTTCCCTTTCTCAACTCCACTTTCTGCATAGATTGATTCACTCAACATTTGCTGTGCAGTGTCCTATTACCGACGTGTCTGTAGGAAAGCAATCTTAGAACATCTGCTACTCTCAAAATCATTGAATATACAGATATCCCATGGTAGTGTGTCTACTTTTTTATGTCTCAGAGTTAAATCTAGTTTAAGACAGGAATTTATCCTTTCTTTTTTTAAAGAAGCATGCATTTTAAAAGTAGAGAAACCTGAAAACTAAACGTAATTGTGTAACATGGGTCCTTATTAAAATGTAAGTCATATTAGAGTACCTACCAATGCATTACAAATATTAACACATGGGTGGATTTTTCCTTAAGCCTAGATTGTTGATCAGAAACCCCTGTACCTTTCTCTTGCAAAGAGTCAATATTCATTCGGAGTCCGTGTGGACAGCTGCACATTGAGGGCTAGTGGTTATCAAGTAAGTGTTGATGAAACGCAGCTACGTCACCATTTCATCCCAACCTAGGGCTTTAGAAGGATGGAGGGTTTAGATCTCAGGGCCCCAACGATAAATGAACAGGAACTGCTTTCTAAATCCCACCTTTCTGTGCCGCTGGTCCGACCAATGATTTCTGAAAGAGAATGATGAACCTCCTTATTACCCAGATGCTCTTAACTTAATCCCAAACAAGAATCCTGGGTAATTTTACAGACGCTGTAAAGATTGATGGTGTAGTTCTCCTTTGGCAGCTCGCAAATGTTTGACTAAATCAGAAATGGCATTCAGGCGTGATTGAAGATTCTACTGGGCTTCCCAGAAATCCTCAGCCCCGTGCGATCCACGCCCTAACTCACTGCCGCTGCTACAGGACAGAGTCGCCACCCCAGTTCCCGTGATCAGCAACGGCAGGCAACCTCCAGGCTTCCCGTGAGTTTGTTCTTAAAAAAATCACCGAGGGGAACCCACAGCTCCAGCTAGTGTTTATGTGTCAAGACACTGCTATTATCTCATCACGACGGATCAGTAAGCAGTGGTGCCAACTAGCAAGGCAGATATCTTCTAAGAGTTGGTAACATCATTTCCTTGATAGGGCTCTTTCATTTTTTTCTGGATTACAGATGGATGCCCCCCAAAGTGGCATGAAAGTCATTTGGTGGTGATGAGAGTGCTCTTTAAAAATTTTTCTTCTATCAGTTTAAAAACGTTTTATCTTGTATCAGTAGTACCAGCTTATTTACTAATGAGATTTCCTAATGGGGCTCCATCTCATTCTGGTGATAGGCCGAAAAGCTGATAAACCCAAAATTAGAACTTGTTATTAAACCGTCATCCCATCTGACCCTATAAAGATGTCACTCAGAGGCTGCCATGGGTGCAGGTGAAAAGAGCATTCCCTGAGAAGCTGAAAGGGTCGTGGGCTTGGGACAAAAAGATGCGGTCACTACTTCACTGTCCAGTCTGTCTTTGCCAGATGTGCACAGTTGATCTTCGGAGTGGAAAAGGTGGTCTTTGCTTTCAGGTGCCCTGCTGTATGTGTTCTTCTACAGAGTCAGCACCGCTGGTGATGAGATTTAAATTGTGTATCGCCCTGAGCCTAGTGGCAAAGGAATCAAAGCCAGCTCTTGATAAAAGATTGGGCTTTACTCAACTTTACGGTTGTCAGCGTGGTAGCCAAGTGGCGGTTTACATGAAATGAGGTCGATTGCAATTGCTTTCACATCCCATGGAGGGAAAATGCATGCCCCCCGGCTCCCTCATCAACTCGATTCTGAATCAATGTAAGCGCAGAATTTCTCTGCAAAAATACCATTCCAACAATGCAAGAGAGTGCGGCATGGTATCATTTTAGAAGGTCAGAGTGGCAAAAGATTACGCTGGGTTTGGAAGAATTCCGTTTGTTGCTTTCCCAAGTGGCCAACTTTGATCTTTTCTCAGGATTGGTGGAGCTGTGAGAAGCCAGTTTGTTGTGATGTATGAATGCTGATACTGTAACCGCCCTGGGGTGGGGTTGAGGGAGCCTGGATTTAGGGATGAGCTGACTGGCTTCTCCCACCACTTGAGAGCTGATGCCAAGGGCCCTGACCACTCTTTGGTGGTTTGGGCAGTTGCAAAGTAAAATGGAAATCGAAAACAGATATCCAGAAAATTATTCAAAACACCATCTCCACCTGACATCTGCTAAGAATTGAGGCCAAGATGATATTTGCTTGGGTTGGCAAGATGAGCATCTCAGCTCTTCCATTTGTCTTTAGAGGTGCTTTGCTTGCCTTTTTTCCCCACATGGGATGCAGGGGGTAGTCAGATAAGCCACTGGAACTTCGTTAGATAAATGTGCTAAGCTAAGGGTTATTAGGAATAATAATTCAGCGAAAGGAAATTTGGATGACATGGGCTTATGTCCATTAGACCTGAGCCACACAAATCCATTTGAAAAGAAACAGGTGAACCCAAAAAAATAAACAGTTGGCTGTCTGAGAAGTGGGCATGGGTGACAGGGCTGGGGAAATAACACACCGATGACTATTTCATTAAAGCAAAGTCATGTCAGGGGTTCAAATTTTGGACCAAAGGGCCTTGTCCAATACAGTCGAGCAGCCCGTTATTATCAGAACTCAGGTATCCCATTCCCACTTCACACCACCCTCCTCTGCACAAGCATGTCACTTGAATGTATTTGACCATTTGGTTTTCAGACAAATTCAATAAATGTCCCCCCGCCCCCCTGCAACAAAAACCCCACGTCTACTTTACTTTCTAGTACTTCCCTAGTCATAATACCTTGAGACCTTGATTCTCAGAATGACCTTGGCGCCCGATGGCTGTACGAAACAACCACGGTGAATGCAAACCAAACCCTGTGGGGGGGATGGTCTCCAGTAAGCTCTCTGCTTGGGCACAGTTTACACCCTGTAGGGGGAGAAACAGAGTAAGCTTTTGGGTGGGGATGGAAACTCATTTCCCTCGCAATTAGACGTCCTTAATGTTTTCTTAATGTTGACCTTATCCCCAGTTATCTTTCTCCATTCTCCTCTGCCTCCCACCCCCCTCCTCTATCATCCACTGATAATTAGTTGATGCAGCAAGGGCTGTGATGCACATAAATAATCATAAGACGCCAGATAAACTGTATGGGTTTCAAATGAGAGCCGTGCCGATGGTGTCCCCCTATGAACACCAGCCTATTATTTTTAATTATGGCTTGCAAAGCGAAGTGATTTCTTGCCCTCTTTCTGGCATCCCTGACAGTACTGTCAGCCCGGATGATATGGTGCCCCACTGGCACACACACCCCTAGCCACAGCGCCAACTGCTACTCAAAAGGTCAATCAGAAGTGATCAATTGCACTCATTACAACTTGCATTTTGAAGGGGGCTGGGAGGACATGGTCCCCCAAGCCCCTGTCCCGTTGCAAGTATGGGCTGAATATGACACTTCTAAAAAGGTTTCCAGGATAAGGATAAATTCACAAACGTGTCTTGTGTCTGCATGAGGCATGTGTGATGGTGGGGAATATGTGTACATGTGGGTCTCAAACATTTTAACACAGCATCACAAACCCTTCCTCTAGCAGCCCCATGGGCAACGAATAAGGAAAAATCTGGCACCAGTCCAGCTTGGTTGTCTACCTGATGGGCCGTGATTAGAGTGGTTGGTTTAGTTCAGAGAGAAGTTTCTAGAAACTTCTCGGTGTCAAATGACATTACGCGTTGAGAAGTGAGGAAGTTGGCTGAATTTGTTCTCGCGTGTTCAAAAGGATCCCATCTTCTTCTCGTTGCTCAGAAGAGACATCTAATGTGATTAACTGATAGACGTGTCTGTTTTCAAAGCTTTTTCCTATATGAGGTGTAAAAAGTCACACTGGCTTTACGAGCGGAGTTTATGAACTCGTTTTCCCAGGATGGTCCCATCGTACCTTTTACAGTCGTGTGCTTTGACTTCAGTACCCTCGGCCGTGCTGAGATCCAGATGCATCTGAACCAGGTGGGGAGAGACTCTTGCTCATTCCCAGTTAGAAGAAAGTCATTCCATCACCTCTTTTCTTTAAAAAAAGTTCTGTGGTCTTTGTTCTTTGCTTTCCAGCAACAAGGAGCCGCCACCACCATCTACTGCGCTGCCGCTCCAGAACTGGAGGGTCTGGGAGGGATGTACTTCAACAACTGCTGCCGCTGCATGCCCTCGACGGAAGCCCAGAGTGAAGACACGGCCCGGGCCCTGTGGGCGCTCAGCGAGAGGCTGATCCAGGAAGGACTTGGCAGCCCGTCCGGCTAAGTGGGCGCTCGGCAAGGATCAGCACACATGCCCACCATGCGCGAGTGCTCGGGCGTAACTGCCAACGCTGGACCCCTTCCAACTTATCATCCCAGGGCTTTCCATGTCCCTCCGACCCAGATCCGCTAGAGTCAAGGATATAAGAGTAGTCACAACAGAGCGAAAAATGTTAGGTACCAATGGGAAGCAGGGAATTCTGGGGGTAAAGGGACAACAATGCATCTCTTCTGGGGCTGGGGTACGCTTGGGTCCCTCTGCTCCCGTTTGAAAGTGACGCTTAGCTGCTTGGTAGGTTCTTTGTCTCACAGTAGAAGCACGAGCAATTCTCACCGTGTAGGACAGCCTGGTGCCCCACTCCCCTGCCCCAGGCACAGCCTCCATGGCCACACTGTAGCCAGGAGCTGGCTTTTTCTCATTTAGGGAAGAAAAAGGCCAGTGTTTATCCTTCGCTGCCCTGATCCAGGAGATAACCGTTTCCTTCAGCCTGATCAAGTCGGAGTGGGCTTGGCAACTACTGGAGAGAGGACCCTCTGAACCTTGTTCCAGCCAAGACGGAGGTGACACTTAGAAATGGGTGGGGTAGACACAATGACTGGGTCGCCAAGTACTGGTCCACCGACTCCCCGGCCAAAGCTATACAAAAGATTCTTTAGCGATTATAACAAATTTTGCAAATCATTCCCTAGATACCTTGACAGGCAGGAAAGGAAGTCTTGCGCCCTTACAGGATATTTTGGGGATGGGGGATAAAAAGCTGTTCCCTCCATTCTTCACTCACAGTTTCGAGAAACAACGCCATCGCGGAGGTTCACAGCCCCTCAGTGTGTGTGTCTGTTCAGCATCCTGCTTCAATGTCTTCTTGTTCCTCTCATCCTACGCTTAATAAAAGAACATGCTTGAATAGTATCACCTGAAGTTTTTTGTCTTGTTCCTTTAAATGTTTGTTTCAGTTTTGTTTTTTGTCTTGTTTTGTTTTTTTAGAAAAGCAATCTAGAGGAAAAATAAAGCGCTTCTTGTAGACGCCAGGAAAACACCATTCTCGTTTCTTCTCTGAGTTTTGTTTCGTTTTTGTGCTTTGTGGCTGTCTGTGGGCCGAGTTGTCTCACGCAGTTAGCATGCCAGCATCATATTTTCTGTTGAAGAGAAAGAAAAAGAAAAGTGACTATCACTTAATTTCACCTTAAGAGGTTTTGTTATCATGGATCGTGGATCATTTCAGTCCCTTGATGGTTTGTTCCCCCTGTAACTACCAAGTTCTTGGTGATTAGAAACCATCTCTACTTAGGGGAATAGGGGGGTGGTTTGGAGGCTCTACCCAACTCATCCTGTTATCACTTACACTGTGGTTTCCAGGCCATTCCTGCAGGGATGTAAGAAAGGCCACTTTGGCAAGGTGGAGAGAAAGCTTTTGCTGAAGCACCAGGAAGGTGGGGGCAGAGGGTGTGTGTCACTGTTCCTCCTCTTGACAGTGGCAGCTTCAGCCCAGACAACATCATGAATTTCTGGGCCTCTGGCTCTGTGATCAGTCAAACACCAGTGCTTTCCAGTGCTCCATAGCCTAGCTACGTCCTCCCATCTGGCTATATTCGCCCTTCACAAAATCCTTATTGTCATAGCGCCTTTCAAACTATTCATCAGATAATGTCACTTTTCTGGTCCAAACCCTCCAGTGCTTCTGCAGTAGCCTATTTGCAAACGTGGCCATTGTAATTCTCCTCCCAGTCTCCACACCTTGGGTGGTCCTCTAACTCTGGCCTTGGCCACATGACTTGCTTTGGCCAATTTAAAATGTGCTTGTGCACTGGGCTTGCCCTTTTTTGTTGCTATTTGGAATCCTGCAACCACCATCCTACGAATGGGCCTGGGTTAACCGGCTGGGCAACGTGAGCCACATGGACGCTCCCCAAACCAACAGCAGACTACCCATTAGACGTGCAAGTGAGGCCATCCCAGACCATGTAGCCCCAGCCGAGCCAACCCAGAGGAGAAGAAATACCCCAGTCCACCCAGAGAACTGCAAAAAATATGTTTGTCATGTTAACCCACAAAGTTTCAGGGTTACTTGTTACACAGCAAACACTAACCGATACAACTGCTCATCTCACTCACTAAAGTCCAATTTTTTTTTTTTTTACCGTAGCCAAGGAATTCTCCCATAATCTGGTCCACAGCAGACTTTCTGATTTCATGTTCTAGCATCTTCTCTTCACTCACTGCATTTAGCCACGCTAGCCTTCTTGTGCTCCTGAAATAAGCCAAGCAACCTCCCTACTCAAGGACTTTATACTTGCTGTTGCCTCTGCTGAATTGCTTTCTGCCAGAGACCTGCATGGCTTCTTCCCACACTGCATTCTGGTTTCTCCCTTTCTGATGAGGTGACATTCTGGCCACTGCATTCACAGTGGCACCCCATCTGCCCACCCCTCCCCTTAATTTTTCTCCATGCCACTTAATACTATTGGGCAAGTTGTATGTCTATTTACTATTTTCTCTCTCCACCTCCTATAATATAAACTCTCTGAGATTTGTCTGTTTTGTTCACAACTGTGGCCCCCGTGCCTTGAACTATTCCTGTTATACAGAAGGTGCTTAATAAATGACCTTTGAAAGAAAGGATGATTGTTGGTGACTGAGCATTACGTCCATGAAAATAATTCCCATCCTTGTGAGAATGCACGCAAGCCACCCACTGTGCCAGGCAGGCTGCAAAATTACGTCTAATGTGACCAAGGTCCTCCCAGGCAGCCTCCTCTTCCCGTCTTATGGATAAAGAATCTGAGGCCAAGAGGTTTCATAACTTGCCACTGTTCACACAGCTCATAAGTAATAGAGCTGCTGTTCACACCCAGGCCTGTTTCTTTTCAAAGTCACACACTTCCCTGCACCAAGGCCACCGATCCTTCAAGAAGCTGAGAATGTCCTTTCCAATAGGAGGCACCGTTTTAACATCTCAGGCTGAGCAGAGAAGTGACATTACGGGTCTGACTGTAGCTCAGCATTAGGAATTTGGTGAAGGGGGAGTCAAGCCACGGCACAAAAGATGTCGGAGTGTCATCAGGCAAGGTCATGTTCAAAGTACCAGAGAACCAGGGGAGCATCTCCTGCTACCTCCTTGCACCGTTAAGGCCTCATATGAATCCTGCATCAGGAGGTAAGATGATGCGTGAGGGAACTTGACCAGGGGAGGGAAGCATTCGCCTCAATCAGGAAGCTCCCTTAAACCTTCCCACACTGTGGGTGGGATGTAGATTGGTGCAGCCACTATGGAGAACAGTATGGAGGTTCCTCAAAAAACTAAAAATAAAGTTGCCGTATGATCTAGCAATCCCACTCCTGGGCATATATCCAGACAAAACCATAATTCGGAAAGATACAGGCACCCCAGTGTTCACTGCAGCACTATTCACAATAGCCGAGACATGGAAGGAACCTAAATGTCCATCGACAGAGGAATGGATAAAGAAGATGTGGTACATATATACAATGGAGTATTACTCAGCCATAAACAAGAACGGAGTAATGCCATTTGCAGCAACATGGATGCAACTAGAGATTATCTTACTAAGTGAAGTAAGTCAGAGAAAGGCAAATATCCTATGATATCACTTATATGTGGAATCTAAAATATGATACAAATGAACTTACTTACAAAACAGAAACAGACTCACAGAGAAACCAAATTTATGGTTACCAAAGGGGAAAAGAGGAGAGGGTAGGAGAGATAAATGAGGAGTTTGGGATTAGCAGATACAAACTACTATATACAAAATAGATAAACAACAAGGTCCTACTGTAGAGCACAGGGAGCTATATTCAATGTCTTATAATAAACTGTAATGGAAAAGAATATGAAAAAGAATACATAGATCTGAATCAGCTTGCTATACACCGAAAACTAACACAACATTATAAAGTAACTACACGTCAATTAAAAAAAAAAAAAAAGAAGGTCCCTAAGTCAGACGAAGTCTTCATACAATCATTCATCCAACAAACATACACGGAGTGCCACATTATGGAAATTCAAAGTTGAGGGTAACACCCCTACCATAGTTAGAGCTATGAAAAAAATTTATATCCTGGGTCAATAGGAGTCTTCACGGTACACAGGTCCTAATCAACTTTACCGGCACTTCTCCAGGTTACTTGATAAACAGAGACCCCAGAACAAAAACCAGGCCTCCTCTTACCCATTATGCCCTGAATCCACTCAGTCAGACGGTGCCAGTCCCTGTGGTCCACTGCTCCTGCCAGATGCATCTTACTTCTTTGGCTGATTCTGTGGGGCAATTCCTGGACAGGTGAGCAAGTGGGTAGCATAAAGCCTCATTCCTTTGTTAGCTTATTCTAAACCCAGGACTACTGCTCACCATCTGTCATGATATATATATATATATATAGTATATGTATATACATATGTAATATATATGTAATATATACCTAGTTTTCCATCATCAATACCACTATTTGCAGGTACTTTTTTTTTTTTTTTTTTTTGCAGTACGCAGGCCTCTCGCTGCTGTGGCCTCTCCCGTTGCGGAGCACAGGCTCCGGACGCACAGGCTCAGCGGCCATGGCTCACGGGCCCAGCCGCTCCGTGGCACGTGGGATCTTCCCGGACCGGGGCACGGACCCGTGTCCCCTGCATCAGCAGGCGGACTCTCAGCCACTGCGCCACAAGGGAAGCCCTGCAGGTAGTATTTATTGAGCATCTACTATGTGCCAGTTGCCAGTCTAGGCAAGTCATACCCACCTTCTTACTTTATGCTCAGATGATAAGCATAAAATAAGTGACCTTTCCGTGGTCCCCTAGCTGGTGGCAGCAGAGTCAGCATCTGAATCCAGGGCTATCGCCTCCGGGTCCATGTGCCTCCCACTGCATCCCACTGTTTAAAGGATGGCCTGTAGACCACCAGTATACATAGAAATAAATGTACACAATGGGTGAATTATTCACGAAGGAAGACTCTTTGGCTTCCTCTCCAAGCCTGGGATCTGCTTCGACTCCTGGTGCCTCTACAAATTCTGTCCATGACGTTTACCCAGCAATATTGGCTTCAGCCCCGTAGACCTTTTCTCCTGTTCTGGTTGTAAACAGGCCTGCACCTGGCCTTCTTTCCCCTGGGTTTAGCCTCCGATGGACTCAATGTCCAGAGTCCTCCACCACTGCCCCAGGGCCACAGAATCCGCTCAGGACAGGAAGAGGGAGCCAGGGTTTCTACCGTCATTTTCCCTGTGTGTTTAAAGCCCAAAGGCTGCCGGTTTCCACTTTCACGGCTGATGAAGGGAGACCTTTCCGCCACTTTTCAATAGGAAACAGGAAACTGAAGCGTCCCCGGCAATGACTGAAGCTGTGGCTTGTGGTTTTGCTCTTTAAAATGGGGTGATGGGTGGTTTGGTTTTGAACTTCCATGAAGGAGGCCCGATTACTTTCATGAAGGTCAGCGCTGGGCCGGAAAGCCTTGGCTCGCAAAATGGCTGCCCGTTCGGGGCCCCAGCAGGTACCATTTGGAGAAGTTTACATTTTTTAAAACACCTAAAAGAGCGGTATTTACCCTGTTAACTTTTTGTGCCTTTCCATATATCCAAACTAGTTGGAATTCATTTTAGAATAATAAATAATATCACATAATATGATGCACATGATGACTGAAAAAACTTCTCTGAATTCTGTCTACTTGACGAGATGCTATACTAACAATAAAGGTGAATTTTAAAAAGAAAACGACAGGCTCAAATACCACTATCCTAACAGAGATTTTCATCTCTGTTCATTACCCTTCAAGGCTTCCTACTATTTGGTTTCATGCCCTTCTTTTTATCTCCCCCCCCAATTATCTCCTTTCTCAGTTTTCAGTTATTTTAATGGATGCCTCATATATCGTCTTGCTGGTGGGCCATCGTTTGGAAACTCCTACTCTGGGATATTCAGGTTATTTCTAGTTTTGGCTGTTAGAACTAACAGCTCAATTAGCATCTTTATGCACACAGCTTTTTCCTTCTATTAATTTTCCTCCCCGGCATACATCTGCATCCCTGAAACTCTTGAATCTAAGAGCTCTTATTTGGCTTTTGCTGCATACTTACTTCCATATGCGATCTGGAAGGGAAGCGGAAGGTATATATTTCTGGGTTTTTTTTTTTTTTTTTTTTTTTGGTTTGGTTTTTTACAACCTCATCAGCATTGGGTGTTGCTATTTAATTTTTTTTAACATTTTAACTGCCTATTGTCACAATCTATAACTATTTATATAAAATACCCCCAAGCAGCCAGTCTCCTTATTTAAAGTATAAGCATTTTGTCTCTCATTTTCCCACTGGACCAAGTTCACAGTTTTAATTAGAATGGAAATTCCAGGTGAGTCTACATTCGGTTTGGGTAGAAAAAATCAGTTCAGCCATGTCACTACATCTTTACCACATTACTCAATCAGTAAATGTCCTGCCTTTTTTTTACCTTTTCAGTCACCAACTGTAGCACAACATGGACCCCATCTGAATGCCAGGCAAAGACCAAAACCAACACCTAAGTCCCTTTGGTTCATTCTGGCTTATGTACTTCCCCCCTAGCTGAAGTGCTGTCTGCTTTTATGAGATGAGCCACACCACTCAGAAAGACTGTCTTGCTTCTAAACCGATCTGTTTATAAGGCCATGCCCTGCTGTATCTTAGGTGTAAGAGAATACAAGTTTCTTTTAATTTTTGAGATAGGTCCATGCAAATAGAGGCTCTCCATCATTCATTCAGATTAAAGAGGCTCCGTGCCTTCCTCCAACTTTCCTGGTTTTATTTGAGGTCCATGAGGGGCTCGTTCTTTCACTTTGGAATCATGACAGTTTCTCGTTTGATGCTGGGGACCTTAGGTGAGAAAGTCCACTTTGGTAAAAGTATCATTTCCTGAGCCCTTACCAATACTTTGTGCAAAACACTTAACTGAAATGCTGGTTTTGGTCATTTAAATCTCACGAATTTTGAATTAAATGTCGCTGTCCCCCTTTTTACCAGTGAGGAAAATATTTCAATCTTGGGGCCACCACTTCCTGTGTGATGTTGTCCCAGTACCTTAACCTCTCTGAGCTCCTATGTCCCAACCCCACGATACATTCGTGGTTTCTCTTACCCCTCCAACTTATCTCTCCCTTGTTTTATTTTCTATATACACAATTGGCTAGATTCCTCTAAGCTGAACAAGTGTGAGTTCGTTAGTAATCTACCCGAATATAGTTTTATTCTTTCTCTATATCTTTTAAAGGTGACTTATGAGATCGCTTCAGGGGAAAAAAAGTCTATCATTGTATTTAAAGACAGTTGATCTTAGAAATAATTGCTGAACAATTTTCTGTTCTACAAAATGTATTGCTGTTTGCTGTTTTTATTAGAAAGTTAAAATGTATGCTCAGCATTTAAACTTGGGGAAAAACATCAGAAAAACAAATATTCCCAAAGTCCCACCCCTCAGAGACAACCACTGTAAATGTTCTGATATATTACCTTTCACACTTTTTATAAATGCGTTTTAAAATTTACTTGCATCTTTTTTTAGCTTCAGTTTTATATAGTTGTGATTATACTCCATACACAGTTTTATATATTTTAAATTGAATACATTCTCGATACATCTTTTAATATCTTTATGATCCTGCATTCAGTAAACAGGTATACCATAGTAACCTTTACTGTTATCGGACAGCTAGGGTTCCCCCATTACTGTATTTTCATTAGTATATTGCTTTAATAAATATAATTGCATAAGATTGGGGGTGACTAGTTTGATTATTTTCTTAACATGGATTCCAAAGAGGATGTAAGGTCAAACAATATGGGAATTTTTAAGGCTCTGGGTACCTACTGTCAAGAAACGTTTTCTGGGCTGCCCACATGGCTAGTTTTCATACCTGCCAAGAGTATTCTTGGAGAAGAACAGGTGTGTTTTTACCCACTTGCTGTGGACCCGTTTATTTTCCCCAGATACTCTGCCCATCCGGTGTTTGGCAGCATTAATCTCAGGGCTGCCTATGCAAGTTCCCGGGTATAGAAAACTCCTTCCCTCTGGAACCAAGACAGAAGAGGGCAGGAGCCTTGTGTCAGCGAAATAAAAAAGGGCTGAATGCAAAAGAATCAAGCTAAACTTTGGGTCAGCTGGTTTTGCCAGCCTTTGAAGATGCTATAGCGTTCATTGTTCAGCTGCCTCAGAACCTACTGAGGAAGTCGGAAGACTTTCTTGGCCACGGTGGTAAACGTTCAGAATTCTCGGCCCGGTTCGCTGAGGCAAGGCTGGCCCTTAGACTTGGTCCCGGGGAATTTTACCTGGTGTGGCCTAGATTCGAAGGACCTGATGAGGAAGCCCTTGCTTTTCACTCTTATTAGTGGCTGCTCGCAAGCTCATTTCAGGGAGAGAAGCTGAGCAGTTCCTTCCCAGGTGATTTAGGAAAAATTTCAGTCAGACCATCCTGTTTCTTGAGCTAGATTCTAGAACCTTCTAGAAGCCTGCCTAAATCTCCCTAAATATTCCCAAAGCCTTCACAGCTTCAGTCAAAACATAGAAGTAAATGACATGGACAAAATCAACATACATATACATATACACACACACACACACACACACATATATACATACACACACATATATATATACATACCACATATATATAAAATCTCAATGTAACAATGGTATTATTAGTACTTTAAATAAAATATTAAAATAAATAAAATCACAATGACATGATTAATAACCAGACACTTGGACTTAGAAATTCAAGTTATAAAGTTTAGAACTCTAAAACAGGGCATTTGTCTCAGCCTGCACAGATGATAGTGTATGTGATTGTGTATATGTGTGTGTGTATAGACATGTCAGGAGTTTTGGAATTCAAAAACTCCATTAACATACTAATGGATCAGAGAAGTATTGTTATTAAAAACAAACTATTTAACTGGGTTTCATTTCAAACCCTTTGAACACAGGCCACTGTTTCTTTTAAGATACCTGTTTGTTAACAGAAATGGTATTGTCCTCCAGGACAAAGAGAAATATTTTTCTTAAAGCCATGATAATTCATAATAATAATATTTATAATAACCTGATATCAATTTAAATGTCCAACAGCTGGGGTCAGGACTTTCTGACTACCATGATGCTGTGGAAGAAATTTACTTGACTGAAATGATGTCTTTAACATACTAGGTGAAAAATGTAGGTTACGGAAGAATCTGTAGGGTATGATCCTGTTTTGTTAAACAAATATATTCGTGTTTCTGTGCATGTAAATTATGTACTGAGAGAAAGAACTGTAAGGTGTTAATAATGGTTATCTCTGGGCAGGGGAAATGTAGGTGCCTTTTTTTCTTTATGCCTATCCATATTTTCCGCATTTTCTACAATGGAAGTGTGCCATATTACATTATAAAAAGTAAAAGTTATAAAAACAAAGACAGAACACGCCAACGCTTATAAAACGTGCCCAGCTGCCTCTGTAAGCATTCTTGCACAGCTGTGGGCTGACTCAAGTCCAGTAATTGATCCTCCAGAAGGTTCTCTTGGGCTGACACACTGACACCAACAAAATGGCTTTCAAGTTCCATGGGAACAGGGTGGGGAATTTGAGGGCGGCATCTCACAAAGTAAAGTACACTTGAAAAATAAAAGCAGGTAGATTATATGGAGTCAATGGATAGTTTTAGGTAACTGGGTGGTTGTGTGAATTACACCTTCCATTGCGGTGTGTGTACAAACACCACCTCCCCGTGGCTTGGGCCAGGTGAGTTTTCCACGAGAGCCTTTCCTCCGCGGCAGTTTGACGTGTTGCCAAGGTCGGATTAACTCTTACCTCCCCACCTCAGTGCCCTCCTATTAACCTTGAGCACTCACACCCAGCTCGTGCAGAACCCAGACCGTGGATGGACGCCAAGTCCCTTTCCACTTTTTGTTTTATTACTGCGTGCTAAAAGTTTGAACCAAATGATAAATGGAAGTATTGATTTTGTTTATCTACTTGACCTCTGCTAATGTAAAGTTTTAAGAAAACATATTGTTAGAAAAGTAAAGTTATATGTCTTATGCTATTCTAAATAAATATACTCATCAAAAAACCTTAAAAGAAATATTTACATGTCCAAAGGAGACATACAGATAGCCAAAAAGCACGTGAAAAGATGCTCGACATGACTAATTATCAGAGAAATGCAAATCAAAATTACAACGAGGTATCACCTCACACCAGTCAGAATGGCCCTCACCAAAAAGGTTACAAACAATAAATGCTGGAGAAGGTGTGGAGAAAAGGGAACCCTCCTACACTGTAGATGGGAATGTAAATTGGTACAACCATTAAGGAGAACAGTAAGGAGGTTCCTTAGAAAACTAAAACTAGAGCTACCATATGATCCAGCAATCCCACTCCTGGGCATATATCTAGAGAAAACTCTAATTTGAAAAGATACATGCACCCCAATGTTCATAGCAGCGCTATAAGACATGGAAGCAACCTATATGTCTGTCAAGAGAGGAATAGATAAAGAAGGTGTGGTACAGATATACAACGGAGTATTACTCACCATAAAAAAGAAGGAAATAATGACATTTGCAGCAACATGGATGGGCCTAGAGATTATCATACTAAGATATGTGGAATCTAAAAAAATGATACAAATGAACTTATTTACAAAACAGAAATAGAGTCACAGATGTAGAAAATAAACTTACAGTTACCAGAGGGGAAACAGGGGGAGGGATAAATTGGGAGATTGGGATTGACATATACACACTACTATATATAAAATAGATAACTAATAAGGACCTACTGTATAGCACAGGGAACTCCACTAAATACTCTGTAGTGACCTATATGGGAAAAGAATCTCAAAGAGTGGATATATGTATATGTATAACCGATTCACTTTGCTGTACAGCAGAAACGAACACAACATTGTAAATCAACTACACTCCAATAAAAAAAAATTTTTTTTTAAATATTTACACAAAATAATATCAGCAGCATTACTGTAACTGCTAAGTAGAGAGAAATCCTGGGTGCAGAAGGCAACTTCTTTCTTGGGAATCTGGATGGTACCTGAATACTTTGGACTTAAATTTTTTTTTCCCCTAGCAGCAAAAGCAGTTCTAAGAGGCAAGTTTATACCAATACAAGCTTACCTCAGGAAACAAGAAAAAGCTCAAGTACACAACCTAAGCTTACACCTAAAGCAACTAGAGAAAGAAGAACAAACAAAACCCAAAGTTAGTAGAAGGGAAGAAATCATAAAGATCAGAGCAGAAACAAATGAAATAGACACTAACAATAGCAAAGACCAGTGAAACTAAAAGCTGGCTCTTTGAAAAGATAAACAAAATTGAGAAATCTTTAGCCAGACTCATCAAGAAAAAAAGGGAGAGCCCTCAAATCAATAAAATTAGAAATGGAGAAGTTATAACCAACACCCCAGAAGTACAAAGGATCATAAGAGACTACTACAAGCAACTCTATGCCAGTAAAATGGACAACGTAGAAGAAATGGACAAATTCTTAGAAAGGCACAATCTCCCAAGACTGAACCAGAAAGAAATAGAAAATGTGAACAGACCAATTACCAGTACTGAAATTGAATCAGTAATTGAAAAACTCCCAACAAACAAAAGTCCAGGACCAGACGGTTTCACAGGTGAATTCCACCAAACATTTAGACATGAGTTAACACCTATCCTTCTGAAACTATTCCAAAAAACTGCAGAGGAACACTTCTGAACTCATTCTCTGAGGCCACCCTGACCAAAACCAGACAAAGATATGACAAACAAAAGAAAATTACATGCCAATATCACAGATGGTCATAGATGCAAAAATCCTCAACAAAATACTAGCAAACCAACTCCAACAATACATTAAAAGGATCATATTTCAGGGATGCAAGGATTTTTCAATATCTGTAAATCAATCAGTGTGATATACCACATTAAAAAACGGAAGGATGAAAACTGTATGATCTCAATAGATGCAGAAAAAGCTTTTGATAAAATTCAACATCCATTTATGATAAAAACTCTTCAGAAAATGGGCATAGAGGGAACATACCTCAACATAATAAAGGCCATATATGACAAACCATCATACGCAATGGTGAAAAGCTGAAAGTATTTCCTCTAAGATCAGGAACAAGGCAAGGATGCCCACTCTTGCCACTTTGGTTCAACATAGCTTTGGAAGTCCTAGCCACAGCAATCAGAGAAGAAAAAGAAATAAAAGGAGTCCAGATTGGAAGAGAAGAAGTAAAACTGTCACTGTTTGCAGATGACATGATGCTATACATAGAAAATCCTAAAGACGCTACCAGAAAACTACTAGAGCTCATCAACAAATTCAGTACAAAGTTAATACACAGAAATCAGTTGCATTTCTATACACTAACAATGAAACATCAGAAAGAGAAATTAAGGAAATGATTCCATTTACCATCGCATCAAAAATAATAAAATACCTAGGCATAAACCTACCAAAAGAGGCAAAAGACCTGCACTCTGAAAACTATAAGACACTGATGAAAGAAACTGAAGATGACACAAACAGATGGAAAGATATACCGTGTTCTCGGATTGGAAGAATCAATGTTGTTAAAATGATCATACTACCCAAGGCAATCTACAGATTCAGTGCAATCCCTATCAAATTGCCAATGGTATTTCCCACAGAACCAGAACAAGAAATTTTTTAATTTGTATGGAGACATAAAAGACCCCGAATAGCCAAAACAATCTTGAGAAAGAACAGAGCTGAAGGAATCAGGCTGCCTGACTTCAGACTATACTACAAAGCTACAGTAATCAAAACAGTATGGCACTGACACAAAAACAGATACATAGACAAATGAAACAGGACAGAAAGCTCAGAAACAAACCCACGTGCTTATGGCCAATTAATCAATGACAAAGGAGACAAGAATATACAACAGAGAAAAGAAAGTCTCTTCAATAAGTGGTGCTACATATATACAATGGAATATTACTCAGCCATAAAAAGAAACAAAATTGAGCTATTTGTAATGAGGTGGATAGACCTAGAGTCTGTCATACAGAGTGAAGTAAGTCAGAAAGAGAAAGACAAATACCGTATGCTAACACAAATATATGGAATTTAAGAAAAAAAAATGTCATGAAGAACCTAGGGGTAAGACAGGAATAAAGACACAGACCTACTAGAGAATGGACTTGAGGATATGGGGAGGGGGAAGGGTAAGCTGTGACAAAGCGAGAGAGTGGCATGGACATATATACACTACCTACATATATACACTATCTATTTACCAAACGTAAAATAGATAGCTAGTGGGGAGCAGCCGCATAGCACAGGGAGATCAGCTCGGTGCTTTGTGACCACCTAGAGGGGTGGGATAGGGAGGGTGGGAGGGAGGGAGACGCAAGAGGGAAGAGATATGGGAACATATGTATATGTATAACTGATTCACTTTGTTATAAAGCAGAAACTAACACACCATTGTAAAGCAATTATACTCCAGTAAAGATGTAAAATAAATACATACATACATACATACATACATAAGTGGTGCTAGGAAAACTGGACAGCTACATGTAAAAACATGAAATTAGAACATCCTCTAACACCATATACAAAAATAAACTCAAAATGGATTAAAGACCAAAATGTAAGACAGGATACTATAAAAATTCTAGAGGAAAACATATGCAGAAACTCTTAGACATAAATCATAGCAATAGTTTTTTGGATCTGTCTCTTAGAGTAATGGACATAAAAGCAAAAATAAACAAATGGGACGTAATCAAAAGCTTTTGCAAAGGAAAGGAAACCATCAACAAAACAAAAAGACAACCTACAGAATGGCAGAAAATACTTGCAAGTGATGCAACTGACAAGGCACTACTTCCAAAATACACAAACAGCTCATACAGCTCAATATCAAAAAAACCCCAAGCAACCCAATCAAAAACTGGGCAGAAGACCTAATAGACATATCTCCAAAGAAGAAATACAGAAGGCCAAGAGGCACATGAAAAGATGATCAACATTGCTAATTATTAGAGAAATGCATATTAAAACTATAATGAGGTATCACCTCACACCAGTCAGAATGGCCATCATCAAGAAGTCTGCAAATAATAAATGCTGGAGAGAGTGTGGGAACCCTCCTACACTGTTAGTGGGAATGTAAATTGGTGCAGCCACTATGCCAAACAGTACAAAGGTTCTTCCAAAAACTAAAAATAGTTAACCATATGATCCTGCAGTCCCATTCCTGGGCATATATCCAGAGAAAACTCTAATTTGAAAAGATGCATGCACCCCAGTGTTCATTGCAGCACTAGTTACAATAGCCAAGACCTGGAAGCAACCTAAATGTCCATCGACAAAGGAATGGATAAAGAAGATGGGGTACATATATACAATGGAATACTACTCAGCCATAAACAAGAATGAAATAATGCCATTTGTGGCAACATGGATGGACCTAGAGATTATCATACTAAGTGAAGTAAGTCTGACAAAGACAAATAGCATGATAACGCTTATATGTGGAATCTAAAAAAATGATACAAATGAACTTATTTACAAAACAAAAATAGAATCACAGACATTAGAAAACAAACTTATGGTACCACAGGGGAAAGTGGGGGAGAGATAAATTCGGAGTTTGGTATTAACATATACACACTACTATATGTAAAATAGATAAACAGCAAGGGAACTATATTCAATATCTTGTAATAACCTATAATGGAAAAGAATATGAAAGAGAATATATATACATTATATATATATATATAACTGAATCACTCTGCTGCGTACCTGAGACTAACACAACAGTGTAAATCAACTACACTTCAATTTTTAAAAATACTGAGTTTTGTTACTTTCTATTTGGGAGAAAGTATACAAAGTACAGCATCTAGAAAGAAAATATGAATAACCTAGAAAAATATCAAACTAATGCATCCACCCACTATCAGTCTGAATAAGAACGAGATCAGTGTGATCCCCTGATACCAGCACCATAAGCTTCATCAATAAAACTGAGGGGAAATGGCTTCACCAGATCTTGCTCTGACCTTGACTTCCAGGACAGGAAGATGCACTAATAATTCTCAACACTCGAGAGTGAATCTTCACAACCTGGCCTGAGCGCGTTTCTGCGATCATAAGTTTTCAGACTGGCTTTTGTTGATTCCTGAGACCCTGCCAGGGTTCTTCAGTGGCTCATTCCCGTTTCTGTGGTTGGCATCTTTGATCATTAACTTTTTAACACATACACAAAGATAGGTTTCAGGGGGGAGAAGAGAAGGGCCCTCTGCCGGTATTTGCTATGGTTGAACATGTAAACTTTTCTCTTATGGTTCCACTTAGGCTGAGTCATGAGGAAGTTTGCCGTGGGAGACAAATGTAGTCGTGCTGGCGGGGTGGGCACTTGGAGGGCCCTCTCCGTGGCCCCTTCCACCACTTTTATGGCCGTTGGAAGAGGAGGATCATTTACACAGACTCCAATCAGAACGGGGCCCCCTGGACGTGTGCAAAGTGGACCCGATTTCTCCTTCCAGCAACATCAGTGCTGGATCTGAGATGGGGCGGGGTGAGTCAACGCCGAGGTGGGCGTTCATCAAAACAGGGGGGTCAAGAACAGAATGTTCTTGGAGAACGAATACAGTGCGATAGAAGAAACCCAACCAGGCGCATTCCGTGCCCCTCCTCACCCACTGAGCTGCGTGATCCTGGTGCATCGTTTGCCCTCTCGGAGCTACAGCACACAGGTCACACGGCCTTGCCAGCATAAAGGCCGCCTTCAGGACCTGGTCCACAGCAGCTTAGTAAGGGTCATTTTAAATTCCTCCCCTCTAGACACTCCTGCCCCCTGGTAAACAGGGTTTGATGGAACCACGAAAACAGCAGTGACAGTAACACAACTGTCGGGACAGTTTTGTGGGCACCCAGCGCTCACTCAGAGGACAGGTATTTTGCAGGGTGTCTCCCTGATGGCCTTTTAGAGAGCTGCCCCGTCCCTACAGCTGCAGTTCGAGATCCCTTCCCGTTGTCTGTGGAATTTGCTCCGCACTTTGAGGGTGCTGCCTGCCCCCTCAAAGTGCGGAGAGCTCAGAAGCCATCAAAGCGTCAGGAAATTATGAACAGCCCGCAGCCGGGGGCCCAGTGCTCTGTGCTGGGCAGTGAGGAGGGGACCAATGGGGCAGCGTGCAGGCTGGTTGGTACCTCCATCCGTCCGTGGACAGGGGACTGAGGAAAGCTGGTTGCTGGAGCCCTGGGGTATGTATGCTAACTGAGCTATCAGAAGAGTGGCCAGCGGGCCGGGGCGTGACATGGGCCAAGGGGACTCCATCACTCCATTTCACGGTGCAAGGTCCTGGGTTTTGTCCTTAACTTGTGGTGAGACAGACCCTCAATCCACTTTCTCCTGGAAGGAGCGGATTTCCACGCCTCTGAGCTAGAGACAGCCTGCATGTTAATTTCACTCTGTTTTTACAGACCTCTTGCATGCAGTGTTAAGTACACAGCCCTACCACCTAACTTAAGGAGACTGTTAGCAATTTGCAGGACAGTTGCTAATGGGAAAAAAAATTATAAAATAATTTATAATTCTATTTATTATATTTAAATATAAATATATTTATATTTAATATAAATATTAAATTATATTAATATATTTAATATAAATATTATATTTATATAAATATAAATATATTTATATAAATATATTTATCATTTATAATTTATAAAAATTATAAAATAATAAAAACATGACATCGGATCCTCCATTCTAAAGAGATAAACATCAATCACCTAGTGAGAATGTTAGCATTTAATCCTATGCTTCCTGAATGAACTGGTAGAGAAGTCCTTACTTTAAGAAACATCCCTGGGGCTTCCCTGGTGGCACAGCGGTTGAGAGTCCGCCTGCCGATGCAGGGGACACAGGTTCATGCCCCGGTCTGGGAAGATCCCACATGCCGTGGAGCGGCTGGGCCCGTGAGTCATGGCCGCTGAGCCTGTGCGTCCGGAGCCTGTGCTCCGCAACGGGAGAGGCCACAGCAGTGAGAGGCCCATGTACCGCAAAAAAAAACAAAAGCAAAACAAAACAAGAAACATCCCTGGTTCTTATACAGTTCACTATCTAGAATTGAATCGCACAGAACCTTTCTGAGGAACGGATGCAGAAGGAGGTGATGACAAGGGAAGCTCTTTGCGGTGCCCTGATTTGGCCATGACTTCTGTCCTTTGGCCTGGCCAAGGTGGGCTGCCTCTGTGGGTACCACCGGCAGCGGCAGAAAGAAAACATGTAGTTGCTTTTAAAGGTGAAGGAATCAATCAAGCCTGGGACAATGGTTAACAGAGGCTTGCAATGGATATCAGTTTCCCATCGTGGAGTGTCCTTTCTGAAGCTAATATTCTAAGATGATATCCCAACTTTCCTGGACAAATTGCACTTATTTAACAGCAAGATTGGCCCCTGAGATCCTTGGATGCCCTTTTTTCGGGGGCGGGGGGGTAAAGTCAAGTGAACACATTTTACTGATCCCACTTCCCCTCAGTGATGTCTTTTTCTAATGCTATGGGTAGGGCTGCATTCTATCCTATTTCTTTGCCCCAAATTTACAATTGTCACTTGTCTAAACCTGGCTGCACTCTGTCAGGCTGGTATGGTTCAAATACCTATTTTAAAAGTCACCCAAAAAGCAAATTAAAATAAGAAATGTCATGTTCTTTTGTGTAGTCACATTAGTTTGACCTCTGGGAAAATGGGGAAAAATAGCTTCCAGGCAGAAGAGCAGGAGCAGCCAAGGCACTGTCCCCACCTGGATGCGACATTCAGACAGCACCCCCCATCCCCAGGGCTTGCTCTTTGCCAGTGGGCTCTTCTAGGACAGGATATCGACACCTTCAAAGCCCACACTATCAGGCACACTAATGACCTGGGTGAGGATGAGGGTGGGAGATGGCACCATTTTGGTATTCCGACCTGGTTTCTAGGGGAAAAGAGGATGTAAGTTCTTGCTGAATTTTATTTTCTAAGCTAATATCAGATATGCACCTGAAGGAAGCACTACGGGTTTGTAGTCTAGGTCCTGAAAGCCAACAGAAGTGGAAATAAAATGACCTACACCACGGGCCAGAAGACAGTGGCCTCAGCACCAAGCACAGAAGGAAAACACTTTGCCCATTTGATTCGAGTGTGACTTTTGTCTATGTATTATCAGTTGTCTCTCAGGCATCATCCGCCTGCCTGTCTTTCTATCTACTAGCTCTCTCCAACCCAGCAATAAAAGGAGTACTCGTACTGTAAAAAGTAGAGAGGAGGAAAGAAAGTATTATAATGGTGTTAAAATAACTGTGTAGACAGTACACACCTAAAAAAGAGAAAATGCACTGTGATCTATTAAAGTGTCTGTGTTGGCGAGCCATGAATATGGGGAGATATGAATATAGGCATGTTTGCTTCCTGCTTTAACACTTAAGCTCTTCCATGTGTACAAACTTTGTACAAGAACATTTCCATGGTATTAACTCTACTTGTGGTAACACCTGCATAATATTCCAGAATTTGGATGTTCCTTAATTGACTGGACAAAATCCCTAACATACAAAGAAAGAAAGTTGGAGTCCTGATACCATCCAGTATCCAGTCTAGATCATGGAGGAGTTAACTGAGAAAGCTCTTAGAAACATACTTAACCCAATTTTATCAACAGATGGAGGTTTGGGGCTCAAGCCTTCCCTGCCTGGCACCTATGGCACAGAACCATGTGTGAGGTTTGGTAAAAATCAGACAAATAAAAAACCAAACTATCCAGATGAATGTGTCTGTAGTTATTTGTTCTTGATGATCATGCAGCCAAACTTTCCCTCCACACTGACCCCTGTATTTGATAGGATTAGACATGGCAGAAATCCCAGAAATAATAACTCTAGTTCAATAACAGTTGGAAAAGTGTACCACAAGGACAGGCCATTCTTAATGAACTACCCAGGTAGGGTTTTCATGCAAAGAAGAAGGACCTATGCCTAAATAATGGGAAATCAATTCATGGGATGGGTCATTTATTCACTCAACAAACCATTGTTAAGCACCTCCTACCATGGTTCCTGTTTCATACCCTGAAATGTGGAGAGGGAAATACATTGCATTAGCCCTAGAGCCCAACTAGGGACTGGAAGCAGATCCAAAAATTGATCCCCTAAGGCCCTTGCACAACTACAGGGGCAACATCACATTTGACTTTATGTAATGGCCCTAAGGGTTCCATTTACAGAGATCCAGTGTGGATGTCTTCTCCCAGAGCTGTGCAGCTGGGCCAGTGTAATAAAGAAGGTACACACAATGAATGCTTTGATGGGGGTAAGTGCAGATACTGTGGGATCAGAGGAGAGAGGACCCAGCTTTGCCTCACTGGAAGGTATGGGATGCCAGTAAAACTCCCCAACAAAGTAACAGTAACATTTCAAAAACAGTACACAAGCAGATTTAAAAATAAGTATGCAGAACAGAATAGGATTGAATGCTAATTTTTGCTTTCATTAAATATTTTAAGAAACTGCTCAGAGATATCTGCCCAGCCTCCAAAGACCTTCATGGAGGAAGAAACCTCTTATTTTTGAGGCACCATCGGATCTTTTCACACTGTCCTTGAAGAGGTATCTCCCTTCACCCTTGCATGCCACATGCAGTGTTTTCTTTGAGGGCTGCCAATGGCAACACTTATTTGTAATCCAGCAAACACTGGTAGTTCCATGCAGACCACACAATTAATTTTATTTTTGCCCTCAGCCAGATTTCAAACAAAGACCCCCCAGAGATGTCTGGAAAATTAATTTATTAAAAAGCAATAGCTTGATAATACACATGATGGCAGAAGAAATGAATATGCTCGATATCGTATAAAACAGTTGGCAATCACATAATAGAGCGCTCATTGTCAATTTAGTAGCTTGTCTCATTATGCTCGGCAAATAGTTGTGAAATAGTGTATTATTCATGAACCAACATGTGTTAATTACTTTTAGTGCACATTTATTTTTCAAATGCAGAAGAGTTAGAGTCACCTATAAAGTCTGCTCCAGGCCCCTTTCAAAGAAAGAGCCACGAGGTGTGTTTCTTAAGTCTGAAAATACAAACTGCTGAAGCTCTGTCCCGGCCTAAGGCAGGTAAAGTTACAGCCCCTGCATTGGATTGTGTGGCAAAGGGCTAGCTGATACAACCCCCCAGCTGTAGACTCCACCCAGTGCCTCAGTCAGACCTGACCTAAGTGGGCAAGAAGCCAGCCACCTGAGCCTCACCATGAGCTTGGCTGTGGAACCTGCTTTGCAGTGTGTTATGAGCAGACAGACAGGCAGGGGACAGAAATGCTCTTGCATTGCTAGATCTGCCTTTTTATACTCCCGCCTTTCACCACGAGGAGAATACTCCCAGAGGACCACTAGTCCAAAAAAATGAGAGCCACATCAAGTAGATATGAACCCAGTCCATAGCCTACAGTCAAATCCAGCCTGGATCAGCTGATCCTCAGCCTACAGACAGATATGTAAGTGATTATAATGATTGCTGCTTTAAGCTGCTACATTTTGGGGGTGGTTTGTTACACAGCAAAAGCTAACTGATACATGTGGCATATGCAAAATTTACTTTGGGATGCCCTGGGGGAATCCTCAAAGCAACTGGCAGTCAATCTATCTCTCCTACACTTGCTCTGGAGGGTGTCTGGCCCACGGGAATGTAAACCCAAGAGAGAAGCCACACATAGTGCAGAGAGAAAAGACTGTTTTTTCCCGTGTTCCCATTGTTTTTCCCTCACATTGACAGCCACTGAGCTCTAACTCTAACTGCTCTAACTGCAAGCCTTGATTTGCATCAAACTGCTTCTCGTGTGGGCAACTCTATGGATGGGCTCTAGGGTAAGTAGGAGGAGGAATTAATTTAGTAAATACCAGCTGACAATTCTTTACTGCGGAGCTGGAAGGAAGGCTAATCTCTAAAAATACCAGACCATGCACGGTTGTTATATGTTGTAAAAGTAATACAGAAAAATGCCTAGCGCCCTAGGCACATGATACCTGGTGGTTGTAGCAATCACAGTCATGATAGCTGTTCTTGTTTGAACTATTCGTTGACAATGGAATTCAGCAGCAGAAGGAAGGGCAGGAAGCACCCTCTCCCATCCCCTGCTGCCAGCCACGCCTCCCAGAATCCAAGCATCCTTCCTGTCCCTCTCCCGAATTCCCTCCTCAGTAGTACCGGCAGATATTTCTCAACCTCAGCGCATCACGCTTGGGGTTCAATCATTCTTTGCTGTGTGGAGCTGTCCTGTCTGTTGTAGGGTTTGGCAGGATGTCGCTGTAGGATGTAGGATGTTGAGCAGCATCCCTGGCCTCGACCTACTTGATGCCACTGGTAACACCCCACCCTGTGTGACAACCCCAAATCCCACAGAATGGGAGAAAATATCTGCAAACGAAGCGACCCACAAGGGATTAATCTTCAAAATATACAAACAGCTCATGCAGCTCTATATCAAAAAAACAAACAACCCACTCAAGAAAATGGGCAGAAGACCTAAAGAGACATTTCTCCAAAAAAGACATACAGATGGCCAAAAAGCCCGTGAAAGGACGCCCAACCTCACCAATCATTAGAGAAATGCACATCAAAACTACAATGAGATATCACCTCACACCAGTCAGAACGGCCATCATCAAAACGTCTACAAATGACAAATGCTGAAGAAGGTGGGGAGAAAAGGGAACCCTCCTGCACTGTTGGTGGGAATGTAAATTGGTGCAGCCACTATGGAGAACAGTATGGAGGTTCCTTAGAAAAACTAAGAATAGAGTTACCATATGATCCAGCAATCCCACTCCTGGGCATATATCCAGAGAAAACCATAATTTGAAAAGATACATGCGCCCCAATGTTCACAGCAGCACTATTTACAATAGCCAAGACATGGAAGCAACCTAAACGTCCACCGACAGAGAGTGGATAAAGAAGATGTGGTACATATATACAATGGGATATTACTCAGCCATAAACAAGAATGAAATAATGCCATTTGCAACAACATGGATGGATCTAGACATCATCATAGTAAGTGAAGTCAGTCAGAAAGAGAAAGACAAATACCATATGATATCACTCATTGGTGGAATCTAATTTTTAAAAATGATACAAATGAACTTATTTACAAAACAGAAACAGACTTAAAGATATTGAAAACAAACGTATGGTTACTAGAGGGGAAACGTGGAGGGGAGGGATAAATCAGGAGCTTGAGATTAACGTATGCACACCACTATGTATAAGACAGATAATCAACAAGGACGTCCTGTATAGCACAGGGAACTTGACTCAATATTCTGTGATAACCTATATGAGAAAATCTGAAAAAGAATGAATATATGTATAACTGGATCACTTTGCTGTACACCTGAAACTAACACAACACTGTAAATTGACTCTACTGCAATAAAAAAAATTTTTTTAATAAATAAAAGAACCACTGGTCTAGGCATCTGACTAGACCAGATGCCCCCACATGTCGTGGTCTTACCATCATCCTACAGGGACTAGTCACGATATTCCAGTAACTTTCTCCCTTGATCAGTTTCCCTCCTAACCTGATTCTCAGCCGACCTGGTTCGTATCACCTGCTATCCCTTCACATTTCCCTCCCATTCATTTCTGCTCCTGCCTATATGTGTGGTTCTTGGGGATCTGACCTGAAGTCACCCCCAAAGGATCTTGACTCTGACCCTGTCTGAGGCTCTTCCTTCTTGGAGTCATCCGTAACAAGTTACCTACAGAGGTCAAGCCTTGCCTCTGGTCCCCTTGGACAAAGTCCAGCCTCCACTACCACCAAAGGCAGCTTGGCAATGGCACACCGGTTTCTCCGAGCATCCAAGTTGTCCCTGGTTAGAAGAGAGATCACAAGGCAAACTTCATGCTTTTCTGGGTTCAAGGAAAGAGGTACCCTTTCTCTTTAAATTTTAGATCTCCACTGTATCCAACAGATCCAGGGACACCATAGTTCATTCTGACTTTCTGGTTTCTTTTGAATGCTTAGTTCATTTAGGAGTTTACGGTCATGCGTTAGAAAAAGTAGGACTGGGACCATCCTGTGAATTTGAGCTAAAATATAACACTTAGGGTTGTTGCTGCCACAATGTTATCAGCACTGCCTCTTGGGCCTAACACGGGTACCAGGTGCAAGGCAGAACAGTTCTCTAGAAATGGGAAGTGGGGTTGCAGATTATTACAGGACACTCAATTTAATTTGAATTTCAGGGAAGCAACAGATAATTTTTTTTTGCAAGTAATCCCATGCACTTATGCTAAAAAAAAAAAAAGTCAGTCATCATTTGTCTGAAATTCAAATGTAACTGGCTGCCTTTTCTTTTTATTTGCTAAATCTGGCCACTCGAGGCAGGCAGGATCTTTTTCTCTCAGGGTTGTAGGATCTGAACTTGACTCCACTCCGCCCCACCCCCAAACCCCAGTTCCTCTCTGTGGCCCTGGCCTTGTTTGCTCTGAGCACATGGCAAGTGGTCACCAGGGAAAGTGAGGGCTCAAAGGGAACCCAGTGGAGATGAAATGTCTTCCTGTCACTTCTGTCTTCACAGGCCGGGGGGATCTAGACACCTTTCTAGGTCTGGCTTCTCACTACACTCCCCAGGTCGCAACCCTGTTGTGGTTTGTCACTGTGGCCAAGGCTGTGTCCGTAGCCACCGTCCCACTGAAAGGCTGACTCAGGTTGTTTGGTTTGCAGCTCCTGACTTTGTAACTCACTGTTTTACCAGATTCTCCCTCCACTGCTCTGAACTTCTGCTGAGCTGGCATCTTTGCACGGACACCCAATGCTCCTATGTCAAGTGCAGCACATGAAAGATGTCTGGTCACTCTTAAGGACTTGTGTCACCAACCCACCTGCTTTACTCGGGAATGAGGGGCTTCCTGGGATGCAAGACTGTGCACACTAAAAGCAGTGAGGTCCAGGACAAACTGGGATGAGCTGGTCGCCCCACTGGTGAGGCTGTTGGTGGTGTTCTCTGGGGCCGTGGTTTGCAGGGAACAAACCCTCAACATTCAAATTCTAGGCCACTGAATGATGCGGTTGGGTGGATGAAAGTAAATTCCAGATTCTCCCCAAACAGTCTGTGACTCATCCATGAACGAACCATCACCTCCACCAAGAGGCCCTCCTGGACCAGTCTGTCTACGTAGCCCCACCCCCTAGACTCTGATCGTATCTTTCATAGCACGTCTCACAGTCAGTCACCACATATTTGTGTTTGGGCTACTTCCTTGTTGTCTGTCCTCCCCAAAAGCCAGTAAACTCATGAGGGCCACCACCCCCAAGTTTACTGCTGAAATCCCCAGAACTCGGACTAGTCCCAGCACACTGTGGGTGCTCCAAACATATCTACTGCCTGAACTAATGGTGAATGGGGGACTTGCCATGCCAGGGGTGAGGCGCTTAGCAAATGAGAATGAAGATGCACAGCCCCTGCGCTTAAAGGGCTGGAAGGCCAGACTGATGTTTAGACAGATGATACCAGCACAACGTGGAAGGTTGATGGAGGTATCAGGTCTGGGGGGGTGGCAGGGGTGAAGCAATACCAGGAAGGCTCAGCAAAGGATCGACCCAAATTATTATTGTAAATTGATCATCAAGGATGGCCCAGGACTCCCTCCTCTTTGCTCGGCAAAGGGCACTGCAGGAGGGAGCATTGCCAGGGCAGTGGGGCGTGGGATGGCATGGGGTTCGGGGTCCCACATGGTGAATGTGGTAGAGGAAGACCATATATAAAGATTCTCATGCAGAAGTTGGGTTGACATTTAAGGCCAAAGATGCCTCGATCCAACATTTAACCCCAACAAGACTGGGAGACATAGTCTTCCTGTTTCCACATGTTCTGTCTTAATATGAAAATGTGCCAGTTTCCTCTTAGTTTTCCCCTTGCTCACATCCCCCATCCCTCTTCCCTGCTGTCTGCCTGGTGCCATTTTTTATTTTTTCCCCCTGGCTGTGCCTCTCGGCTTGCAGGATCTTAGTTCCCCGACCAGGGTTCGAACCCAGTCCCCTGCAATGGAAGCACAGAGCCCTAACCACTGGTCCGCCAGGGAAGTCCCTGCCTGGTGCCATTCTGACTAACCTCCGCATCGCACTCTGACACCGACCAAGACTCCACCTGCCCGTCAGAGCTTCTCTAGCCAACATCGTCCTCCCTCTCTTCTATCTGAACAAGAAACCCCTTTCCTCCAGTTTGCTGGGAAGCAATAGGCACACCTATTTAAACAATTTATACTAATCTGTGAATGACTACTTTGGGCTACCTCAATTTTTTAAAGGAGTGGTCTGCTTTTTAAGAAGAAATCATTTACCTGTCTGAATCTCCCATTGCTTAAAAGCATCTCACCCCACAAATTTCACCAAACCCACCATCTAGTGTTCTCTCTTATCTCATGGGTCTCGACTCCAAAATCACACTGACCCCTCACACAGACACCCATAAGAATAGACGGGTAAAACAAAGTTTGAATCCCTTTGCTTTGTTTGGTTTGGTTAGCCAAGTTGTTTTGTTTGGGTGGGTGTATTCAAATATTTCTGTACAGTCTTCAGTTTGCTGTTAAGGAGAAAAAAGAGGAAAAAATGGAGTAGAAAACCTGGAAAGTGGACAGGAATCCAGTTTCCAAGAAGAAGTGGTTAATTTTTAAGTGGATTTCAGTAGGTGTCTTGGGACATCAGTTGAGCCATTTGACGCATGAAAAAATATCCAGTGGTGGATGGAACTGAGTCTATAAATTCAACATCTGAACTTTACCCAAGAAAAATGCCAAAGAGTAAAGGTTACCCAAATTGGCAATTCTTTATGTTCATCCATCTATCCATCCATCTACACATCTATCTACACCTCCATGCATCCATCTACATATCTATCTATCCATCCATCCACCTTTCAATAATTTTGACCCCTGACTCTGTGCCAGGTACTGTTTTAACTTCCCAGAGGGCTCTTGGTCTAATGGAACTCGCATTCTGTAGACAGGAGCCAGAATAATTAAACACACAAACAAAATCAATCAATAAACAAGAAAACATTAGCTAGTGATAAGTGTTACAAAGAAAATAAACCACGGTGATGGGATAGAGTACAGTGGAAAAGTGGGAGGGAGGACTGCTTGAGAACTGGTGATCAGGGAGGGCCTCCCTGAGGTGGTGACATTTCAACTGGACCAGGAATAAGATTCAGAAAGTGAGTCCAAAGAACAGTTTAAGAAGGAAAAGACATCTGGAAATGAATGGCACATCAATGGGGAAAAGAAAATGAATGGAGAAGAGAAAATGAATCTATGATCTTTTCATTCTAGAAGGGAACCCCATATTCACCCACAGAGAAGGCACCCCCGTTTTCTCTCTGCCAATCCCACTGGTTTGGCCATGCATTTTGGGAAAGTTGCTTTCCCCCCCCTGGCTTGCCCAGTGGAATCCAGTCTGATTCAGTAACTGACACAGTAACTGACTCTTCTTTGCTGAGCTCTGTGAAATTAGGCACTTGGTGAACTGGCATTACCAGCAGGAAACAGGGACAGCCCAAAGCATTCTGTGCAAACGTTTCCGGAGGCACCACCTCCCCGATGGAAGTAATGGTGGCCATTTGCAAACTGCTTAGCTGTCCTCGCCACCATCAACCAACCCTCATTAGCTGCAGCGGGAACAAAGGAACCTTCCTGGAGAGCTTTGTGGCTTAAAAATAAAAGTTTTATCTGGACATGCCTCAACTAACTCCCATTTGTGTTTTGCATCAAAAATATATAATTAAAAAAAAAAAAAAGGAAGGCGGGGGATGCTGCTGTATCACACCCAAATCAAACATGTACTCGCTAAAACCGCCTCCTGTAAAATTCTGGAATGAGCTGTAACTCCTTTTGCTTTGTTTCCTCCCAAGTATGCTTATAACGTTGGTTATTTAAAGGACATCTTTTCCCAATAGTTCTTGCTCTACCCACTCAGTCTGGGGACAGAGTTTTGCTAATCTCAGTGTCTCCTAATATGTAACGATTATTTTCTGTTTGTTTTCACCTGTCCCCGGTAAACCTCAAAGAAGGTTCACCCCCGTGCCTGGATTAATTTTATTATTGATTTGTTTCATTTGGATCATAAAACAGTTGTATGTTGTGTTAAATACACTGGGATTACTTTAAAAAAAACTAATTATGGCTAAGACAAGCAGAGTTACCTATAAAGGGCTAAGAGACACACAAAATTAAATGATACTACCTGGTCATAAATTTTGCTTTGTATTATAAAGCAATTTTCTCTTCATGGCGGTCTTACTAATACGATACAGTGTCTGGAACAATAACTTTATTTCAGACAGCCCAAATTCTCCCACTTCTTTTAGCTTTCTAACTTCTTACATGATTCCCCTGGTTTTACAAGTATTTTTAATAGGGTAGATGTTCCAGATTCTTCTACACAGTCAAATCCTTTCATAATCAGAGAGTTGTTTTTACAAAGGAATTTAATTCCCTCTGCAGAATTGTTCAGATGGGTCCGACTGATCTGGTTTACATTCTCTGACATGTTTTCCCTCCCTTGAAGATTAACTTAACTATCGCTTGGCTATTACTCAATCCTTTTCATCTCATTTTCACTTAAAAAAAAATTCTGATTTCATTCAGTAGGGTATCTTACACTGTTTTCTGAAGATAGGGATTTTAGCTCTGGGAACACGGTTCGGTCCTGCCAAGGGTTACTCACTTGAATGCTACAGGATGCTGAGCGTGTCTGAAATTAACACGAGTCCAAGATTTAAAAAAAAAAAAAAAAATCAACATTCAGCCTGGAGAGTTGATCATCTCCATGAAAATATGTGGTCAATTCAAAAAAACTTTTACTTAAAAAAAAATCAGTTGTATCAGTCATTTATCATTAGGTCCACCATGCCCTGAATTTGGTAAGAAAATTAAAACAATTTCTTTTAAAAATGTATCCTGAATGCTCTTAACTGCCTTCTGAAGATGACTCACTCTTTTGCATTTCTTAGGATTCAGCTAAAAACAATCTCCTCTTTGGAGATACAGTTGGTCTCTTCATTCCTCCCTCCCTTCTTCCATCACAGAGCTAAGGCAACTTGGAGTTTTTACATTTTTTATTTGGTACTGTCTTTGCCACTATTTTATGTTCTGTGAGTCATGTGACATAATGGTTACAATGCTTACTGAACCTAGCCCAGTGCCTGACACAAAGCAGGTGCTTAGTAAATGTTTAGTAAATTAATTCTTAAGAAATGCAGGCCCCAGAGAGGACAACTTTTCCCCTCAATTCTCTGATCTGGCTTCCTACATGAACTGAATTAGCCAGTTACCAGCACAATCTAGTCATTCTATTTCCAAATGGCAATGAACTATTACTGCTATTCTGCTGCCCTGCTGGAAGGTGGTGTTTTCACCTTTTTGGCCAGATGTGTCCATAGATGCTCCCTCCCAGGAGAAGGGCTCCACCTATCCCAGGGCCCCTGGGTCCCTCTCCTCTCTTGTGGTCAGGCTCCAATGCCTGGCACTTGGTACAAATATTTCTCAGGGCTGTGTAATCCTTGCAAAGGAGGCCATCCAAAGAAAAGGGAGCTTCAGGTCAAATTCCCCATTGTGATTCGCATGCCTACACATTTAAGACGATCTGCAGAAAGCAACAAGACTCAGAGCAACTGCTTAACAGCTCAGCTGTCTCCAATTTGCTGAAAGACAGTGGAAAAGTCAACTCGCCTCTTTAGCCCTCAGTCTTTTTTTGTGTGTGTGTGTGTGGTACGCGGGCCTCTCACTGTTGTGGCCTCTCCCGTTGCAGAGCACAGGCTCCGGACGCGCAGGATCAGCGGCCGTGGCTCACGGGCCCAGCCGCTCCGCAGCATGTGGGATCTTCCCGGACCGCGGCACGAACCCGTGTCCCCTGCATCGGCAGGCAGACTCTCAACCACTGCGCCACCAGGGAAGCCCTGGCCTTCAGTCTTTTAACTGCCAGAAGGAGTGGATAGGCCTAAATAAACTCTATATTCTTTCTCTATAATGCTCCAGCATTTTGCAGTTGCTTATATTATATCGAAGGGCCCCATTTCTTTCCCATTTGGGAGTCAGCCGTTACTCTAGTGCCTGGAGGAGACCCTACTTCTGAATGGTGGGAGCAGTTAAAGTACGTAATTCCATGATGATGAGCACCAGGTCTGAGGTTTCTGAACAATTTATGTCTATTTATAGAGAATCTGGGATCCCATCCAGCAGCCCTGTGGATTGCATCAACCAAATAATATTCCTGTTTGAGAAATTCATTAATTCCGTGTCAATTTCAGGAGCTTGGGTTACCAGCTCATCTCTTACAGCTTGCGAGAGTGGCCTGGCTTTACTCAGGTGACCAACCATCCTGGTTTGCCTAGGACTGAGTGGGTTTCCCAGGACTGGAGACCTAACACTGGCACAGTTCCAAGCAAACTGACGACTGGTGAGCCTAGCTCTAGTTATCTCTAATAATGCGAATGATTATAACAGTAACACCACCATCATCATCACCACTATCAGTGATTTAGGTGCTCACCATATCTTACATTTTACTAGGACTTTACCAATATCATCCGATGATATTACAACCCTGATGATATGAGAATCATCCCATTTCACAGATAACAAGACTGAGACTCAAAAAGGTTATATGAATTTCTCAAGGTCACAAGGCCAGTGAGTAGTAAAACAGCATTCTAAATAAACCCTGATAACCCTGAACTTCCACCTTGGGTCAAAACTTGTTAATTTGAAAACCAACTGGGTGCTTTATGATGTTAGGGAATTATTGTGAACTACTAAGTGTGATAACGTTATTATGGTTATTTTTTCAGTCCTTAAGTTTTAGAGATGCATTCAGAAATATTTACTGATGGGGGAAAAAAAAAAAAAAAACCATGTCAGTAAATCTCATCAGGCTCAAATCCCCACTGACCTCTAGGAGTTCCAGTCCCCAGGATCACAAGAGCATAGAAAGCGCCAAACCCAGGGGCCAGCGCTGGGTCTGCCCCTAACAAGCCGGGCGAGTTGTTCTGCCTCCCCCTTCTTCTAAAAGAAGGAGCTGGGAGTGAAGATTTCCACACCCCATTCAGCTGAGTGATTTTCAGGCTGAATGATGTTAGTTACCTGGGTCTGGTGGGACAGTTTTCTGCACAGCAGTTCTTTAGTTGAGAGTAGACTGTGCCCACGCTATCTGCTTCCCTTTGCCTGGGTGTAGACATAATTTTCATCACAAACATTTTCTTTTGCTATGAGAAGAGTCATGATAGTCCAACTACTTAGTGTTTGTTTAGCAGTGAAACCCTTTCTTCAAATGAAATATTCCCCTGAGGCCAAACTTTATAAAACCTTTCAAGAGAGTTGCTCTGGTTTAAAGGAGAGCCAAGAATCCCCAAAACAGCATCCTTTGGAAACTTACTGGTCTGTGCCATCCTAGCCAGCATAAATCTAACAATATTGAAAGAAACATTCAGTAAATGCAATAATTACGTCTCGGTAGAGCATGGTCGGGAAACTTTTCCTGGAAAGGCCAAATAGAACATGTTTTGGGCGTTTGGGACCATAAGGTATCTGCTGCAACTCCTCAATTCTGCCTTTGTAGCATGAAAACAGCCATGAACAATACAAAAAAGAATGGATGTGACCAAGTTCCCATAAAACTTTATGTACCGACGCAAACGTGAATTTCATGTACTTTTCAACTCTTCTCCCCTCAGGCCCCAACCATTTAAAAACGAAAAACTATGCTTAGCTGGTGGGCAATATAAAAACCGGCGGCAGGCTTCTTTTGGGACGCGGGCCACGGTTTACTGACCCCGCGCTAAAGCCGCTGTCATTAACATGCAACATGAAAAGATGTGAAGAGCCTGGTTTCGATTTTTGCCTCTAAGCATTACTATCTGCATAATCGTGAGAAAGTTATGTAAGCTGTGTAAGCCTCAGTTTCCTCAGCTGTGAAAGGGGCATAAAAATAAAACCTATGGGGCAGGGAGTACATGGGAGCTCTCTGTACTTCCCACTCAGTTATGCAGTGAACCTAAAGCTGCTCTAAAAGATCAAGTCTATTTTAAAGGTACATAAATAAAGCCAACTTTGTGAATTTCTTGAATGGATTCAAGGAGATAAGAGGAGAAAAACTTTTAGCACAGGGTAAGCACTCTTAGCTGTAATTATCCAGCCCTCATGGAAACCAGGGAACTCTCTTCCTGATTCTTTCTATTCTTTTTTTTTTTTTTTTGCGGTGCGAGGGCCTCTCACTGCCGTGGCCTCTCCCGTTGCGGAGCACAGGCTCCGGACGCGGAGGCCCAGCGGCCACGGCTCACGGGCACAGCCGCTCCACGGCACGTGGGATCTTCCCGGACCGGGGCACGAACCCGCTGCCCCTGCATCGGCAGGCGGACTCTCAACCGCTGCGCCACCAGGGAAGCCCCGTGATCCTCTTCTTGATTAAGTTTCAAAAACCCACGACCACGGGGAAGCAGAGCCCCGAAACAACAACCCTTAGAGCTTGGATCCTGGGCCTGTTTGGGCAGAAGGAGCTGACCTAGAATCAGTGTGCGTGAAACTCACATATTTATCCCACCTCCTCCTGTCTCCTGACTGCCTGTCACTGGCCCAACTTCTGGGCCTTTTCCCTGGGTGAAAGCATTGTTTGCCTTTCTTCTGCAACTTTTCCCAAAGATCTGGCCCATGTTCACTTCAATGTCATTATCCCTCGTAGCTTCCACTCCTGCCCTAGTTTCCCCATCTGGGCGGTGTGATCTATATATAAGCCCTTCCCCGCTTCCTGCCGCTCCCTCCTCCACCTACCTCCCGGGGAAGGCTAGGGGGTGGCCTCCACACCCGATCGCAGTTTTCTGCTCTTTCATCCTCAGCTCCACTGAGCTGCCTCTCCTCCCGGCATCTCTGTGTCCTTGACTTTGTGTCATGGAACACCCACCATGCCTAGGGGAACATTTCTGGCCTGAGAATGTCTAGCTTATCCTGTCTGCAGGACCTGGGATGTGGGCTATCACGCCTGCTCTGAAGCGTGTTCAGTCGCTTTCGATCTCTCTATATTGTCATCACTGAAGGACTCCTAGGGGTTCTTTGCCTTCTTTCGTCTCTCCTCCACCCCCGTATAAATGAGTTGCAGAAGGGCTGGCCCTGTATTCTGACTCCCCCGCACGTACCTATCCCCAGTCAGGGCCCCTCCCACCCCTCCCAAAGTTGTTGGGGCATCTGTAAGATGCCTTGGCAAGCCTTTTAAAAATAACTCTCCGCGTTTTTTCTTTTTGTTTAAAAAATGAAGCGCATCATGGATATTTACATGATAAAAGTAATCCCTATGCCTTACTGAAAGTGCAGAGTAGTTGAACAAAGAGAAAAATAATCCACTATATCCTTATTCAACGTTTTGGAATAATTTTCTACTGAAGGATTTAGACACATTCCTGTGATTATAGTAGTGCAGGCTGATGGACACATATAACAGAGAACCACCAGTATTTTTCTTTGTTATTACTTAGTAAGCATCACTCTACGACTTCATAATATTCCGACCAGGGATCGCAGCACACTGTATTTAATCGTCTCCATTTTCTTGAACATTTGTCTCCAGTTTTTTGGGTTTTTGTTTTTTGCGGTACGCGGGCCTCTCACTGTTGTGGCCTCTCCCGTTGCGGAGAACAGGCTCCGGACACGCAGGCTCAGAGGCCATGGCTCACGGGCCCAGCCGCTCTGCGGCATGTGGGATCCTCCCGGACCGGGGCACGAACCCGTGTCCCCTGCATCGGCAGGCGGACTCCCAACCACTGCGCCACCAGGGAAGCCCTTGTCTCCAGTTTTTAACCATTATGAATAATACTCCAAACAACATCTTTGTGCCTGGATGATTTTTGTTGGCTCTTAAATTCCTTATTTCTGGTTGAGTGCTACAGGTGGAATGAACACCTTAGAGGTAGTTATATATTATTAAAAGAAAAGGAACGGTCACGGTCTGTGGTGAATGCTGTGGGTGCTATTCAGTGTCTGCTTTTTCTCACTGGTCTAGAATCTTGATCTCTGGATCGCTCTCCCAGAGAGAATAATCCTCAAGGAAATTTCTGCTCAGTTCAGCAGCTTTACAACAAACCACACTCTCTCCTTTTTAACTTACTTGGCTGCACACGGCACCAGATCAACCGAGGACCAACTTCTGTTTCAGAACATAAATACCAGCTCAACCATTTATCATTTTGCCTGACCTTTCCGAGTTTGTCAACTTGCCTCTGACATAAGGCAAAACCTAACTTCTTCGCTTGAAGAAAAATTCCAGGGATGGAATCCTCAAATCAGCTCACTCTCACATGTGGTTACAGCCTTTAACCTGCTAAGGAGAGCTATAACGTTGCCCAGCTAAAGCCTACGGGAGATCCAGGGCTCACATTGCTCTGGTCCCCGTCTGCCGCTGTTCACTGGTTTTATGTCCTGAAAACACCTTCTTCTTGAACCTACCAAGAGCCAAATTGTTTCCCGGCTCCTGGATCCAATCAGGTAACTGTATACATACCCCGCCAAATGCATCCCAACACACACACACGCGCGCACACACACACACACACACACACACACACACACAAACATACATCTGACTGACTACTGAAAAGCATGGGTTGACCTCAGTCCAAGAATAGCTAGCTCCTGCCCTTTCTCTTAAATAGCTCAACTGGCTCTTTGACACCAACCTGTGGCTTTCCCTCTGTGGGGACAGGTCTTCAGTCTAGGATTCTGGGGCATGGTGGATATCAGAAGTGACTCGGAGGCCCTCTGTCCTCATTTTGGGAGACAGCTACCTCCTGTGTCAAGTGACAGCAGTGAAATTTGCTACCTGCCTCCTTTTCAGAATGAATAAAAATCTGATCCATCCAGAAAAATCCATTTGGAACTGATCTCCATGCTTTTATATATTGGGCAGCACTTCCCTCCAGCAATAGCAAATTTGCTTGACTGCCAGAAGGGGCCTTAGAGCTCATTTTGAGAGCTTGTTGGAGATTTTAGCTGGGGGTCACAGACAGCCACTTCTAAACTCTTGACTGACGGGCCATGCTTGGTCTCGGGAAAACATCATCTTCAGCTGTCAGTACAGATTTGGGAGGGAGGCACACGGGGTGGGGGTGAGGGAAGGCACACTTGCTTGGCCACCAGAGGTGGACTCTGGGCCCACAAAGACTGCCACGGATAAAAGCTGGGACTGTTTTCTCATCCGTGAGTGGGAATAGGGATAGCGTGGAGGAAGCGAGACACGTATGTCAAGCCCGCTGCACGGTACCCGGCATGAGAGATGATCAACGCCGAGAACCATGACTGTTGGCTAGATGGATCCCCTGATGAACTGCGGTGACCAAGAGGAGGATGAAGAGTGCAGACAGCCCCCCCCTACCAACCTGAATAGCATCCATTTCACTCTTGTATTTTACAGGTGAAGTGAATGAACTTCAGGTAACTTGATGGCTTACCTACGGGCATGTTAGGACTTAAACTCAGCTCGCTTGACCCACAGCCAGACTGTTACCCCTCACTGCCTGCCACAGATTTAGGCCACCATCTTGCCCTCCAGGCAAAGGAGCACCAGGGGGCTACCTGAGTTGACAATGGGATGAGTAACAAGACATGTCCCCAGCATGAGGCCTTAGCCATGGTCATGGGTCTCTGGACTAGGACAGCCAGGTTTCCTAGCAGCTTGACCACCCTTTCTGAGTCCCAGACACCACTTCCCACGTCTGTTCACCAACGCCCAATGGGCACAGCCATCAAATACATGATTCTCAGCAAACAGCCTGGAGGAAAATTTGATAGTGCACTTTTAAGCCTTAAAACATCTCCCCATTGGTGCTTACACGGGTCTATGCATGAGATACAATGTCATAGAACTATATACCAAACATAAAACAGAAGAGTGCATGTGAAAAGGGATGCATTCTGAATAAGGTGCTTAGTTCGGCTAAGTAGCATCTCACCAACATCAATTTCCTTTCTCTGCTAGCGTACTGTAGTTATATAAGGTATTATCATTGCATAGAGCTGAGACCTTTATTTACTGTTTTTGCGACTCTAAAATTATTTCAAAATAAAAATACAAGACCCTATGCTCTGCCCCATTCTTCCCGAAATTATCCTAAGGAAATAAAGATGCACACAGAAACAACACTAATAGCAATCACAGGAGGTTTGAAAGTCAATTTTCAGCCGGCTCTTCGACGGCAGTGCTTAGCATAAATCACGCTGTGGTGAGGCCAGTAGTCACAGTGAGGCTGTGCCCTGCACGAGTGGACCTTGCAAGGCTGTACCTGCCGGGCCTCAGGTGAGCTATTTTACATCTTTGTCCCTTGGGCTCCCCATCTGTAAAATGAATACACTATGACAAGGTCTCTCTTGTTGCACTGTTTGTGTTGATGTATGTGCAGAACAGAAACTGACTCCTTTTACGTGCTCAATAAATTTGAGCTATTATCATGTTAAAGAAGAACGCTAATGATACGAGAAAATGTTGCTATTAGTGAAAATTGGAAAATATAAAACTATGTAATATTGATGCTATTTTTTAAAGACACAGAGACGTATAAAGCAGTGGCTGAGAGGTCTTCCCACCATGTTACAAGTGTTTACCTTTGGGTGCTGCTTCTTTGTCTTCCCTCTTTAAGCTCTTCTTTGATTTCCAGAAATAATCCACTAGCACTAGGATTTTGAAATTTTAAAATGAGAGTGAAAGGGGACCCTCGGTTGAGATGAATGGCTAGATCAGATCATGCTGCCTCTCAGCTCCTCTTTTTCAGCTGCCTGTAAGTCCCAGACGCCTGTCCCTCAGATGCCTACATTTCCCTAAGAAAGGAGAAGGGCTGTTGACGTCTCGGGGGTGCATGGTTATTTTCTGTTGCTAATACCAGTGCTGGCTGTGAGCTCCGGGGTCCCCACATTTGTGCAGTCTGCCCACAAAACATGTGCCACGCTCCAGAGAGTGGTGAGGGGCGGCAACTAGGGACCCGGCCCTGGCAGGACAGTCAGTCACCAGCCCTGTTGAGAGCAGCCTCCACATTCCCGTTTCCACCCCCAGACAGGAGCCTCCAAAGGACACGGCTAATAAACGAGGCTGTGCTCCATGCTGCTCCAGGGAGAGCTTTCTGGGGTCCGATCCCATTTTCTTTGCTCTTTTGCTTTCCTCTTTTCTCCTGTAATGCAGCCAGCCCACAGTGGCTGAGCTTCTCTCCCCAGGCCCGTTTGTTCTCAGGAAGGTCTCTGATGGGCACTTGTGGGCACTCAAGCTGCCTATTCATTCTTGTCCAGGGTTCTGGTTCCTTCTCGAAGCCTATCAATGACCCTTAGCAGCCTCTGGGGAAGGAACAAGGAGCCACTGGGCCCTGGGGATGCAAAGGAATTTAGGAGTCAGGCCCCAGCAGGGCTGCCAGGCTGGAACACAGAGAGCTTGTGTGATCTCAGGAGACACCGCCTCTCCCTTCAAGAGGCTACCCGACCCTGCTGTCAGGGAACACACTATCGAAATTCCTCTCCATCCCAAAGATCTTCTGGGCCTACTGGTTCTCACCCAGTGTGAGTCCCAGATTCAGGGTACCAACTGCTGGTGCCACCTGGCAGGGGGAGTGGAGAAGAGATGGGGACACAGACTCAGAGCTGACCCCCCTGGGAGGACTCCAGAGTCCTACCACATCCAGGCAGAAAGGAAAGAAATGCCCCCCAGATGTCATGTTGGAAGGTTAAAAATTCTCCCATTCTGGATAAAGAAGATGGGTTACATAGATATAATGAAATATTACTCAGCCATAAAAAAGAATGAAATAACGCCATTTGCAGCAACATGGATGCAACTGGAGATTATCATACTAAGTGAAGTCAGTCAGACAGAGAAAGACAAACACCATATGATATCACTTACATGTAGAATCTAAAATACGACACAAATGAACCTACCTATGAAACAGAAACAGACTCAGACAGAGAACAGACAGGTGGTTGCCAAGGGGGAGGGTGGGGGAGGGATAGAGTGGGAGGTTGGGTGAGCAGATGCACACTATTACATACAGAGTGGATAAACAACAAGGTCCTACTGTAGAGCACAGGGGACTATATTCAATATCCTGTGATAAACCATAATGCGAAAGACTATGAAAAAGAATACATATATGTGTAACTGAATCACTCTGCTGTAGAAATTACACAACACTGTAAATCAACTATATTTCAATAAAATAAAAAAAAAGCTCCCCATTCTATGTCCTCACAAGCATCCCTGCACCCCCAGGATGAGTGGCCACTTGTGGTACTTCTCCACCTAAAACTCACCAATGGCTTTCCTGGGCATCAGGACTAAAAGCCACATCCTTACTAGGTCCCCTGGCCCGAACTTCCTTTTTTTTTTTTTTTTTTTTTTTTTTGCAGTACGCGGGCCTCTCACTGTTGTGGCCTCTCCCGTTGCGGAGCACAGGCTCCGGACGCGCAGGCCCCGCGGCCATGGCTCACGGGCCCAGCCGCTCCGCGGCATGTGGGATCCTCCTGGACCGGGGCGCGAACCCGCGTCCCCTGCATCAGCAGGTGAACTCCCAACCACTGCGCCACCAGGGAAGCCCCCGAACCTCCTTTTGATCTGCCCTCTCCCTTCCTTGATCAGCCCAAGTCCCCTTGGCCTCCCTCCTGCTCCATGAAAGTGCCAAGCTCCCTCCGCAGGTGAGCAGTTTGCACGTTCTGTTCCTATGCCTGTACATCTCGTTCACACCTCCCACCTTCCTCCCCTCCCACCACCTAGCAGGATGGATTTTTTCTGTCATTCAGGTTTTATCAACTCAGAACTTCACGGAGGCCCCACGAAGTCCCCGCACTTTCTCTACAGCCCTGATCACGATGGGTAACCGTACTGTGTATCTGCTTGTTTGATGAGTGCCTACTCCCCCCACCACTAGAAGGTGGGCTCCAGGATAGCGGAGCTTGTCAGTCGTGTCCACGTGCGTCTCCCCAGTGCTAAGAACCATGCAGGGCACGGGCGGGTGGTCGGTAAATCATTAGTAGATGAATGAAATGATGGAAGAAAGAGGCTTTTACTCAGTGAAACAGGGGCTCCTGGCTGCATGTGAAAACTTGCTTCCCTAGAGAAGATGCTGGCTGTGCTGGTGTCTTGGGGTGGTGGGGCACTGGTCCCACAGCCCTGGCCTCTGGCTGAAAGCACAGGAGGACCGTATTGCTGTAATCTGGTGGACTGGCTCACGGTCATGGGGTACGTCTCGTCTCTTCAGGGCCTCCCACCCAGCATGTCACGGGGCACCCTGGGGCCCAGGTAAGACTGGAATCAGAGCAGGGATGGGGTGAGGAAGCAGAGGGAACAGCCTGGAGGAAGCACAAAAGACTCCCGGGAGTCGGGTTAGCACAGCCTGATTCTGGAAACAGTGCCACTGCAGGTCTGCCCCAGAGAAGGTCACACCAGTGGGTCACGCCACCTGCCCTGCCTAACTGGTTGAGGCGCTCCTAATTTTCTGCATGGTTTCATCTTCACCAGGGAAAAGAACTGGGGGAGGGCATGTACTTTCTAAATGATGTGTTGCTATAGAATTATTCATTTCTAACCTTTCAAAAGAGGCGGCATTGTCCAAAAAGATGCCGAGATGATAACAGGGAAGGGCCGGGCATCCTGCTCACCCCCACGAGGCACCACCCATAGACACCAAGGTCTGGCTGAGAGCCTCCAAGTAGGACAGCAGAGGCCCAGGTGGATTGCCGGGCTATCGGGATGCCGTGGTCCAGGCTTCTAGTTGGCGGCGGGGGAAGCACGTACAAAGGTGGCACCACCCCAGCCTAAAAGGGCCCAGCAGGAGGGACAGACCCTATTGGCTGAGAAGCGCTACTACAGAAATGGCCCCAGGTACCCAGAGGAGGATAGGTTTAATTCTAATGGGGGTTAGGGAGCAGAAATCAGGGAAGGGTGTTAGGGTGGACTGGAAAGAAAAAAGATGATTTAACCAGAGGCATATGTGAGCAGGGTGGTCCTGGCAGAAAACCAGCAAGCAAGCGAAGGCAGGGAGATGCGACAACCTGTGCATTGTGGGGAAATGGCCACGGTGCATTGTGGGAACTATGGACACAGTGCATTGTGGGACCTACAGACATGATGCATTGTGGGCACTATGATCACTGTGAACCCTGTGGGGACTACAGACGTGGTGTATTGTGGGACCTACAGGCACAGTGCATTGTGGGAACTATCTGTAGAGAGCTTGAAATTAGAGGGAGAGCAGCTAAGCTGGAAAGGCAGGCAGAGTTTATTTATTACCCTTGGATTTTTCCTGCCCCCTTTGTTATTTTTATTTGTTTACTTTTAATATTTGTCATCAACTAAAAGCCTGTATACGCTTGACTCATCTATCTTATTTTTCTATTGTCTGTTTCACCACTAGAGTAGAAACTGGAGGAGGGCAGGGAATTTGGTCAGTTTTTAGCTGTATCCCCAACACTGCTTGGCACACAGTAGGTGCTAGATAAAGAGCCTGTAAGTAAATGAGTGCTGACAGTCTTCCCCAGGCCAACATTCCCCAGGCAGCATAGTACCCGTGCCTGAAAAAGCCTTAGATGTCATATGAACAAACACTCCTCATTGTATTACTTATTTTTTAAAACTCACACTGGTATGATATCCAACTGGCATCCAATCTGTGCTTCATGGATGATACTGCTTGGAGTAAGACCAAGTTAAAAATAAAAAAGTGAGCTCTTTTAGAGGAAACTATTAATATAACAGAATGCAAGTTCCAGGTGGGAAACAGCACACCCAAGACTCATAGGACAAGACTGATATTCTAGAAAGATGACTCGGGCAACAGTCTGGTGTGCCAGGATAAGGGAAAAGGGTGAGCAGACTGTTCTAAGGGTCCAAAAGAGAGGAGATGGGGGTTTAGCAGAAGACGTGGGGTGCAGGTGAGGGGCGCTGGGATGGAGAGAGCTGACTGGACCCTGATCAGGTGAGGAAGCCGGGATGGAGCAGAGTGAGAGGTACCAGGGCTCCCACCCATCTTTCCAGTTTAAAGCTTCGCTCAGGACCTTTCCTTCAGCAGGTGATCAGTAATGGTTAGGGAGAGAAGGAACGAAGTGGGTGAACGAAGACCTGCCATTCTCTTCAGTCACGGAATCCTCGGGGGCTTCTCAGGCCCCCATCGTGGAGACAGGAGGGGATCAGGGGCACTGTGGGGGCCGGCCACAGAGGAGCCGCTTCTGGCTGGCCCTGGGGGGCTTAGCGGAGTGACAGGTTCACAAAATGAGAAGCTTCCTCAAGAGAGGGGGGATAGGGCTTCCCTGGTGGCGCAGTGGTTGGGAGTCCACCGCCGATGCAGGGGACACGGGTTCGTGCCCCAGTCCGGGAAGATCCCGCATGCCGCGGAGCAACTGGGCCCGTGAGCCATAACTTCTGAGCCTGCGCGTCTGGAGCCTGTGCTCCACAACAAGAGAGGCCATGATAGTGAGAGGCCCCCGCTTGCCGCAACTAGAGAAAGCCCTCGCACAGAAACGAAGACCCAACACAGCAAAAATAAATTAGTTAATTAATAAACTCCTACCCCCAGCATCTAAAAACAAACAAACAAAAAAAACTATTTAAGAGAGGGGGGGTGATGAGGGCAGGGCCTATAGCCTGAGTGACAATTTCTCCGACACTCCCATGACTCACGCCCAGCCCACAGTGCTGCCTAGGCAGCGGAGGGGGTCAGTGAGGATGGAGCCCCTTCTCCTTACGGGGCTCAACGGGCTGCCAGGAGCCATTCCACACTGGCTGCAGGAAACATCCTGAACAAGTGTGAGACAGCCTTTCTCCCTTCCCAGAGCGGCGAGGACAGCACCGCAGTTGCTTCTTCAGGGAGCAACCAGTCCCCCACCCCGCAGCCAGGGAGTCAGACCCAGGACAGAATGGCAATGCAGGGGACTGACATCTGTGGAGTTTCTACGACAGACCACATGCTGTCGCACGAGCTTTACCTATGTTATTAGGTGTCACTGTCACGACAACCAGGCAGGGTGGGTGTTTTGCACAGATGAACTATCTGAGGTCTGGAGAGTAGAAAGCTATACAACCAATAAGTATCAGAACTGAAATCTGAACCACGCTCATCCACATTCTGAAACTCCTGTTCTATTACTCACAGCCTTAAGCTCTGTCCAAAATAGTCCTCTGGGCTCTGTGCCTAAAGCAATAGAACATGTAAGACATCAGACTTGGGACAGAAATATTCTGGGACACTTTGGGGGCTAAATGCTCGGGACCTAGGGAGAAAGCCTCAAGACAAAATCTATTCGGTCAAGGGCCTCGGGCAACTATGTGTTCTGTTCATTCAACCCGTAGAGAAGGGCTCCAGAGGCAAAGCGTACAGCAAGTACCAGGGCATGGAGACGTGAGAGTGGAAGGTTGATCATGGCCGCTGGAGCACAGCAAGCAAATGACGGAGGGCCGGAGGCGTGCCCAGGGGGATGGGCAGTACTGCTGGATCCTTACCACCACCTCTGCCCTCTGGAGCAGAATCTGCTCCGAGTCAGGGGCTCTCCTGGGGGCCCTGGGGAAGGATTCAATGATTACGCTACCCCGAGCTCCTCTTGGGAAGGAGGCCCAGCTTGGAGACTACCTGAGTGGGTGATATTCTCCCAAATATTACAGGGCTGCCATACTTTGTCCACAAGCCGGTGGGTGGGTGGTATTGAAGTGGGGGGAAAATAATTATGGCGGTCTCTGAAGAACTTAGACACTGGTGTCTTACTTTCTTGTCTGTTTCAAGCAGAATAATAAGTAGGAAAATCAGATTCACATTTATCCCGCAGCTCGTGCCAAAGAAAAGTCAGGGGAATTCAGAGGCAGCCATTTTGCCCCTAGGATGTGTGATACTGTGATCTATAAGAAGAAATAAATATTGGTTCTCTGTCCTTTTTTTCTGGCAGATTCCTAAAACTCTGGGAATCTCCTGTGATGAGAGTGACAAAGGTGTCTTTTTAAAAAAATTATTTTAGGGCCTCCCTGGTGGCGCAGTGGTTGAGAGTCCGCCTGCCGATGCAGGGGATACGGGTTCGTGCCCCGGTCTGGGAGGATCCCATATGCCGCGGAGCGGCTGGGCCCGTGAGCCATGGCCGCTGGGCCTGCGCGTCCGGAGCCTGTGCTCCGCAACGGGAGAGGCCACAACAGTGAGAGGCCCGCATACCGCAAAAAGAAAAAAAAAAAAAAAAAATAAAAAAATTATTTTAAATTGAAGTACAGTTGATGTACAATGTTCTGTTAATTTCTGCTGTATAGCAACATGACTCAATTATACATATATATATATGTATATATCCACATTCTTTTTTATATTTTTTTCCATTCTGGTTTATCCCCCGTAATGGATAAAGGTGTCTTTTGGTATGTTAATGATAACGACTTCTGGATCCACCTATGACTGGGGACTCTAGTTGCTGGGAAGAACCAACCAAGTAATTAGAGGGTTGGAACTTACAGTGCCACCTCTCAACCTCGGGGAGACGGGCTGGAAATTGAATCAACTGCTGATGGCCAGTAATGGAATCATGCCTGTGCATCAAAGCCTCCATAAAAAGCACAAGAAGGTTCGGAAGCTTCCAGGTTGGTAAACACATGAAGATTCGGACGAGGGGGTGCCCAGAGAGCATGGGAGCTTCCAGCCCTTTCCCCCTACCCTGCTTGATGCATCACTTTCATCTGGCTCTTCCTGAGTTATATTCTTTCATAGTAAACGTGTGATCTAGGGACTTCCCTGGTGGTCCAGTGGTTAAGACTCTGTGCTTTCCAGGGAGATCAGCTCGGTGCTTTGTGACCACCTAGAGGGGTGGGATATAGGGAGGGTGGGCGGGAGGGAGACGCAAGAGGGAAGAGATATGGGAACATATGCATATGTATAACTGATTCACTTTGTTATAAAGCAGAAACTAACACACGATTGTAAAGCAATTATACTCCAATAAAGATGTTAAAAAAAAAAAAAGACTCTGTGCTTCCAATGCAGGGGGCACAGGTTCGATTCCTCATTGGGGAATAAAATCCTACATGCTGCTCGGCGTGGCCAATAAATAAATAAACAAATAAATAAACAAACTTGTGACGGAGTAAGTAAAAGGTTCCTCTGAGTTCTGGGAGTAGCTCTAGCAAATTAATCGAACCCACGGATGGGGTTCTGGGAACCTTCGAACTATAGCCAGTTGGTCAGAAGCCCAGGGGACAACCTGGACTTGCAACTGGTGTCTGAAGTTGGGGGGTGGGGGGAGGGAGTGGTCGTGTAGAACCGAGCCCTAAACCTGTGGGATCCGATGCTACCGCTAGGTAGACAGTGTCAGAAGTGAGCTGAATTGGAGAACACCCTGCTGGTGTCAGAGAACTGCTTGGTGGTGTGGGAAAAGCCCACCCACATGCTGGGACTGGGTGCAGAAGTACAGATGTGTCTGGTATTTGCTGTATACAGGGTGGCCGAGTGTTCACGTGAGTCATTTCAACATACATTTACCAAGTTCTTACTGTGGGCCAGGAACGGGCCCCACCCCTGAGGATGGACAGCGGCCTAGGGAGACACTGCCCCAAGCTGAGCCTCTAACCCAGGTGTCAAGCACATAATCGTACCCAAGCTCCTTGCCACTGCAACTCTGTCATTGCAGCTTCCTCACCTTAGTCGTCTTCACCTGCCAACTGGGGAGCATTTGGTGAGTGAGGTCAAGAGAGGGGTGGGGGATAGCCAGAGAGAGTTAGAAACACTAAAAGGATACTTGGGAGGGTGTGGTTTGTGTCCCATCCCTGGCTATGCCGAAGAGAAGACACTCTCTCTTTACATGTTCTCCCTAAAAACCCAAGATGTATTTAGAATGCAGATCAGAACCTTCCACCCTACGGGATGGTGCTCCAGCAGCAAAGTTCTGAACTCTCATTTGGTTTCTGCGTGACAACGCGTTGTCTCCGTGTGACCCGGGGGCTCATTGTTCCCCTGACTCCGTTTTCTCTCTTTCTCCTGCCCATCATGGGTCTATGCTACTTTTTAAACCGCAGGTTTTGAAAGCAGTTCTTCTGTCAAGTGTGGAGGGGAAGGGGAGGCGGGTGGAGGAGGGTTCTCTGTAACTCTAAGATTCCGTGATGGTTAGCTTGGAGATTCAGGGGAGTTTGCTGCCAGTAGGACGGGCTCTACTCTTGTGATCGTCTATTTTCTGGCAACACACACTTTCCAAGGGCTCCGACCCTGGGCTGCAGAGCAGGCTTCAAGCTTTCCATTTGGATGCCACTTGGTCTGTAACTGCCCTTTCTAGGTGGTCCCAGACCTCTTAATTCCTCTGGTTTCCTGAAAGATGGGTTCTGGCACCTGGATGTGTGTGTCATCCCTAAGGGACAAGCCTAGATATAATCTTCCCATGTGGTAAGATTGCTCCGAGCCCACCAGCAGGCAAGCCAAACACAGCCTCCCCGTGGATGCAGGAGACCAGAGGAAACTCACCTGGTTCATGTCCTGAGAGACCAATGGCAAGAGGCTCAGAGGCGGATGCAGGATGGAAAGGGGGGAGGCAAGGCTAGGAGATCAGCATGTCTGCAATAATGAGACCCCTCTTCCTGGTTCCCCATCAGGAGGACTCTCTGAGAAGGAAGAGGTCCTCGGAAGCTTCGAATCCCTCACGCCCCTTTGACGGAAAAGGTGAAGCACTGAGAAGTGAGCTCACGTGGTGATCAACGACAGAGCTGGGACTTGAACCCAGGTGTTCTCCCTCGCTATCCAGAGGGAGAACAGAGTAGAGAAACCATCTGGGGTTTGGCCAGCAGTATGAGAATCAGAACAGCTGCCTGCCCTTGAAACTCACCGTCGCTTCAGACACGGTGCTAAACGCTTTGCCTACGTTATCTTATTGAATCCATATTGTAACTAAGCATTCTAATCGATGCCCTTTTTATTGATGAGGTTACATAACAATAGCTGGGTCCAAGCTTCCCACTGAGAACCTGCTGGAGCCAGGATTTAAACCCAGAAGCCAGGCTGTGCCCAATGGCAAATGATGCCTTCACTGGGTCAGATAAAAGGATTATGGTTTTTCTCACCGCAATGAAGAGTAGCCCCCGCTCACCCCAACTAGAGAAAGCCCACGCGCAGCAACAAAGACCCGATGCAGCCAAAATAAATAAATTAAATAAATAAAAATTAAAAAAAAAAGACACAGTCATCTTCTGAAACGAAAACCAAGCCTTCCTCCAGGAAGAGTTCTCTGAATGCTCCTTAGCCACAACAAGCATCTTCCTGATATGCAAATGTCTAAACTCTAGGAAATTCCTTTCTCCCCTCTAGTTTGCCATGGATCTGAAGGTCCACACCTGGCAGACAGAAGCTGCGGCCTTCCTCATGCTTTCTAGGACCAGATCCCTTGACCCCATACTTCCCAAATTTTCATTCGGTACCAAGCACTTGGGAGATGCTCAAAGAAGACTTGTGAAGTCAAAGGGGAAACCGGTGGTGACAGGAACGCGCCTGTTACTAATCCTTGATCTTCCGCTGAAATCAACTCTTCAAGAAGCTCTTAGAAAAAAGCAACCGATTTTAAGATCAAGTCATCTTTTCACCGGTATGAGTTTCCTCATCTGCCACTGGGGATAATATATTCAAAGCACCTAGGCGCACACGAATACTCCATAGATGAAAAGTATTACTATTATTCCTAATTTTCAAGACTGTTATCTCCATTGGTTAATTAAGTAAGGATGTAGTCCCTCTGTTTAACCTAAACTCATTAAGTGTAAGATGGTGGGCAAAATGTCAAGGTGTAAAGATAGCATGTTAATCTTTTTTTTTTTTTTTTTTTTGGCAATACACAGGCCTCTCACTCCTGTGGCCTCTCCCGTTGCGGAGCACAGGCCTCCGGACGCGCAGGCTCAGCGGCCATGGCTCACGGGCCCAGCTGCTCCGCGGCACGTGGGATCTTCCCAGACCGGGGCACGAACCTGCGTCCCCTGCATCGGCAGGCGGACTCTCAACCACTGCGCCACCAGGGAAGCCCCGTTAATCTTAAATATGATCCTCATCCACTGTCAATCATCCATCAGCCCTCACTCAGTCTGAATTCCCTTAATGTTTTCACCAGGGTCTCACTTCTCATGCGGTCATGGCAGACTCACCTCCCAGCCTCTTCTCACCTCTGTCTTTCTCCTGGGTCCCCAACCCAGACCTGTCAGCCCAGTGACTCAGGGGGAGGCGTGAGTAGCATGCCTGGGATACTAGGTAGGTAGGGTGTGAGGGCTACCAGGGCAGAGGGGTGAGCCCCAAAAGAGGAAGTAACAGCTTCTCTGGCTATAATGGAAGTGGGGGGGGGGAGGGAGGGAAGGTAACAGAGGGAAAAAGCAACAAGGCAGCACATGGAACAACTGGATTGGGGTTGTCTCTCTGGAAAGAGCTGTATGCATGATATCAAGAAGATCTTCCCTTCATGTATGATGCTGCACTGTTATTACTTATGTAAGAGTTACATTTCGAAACGTCAATGGCTCACTTCGGGACCATTAAGGGGAGTGGCGTGGGTGGATTCATTTATAAATGAGGTCATTCAATAAGTATTAATTGAGCAGCTACTATGTGACAAGCAGCGTGTTGGGCTTGGCAGGTATGGCACTGAATAAGAGCCTGCTGCCTGCCTTGCTAGAGAGAGATTTGTAAACCAGTGATGCTCATACAATCAAAGTGAGAAGACAGAAATGTTCACAGGGTGTCACAGTGGGGACTTACTTCTTCCCTTTGCTCCCACAAGACTTCCTACATTCCCAGATGAGAGCACGGCTGAGCACAGGGTGGCTCTAAATGAATGGTTGTTGAATGAATGAGTTATTGTAACTATTTACCCATCTGTCTCCACTACTAGACTCTGAATCACTCTTAGTAATAATCCCTTATCTACGTAATAAACTGTAGAGTCAGGATAGGCTAAAGACCGCCCCCCACCCCAAATCTCAGAAGCTTAAAGCAACAAAGGTTTATTGTGTTCAAGTTATAGATCATTGTGGATTGTCAGAGAGGCTCTGCCCATAAACACCCACACAGATGAAGCAGCCACCATCTGGAATGGGGCAGCTTACTATGCCTGCCACGGAAGTGCAACGCTGGAGGGTCTGCGTGGGCAGTTAGATGTTAGATCCATCAGCCTGGAAACGACTTGCATTGTTCCTGTTCCTAACACCCTGACCAGAATAAGGAAGCAAGAAAGTACATGAAGACCGTGAACTTGCAGAGTGTGTGTGTGTGTGTGTGTGTGTGTATGCATCTGTGTGTATAGGCGTGTGTGTGTATAGGCGTGTGTGTGTATAGGCGCGTGTGTGTGTGTGTGTGTGTGTGTGTGTCTCAGGGGGAACGGAGGAGAATGCGAGCAGGGCAACGCCTGGGGAGGGTTCCCACATGACAGCTGTAAGGAATCTTCGTGTGCTGCTGCGGGCTTGTCCTTCTGGGGCCAAGTGTGACGATGCACAGACGGGCCAGGGCACTGAGGGCTCGAGGCCAACCAGCTGGTGCAGGGACGGGGTGGGGGGCACTGCCTCTGTGATGAGCCAGGCAGCATGACACAGGTTACTTCCACCTCAGGGCCTTGGGCAAACTACTCAACTTCTGTGAGCCTGAAAAGGATAACACAACACCTACCTCAAGGCTGTTATGTCAGGACCTCTGGAGGGAACATAGGTCAAGGGCCCTTTAGTATAACATGCTCGTAACAAGGATAGGAGGACAGCGTCTGGAAGGACATTCCTAAATGACAGACTGTCTTTTGACGGCGTCTAGAAGGCGGGGTGAGGATGGGGCTGGGCTGGGTCCTACTTTTCCTGCCCATCCTCAGGTCCCTGTGAGCACGGGTTGGGGTGTGACCTTCCCCTGGCTTCCTGGCTCATGAGACACGCTGGATCTCATCTCAGTCCCCAGCAGTGCCGTCACCACTGAGGCACGCCCTCCCCAGGGGAGCTGGGTCTCTGAACTCTCACCTAACATAGTTAGGACTATTCTGCTCCAAACAACAGATCCAAAAATAACCAGAATGGTCACCAGGGGGGGCCCTTCTGAATCCATCATGCCCTCCATGACCATGAGGTGTAGACGTGTGCTTCTCAGTTTCTTGGGTAGAAATCAGGTCCAGCTCGCGCAATTTAATTTCAGGTAACTGCATCCACCCCATGGCAGGAAAAAAAGATGGTTCCCTCGACCCAGAAGTTGAAAACAAGGGCTTGGAGGAAACCTGAATCTTTTTTTGCTCCTAGCTGCATGATTTGGGGCAAGTCTACCTCACCTCGCTAAGCCTTCAAGTTCTTCATCTATCAAACGGGAACACTAATAGTGGCACTGGCCTTGTGGGATTATTGTGAAAGTGAATTCAGATACTGCACAGTAAACAATTTCTGTGATGCTGGAACACGATACATGTTAGCAATCACTATCCTGGTTTCCCCTTAGGAACGACGTTTCTGTAGGAAAACTAGGCCAAAAGATTTGCTGCAACAGGCATGGGGCTCCTTAAAAATTAAGGAAAAAAGAGCCGTCTTGCTGGTCTAACTGAAAATAACTGGGAGAAGTAGCTGAAATTCTCGCCTGAAAGAAATCAAGCTGCATAAGAGCCAATATAACAGGGAGCCCACCCAGTCTGTGCGTCACTTTCAAACAAGGGCTCCGATCCAGAGAAATCAATCCTCCCCCAGGGAGGGGCCGGGGACGGGGTGAGGGCAGACAAAATCCCACTCACAAGCTTTGTGGTCAGATTATTCTGGGTTAGAGTTCTTCCTCTTTCACCTACTAGCGGTCCAACCCTGGACAAGTCACTTCACCCTTTTGAGCCTCTATTTCTCTACCTGATAAATGGGAATAATATTCAGGATCTCTTAAGAGTGTGAGAATTAAGGGAGGTAAAAGCCCCAAGCTGATAGCAGGTATTTAACTGATGTTTGCTAGTTTCCATTCTTTCTGCCTTTCCTTACCCAAGTCTTTGTGAAAAGCAGCTTTAATCACCTTTAACCCCAAGGTCCGTCACCTATGCTGAGCACAAAGTGCTTATTGAGACCGCTGCTCACCCCAAGACGTCTTAGCGTTTGCCTTAGAGAACTGGAAATAGTTCTGTATGCAGAATGCAAAGTGGATCAGACGCAGGGGCCGATGTGCCTGGATCAGGAGTGACCGCTGGTAGTGGCCACACAGTTGGGCCCCTTGGAACCGGACGCCTGGAGGGAGGGGGTCACACCTTCCTCCTGGCTCCACCACGGCTGGTCCTCCAGCTGCCAGGTGTGAAGATGGGTCACCCTGGACTAGAGTCTGCCCACCTGTCCCTCCCCCTGGCAAATGGGGGTACGGATACAGCAGGGACCTTAACCACAGCTCCCATCCCAAATGAGCCAACGCCCCTGTTTTGTCACCAAGCCTACTTTTTTTTTTTTTTTTAATCTACAAACTAGTTGTGATTAATGGTGCCCTGCGGTTCCTCGTGCAGAAATAAGGTCATGGTGAAGATACGGTCGTTTTGAAACCCCGGTGAAGTTCAGGGCCCAGAGCAGAATGGTAATCACTCTGGTTCTGGCTCACCTTCCTCCTCTGTGGCCTGCAACTTCAAGGCCCGGGGCTGTCCCTGCGTCTCTGACTTCCTCTCATGCAAATCACCCCCGGCGGGGGTGGAGGGATGGCAAACTGAGAAAAGGGAGCGGAGGGAAGTAATGAACTCCGACCTCCGCAGACCTACTTTCTATCTCCTAGGCAAGCCTGTCAGACAGAGGTCCCACCTGAGCCCCATCGCCGACTCTGCAGGGACCTGCCTCCTTCCAGTAAAATCCTGAATCTAGAAACCTGGGCTTGGAGGCGAACCTGGTCCAACCATGTCTCAAGAAATAAATGCATTCGTTCCTTTCAGACAAAGAGCACGGCTCTGAGGGGTTTCTGGGCTTTCCTGCCATCCTGTCCTTTCATCTTGCACTTTGCAGATGTACAAGTCTCCGAGCTCCCTCTCCTTACTTAAAAGGGTGGGTCTGAGGAGGGTAAGGGCCTAAAAAAACTGACAGGCACAGAAATTAGGGATCATGGAGCAGCTGGGACAGAAGGAGGGAGGAACCCCTTAAGAAGCATGTTCCCTCCACAGCCAGCCCCCAGAGAGGGCAGCCCGCAAAAGAAGCATCCAAAAAAGGAGCACCCACTAGGGAAGGACACCCAGTATATGAGTCCTACTGTGTGCTGGCCTGGGGGCTGCAAGGGGCTTTTCTCTTTCCTGGCTTGAGTGAGCAGGGGGACATGTGAGACACACTTCTTGGAAGCCCAAGCATCACAGCAGGCCTTGCAGCTAAGAGAAGTGGCCAAGGGCACAGAGGAGAAGAACAGGCCAAGAGCTGGGAGTCCTGACTCTGTTCTGACTCTGTTAGACCTTGAGATACTCAATCCCAGTCTCTGGGTCTCAGTTTCCCCATCTGAAAGCAAGGGGGCTGGAAGACCCCATCACTCCTGTTTTCTATTTCGCAGACAAGCCACTAAGGAGAGGTTTTGCCCTAGCCCTTTCTCGCCTTAGGCAGGACTCAGTCGCTTCCAGTACAATCTCAAATCTAGATGCAGTGGCTTTCTGGCCCAGCCATTTCTCAAGAAATAAATGCAGTGGTGACTGTAGGCAGGAGAAGGATGGAGAGTGTCCCCACTGGCCCTGGTCTGTGTGGACTGAGGCACAGGCTGGGAAGGACACCTCCGTTCCTGCTGTAATTTGCTGAGAGGTCCAAACAGCGTGTCTTGGGAAGTCACTGCCCCCTCTGATTTGGGTACAAACGACATCGCCAAAGCTTGTGAGTGTGAACCACATCAGAGACCCAGATCCCTGCTTCTCCATTTACGAAAAGGGGAACACAGACCTCAAAGGGCCCATAACCTCCATAGGGTCCTGTTAAAATTTCCAAGTCTCCTAATGTACACAAATACCTTTAAATCTCATAATACAAATAAGGCCATTCAGGGCAGCAGAACAAGTGCCCCGTGACCTCCTCAGCTAAGTCCCATAAAACTTTTGGGCTGGAATTCCTTTAGCTGCAACAGAGAGACTGCGTTGAACTACCCAGACTCCCAAGTTTCCCCGACCTCGATAATTATGTATGAGTCAACGGTCACAGGCCCTGGGTAATTAAAATATTAAAATAATATCCATGGGTCCTCGATTGGTTATTTTCTCTCCCATGACAGGTCTGTTGATATTGATAAAGATTGTTGATATTGACAAAGGACTATTGATACACGTCTCCATGGCTCAGGTAGAAACCTTGCTCTAACATACGTACTGGAACGGGGCACGATGTGTCTGTGGGCTATGACTTGGGGAATTGATCCAGCTTTCTTGCCTCTTTAGCCAACAGGACTAAATGTTTTCTTTCGAAGATGTTATAAATGGGGGAATAAGGAGTTCAGTAGAAGACGCAGAAAAATGAAAGATGCCCAGCAGCGCCGGGGAGGGCGGAACAGCAGGGTGAAGGATGAGGGTCCCCTCCACCTCCCCTCTGTCTTCCCCACAGACTCAAAGAGCAAAATGGGGGTCCAGACTGGATATGGGACCCTGCTGTGGCCTTCCAAATTCTCCAAATAAGTCCTTCAGAGAAATAAGGCTGGTTTGTTTTCCCAGAGAAGAGCACATGTGAGCCAGTGGTGGAGGAGGAAAGGGGGGGTAAAAGAAAACCTTTGCCAGAGCGCGCAGCAGGCGGGGCCCCAGCCGGGGCGTCTCTGATGGAAAGGGTGGCTTGATGTGGGTCCCTGGGTTCCTCTGAACACGCTCAGGGACAGGCGCGGAGCAGCGCTGCCTGTGTTTGAAGGTATTTCGCTACAGCCAACACCAGGCGGGGAGGAGAAAAACCCAAACCACTTCAAGTGGATTTCAATTTTGAAAGACGCCACATGAAACGTGCAGAAACCTAAGCCCCCTTTAGTCCCGGCCCGAGAGTAACAGACTCAAGAAGGGGGAGCACAGCCCGGTTCTGGGCCGCCCTCCCCTTGGGCCCCATGCGTGCAGCTCCCGGGGCCAGATGCCTCAGCGGAGGGGCGGCGGGAGCTTTCATCTCTGCGCGCGGATACGGGTACGGATGCGCTATGAACGAGACCACAGCATCGCCCCACGCAGGGCCCCAAGTAGGGCAGCTTTCATTAGTGACGCAGCGGCCCCACCCATCTCTGAACTCCCTGGGGTTGGGGTAGACCTGGGAAGGGTTCTGGCCTTCAGGGAAGACCTCACAGCACACCGAGAGCCGATGCTCTGGGTTAGAGCCATCATTCATTCATTCATTGCTTCATTCGTTCGTCTGCATCCATTCATCTCCCCTCAACCACGTTCCTTTAACACTCCAACCACCCACGGTCCTGTACGGAGACGAGTCCTGACTATTTTGTCACCACTACCCTGTCTCCTTTGCCTGCCACCCTCCACTTTGACCCAGTTCCTTCCGTCCTGTTCAGAATGTTCATGTGCGTCCCTGGTCCTTTGGGCTTGGTGTTCTTTCACCAGCTCCTGACACCTGGCCTTGGTTGACTGACCTCTGCCAAAGCCCAATCAGAGGCCGAAACTTGGATGAGATGATTTTGTCCCTTTGTCTCCTCCTCTCTGCCAGATCAAGGTGGTCAGAAGGCTATCACCTTGGAAGGCTCAGTGCCAAGGGTTAAGGTCATGGGTCATGTCTGTATGGGGGGAGCTTCATTTTGAGTGAAAATACTCTGGACAGTCTAACATGGTATAGAGGAAGGAATACGGACTTTGGGGTCCAGCCAGGTTTAAATTCAAGTTTAAAGTAAATTCAAGTTTAAATTAAATTCAGGTTAAATTCCTCCAGGTTTCAATTTCAATTCAGGAGATGAGTAGCTATGTGACTTTGGGTATGTTGCTTAAACCGTCCGAGCTGCAAAATAATGCCTATGACACTGGCAGTAAGTTTACAAGTTTCTGAAATATAGAAAGGGCAAAGTAAAGACATTCCTCTCTACAGATAAAAAAAAATAATAGTAATAGTTACTACTGAGAATTTACGTGACACGTCACTCTACGAAACTTTCTGTTCATCATTCATCGCATGCTCAGACTCTAAATGTGAGTGACATGATACTGCTGACTTCATGAAGAGGAGTAACCTGAGACGCAGGCAGGTCGCCCAAACTCACAGACCCAATGAGAGGGGACCCAAATGTAAAGACTGAGTCCACAGGGTCTTCTCCTAAGCAGACTGTCTTGGACAATTCAGATTTTAAATATTCTGCCCCGGGCTTCCCTGGTGGCGCAGTGGTTGAGAGTCCGCCTGCCGATGCAGGGGACGCGGGTTCGTGCCCTGGTCCGGGAAGATCCCACATGCCGCGGAGCGGCTGGGCCCGTGAGCCACGGCCGCTGAGCCTGCGCGTCCGGAGCCTGTGCTCCGCAGCGGGAGAGGCCACAACAGTGAGAGGCCCGCATACCGCAAAAAAAAAAAAAAAAAAAAAAAAAAAAAAAAATATATATATATATATATATATATATATATATATTCTGCCCCACTGTCAATCATGGCTTCTGTTTCTGTTCTTTTATTTGGAAAATCCCATCACTAAACGGACAGAATTTTGAGCATCATGATTTTGCATTTCCATTTTTGGTGAGAGGAGAGAAGAAGAGGGGAACCATGATGAAGTGTCTCTTCTGTCCAAAAATTGAAACAAAGGTCACTGGAAACCCTGTCTTGATTGAAAAATAAATATGAAATGGACCACAGACTCCATTTTGGAATTTTTGTGCCAGGGAAGTCTGTTTGAACAGTGTACATTAGGGGACTTTTTATATAGTAGGTCCTCGACCCTTTAGACTGATCCAAATAAATGTTTGAAGTGGGCCTCCTTGGGATTTGGGGGGCCCGCCACAGATTTGTCATCCAAGAAAGGAAGGTTAGGAAGGGAGCTGATGTTTACCCAGTGTTCTGCGGCTACCATTTTTCCGTCTCTCTGTCTCTTGAACATTTCCCTGGGGAGAAGTCTACATTACACAAGCTGGAGGGAGCTTGGGAAAGCATCAAAAAGCACAAATGTGTGTGTGTGTGTGTCATAAAAGGATCTTTTAAAAATTTGGGTGGAAATCAAAGCTGTTTGGGTTGGGTGAGTCTAAGCAGAAGATGTGACTGACACTGAGGAACTCCTTCAGCACCCATCAGAGCTCACCGTTCTAGGATCTGAGCCTGCTGCCTTGTCTTGTCCTCTAGAAGATGATGGTGATGCATGGGATGGGGGTGGTGACCACAAGGCCGACGAGAGGGATGAAGCTTCTATGTTAGTTTCCCTGGGCTACTGTAACAAATGACCATGGACTTGATGGCTTAAAACAATAAGAATTTATTCTCCCACAGTTCTGGAGGCCACTAGTGTGAAATCAAGGTGTCGGCGGGGCCATTTCCCTTCGAAAGCTCTAGGAGATTCATCTTTCATATCTCTTCTAGCTTCTGGTGGTTACTGGAAATCCTTGGCTTACTTGGCTTGTAGCTGCGTCATTTCAATTTCTGCTCCTGTATTCACATGGCTGTCTCCCCTCTGGGTGCCTGTGTATCTAAATCTCTCTCCTTATGCGGTCACCAATCATTGCATCGAGGGTCCACTCTAACCCAGTATGACCTCATTTTGACTTAACTAATTACATCGTCAAAGACTATTTCCAAATAAGGTCACATTGACAGGTACCAGAGACTAGGATGTCGACCTATCTTTTGGGGAACACAATTCTACCCACAACAGTTTCTAATAATACTAGATATTTACTGAGCTATTACTGTATGCCAGGTACTCTGCCCAGCACTTTACAATTATTAGACCCGTTTGAAATTGCTGCTTTTGTAGGTTATTCATGGTTGAATGTCAATAATTTCATATGGTTAAACCTAATATTACCTTATTTAACCCTCTGCGATTAGTATCTACTCTTATTAGCACCTACTCTTTTTTTTTTTTTTTGCGGTACGTGGGCCTCTCACTGCTGCGGCCTCTCCCGTTGCGGAGCACAGGCTCCGGACGCGCAGGCTCAGCGGCCATGGCTCACGGGCCCAGCCGCTCCGCGGCATGTGGGATCTTCCCAGACCAGGGCACGAACCCGCGTCCCCTGCATCGGCAGGCGGACTCTCAACCACTGCGCCACCAGGGAAGCCCAGCACCTACTCTTACTAAAGCACTTACTGCCATATCTACTGACAGGGGGGGAAAGAGGCACCTCTATTTGTCAGGGAGATGAAATAGTGTGTGGCTTTAGGAATCGTAGAGATACTAGTAAACATACAACTTCCTCCCTGTGTGAGCAGGAGGGAGTTACCGAATCCCTCTGAGCTTTAACTTCTCCATCTGTAAAATCAGAGATGACTATTTTGTAATAAGATTTTATGGGTATAAACACAACAATTCCTGAAATCAATAATTTGGGAGCTGGAAGAAGTATCTTGTGGAGTGTCTGGTCTTTAGTAGGTGCTGAGTGTGGCCCTGGGAACAGCAAACTTGAGAATCACCTGGAGGTGGGAGGGGGGAGGGGCATTTGTAAAGAATGCAGCTTCCCAGGCTCTACCCAGCACTACTGAATTCGAATCTCTGGGACTGTGCCTGGAAACCTGCACTTTTACTCGTGCCTCCCAGTGATTCCTCCATTTGCAAAGGCAAGAAAACTGCTGCACTAAGTGAATAAACGTTTTTTTTTTTTCTTTCCTTTCCACAGAACTTAGTGGTCGAATTAGGACTGGACTGGGTGATCCAGGCCCTCATCCGTCCCAAGTTCAGAGACAGCAGTGGGAACTGGGGATCAGATGACAGCTTCCACTGCCGCAGGCAGGCAGGGGTCAGTGGGGACCTTTCAAGGGGAAAGTGAGTCTTTAGTTCTGGATCACCTGAAGCTGCATATTTATGATTCTTCCATTACTTGAATGAAAATAAATACCATGCTTAAAAATTGTAAGTCTCAAAATCAGTGTACTGTTCCTTCGGGAAGTCAAATCCTTGTGCCCTGTTGGTATAGAGAAGAAGAAAGACAAAAATCTCTTTCCAAGATTTTTTTTCCCTCCTGCAAATCAATCCTCCAGCTGGCTTAACAATCCAATCTTCCCGTCACCCAAGCACTGTGTTTCTCTCTCGTGTTCAGGACTCAGAGGCCCTTGCCTTTAAAATGAAGCCTTTGGAAGTAAGATGCCTGCTTAAAGCACCCTCTTCCCGTGTCTGAAAGCACAAGAGTTGCTTATAGCCTCACTGAGCCGCAGTTCGGGGTTTCCTGGGTAAGAGGGACTCACCGTTTCAGAAACCCAGCCTCGCTCTTAGTGTGTGTTATTTGCATACTCAGGAAGCCTGTGGAGCTGCCCCACCAAGGACCCACCCTGCCAGTGACCTGGAGTGGGCTTCTGCCTCCCTGCCCACCCCCAAGAGCTGCCCGGGCCCAGCCCTGGATCTCGGGGTGAAGGCACAGCCTTCTGGAAGGGTCTTCAACTGTAAGTGGATGAGGTGCCCTGTGCCTGGGGAAGGGATGGCAGAGAACGGACAACAGAAAACCTGTTTGCTCAAGCAGGAGGAACACAGAATTTCAAGTCCTGCACCACCTCCCAAATACATGTTTGCTTCCCATTTTCCCAGGAACGCGTTGAGCTTTCTGAATATATTTTATCATTCAGCTCTCACCTCCCACTCCCAGGGAGGTCACGCTGTTATTAACATGTTATAGATATGAACCAGTGGCTTCGCAGAGTCAGGTGACTCCTCTCCAGCCGTGCTTGCAAAAAAAAGGGTAGAATACTGATTCAGCTTCCCCCGTCCCAACTCCACGGACACCCTTGGATGCCAGTCACCCTTCCATTTGTTTCTGGCGGTGTCACCATGGCCTCCCTAAGCTTCACTGCCCTCTTACGGAAGGTGGGAATGACAGCGACAGCAACCTGGGGCAAGGAGCAAACGGGGTTGATGTTTAAAGGGGTTCCGCGCTCCGTGAAGGAACACAGAAAGGTTGGTGGCCCCCCGTCCATTCTGTCCTGTGTTCCTCCCGTGACCACATCTCCGTGGATTTGCTTCCTGAGTAGCTGAGGGGGATGGGACATGGGGCCAGGCGAAGAAGAGGTGAGCTCAGATGGGGACAGCATGAGGTGCCCTCTGCAGGTGGGTCCCTGGGTCACAGGTGCAGGGGCGGAGAGAGGAACATCCGAGGATTGATCCCCACTTGTGAGTCTGACCTGACTCGACTGGACCATAAGCCCCTGGAGGGCAAGGACCACATTCTGTTTCTCTCCTAACAGCACAGCACCCGGTGTATGGGCACTCATACCGCAGACTGGAGCCCCCCTTTGAAGACTGAGTTTCATTTCTCTGGGGTGGCTTCCTCTCCTTCTCTCCCTTTTCCTCCTCCACCCCCCTTCCTTTTTACAAACAAGCTGGCCATCTACATAACCACTGCTCCAGAGCCTTGCCAAAGCATTGATGATCAGGGGCGAATCATAAAAAGCCCACCTGAATCACACTGATTTGGAAAATGTTATCAAATAAGGGATTCAGTCTGGGGGCAATGGACGTGCTCCTGCAACCCTGATCTGGAGCCTGGTTTCTGCCTCCCCGTCACGGGCTCCAGGGCAGAGGGGCTCTTCTGCTGCCGCTGTGAGGCCTTCGTTCGATATGGAAGCAGGAAGACCACCCGCCCGATAAGCAGCCCTACTAACCAGAAGTGATTTTCAGCTCTCTTTAAGATGGGAAAAAATTACACTTCAGAAAATTCAGAAAAGGTTAAGCTGCTTGCACGTGATGCTTAACCGGGGCTGTAGTAGAAGCTTCTCCACAAATAGGACTTTGGGGATAAACCTAGTTTCGTGTAAACACTAGGAGAGAAAAGGTCGGGGGCAGGCTCACCCCAACCTTTGTGAAGATTGGGCCAGGAGTACAGCTGGAGTCTAAGTTTCTCAAAGGTACGAAGCAAACGAACACACTGTTAAAAAGAAATCCTCCTCTCTTGCCAAATACCTGTTCGAAACCATCTGGAGGGCTCAAATTCGAAAGTTTTAGATCCCCTGGAATTCCGTACCCAAACCTGGAAGCCCAGCGAACACGAGCTTGGGGCCGATCACCCTTCTTTTTCCACCTAAGACTCCTTCTCCCACCGGCAGGGGCCTCTTGGGTATATAGCATGTTGGTTTCCTAGGGCTGCTGTAACAAAGTGCCACAAACTAGGTGGCTTCAAACAACAGGAATGTACTCTCTCAAGTTTAAGAGGCTAGAAGGTGGGAAGCAGGGTGTCCACAGGGCCAGGCCCCCTCTAAAGGCTTCAGGGGAGGACTCTTCCTTGTCTCAACCTGATTCCGGTGGTGGCCAGCAATCCTAGGGGACCCTCGGCTGTGGCTGCATCATCCCATCGCTGCCTGTGTCCTCACACGACCTGGGCATCTGTGCTCTCTTCTTACGAGGACACCAGTCATGAGATTTAGGCCCACTTGAATCCAGGAAGACCTCATTTTTTTTTTTTTGCGGTACGGGGGCCTCTCACCGTTGCGGCCTCTCCCGTTGCGGAGCACAGGCTCCGGACGTGCAGGCTCAGCGGCCATGGCTCACGGGCCCAGCCGCTCCGCGGCATGTGGGATCTTCCCAGACCGGGGCACGAACCCGTGTCCCCTGCATCGGCAGGAGGACTCTCAACCACTGTGCCACCAGGGAAGCCCACGACCTCATTTTTGACTTAACTAATTATATCTGCAAAGGCTCTATTTCTAAATAAGGTCGTACTCTGGGTTTCCAGGTAGACATGGATTTGGGGGGACACTATTCAACCTAGCATACATGTCCATACTCCAGTCTATACAGTCAGCTCTGTCTATAATATCCTTTCCTGACGGCCACCCATCAGCCCAGGTTTGGCCAGTTCTTAGGAGCCCTGACCTGGGGAAGAGGCTGCACAGGACTCAGAGGCAGGCAGGAGGGATCCCAGGTTCCTGGCTACCCAGAGAATAGTCTACAAGGGGTATCTGGGTGGCCCCTTGGAGTCCTCACCACATGGGGAGGGACAGGGCCAGAGGACAGCTAGAGAGACGCAGTCCCCACTACAAGGTGTGATGGAGGTGATGGCCCAGGGAGCTGAGCCAGCTGGGAGAAGGAGGACGCCATCAGGAACGGCCGAGGTGATTTATGGGTAATAACGGATCACAGTAATACGAATTTTCACAATAAATCCTCCCGACGCACAGGAACAGAAATAATGAACAGGAAGTCCCTCTCTTACAAATGAGCTTTGAATGGAGTTGACAGAAATAGCATGAAGGTTCCTGAAGCAGCCCACAGAACATCGTTAAGATGTGCCGTGCAGCTGGAAAGAGTCAGTGGCTATGAAAGAAGTCATGGATGAAAATAAACACAATAGACTGAAATCAAGAAGAAAGAGGGGTTCTTAATTCTCCTGAATCAAGCGGTGCTTGAGCGAACGCGTAAGTCTTATGGGGGAAGGTTGGGAGAGCCTGATGATTCTCCCGGAGGTTTGCAAAGGGTGGGTGGGAGCAGTGATGCCGTGGATGCCGTGCTCAGGTCCTAGGTACCCGGCTTGGTGCACCCAACCCTTACTGTTCACAGCTCTCAGCCCTCCACCCGCTCCTCCCGAGAACTGCCCTCGGCCATCAGAAGCCTGTGTCTAAAAATGCCTGCAGGTTATGCCCTGCCCGTGGGGGCAGCCGGCAGCCATTGGCTGACTGCCCAGGGGGACCACTCCAGAGCCCCGACTTCAGCTAGATGCAAGTCTCTGCCTGCATCATCCCTGTCTCTCACTCCCCCCCACACCGCCCCACAGGAATCACTATCTCACGGTCTACTTCTAGGGACTGGACATTTAATAGAGTCAAATGCATAGAAGCAATGGAGAGAAAGAAATGGGGGTGAGCGAGCGAAGGCTATGAGGTGAATGTGGTTGCTGATCCCAAAGTAAAGAGGGATGATGAGAAATCAAACGTAAGGTAGACAGCTAGTGGGAAGCAGCCACATAGCACAGGGAGGTCAGCTCGGTGCTTTGTGACCACCTAGAGGGGTGGGATAGGGAGGGTGGGAGGGAGGGAGACGCAAGAGGGAGGGGATATGGGGACATATGTGTATGTATAACTGATTCACTTTGTTATAAAGCAGGAACTAACACACCATTGTAAAGCTATTATACTCCAATAAAGATGTAAAAAAAAAAAAAAGAAATGGAGGGGGAGGAAGGGGCCCCTGCAGAGTTAGAAAAGACAATCCATGCTTTAATACAAGAGGTCAGAGGTTATAACACATACAAGAGAGAGCCACAGGGCACTGAGTACTGTATCTTCAAGGCAACCCTTGCTTTCTGCAGTTAGTTGTGTTCTTGAAAAGAGTTCTGTAAACCAATTGTCTGTATCTCAAATCCCATCTTAAGCACAGAGAGCTCACTCGCAGAAGAAATTTTGGGGGGAAATCCATTGCAGTCCTTTACACCTAAGACACAAGCTCTCCCCTATTGTGTTAATTATAGATCCTTGCATTTCTGTCTGTGGATAGCAAGGACCACACTGAGGATACTAATCTGTAGTGTCACACCACGACACTTTAACGTGGAATAAGCCAACAGGGGTCCCAGTGTTTGGGGCCTCATGGTAAAATGGGTTAAAAAGAAAAAAAAAAGATGGCAAAACAGTCAGTCACCTCTTGGAATACTGGGATAAAGATACTCCAGCAATAAAGGATGACAGGTGCTGCTCCTGACCTGCAGGAACGGCATCTGAAGAGGCAAAAACGCTGCCGACTGGGAAGCAGGAAGTATTTAGTTCCATAAATAGCGTTAGCAGAGAGTTTTCTTTGGGAGTTTCTTGTACCCCCGAAAACAGTGCTTTATCCTCTTATGAGAATGATTATGGTTGCAAAACCACAAAGTTGATCTCAGGGTGGGTGCTGGGCTGTCAGCTATGCTCACCCTTTGGTTCAAAGATCCCTCCTTCCTCATTAGTTTCACTGAGGACACCATGTAAATCCATTCACATCCATGCAGTAGCAAAATGACAGGTGATACAGTCACAAAGCTTTGGGTTTCTCAGAAACTGTTAAACCTGCACAAGCCAAGGGTCTATTGTACTAGACCCTAAGCTCCTTGAGGACAGGAAATAGGGAATGTTTCAGATTCATCTCTGTATCTCTGCTAATCAGCAGAGTGATAGGCATTGTGGATGAGTAAATGGATAGATGGATGGATGGATGGATGGATGGACAGACAGATACGGTTTCACAAGATAATGAATAGTAATTCTGTTCAACTCAATGATGGCAAAGGAAACCACCTTTCTAGAGAAGCAAGTCATAATATATTACAAGAAATTTCCTCACAATTCACAGTAAGTTATTTCAAAGATGCTGCAGCTTCGGCAAAAGTTTACAGTATATTCTTTTCAAGAGCTCTTTGAAACTAGTAAAAATTCTCCTTATTCTGGAGTAGTGTAAGCATACATCTTTATGTTGTTAAGAAGACCCCAAACGCTTAACTTATAGCCCCAAAGCTTGAGAAACATCTCCTTCAGTTCACTTTTATGTTCTTTCAATTACTAAGAGAAAGGGAAACACAAACTTTTTTTAAAAAGTGCTTTAAAATATTTTTTGAGAAAACACTTTGCACATCCTTGAAGCTATGTCACGACAATCAGGTAGTTTCTGAAAACTGACCACATACTGTAATATGCCATAACCAATCGCTAAGCAGTCATTACTGACTCAGGGTTAGACCTGACAAAGGAACTAATATTCTGAAAATGAAAGCATGTGAGAACCCAGCACAGGCGATACCAAACTTCCAGACTCTCTCTGCCTTGGGCACTCATCCTGCCTTTGGAAAACTTGGGCAACCACAGCTGAATTTTCATCAAGCTGTTTGACCCTCTCCTCAAACAGAAGTGCTCATCTCTTGCACACGGAGGTAGCTGGAGCCTCCACTTTGCCCATCTTCCATTTAAATGAAACAATAATTTGCCACAAAAAAAAAAAGAAAGGGCGCAAAGGTAGTGGTATTGGAGGGAAGGAAGGTCCTTTTAGGACCAATTTATACGTCCCGTGTTCCTCAATTATAGGCTCTTTTCTTTCTCCTTTCCTCTCTCTCTCTCTCTCTTTTTTTTTTTTTCCCGGCCACTCTGAGTGGCTTGCAGGATCTTAGTTCCCAACTAGGAACAGGGATTGAACCCATGCCCCCTGCAGTGGAAACACAGAGTCCTAACGACCAGGGAATTCCCATAGGTTCTTTTTTTTTTTTTTTTTTCTTTTTCTTTTTGCGGTATGCGGGCCTCTCACTGTTGCGGCCTCTCCCGTCGCGGAGCACAGGCTCCGGATGCGCAGGCCCAGCGGCCATGGCTCACGGGCCCAGCCGCTCCGCGGCACATGGGATCCTCCCAGACCGGGGCACGAACCCGTATCCCCTGCATCGGCAGGCGGACTCTCAACCACTGCGCCACCAGGGAGGCCCCCCATAGGTTCTTTTTAATGAAGTTAGTCTCCTGATATTTGTGGCAAACAAGGGCTAGAAACTGCCAGCATAAGTGGTAATTTAGCAAAGCATCATTGACCCTTTAGCAATCTTTGAGCCTGTGAGCAGAAGGTAAGCAAACCATTGCCAACGACCGCCATCTTCCTTGGGACTGAGGCAAAGCTGGCTTCATTCTGCAAGACCTTTCCTTAATATGCGTTCTTGCAGCAAGAAACAGTGAAAAGATATACTACTTTCCAATGTGTCAGGACCCAAAGGGGAATGTCAAGTTCACTCCACAAAGTCGCCCCTTGGAGGGTCCTATTGTGTAATTACAAATGCCTGAGTGGCAACCATGTACTGAGCCAAAGTTAAAGCATCAAGAGATTTGCCAGTAACCCTTCCATCTGGCTTATCTCAGTCCTCTACACTCAAAAGACACCAAGGAGAAAAGCAGGGAGCTTTTCTAGTTCTGCAGATGTAATACCTACACTTTGACAATAATCATAATAATCACCATAATATAATAATCAATGATAATCGTAACAAAGTCATAATAAAATTTGGGTGGGTTTTTAAAAAAAACAGCGGGAAGTTGTTTTAAACCATGCAAGCCTGGTGTCACAGCAAGCCATCCGACTTTCCACTTTAACTTCCGTTTTTCAGACATAAGCATTTTGCTGCAGGGGAGATCTTGGCTCTACAAGGGCTCAAGAAACCTCCCTGTGTGCCCTCTCTCTTCTTTGCCCATCTCTCAGCTCTCATCTGGACTCGTTAAAATACAGAATGCTAGGTCCAGCCAGACTGAAAACAGCTCTTCCCAGCCAACAGCCCAAGCCTGGATTTCCACCGGGGCACAGGGCTCTCTTTACCGATTGCACATTTACATGGTAAAAATAGAAACGCACAGCATCACATGTATATGCAAATTGGCCAACCGAACTCGGCGCTGAAAATAGTTATTTACTATTTGGCTTGCATATTGGCCCAGAAAACCCTCTCTACCTATTTCATGCTCATTTAAATTCTTTAAGAGTTCCTGACCCATTTAAATTCCTTGAGGGATGCCTGGCTTCACATGGGCATTTGTCTGCTCCTCTCCCCACAGCTTTTAAAGAAATACTGTCTGGCATTGCAGACTGAACTTTAGAGGAATATACTGGCCCCCATTTTAAGGTCCGTTTGGGACACTGCTCAGCCACGTGTAACCTCAGACCTGGAATCGTGGCTTCCTTTTCCAGCACTCTCTTAGGTGCAGAGAGGAGGATTCTTAAGCTACACACCTGGAAAAGCTGGAGAGCAGTTTTTCTGAAGATATGGTCCTTGGACCCCCATATCAGAGTCACGTGGGGAAGGGGGCGTGCGAGAAAGGCAAAGCTCCAGTCTCCTCCCCAGACGCTCTGAATTCTAAGTTCTGGGAGTGTGACTCCAGGCCGACCGCTTTCTCAAGAAGCTCCTAGGGTGATCTTGCTGGTCTCCAAGGGTTGGGGATTCATCAGTGAGACATCACTGTCAAATCTTAAAAAGGTGGCCTAGAGAACTGGAATGCTCAAGCCCGGGCAAAGCCAGAGGGCAGCGCGGGACTGGTCAACAAGTGAGCGTGCTGACGTACTGCGGGAAAGTGGCATGGGAGCCGAGGTGAGCTTCCAGAAGTCACCCATGTCCCCCGATCTCTGCACCAGCGTTCTTTCCAGGAGTGGTTCTGATGCTCACAGAATTAGCCCCTGTCCCTAGCGGCAATGGAGCCAGTTATATCCACTGCAAAACTGGCTGAGTGATACGGGTGCCCTGTCTGTCCCTATACTTCGGGAGGCTTCCTTGGGACGGCGTTGGGTTCTAACGCTCAACACTGTACATCCAAATCCCCTCCCTACCACCTACTGGCTGTTTCCATTTGTCAACTCTATGGAATGATAATAAAGGTTCCTACCCAATTAGGTTCTCGGGAGGCACAAGTGAGGTCAATAATGAAAAACGCCTGGTGTCATACCAGCCACATAGTAAGCCCTGAATAAACACCAGCTGTTTTTTGTTTTGTTTTAATGCATTCATGTCCCCCTTGGATTGTATAGCCTGCCAAGGATTCCCCGGAAAGTCCATCCAGGTGAACAAGCTTGGTTTGGAAGTAGATAGGAGCTACACAACCTTCTCTGAGAAGTCGTTTTTATCACCCTCCACTAGAGAAGGAAGCCAAGCTTGCTTAATTTTGAAAGGACGCCTCCCCACCTACTGAAATATCTATCCAGGCGGACACACCAGTGCCCCGTAGAGACAAATTACCTCACTCACAGCTGCCCACAGACCCATTCTCACACGTCTTTATGTGAAACAACCCAGCCCCATGTAAATAACCCCACGCACATTCCGTTCTCACATGGTTGAATCCACACGCTCCCACAAAAACCCACCTCACAACCTTCTGTGCATTTATACAAACGCCTTTGTATAGATACAACTGCACAAGTACACTCAGCACTGCCCCCTGCCCCCCAACACACACACATATGTGGACCATTCCTAAGAGTACGGCACAGATTTCACTCTCTGGCAAAAACAAACAAACAAACAAAAACACAACCAAAAAACCCTTTGGAAACCCATTAAGAAATAAAGCTGGAAGTGAGCATTCCCTCTGCGTTACGTCAGAGAACTGGGGCCACAAACACAAAAGAACATTCCAGAAACGGCTCGGTTGAGGACGGCAGCCAAGACGGCGGAGCAGACAGCCCGTGAGCTCACCTCCTCTCATGAGCACCCCAAAATCACAACTATCTGCAGAACAACCATCGATGAAAAGGACCAGAACCTGTCAGAAAAGCTCTTCAACCGCTAAAGACAAAGAAGGAACCGCAAGGAGACGGGCAGGTGGGGGAGACTTGCGATATCATCAAGTCCCATCCCCTCCAGGTGGGCGACCCACAAACTGGAGAGCAATTATACGGCAGAAGCTGTCCCACAGGAGCGAGAGTGCTGAGCTTCACGTCAGGTTCCCCAGCCTAGGGGTCCAGACTGGGAAGAAAAGCCCTCACAGCATTTGGCTTTGAAGGTCAGCGGGCCTTAACTGCAGGAGCCCCACAGGACTGGGGGAAACAGACTTCACTCTTAAACGGCCACACAAGACCTCACGTGCACCAGGACCCAGGGAAGAAGCAGTAATTTGACAGGAGCCTGAGCCAGACCTACCTGCTAGTCTTGGAGAGTCTCCTGGAGAGGCGGGGGGCAGCTGCAGCTCACCCCGGGGACGAGGACACTGGTAGCAGATGTATTTTGGAGCATTCAGCAGCATGGTCACGGATGCTGGAGGCTGCCATCTTGAAATCCACCCTCTAGCTTATTGGCGCCAAGACCTGGCCACACCCAACAGCCTGGAGGCTCCAGGGCTGGGACCGCTCAAGGCAGATAACTAACTGGGTGGGAACACAGCCCCACCCACTAGCAGACAGGCTGCCTAAAGACTAAAGAGCCCACAGCTGCCTCTAGACACGCCCCCTAGACAGGACCCTGCCCACCTGAGGGCCAAGACCCAGTGGGCAGGCGCTGGCTCTTCCCTCCAGGGAGCCTTCGGTAGCCCCTAGACCAGCCTCACCCACCACGGGGCGGACACCAGACTCAAGAAAACTACGATCCTGCAGGAACCAGCTCCCCGCAGCCAACGATCTGAAACCAGCTCTGGATCCCTGGGCCCGGCAGCCAGACTCCAGGAACGAGCTTCACCTGCCAGTGGATGGGTAACAGCCCTAGAGACTTCTCCACCTTGACTCCACCCACCAGTGAGCCAGCACTAGCCCCAGGGATCCCCTCACACCAGTCAGAATGGCCGTCTCAGAAAGTCTACTAAATAATAAATGCAGGAGAGGGTGTGGAGAATAGGGAACCCTCCTACACTGTTGGTGGGAATGTAAATTGGTGCAGCCACTATGGAAAACAGTACGGAGATTCCTCAAAAAACTAAAAATAGAGTTACCATAAGATCCAGCAATCCCACTCCTGGGCATATATCCAGAAAAGATGAAAACTCTAATTCGAAAAGATACATGCACCCCAATGTTTCTAGCAGCACTGTTTACAATAGCCAAGACATGGAAGCAACCTAAATGCCCATCAACAGAGGAATGGATGAAGAAGATGTGGTACATATACACAATGGAATATTACTCAGCCATAAAAGAATGAAATAATGCCATTTGCAGCAACTTGGATAGACCCAGAGAATATCATACTAAGTGAAGTCAGACAGAGAAAGACAAATATATGTTACCACTTATATGTGAAATCTAAAAAAATGATACAAATGAGCTTATTTACAAAACAGAAAGAGCCTCACAGACAGAGAAAACAAACTTATGGGGGAAGGAGGAAAGGGGGAGGGATAAATTAGGAATTTGGGATTAACAGATACACACTACTGTATATAAAGAGATAAGCAACAAGGACCTCCTGTATAGCACAGGGAACTATATTCAATACCTTTTAATAACCTATAATGGAAAGGAATCTGAAAAAGAATATATATATGTATACCTGAATCACTTTGCTGTACACCTGAAACTAACACAACATTGTAAATCAACCTTACTCCAATAAAAAAAAAAATGCTTTACAATGTTGATCCTTGAAGCGGCGGTGGGGGGGGTTATGGCTACTGGGGAATTGATTACATTCTTCTAATTCTGTGTATATTGTGAAATTTTCATGATAAAAATTGAAAAATAAAATAATTTACATGGAACCATTTTGTGGGGTAGGGGTGGAGGGGGACAGAAACGGCTTGTTACCCTCCATGTACTCTGCTTTCCTTTCGGCAATGACAGAAACCTGTGAGATGACTGAGGGTGGTTAATTAAGCACTGCAGCCCATATTCCACTGCAGCTTCAACTGGACACAGTGTTCTCTTCCACTTCCTGTTATGCAGGATTGCACTGGGCTGTTAGACACCTGCCAGCCTCCCAGCCCAGCCTCGGCCTTGAGAGGGTCTCACTCTGCAAACCAGCCCTTTCCCGGTGAGGCATGGGGTGGGCAGGGGGGACAGGGAGGATGGACACAGCTGATGAGTCCACACTGGAGGCTTCAGGACCAGCAGCTGGCGGTGAAAACCCTGGACTATTGTGAGGGCTGTGGCCAAAGGCCAGCTGTTTGCCCCCACACCCTTGAGCCCCAAGTCCCGCCATGCCCTATGTGTAATTAAAGCTGGAGCATCTACACAGGCCAGAGTTCTCCGGTGAGCCTGCTTCCCTTAACATGGGGAACAGGACTGTGTGCGGAAGCCTTCGCTCACTTGTCCATTCATTCACTCCTTCACTCCTTCATTCATTCAATAGTCACCTTCCAAGAGCCTCCTGTGAGTCAGCCTGTCCATGCTAGAAGGTGGCCAAACAAAAAGACAAGACACAAATCTCACCTTAATAGTACTAACGCTCCTAATTATAGCTCCAATTTATTGAGAACCCATTATGTGCCAAAAAAGGATCAATGAACTCCAGTCCTTTATTCAAGGAAATCACTCCCAGTTTAAAGGAAAGATTTCACCCCATGTGTAATTATTCAGTTCCCAGAGGAAAGCAGAGAAAGGGGGACTTCGGGGCACAGAAAGGGTGAGGGAGAATCAACGAAAGCTTCTTCAAGGAGGTATAGACTGTGGCCGATTAAAGATGGGTACACGGGGCTTCCCTGGTGGCGCAGTGGTTAAGAATCCACCTGCCAATGCAGGGACACGGGTTCGAGCCCTGGTCCGGGAAGATCCCACATGCCGCGGAGCAACTAAGACTGTGATCCACAACTACTGAGCCTGCGTGCCACAACTACTGAAGCCCGTGCGCCTAGAGCCCATGCTCCACAGCTAGAGAAGCCACCACAATGAGAAGCCCGCGCACCACAACGAAGAGTAGCCCCCGCTTGCCGCAACTAGAGAAAGCCCACATGCAGCAACAAAGACCCAACGCAATCAAAAATAAATAAATAAATAAATAAATAAAAGTCATCTCCATTAAAAAAAAAAAGATGGGTACACAGTTTTTGACATTTCTGCTATCAAGAAGTGGGGTTTGGGGCTTCCCTGGTGGCGCAGTGGTTGAGAGCCCACCTGCAGATGCAGGGGACATGGGTTCATGCCCCGGTCCGGGAAGATCCCACATGCCATGGAGCAGCTGTGCCTGTGAGCCACGGCCGCTGGGCCTGCACGTCCGGAGCTTGTGCTCCGCAACGGGAGAGGCCACAGCGGTGAGAGGCCCGCATACCGCAAAAAAAAAAAAAAAAAAAAAGAAGTGGGGTTTGTGTTCCCTCTGCTTGGGTCTGGGCTGATCTGCTTTGACCAGTGGTCTATGAGGAGCTGGCACTATCCCAGGTCTGGCCTTTCAAGAGGCAACTTCTGCTTCCTTTACCTTGGAAACCTGAATGTCCACATGAGAACCCTGAGGCCTCCATGCCGTGAGGAAGCCCAAGCTGGCCACCTGGAGGTGCCATGTGGGGAGAGAGAGCAAGCTGCCTCAGCCCCCAGCTCCCTGGCCCCCAGCCCTGGGAGTCATCACAGTCTGGCCCCAAACATCATTGAACAAAGCTGCCATCCTTGCTGTACTGTGTGTGATGGCTGCAACCATCCTGTGACCATCAGACGAGGTCCTGTACTGTGAACCCATGATTTCCCTAACAGTTTTGCAAAGTAGCCTTAGGGGAGGTGCCTGGTACCCATTTCAGGGCTGTGGAAACCGAGGCTTAGAGAAGTCAAGTCATTCTTCCACGGGGTCGCAACCTCCAAAAAACAGAACCAGGGCTGGGCTTCAAGTGCTCAGAGTCCAAAGTGTGCTCCCTTAGACAGCCTGCCCCGTCATACACGAATAAACGGCTGGACACTTGTTTCTAAGTCCTCTTAAAATCCCAAGCCTGAGACCCCACGAGAAGGGAAGCTACTTCCAATGAGCTAAAAGCATCGTCTCCCAGGCAGCTTAGAAACAGAGGGCAGAGTTAGCAGACAAGGCCTGGCTCTTATCTGGTAAGAGATATGGGCCACCCTTACATATTAATTTCCCTAAAATCATTAGGGCTCAGTTGTACAATTATCTTTCCCCAGGACTAGTTACATGGGTCATTGAGTCAGGGCCCAAGATGGAGAAAACCTGTCTTTTTGAATATGCTTTGGGTTAAAGAAGGTAACACCAGTCTGAGAGACAGGGTGGTCTTTATAGAGACAGTTTAGCCACGGAGAGCTGAGTTTCAATCCAGGTACAGCAGACTCAAGAGCCTGTGTGCTTAACCTCTATGCCATGTGTGTGCGTTTCTTTAACCTGGAATAAAACAAAGGCATTTTTGGCACAAGGTTTGGGCTAGAGCGTTGGCTAAATGGAGCAGATCGTCTTGTTGGGCTCACGCATAAAATAGGTATGCTTTCAGGCACTGTGCGATATTTCTGTCCCACATAGCAGCTTCCAAAGGTGCCTTATCCCTTCCTTTGGAATCTAGAACACGGTTCAAGTCCTGGAGCTAAGTCGGTATTTCTTAAATTATTGACCTTTAATCAACGGCATTAGAATCACCAGGGCTGGTCCTCCACGAGAGGGCAGCCTCCATTAAAAATACAGATTCCCAGGCCCTGCCCCAAAGATGGCCTGAACCAGACATTGTGGGTGGGCCTGGGAATCTGAATATCACATCTCCTCTGAGATCCTTATGCACGGTGACAATTGAGGACAATTGGGAAGAAATACCAATTGCCGTCATAAACATTCGAGTCCAGACAAGTCTAGGCAGAGATTGCTTTTTCCACATCTTCTGTGGAACCCACCACACGGGCAGGAGGACAGCCCATGGACGCATCCACCCTTGGGGGTGGGCGGTCCTCCTCCTGTTTGTTCAAAGACTCCTCCCCTGCCCTCCCCACTTGTCCTCTGCATGGAGGGAAGGGACCACTGAGGATGACAGTTCCCAGCCCCTCAATTGCCAAATGGCTTCCTGATCAACTTGGACAAAGGCAGGTGCTGGCAGGAAATTAGAGGGAGTGAGCGGAAGGGAGAAGCCAGAGGATTTCCACCCCCTTCAGGTGTCCCATCACTCGCTGTTCCCATTGTGCAGCCTGCTCTCTGTGGTCCAGCTCCCCTCTGCTGCGTGGCTCCTGGGTTCTGGTCCCCAAACAAGACACTCCCTACGTGCTAGTGGTTTCCTGCATCTGCTGATCTCTGTGCAGCCTTACCTCTTCCTTTTTTCCTTTATAGCTTCCTGACACCTTTGGAACTACTGATAGTTTCTCACATTCGATTTCCCCCTCTGAACCTACCTGGGGGTGAACTGTTTTTCTGACAGTCCCCTGACCGATGCAGGAACTAACTTGGCATTAAGTCACATCCTACGAATGACTAGCTGTAGCCCGCAGTGACCCTGTGACTCCGGGCCAGGCAAGATGCTAAACGCTTTGTATACATCACTCATCCATTCGAAAGTTTTTATGGAGCATCGATTCGATGCTAGGCACTGGGCTAGTTGTGGGAGATAAAATGGGAGCAAGAGGTGGTCCCTGCCCTAACGGGACCTATAGCACAGAGAATACACATGTGATGCCTGTTACTGCAGGAAAGTACACAGTGCTAGGGAGGGCACAACAAACAGCCAGCTCTATTAAGCTGGTGGTACTATACCCCTTGCAAACAGATGAGGAAACAGAGGCTCGGAAAGGAAAAGATGACATCACAAAGGTGTACAAATGCTCAGAATGGGCTCATCTTTTTTTTTTTTTAACATCTTTATTGGAGTAAAATAGCTTTACAATGGTGTGTTAGTTTCTGCTTTATAACAACGTGAATCAGTTATACATATACATATGTTCCCATATCTCTCCCTCTTGCATCTCCCTCCCTCCCACCCATCCTCCCTATCCCACCCCTCTAGGTGGTCACAAAGCATCGATTTGTTGTGACGGCCCCAGGAAACTAATACAGGTAGAAAAGAAAGAGGTCAGAAGTATGTACTGACCAATACCACCTCCTCGGGTGTCTCAGACCTGATGCTAAGTCATTCCAGTAAGACCCCAACCACTAGGGGCACCCAAAACACAAACTACAGAACGAGAGTAGATTCAGGGGCCTCACCCACACAGACATCCTTGAAAAAAATTGCATTATATTTTAGAAACCTAGAAAAAGGGTGAAGGGAACAATACTGGATGATGACTTTTAAAAATATGCCTACTATGTGATACACATTTCCTATATATTAACTATATTTTGCAGATAATTTTTAATATCCTTTTTTTTCCTTACAAGAAACTTGAAGGTATATGTGACGATTGCTATTTGTCAAATGAGCCATACAGGACTCACTGGTGACACAGAGCTGGGGGATGCCTCAGGAAGTCTGACTCCACAACCTATGCTCCTTGCACCCTGGCCTGCTGTTCCTGGCAGAGCCTGGCTACCAGGCCCTGGATGCCAATTCTTTTCTTGCACTAGTCTTGGTTGGTGTTCACTGAGTTGAAACTGTACATAGTATGTGTGGGAAGGAAAAGCCAACTTGATCAGCATGTCCCATTATTACATCTAAGACATAAGAACCATAACAGATATTATCTTCCTGGCTTCTCAATGCAGAGAGAGAGAGAGAGAGAGAGAAAGGGAGAGAAAAGTGATGGAGGAGAGGCAGGTTATGTCTCTGAGAATGTGGTCAATTTCAGTCCCACGCCCTGCACAGCTGGTAGGTCATTGCCTGGATGGGGCCCAGTGGAGAGATTCTCCCCACAGATTTTCTGTAATAAGGTAAGATACGGCAGTTGTGCAGAGGTAGCCTCCTCCAGGGTAGTTGAGATTCCATCGCCATCTACCTGGGGAATCTACAGAACCTTCTGCACGACTGTTGCCGGGGAATTCTGAAGGGACTTGAATTCAAGGACAAAGCAACGTCTCAGCTCCTTTGCAGAGAATGTCAGGGTCATCCTGTGAACACCAAGGGCTCCTAAGTCATGACACCATTCTCATGAACTGTTCTTGACACCCTCCCCTTAAACTCTTGTAAACTCATCCTTTTTCCTTAGGAAAAGAACAGAATAGGGGAACGGTGGCCATCAGCGTCTTTGGAGATGAACAGTCTCTAAAAGACGTTTTTGGGTTTTTTTTTGTTTGTTTGTTTTGTTTTTTATCAGGGGAGCTTGTTTGCTAATGCCTTCACTGTAGGAGAAGCTCTTCACTAAATGCGGTCCAGAGTCAGCACGTGCTCCCTCAGCAGCCACTTTCCCATGTGAAAAAGCCAGAGGCTGGGCCCAGGGACTCCCAAGTCCCTTCCACTGATAGAACCTGAAGCTTTCTGGGAGTCAGTCGTCACCATAGTGCAATCTCTGGGAAATACGTAGGTAGGTGTAATACTATCAAGAAGTGGTGACTTATTGGGTCCCAGCCTCATTGCTTTTAGGTAAATATTCTTCCCAGTTGACAGGGGAAATGAGTCCCAGAGAGTTTCTAGAACCCACCCCGTATCAGGCTAGACGGTGGTGGAAGGAGGAATCGAATACAGTTTACGTGGCTCCAAAGTCTACACTTGCTCCATGGGGCCAGCTCTCCATCCGGTACTGAGCAAACCCAACCTGGTCAGGACTAAACCACGTCCAAACTACACCACAGCATCAGCCCAGCTGTGATTTAGAAATCAGCTGGCTCATTTGTGTCATATTTTAGATTCTACATATAAGTGATATCATATGGGATTTGTCTTTCTCTTTCTGACCTACTTCACTGCACATGATAATCTCTAGTTGCATCCATGTTGCTGCAAATGGCATTATTTTGTTCTGTTTTATGGCTGCGTAATATTCCACTGTATATATGTACCACATCATCTTTGTCCATTCCTCTGTCGACGGACATTTAAGTAGTAGAATGTATAAACAACAAGGTCCTACTGTATAGCACAGGGAACTCTATTCAATATCCTATGATGAACTATGATGGAGAGGAATACAAAAAATGAATGCATATATATGTATATGTATAACTGAATCACTTTGCTATAGAGCAGAAATTAACACAACATTGTAAACCAACCATACTTCAATTAAAAAAATAAAAATCAGCTGAAGCGTGCAGGCTGCATGCCTGAGATGAAACCAGGAATAAACAAGGTCAGCTTCTCACTTTGCCCTCAGTGTCCACGGTTCTGCAGAGGCAGTGGTGGCCCTCCCCTTGAAAAGAGTTTACAGCCCGCTACACCAAGTTAAAAGGATAAGGTTATTAATAGTAATGCTGGAAGCCCATGCAGTAAAAGTAGTTCTCTCTGAATAGACTTTTTTGGGGGAGTGGAAGAGGTGTTTTTAGGAATAAGAATATATTTGAAGCTACTCAGGCCTTAGAAAGCATCAGCCCACACTCCGTGCTGCACTTTCAACCAAAGCCTTTTGAAGCCATTTACGCACACAGGGATGAAATTAACATAAATGGTTCTAGGACATATTCTCGTTCTGGGGAGGTGTGGGAAAGCAGGGTTTCACACTGGGCGGTGGTGGAGACCATTTCTTTGCTGGGAGCTCCGTTTGTGTCAGGCACTGCCCTCTGTGTTCAACAGCCCCCTTTTTCTCTTTACATTCTCCCAACAAAACCCCGAGTCAGGGCATCCCTGGTGGCGCAGTGGTTGAGAGTCCGCCTGCCGATGCGGGGGACGCGGGTTCGTGCCCCGGTCCGGGAGGATCCCACATGCCGCGGAGAGTCTGGGCCCGTGAGCCATGGCCGCTGGGCCTGCGCGTCCGGAGCCCGTGCTCCGCAACAGGAGAGGCCACAACAGTGAGAGGCCCGTGTACCGCAAAAAAACAAAACAAAACAAAAAAACCCCAAGTCAGGGGCTGTTGGCATCCCCACTTCACAGATGAGAAACTTAAACCTGTTCCTTGCCCAAGGTCCTTAGGACAACAAGCCAGTGATGCTTGTCCTGCTGGGGCCCTCTTTGCTCTGCGGCTTTCCTAGAGCCTGTACATCACCTCTCTCGCTCTGTATGCCAGACCTGCCTTAAGACAGTGATGGCTGGGGACCACCCCCCCCCACCTCTCCACTTATCCAGTCCCTCCGCCAGCCCAGTAAGCTCTCCAAGTGAGCTGATGGCTGTGAAACGGTAAAAGAAGGTCTAGAGCTGATTCCAGCATCGTCTACCTTGATCTATCTTAGCCCCATCTGTAAAATGGGATAATAGCCAAACCTTCCTCTTAGCATTACTGTGGGATTAAATAAGTTATTACCTATCAAGTTATCACATATCAAGTAAGCTCCTAATAAATATAGTTAAGTTTACGAATGTGATCAGGAAGACAAGTGTCCAAGGAGGTAGGGAAGGCTTAAAAGTCCTACGCAGGGGCTTCCCTGGTGGCGCAGTGGTTAAGAATCCGCCTGCCAATGCAGGGGACACGGGTTTGAGCCCTAGTCCGGGAAGATCCCACATACCACGGAGCAACTAAGCCCGTGCGCCACAACTACTGAGCCTGCACTCTAGAGCCCGCGAGGCACAACTACTGGAGCCCGCGTGCCTAGAGCCCATGCTCTGTAACAAGAGAAGGCACCACAACAAGAAGCCCACGCACCGCAACGAAGAGTAGCCCCTGCTCGCCGCAACTAGAGAAAGCCCGCGCGCAGCAACGAAGACCCAACACAGCCAAAAATAAATAAATATATATATTTTAAAAAGCCCTGTGCAGGTTTAAGGGAATAATCTCTGAAAAAATCAGCTCCGTAAACACAGATTTCAACAGCTTCCCAGTCACAGCATATTTACTCTGTGTTTGAAGACTTACGTTTGTTTTTTTTTAAAACATCCTCAGCTCTTTAAGTCTTTTGACTGCATTAAGGCCTTGATCTGAAGCCTCTCCTGCCCCAGGGTCAAGGCAAGCAGAAACCTCAGGACCCAGGAATGGCCCTGCCTGGCAAACACGAAGATTAACAGGAAATGTGGGTCCATTTTCTCTCCAGGCTTACATATTGTTTTCCCCTGAAGTTCAAGGCTACTGAGACAGTTCAGTTGTCCCTCCTGTGTTTTTCTGAGTTTGCAATGTGTCTGCCCTGCTGAATGCATGCTCCTCTGGCTGACAACTCTGCTTTCTGGAAAAAGCAGAAGCCCTCTGCCAAACAGATTCACTCAGGTCTCCCTGCCGATGGCCGTGGCTGCGCACGGTCTGTGTTGTCTTCCCTGCTGCCTGGCGATGTCCTCTGGTTCTGGCAGAGGGCTCTGCTTTTAACGGCCACGTCTTGGTCCCCACCAGTCACTTTTCTGGGACAATACCTGTGGGGATGCAGTCTCAATCATGTTAAAAGTTCAAGTCATGAGGTCCTGCTTCTGTAGTTAAGGCCAATCATAATATTCTGGGGGTGACAAAGGGGATCCAAGTAAGACAGCATGAAAAATACACGGGAGGGGTTTTTCTTGGCAATTTTGCTTGACAGTCCTGAAAGCAGCATAAAGTTCCCCACCCAAAGAAAAGAGCAACAACGTGGCAAATCTTTTGTGGAAGAACTGACTGCGCTTGAGCATTTCCTGAATACCTACTGTGTGCTTGGCATGATGGGGGGACACAGAGCTGAATAGGGCACTTCCTAAGCCTTGGAAGGTATCAATTCCATAAGAAAGTTACACTATAACCGGGGAGAGGAAACTCAAGTCAACTGCACTTGATAGCTATGGAAACAAAGTGTTCTGAGTTTTAGCTTCCCATCTGTAAACAGGGAAAATAACATGACCCACTATACAGAGTCTGTGAAACTCAAATGCAATGAAACATACAAGTACTTGGAAAAGTGCCAGGCTGATAGTGAGAACTCCCTAAGTATCAGTACCATCATGCGTATTATTATCACAATGAAGTGTTTCCAGTGCTATCACAGGGGCACAAATTGAGTTCTAAAGAAACATAGCGCTGTGGGCCTCTGGCGTGTCTTTCTGAAGGCATCTGGGGGTAAACATACATTCCCCATCCTCTGGTTTCCTTCCACACACAGTTTTCTTCTACCGAGAGGTGGTGTATCTACACCTGGGCTACACACCAGAGTCCCTTGGGGAGTCCCCTCCCGTTAAATCCAAACACAACCCCTGGACAGGTTTTAAAACCTTCGCAGGTGATTCTAATGCTCAGCTGAGGTCGTGATCTGCTATATAATTTGCGGGGTCCAGTGCATGATAAAAACGCAGGACCCCTTGTTCACAATGTTAAGAATATTCAAGACGAGGACAGCAGAGCATTAAACCAAGGGCCCGACGCCCCTGCAAGGTGGCTGTCGGGTGAAGCCGGCCCGGGCTGAGGCTGGGAACCACCGTATTCGTAGGACATTCTAGCCTCTCTCTGCCCATGGAGGCTTCTGTCCACAGAGAAGGGAGAGTGGCTTGTCCGGCTGGTGAATTTGGGGAAACGAGTAGCCACGTTGGGTCCGTCCCCACCATGTCCATCTGTCCTCTGCTCTGGGGATGGGTCTGTCCGTGCGAAGTGAGCGTTTTGCTCCGCTCGTCGCTGTCCTAAGTTTCACAGGGGCAGCCCCTGCCTGGGAGGCCTGAGCGGCCTGGCACTTCCTCTCTGGATGTTACTTTGTCTCATCCCGGGATGCAGACTCTGCAAACCCCCTTGGACAAGCTGAGGAATATAAGAACCAAATATTTCCTTGAAAGCTGGTTCCAGCTGGGCAGGGGCAGGGGAGGGTAATTCCTGGCTGCAGTTGGAGGGTCTCCAAAGATGAGCCCTCACTGCAGTGGGAAGACAAGTGGGGCACTGACACCCCGAAGACGCCAGCAAGCAAAAACCCGGCGAAGAGTTTTCTCATCGTGGGAAGGAGCGACCAGTGCCAAGGCCGTGACCCCGCTGCAGGTGAGGGGAGAGGCAGGGGGTGGGAGCTGACCTCTGGCCAAGACAGGGCAGAGGGGATGTAATAGAAGTTGCTGCACACCTGGCCAGGCCCTGCTGGCTTTGGAGGGCTTCAAGGAGACCCCTCCGCGGGTTCCGCGCAGGGGAACGAACAGAAGCTGTGTCAGCGCCCAGCAACTTCCTGCTTCTGCCTGGGTACCAACAAGAGAGGCCCTCAGGGCCAGGGTCTGAAGGCAGGTGGTGGGGACCACAGCACAGAAGGCGGAGCCCCTGAGCCCCCTGCCCACCAATACCAGCTCCAGAGCGGTGGCCCCTTCCAGGGCATCCTCGGCCCGGCTGCAAGGGGTACTGATGGGTCCCCTGGACGAGGGGCCTCCAGATCTGCAGCCCAAGTGCCGTGTTTATCATTCACCGCATTTCCCTGATTGCCTCTGGGGGAAACTAACTTGAGAATTAAGAGCAAATATTTGACTTTTTCTCCCTTTTCTCCCTCCCCTGCCGGTCATTTCACACAGTCCTGTTTAGACTGGATGCTGGTTAATGGGCGACCTTTAGCCCTTTGGCTAAAAGCTGTGACGAGGAAATCCACCTCCCGTTAATGAGGGTTTTGTTCGGGATCCCGGGAGCATCGAGCACACAGCTTCTGCTCTGCAACTGCATTGTCCCCCTGGCTTAGAAAAAGAAAACGGAAAAGAAAAACAAACAAAGAGAACGAAAAAACCTTCCACTGTTGAATTACAACAGCAAACTCCAGGCCCTAAGCAGGTTTCAGCCTCTACTAAGACAACAAAAGGTCCTACGTGCCAGGCGCAGGCACGAAGAGTGGAGGGAAGTGGAAGGGGAGGGTGGTTCAAGGAAGAGAGGGAAATCGGGCAATTAACTGCTTTTTAGAAGTTATCTCCGGTGGCTCTGCAGCCCCCAACAAGCTGTGATGCCCTGAGCACTTCAGACTTCAAAGGATGGGCCCCCCATCAGACCAGGTGTCCCTCACAGAGACGTGGCAGCCCGTAGGCGCCTTGACCTTGATCTTTCTCAGGCAGTGAAAGCTTCTTGCTTCCTGGCTCTAAGTGGATGCCAGAGCCTTCCCATCACATGGTCCGAGTTACTTCTTCCTTATCTTCTCTCTCCTTTGTTGATGCTGAGTATGACTTTGGAAAGGCTTGATCCTTTCATTTTATGCTAACCACTCTGGTCCAGTGCCACCTCTTTCACCCCCCACCCCCAGATTCTAATCCCTGAGAACCAGGGTCCTCTGTCTCGTCATCCACCTGGCTTGAATCGTCCATCTCCTAGGACATGTGAGTGACCATCAGCAATTGCTGAGGGCAGGGAGCGTGCCTGACAACGTCCCCCCCTACCACCTCGATGCTCCCAGGACACACACGCTCCAAACACGTGCAGTCGTGGAGGGCTCGAATATTAATACATGCCGGTTGTTACTTGCATCATATTAGGCACGATGGCTAACAAAGATGGCTCCTCAGCCAGAGGCGACTAAAATTTTTAAAGCAGTCAACATTTATTGACTGTTGACTATTTGTATGTTAATGAGTTAACTCTTAAAATTCCTCAAACTCATCTCAAGACTATCCTAGGATTTCCATGAGTTCCTAAATAAAAAAAACAAAACCCAATTCCTTTTTTTTTGGGGGGGGGCAGAGAGGAACAATGATTTATGTTTTTTGTTTGTTTGTTTTTAAGAGATCATTTCAGAACTCTCTTGAATTTTACATCAATAAAAACTTTACTTCAACTACAGGGTCTGCTGCAAGCTTGGATAAAATCCAAATGCTTGTATTTGGGTTTGTTTTTCAGCAACACATGGAGAGGAGAAGAAAGGAAACGAAAGCAGAGGTGGGGAGGAGAGGGGAGGGGAGGTGGGCAGAGACCGGGGCAAGTACTCAGTCACAAGGCAGGTTCCTTGAGACAAAAGAGGCTGAGGCTTGACGCCAGGAGAACTGAGCTGGGTCGTCAGGAGGACTGGTCCTATAGGTGTCTGACGTGATAGGATCCTGTTTTCCCATCTTTGCAGTGGGGGCCCCACACTCCTCGGGAGGATGGAAAAGGGAAGCATGCTGGGGTTTGCACGCCTGCTGGTCCACGGACCAGCCAGACTCCGGGGAATTGACTTCTCCCCAGTCCACACCAGCCTTCATCTCGTCCCCTGCAGGATGAGGACACTAATACACACGCAAGCTGGTTTTGAGGATTACAGGTGACCCTGGATGGAGCTCACTTTCATGTTATGAGATTGAAGGAAGTACATTTTTTTCCTATTTAAGAGAATGAACTGTTACGTGACAAAGCTGGTGGAGGACAAGGGAGACTGTCCTATGCCTGCCTTGAGGGTGGAGCCAGAGGCATGAGGTTCTATCACAGCGTATTATATCTTTACATAGTTATTATGCATATATGTCACCTTCATACATATGTCTATTTATACACTTAACAGATATGCATTTTATTATATACTATGTATGTGTGTATATACACATATGCTCACAGATAACACATGTTATATATTTTATTATACCTATGCTATGTATGTGTATGCACACATAGGAACCACATACAATAAAAAGCATATAATTTTATGCACACCTGCACGCACACACATACTAGCCATTAGCGAGCACTTAAGATGTTCTGGATAAGGAGAACTGCTATGGGCTTTATACACTTGATCTTCCTTAAGCCCCATAATGATGCTGTGCAGTGGCAACTACACTATTCTGCCTATGTTGTGAACGAGGAAACTGGCTCACTTCTGTGAGGTCACTTCCACATGGTCTCACAGCCTTTTAGGGGCCAAGTTGAGAACTGAGCCATGGTTTGTCCAATGTCAAAGTCCAGCACTTGGGGCTTCCCTGGTGGCACAGTGGTTGAGAGTCCGCCTGCCAATGCAGGGGACACGGGTTCGTGCCCTGGTCTGGGAAGATCCCACATGCCGCGGAGCGGCTGGGCCCGTGAGCCATGGCCGTTGAGCCTGCGCGTCCGGAGCCTGTGCTCCGCAATGGGAGAGGCCACAGCGGTGAGAGGCCCGCGTACCGCAAAAAAAAAAAAAAAGTCCAGCACTTGAACCATGGAGGTTCCCTGCCTCTCACAGAACAGACAAGGCTCAGAGCAGACAGAAGGTGGCTGGACTTCTCCTGGGGTGTCCATCTCTCATCCGCATCCCTCACATGCCCGCTGGGCATGCCCTCCCGCACCTGGGTGCCACAGAGATGATGCCAAGCGGGGGGCTGTGGTCCAGCCTCCAATACCAGCATGAGGCAGTCGGGGGGGACCACCACTTCGAGTGACTCAGAACTCCGTTCCAGAGGAGCCTTAGCAGCTGGGGAGTCGGAGAGTCAAAGATACTGGATCACGTGCTGGCTGACTTTAAATCAAGCCGTTAGCTCTGTAATTTTGAGTGAGCAATGTCCCCTTGCACTGTCTCCCTCTTGGAAAAAGCTTTTAATTAACCCACCGACCACAGGCTACTGAGAAGAGTAGGCGGTGTGAAAACGACTCTCTTTTCTGTCACTGCATATTAAGCCCTCGCGCCAGAAATCAGATCAACTGATACAGTCACCGCCTTAATCAAACTGAGTGTCCTAGTATCAAGCTGCCAGGTCCCAGGCAGCGCTGTGGTCACGCTTCTTCCCACCACCTCCCTTGCTAAAATTACCCACATTTGTGATTTCTTGCAGAAAGTTTGGTAATGAATGTGGCTTCTCTGTTTTCAGCTGTACCCAGCAGAAATCGCCCTGCAGGCACTCTACTAGACCTTTTATCCATACTCAGGAAAAAGAATTGATTGATTTTGAAGTTCAGTGTTGGCATCTGCTGTTATTCAAAACCAGGACCTCGGTGGCCGGCATCCACCGTGCTTTCAGCGCTGCCACCCGTGTGCAGCAAATGAAGACAAGCTGTTGTCAGATGAGAAATGCAAAACAGTCAATCTGTTTGTCTGTTTAATGTAACTGGGAACATAAGCTGCTGAAAGTGGTACAATTCGGCACTGTCAGATGGGAGACACTCTCCAACAAACAAAAACCTAATGACCCATTTTACCCACGCTCGGAGTTCGTCCTAATGGTACTTTCCATATGCACTTGAACATGCTTTTATCTGAAACTGCAAATGGTACGATTTTCCATCCAACACAAGCGTGTAATCTGTGTATGTGGGTGGGGGTGGAAGCGAGGCCGGGTGGGAGGTGCCCCCCATCCCGGCCCCATGGAGGAAGGCCGGATGTTCTAGACATCTTAAAGCGGGAAGCATATTGCAGAAGCATCTGACTCTCATCTTCCCTTTACACCTGTCATTGTACCGTATTAAAGGGAAAAAGATCAAGTCATTAACCATGATAGATATGTTTTTAATAAGTAAGTGTTGTGCCTCGCCAGGCGGATAAATAGCGGGACTGCAGATAGCTTCAGAGCCCGGTGTGGGATTACAGCGGGAAGTTAAAGGCGCTGCCTGTGTCTTCCAAGGGTGTGCAATTTGGGAAGCACGGGGTTCTCAACATTATCCAAGGCTGCAACGCTTCCAGAATGCTCCCTGCTGGCTCTGGACTCTAACTTGCCTGTTACTTAGGGGAGCTATCTCACTTTTGTCTCTCAGGACGTTTAATGCCTGGAGAAATGTGTCTGCCCCCCAAAGGCTGTTATCCAAACCCAGTGCCCACTCATGCCTTTAAAAATGTGTCTCTCCACATGGACCTATCTATGAGACAGAAACAGACTCACGGACATGGAGAACAGACTGGTGGTTGTCAAGGGGGAGGGGGTTGGGGGAGGGATGGAGCGGGAGGTCGGGGGGAGCAGATGTGAGCTTTTATATACAGAATGGATGAACAACAAGGTCCTACTGTACAGCACAGAGAACTATATTCAACACCCTATGATAAACCATAATGGAAAAGAATACAAAAAGTAATGTATGTGTGTATATATATCTGTATATATATATATATATATATGTATAACTGAATCACTTTGCTGTACAGCAGTAATTAACACATCGCAAGTCAAGTATACTTCAATTTAAAAAAATGAAAAAAAGGTAAAAAAAAATACATATTGACCACCATCAAAATAGATGTGTCTCTCATTGGCATGGCAAATAATGATGCCTCTTGATTCATATGGACTGCCAGAAGCACTGTGTTGAGAAGGATTCTGAGGCACACCCATAGAAAAGAATATTAGGATTAGTTATTAGACCCTGATGTTATTTGTCTGCAGCCACAAGTGGCGTTTATTCACGACAACAAGTTAGGACAAGCGGAACTCAATTCTTCACGTTCAGGATCCAACAAAGATACCTTTTTTTTTTTTTCTTTTGGTACCAGAAAGGCAAATCTACTTGAGTCATGACAAAATGTGGAAGAAAAAAGAGAGGCTGAGCAGGCTGATCCATGCCGCTCAGAAGACTCCTTGCAAAAGAATACGTCTGGCCTCAAACAGCGCTTGGATACAGTCAGTGGAAATAAGGCGAAAGCATATGGTTTACATTTCCTCTATAAAGAAATATGGGTGGGAACCTTGTGGGACCCGAGACGCAATAACAAATACAGATACTTGACAAGGCTTGGCAGGCGAAGACAGAATATTTCTGTGTTTACCTGACAATGCGACTGGAGTCCAGCCCACCGGGGAGCAATCCATTTGGTTGTGACCCGTCGCACCCTGGCAGAATGTCCTTGCAGAGACATTAATGTCAGCCGGGGAAGCATCGCTCTCTCCCCCTTCCAGGCGAGCCCTCCCTCCAGTGAGCGATGCTGGTACTGTCACCAGCTAATGATGCACAGTTACACCTCTTGGACACGGGGAGAGACTGTATCACATTACCGTGCAATATTACTGTGTGATACACGCAAGGAGGAAGGGTGGACTCTTTTGTTCTCATCTTCCCAGTCCAAAGTCTTTTTTTTTTTTAAATTGAACTCTGACTTTTCTTTGGGCATGTGATCATTTGAGTGGCTTGATCAGTGTGAAAGTTTGACCCTTCATGTTTGTTTGCCTTTTTCTTTTTTTTTTTTTTTTGCCACCTCACTCTCTGGACTAGCCTTTCCGATTCTGTAAGTTGGGGGACAAACTGAACAAAAGAGGAGTCAATGAGAGAAAGAAAATGAAAGGTGCTTTCTCTGGATTAGGATTCTGAGACACACCGGGGTTCGAAACAGTGAGCTCATGGAAAGAAAAAGGGAGATGCCACCCTCCCAGTCATACACGTTTTGTTTCAAAACGAAAAGTGTCATTTGTAAGCTAGGGCCTAGATGATTATTGTTACGTCTATCACACCTTCGGTCAGGAAAAAAGAAAAGTTAATAAACGTGGGTTTTTTTTTTTCCCATTTCTTTCCATGACAGATCAAAAGTCACATGAGTTGGGTTGCAGTGCAGCTGCCTGGATGATACTTGGCCTCTGCATAATAAATAGGGAGTTTCTAGAACCACCACCAGCTCATTAAGGAGCACTAATTCAGAATGGATGGCACAATGTTCAGTAATTTAAGCGACGTGGACAATGAAGGTTCTCAGCCCCGGTACAAAGAGCGGCCCATAGGATCATGTGGAATGCGTAATTACAGCTAATATCCATTTCAGCTTGCATAGAACATCCAACGAAACAAGGTCACAGCCAAGGGCCGGGAGCTGATCCCGGGGAGCGTGGCAGGGGGCACGGGAGTCAGGGGGGCAGGTGAACTGTTTCCATTACTTGGGCTCGTCCATGAATAAGCCCCTGACAGCTCCCGCTAGCACCGGGCAGCAGAGATGCAAGGGCTCTGTCTCCGAGCCTACCCACGACCGGCAGGAGAATTCAGCAAAGGGTGGCCTAGAGTGCAGAGGTGAGGCCTGCAGCTCTCGTCCCGACTGACTCGCAGACAAAGCGTAAAGTTCTGGATGCTTCTCCTCCCTGGGGCCCATGGGAAAGGGTTTCTGTGACTGAGAGGTGTCCCCCCAGTGTTCTCTGTGGTCCACACCGTTCTGTGTGGTCCACACTGAGGGTCTGCAAGGCTTAAGGAGGGGAGGTCATCAAGCTGGCAGAGGTCACTGGGAGGGGGTGCATTGCAGGTGGGGAATTTAGACCCTCCTGGCTCTGTGGATGAGACATCCCTTTGAATCTGAGCTGTAAATAGGCATGGCTCTTGGTTACAAGCAATAGAAGCCAACTCTGGAAGATTTAAGCAGAGAGAAGAATTTACTGACAGGGTAATGGGGGTTCACAGGGCCTCCAGGAAATCTGGAGAAGGGGGCTCAGAAAACAGGGAGGTGAGGCGGAAGGAAGGCTCATATTAACAGACCAGTTCTTTGTAGCCACTGCCTGGCACTGCCTAGGGGTGCAGGGGCCAAACTTCCTTCCCTGCCATCAGAGACCCCAGATCCTGGGCTCCAGCACTGACACCCTGGGCTCTGGGTGTCACTCTCACCACTTCCTGGTTTCCCTGACAACCAAGTCCAAGTCTAGGATTGTTGTGTATGATTGGTCAAGACCAAGTCACGTGCCTGCTGGCTTCCAAGGAGCCTTGCCCTTTCTGACTTTCATGCTGGGATGGGGGCCTCCAAGGATTCATAAGGGTTAAGTTAAATAAGATTGGCTCTCAGATTCAGGACTGCACCCAAGTGTCAAACGTCTGCTCTGTCTTGTCATCTCCGTGTGACCTACGCAAGCCACTTTCCCAAGCTCAATCTGCTTCTTGTGGCAAAGTGGAGGCAACAACAGTACCACCCTTACAGGCTATGATGATGATGACACGGGGCACTTCATTAATGCACTGCACACGCATTTGTTGAGTGCCTGCAGTGGGCAAGGTTTAGTGTAGCTTCATAATGGTGCATACAGCAGGGCAAGCCCCTCATCGTGGAACAGCCTTTGGCCTCCCAGCAGAGATGGGGAGAGGTAGGTTTACAGGGAATTGGGATGCAGATTTAATAAGACTTGCTGATGAACTGGATGTGTGGGATAAAAGAGAGGAAAAGGAAACAAGAGACATCTCCAGTTTCTGGGAGATTTCACTGGTAAAGCCATTGGCTCCATTCTTGGCATACAGTAAGTGCTCAACCAGTGTTCACTGCTAACATGATTGTCCACATGTTATCATCATCATTCATCATCATTTTAATTTTTACCACCTGCTGGCCAATCTGCACAGATAACTTTGATAATTCAATATAACATAGGGATTACAGGTTCGGCTCAGCCTACGTGGGCTCAGACCTTAACACTGGCATTTGCCAGCTGTGTGACCTTGGGAAGACTACTTAACCTCTCGATATTGGTCTTGGCAATAATTTGGGGGGCATGATGCCAAAAGTACAAAAAACAAAAGAAAAAAAATCAATAAATGGGATACATCAAACTCAAAACCTTCCACACAGCAAAAGAAACTATTAACAGAATGGAAAGACAACCTACAGAATAGAAGAAAATTTTTGCAAACCATATATTGAATAAGGGGTTAACGTCCAAAATATATAAAGAGCTCAGTCAACTCAACAACAACAACAAAAATCTGATTTAAAAATGAGCAGAACTCAATAGACATTTCTCCAAAGATGACATCAAAATGGCCAATGGACACATGAAAAGATGCTCAACATCACTAATCACCAGGGAAATGAACATCAAAACCACAATGAGACGTCACCACACACCTGTTAGAATGGCTATCACTAAAAAGACTAGAAATAACAAATATTGGTGAGGAGGTAGAGAAAAGGGAACTCTGGTATACTGCTGGTGGGAATGTAAATTGGTACAGCCACTGTGGAAGACAGTATGGAGGTTCTTCAAAAAATTAAAAATAAAACTACCACATGATCTAGCAATTCCACTTCTGGGAATATACCCATAGGAAACGGAATCAGGATTTTGATGAACCATACGCATTCCCAGGTTTATCACAGCATTATTGCTATAGCCAAGATATGGAAACAATCTAAATGCCCATCGACAGATGAATAAAAAAGATATGCTACATATACACTATGGAACATTATTCAGCTGTGAAAAAGGAAGATATCATCCCATTTTTGACAATAACAATGGACCCTGAGCATATTATGCCGATCGAGATAAATCAGACAGAGAAAGATAAGTACTATAGGATATCTCTTATATGTGGAATCTAAAGTTAGACCTATAAAAAAATAGAGAGTAAAATGGTGATTACCAGGGAATGGGGAGGAGGGGATAAGAAGGATGGAGTTTAAGGGTTCAAATGTAACAAGCAGTAAATAAGCCACAGAGATCTAATACACAATGTAATGAACTAAGACTATAATATTGTACTATAATTATGTAATGAGACAGGTATTGCTCTATCCACAATTATATTACCATATATAAGTGTATCAAAGTAACACACTGTATGCCTTAAACTTATACAATGTTACACATCAAATTTACTCAAAAAAAAAAAAGAATTGAGTCAAGGTATATACTGAGGTCTCTTTTCCCCTCTTGCAATAGTTCCTGAATAAAATCTACTTTCACTCTTCAAAACAATCCCCCCAACTCCCCCCCCACAAAAAAAAAGCTAATTAGCTCAGTTTCTATAGCTCAGTTTCTGCCTCTGTAAAATAAGAGATGATACAAGTAGCTACATCCTAGGGTTGTTATAAGGATTAAACGTGCTATTTTATGAAAAAGCCCTTAGGGCCGTGCCTGGCACATAAGAGCTCCATATGTACGATCTGCTGTTTGTTTTATCATTTCCCAACTTCTCCACATCATTCACATCCCACTCCTGCCATCCAAGCTGCCTGTCTGTAAAATGGATCCTCAAACATCTGACCCTCTTTTTCCACTTGAGAACAGAGGAGAGAAAGTGGATCTGCCCAGCACACACTGAGATGAAATCCTCCCATGAATCATAAACCAGAGGTTTGTGGTGAAATCTGGTGATGGTGGGTGATTCTGCAGCTCCGGCTGGGGTCACTCTGACCCCCAGACGAGCTGACCACCCAGCCTGCCCGTCTCCTGCTTCTTGCACAAACTCCTAGCCCTCCCAGTGGGAAGGGGACAACCTTCCTGATGGCCTCGGTTTGGAGCCAAGTGCCGTGGGGTCTCAGAAATGGGGATAGTTGTCCCGAGGTTAAACAGGAGACACAGCCCAGGTCCCCGAGTGTGAGGACATGGGCTGGACTTCTGCTTTCGGGCCTGGCTGGAAATAACACATCAGCACCTTTCCACGTGATGGTGAGATGCTCGAAGTTCTTGCGCCTGCTTGAAACGAGAAGTGAAGAAACACACCCACACTCACACCATCACATACCCCCCCACACCCCGAGTCAACGAGCAACGACATTAAAAAATGGCAGAGACCACGGCTCCCTTCACTTAAAAAAAATAGTACTAGCAATGCCATCTAGCCAATGTTGAATCATTTTCCAGAATTAAGTCCCCGAGTAGACCTCAAACATAGCACATGAAAGTAGCCCCTGGATTGTGCTTGAGTGACAGTCACTGTGGGTTCTGACCTTTGTGTGTCTCATCGTTACACCCCTGGCATTTGCGTGAGATGTGGCACAGGACGAAGGCCTATGGAAGGGAAAGCTCATGTGAACACATGACTCGGCACCAAAGGCCAACAGATTCCTGTTATTCTGGTACACCGTGTAATTGACATGCAGAGAAATATAATATGAGGCCCTGTATCGGCTGAGCTGCTTCCATTTCCCCACGTAATTGGAACAGGGCGACCTGCGCTTAGCCGGACAGGTGCAAGCGGAGATCCTGTGGTCCCCTCCTGAGTAGATGTGTCATTTCCACAATCCTGTTACCCCTAGCCTCACCGTCCCATAGGCGTGCAGCCCTTGCCCAAGGTGGCCGAGGGCTGCGATACCACAAATGAAGCCTCCAGCCATCAAGAAACAAAGGAATCCGCCTCCTACAGGTCATTAGGTCACCACTTCTTGCTTTCATCTATCTACTTTGATGGGTGGAAAATGCATGAACAGACAAGAGCACCAACCACGTGTCCAAGCTGGGAAACGGCTACAGTATCGTAAGAGTGATAGTAGCTGCCAGCATTCACCGAGGCTTTCAGGGAGCCGGGGGCTGGGTTACATCAGGGGGGAACCAATTCTCCCAATTTTAGCCCTGAAGCTTTCACAGCCCAGAAAAACCCTCCTTCGGCTAAACTGAAGTTGGTACCATTGTTTGACCCATTATGTACATGTGGAGAAACAGACTCAGTGGGTTACAGTCTTGTCCCAAGGTCACACAGCTAGGGGAAAATAGGGCTAGGGACCAAATCCAGGCTGCCAGCGTCCAATGCTTGTTCTCTAAGCATCACTCTACACTGCCTATGAGATCAGAGGCTGGCAAAGATGCCAAATTTTACAGAGAGCCTTCCCTAGAACGCCGACAAGCTCCATGTAGCGGTTCTCCCACACCCTACCCTTTGACTCACTAACCCTTCACTGTGGTAAGTACTGGATTGGATTTTGCAAAAGCAGACTTGCCTCCCTTCCTCTAAACCAGACCATCTGCCAGGAGACTGCCTGCCTGTGCCTCAGTTTCCCTTGTTTTAAGGACCATGGTGATGACATCAGACAGAGCACGGGGAAAGGTCAAACCATGTCACATCTGGGATGTCCCTGAAGACCCAGGGCCCTCCTGACCCAATCGATGGGGCTGTCCAGACGATCAATACTGATCACTGTGGCTGAATTGACCAGACACAGGTCCACATTGATCATTTAAGACACCTGGAATGGTCGGATCAGCTGTCGTGGTTCAGGAACTTTGGTCCCTAAGGCCCTAGTTAAACGAGGACCCAACCTTTTTAAAAATATAAGGTGTTACTTAAAAAACCCCTGGGACTTCAAGAAGCCCCTGGATGGCAGGAGTTGGGTCTCTGGGAGGCAGAGATGAAGTCAAGTCTCACCTCCATCATATAAAGGCCTGTGCGGCTGCACGCAGGCTAACCCCTCCGAGCCTCCGTTTACTTTTCAGGAAAATGGGCATGAATGGATATTTGTCTCATGGAGTCATAGAGACCCAGCAATGAGATGAGGTGGTAAAATGCTTATTCTAGAGCCTGGAAGTTATCAAGTGTTCAATAAAATTTGGCTTACTGATATTTCTGCATAGGAGTTTTCTCCCGTGCAAAACATCTTTTCCGTTGGCTTCCTGAAATATTGAAGCTCTGTTAAAAATTGCCTGGGCCTGTACTGATAAGATGTCTGTCTTTTGCAAGCAGACCCCTTAGTCCTCAGAATAACACTGAGTTTCTTTTTTTTTTTTTTTTTTCCCTGTACATGGGCCTCTCATTGTTGTGGCCTCTCCCGTTGAGGAGCACAGGCTCCGGACGCGCAGGCTCAGCGGCCATGGCTCACGAGCCCAGCCACTCCGCAGCATGTGGGATCTTCCCAGACCGGGGCACGAACCCGCGTCCCCTGCATCGGCAGGCAGACTCTCAACCACTGCGCCACCAGGGAAGCCCTTAATATTTTTTGATATGGACCATTTTTAAAGTCTTTACTGAATTTGTTGCAATATTGCTTCTGCTTTATGTTTTGGTTTTTTGGCCCTGAGGCATGTGGGATCTCAGCTCCCTGACCAAGGATCGAACCTGCACCCGCTGCATTGGAAGGTGAAGTCTTAACCACTGGACCACCAGGGAAGTCCCTAACACTCGAGTTCTAAGAGGCAACGGACATCAACTTGCCGACCGTCGAAGAGCTAAGTAGTAGCAGGTACAAAGCCAGATTCTTCCGACTCGAATGTGTGTTCTTTCCACAGTCCAAGCTGCTCTTCTAAGCCCAGCAGTGGGAATGTGGGAGATGAGAGAATAAAGGAGTCCCACCTCCTGGGAGCTTGGGGTCTACTGCGTGACGAGCCATTAATGCGAAAAACATCATATAGACAATAGCAGGAAATCAGTGCCAGCTGGGTAACAGGAAGGAGGTGAGGCTGTAAGTGACCCTGGGCACAGAGAGAGTTGGGAGATGGGTGGGCAGAAAAGGCGTTAGAGCACAAAGTTGGTATTTGATCTGAGCTCTGGCTGCTGAGGTGAATTTCAATAAACCATGACAAACGGGGACACTGAGGCTGCAGACATAGCATGAATAACGGTGTGGAGGTAGCGAGTCGCCAGGCGAATTCAGCCAGTGGCCTCGATCGGCCGGCGCCTTGAGTCCCGGCCAGCCGCTCACCGGTGCCTTGTTATATAACGGCCTTTATTGGCTATTTGTAGAAGATTCGCGTAAGGTGACCATTTTGTCGGGTCTGCACTTCTCTCTCCTGCTCTCCCCGTTCTTGCTCTGTTTCTATATCCACCTCTGTCTCCCTGAATTTCTGCTTTCCTCAACCCCACTTCCTCTCTGCTTCATCGTGAGCAACCTTAGTGAAGACTTATGTTTTCACATTCAAGTTAGGTTTTCATATGTAAACGGGTTTGCCCTAGATTTTGGTGCATCGCCTGGCATTACAGAGCGTGAGTATCTTATCTGGACGTATATTTCGTTTTTAAAGGAGGCTCGTAACACTTTTCCAAAGCTAAAATGCTTCCACTTTAATACAGGCTCTATGACCATGAAACAATATCCGAGTCCCCTTCCACGGAAGGAGTGGATGCTGGGTTTGTTTAAAAATATGCTCCCGAACTTCCCTGGTGGCGCAGTGGTTAAGAATCCACCTGCCAATGCAGGGGACACGGGTTCGAGCCCTGGTCCGGGAAGATCCCACATGCCGTGGAGCAACTAAGCCTGTGGGCCACAACTACTGAGCCTGCACTCTAGAGCCGGCGAGCCACAACTACTGAGCCCTCGTGCCACAACTACTGAAGCCTGCGTGCCTAGAGCCTGTGCTCCGCAACAAGAGAAGCCACTGCAATGAGAAGCCCCCACACTACAACAAAGAGTAGCCCCCGCTAGCCACAACTAGAGAAAGCCTGCACTCAGCAACAAAGACCCAAAGCAGCCAAAAAAAATAAAATTAAATTAAATAATAATTTTTAAAAAATTAATAATAAAAATATGCTCCCTGCACTAGACTTTGACCATAAATGACGAGGTGGCTGTTAGCATACCTCCCTCCCAGCCAGGCACATGATGTGGATGATTTCCCCCCTCAAACAAAACCATGAGAGCAAACTGAAGAAAATCAGCCATATCTCCATGCTGGGGGGAATTCATACAACCTGACTCCCTGCTCCTGCAAAATGGAAATGAAAAGTCTCAGTGGCTGCTTTAACTCCAAGGACTTAGGAAATTGACTAATAATGCAAATATCCAAAGGTTAATAGCCTGGTGACATTACTGTAACTTGCACGGTGGCTTAAAGGGCATTATCTATCACATGGCTGGCAATGGTCAGTTAGCAGAAAGAATGGATAAGTATCAAAAGAGGAATGAACTCCCAGAATCAGGAATTAATAAAACCTGGAATTCTCCCCACCCCCCATCTTCCTTTAATGGAACTGGGCAACCTGCAATCTTAGTCTCATGGGCACAAAGTTCAGCCACCTTTTTTGCATATGAGGTCAATTCCTGACAGCGTACACGAATGAGAGCACGAAAGGCCCCCCACGGTCTCATTCTGCATTCGTGGGGAGGAAAAAGGTCAGTGAGAACCAATCAAGGGAGAAGTCATAAATAAGCCAAAAAGACTCTGTGCAATGCCTTCGGCTGTGGCTGTTTTGGGCAAAAGGAAGCTAGCTAGAAATCAACTGGAAAAGGCACCTAATAAATGTGGTCAAGAACTAAGCCAGCTCTAAACGCCAGCTCCCTCTGGGCCCAGCTTGACTGCCCTTACTAATTTATTGCCCTCACATCTGGAGTTTGCATGGGGTGACTGCAGACCCAGAGAAGTGGTCCATTTCACCACTGAACGCCTTGAGGCAAAGGCACCTCCCTGTCTCTGGTCAGGATTTGAGATCCCTTCCATCTCCATCGGCTCGCCTGGGTGAAGTTCTCTCCCTCTGTTGCCTTTTTTTTTTGGTGGGGGGGTGCTTTTCCAGAAAAGGGTGGAGCCGTATTATCTTTGGGAAATTGTAGATTCTCGGCTCCTGCTACTTAAAAGGAAAATTACTGCCCTGAGCAGCCCCTGGTCAGGTTCCTACGGAGTCTTGTCGCATTATTTAAATACTGAATTGCGATATGATTGAAGTTGGTACCAAGCAGCTTTGGCAGAGTCTGTGGGCTGGCAGGTGCTGGGCATCAGGGCTCTGCTGCTTCAGCTCACTGCTTTGGCTCTGCTGCTCCCAGGGGTGCCAGCCAAGACACAAGCTGCTGCTGCTTTTTATTTTATTCTTCTGCAAAATGCAGAGAATCTAAAGACCCAGCCCCTAGACACGGGCCACTCCCCAAGTGGTGTCTTGTGGGCTCCTTAATCCGGATTTCTCCCTCAGTTCCTGCACGCTGCCAGGCTGTCTGTCCCAGGCAGCCCTCTCTCTAGGCTCTACACTGCGTTCTGCACAAGAGGAAGGAAGGATGGCCCCCTTCAAAGAGCGTCCCACTCCCACTTCATTTTTTTCTTGCCTGTATTTTTTTCCCTCCAAACTAGCTTGAGTTTGCACCTTTTGGACCCAAGAATGGCACACAGGCCTTGGCCTTCTTTTTTTTAACTTCTTTTTTCAAATGGAAAGCACGTGTCAAGCAGTCTTTTCAGTGATGCTCTGGGGATAATGTGAGTTTTCCAGAACTGTATGGAATGTCCAGGGTTTAGTGTGTGGTTTCACCAAGTCCGCTTGGAGGTGTTCTGTCTACTTTTTTAATATTTTAAAATTTGTTTACTTTTTGGCCCCTTCTGGGCAGGGCAGGGTGCTGTTGCATGAGAGGGGCACCGGGCTGGAAGCAGAGGTGGGCTGCCAAGGTGAGCCTCCCTCGGCAGTAGATTCTCAGTCTAGAAACTTCCGGGACTTCCCTGGTGGTCCAGTGGTTAGGACTCTGCGCTTCCACGGCAGGGAGCACGGGTTCAATCCCTGGCTGGGGAATTAGGATCCCGCATGTACTCAGCTCGGCCAAGAAAAGAGAAAGAAACTTCCGCTGTTTCACTCGAGAGACTCAATTTCACAGCTTAGAAGATTTTGTTCCCCAGACCCTTCAGCCCACGTCTCCTGGCTTGGCTTGTGGCCACTCCAGCATATCCGGGGCCACTGAACTATAACGACATCCTGAATGTGGCCTGTGTTTCTGTGGGTGTGAAGGAGACAGAAACACATCCCTGCCACCCAGACAGACCCCTGGATCTCGGCAGTGTCCCGAGTTGTCATTTAGCACTCAGCACCACCAGGGGAAAAGGCAGGATGGCCAGGAGGGAAGAGAAAGGTTCACAGTGAAGCTGCTGAGAAAAGCCCAACTTCCCTGCTGGGCTCCTGACCTTGAGTAGCTGAGAAAACTCGTCTGAAACTTGGTCTTTCACCTCCATTTCTTTTCACTTCCTCCCTCTTCTTCATTATTATTATCATCATCGTGACAAAAGGAACACTGCTTTTCATACAAAGTAAAACTTGATCTTCTGCCATCATCAATCCAACTGTCCCGATGGGTAACCGCTATTAACAGCTTCGTACACGCCCTTCCAGACTTTTCTCGTATGCAACCATAAAGCCACACATTTGCAAGACAGAGCGAATCATACTCACATTCAAGAGCCACTGCGAGCATTACGTAAGAAAACGGCTGTGAAATAAAGATATTAACAACTATCTTTTCTGGTGTCTGGTTTGATTCGATTTCGCTACCCTCTGCGTACGCCTTTCACAGGGGTCGACTGAGTGCAGATGTTCAACACGCATGCTTCTCACCTCAGCTTCTCCGCTGGGGTCCACCCCAACTCCAAAACATCCTTTGCTATTTTGCTGGAATTTCCACAAGCCCTGGCCGAGAGAGAAATCTTCTAGATCTCACAGCCTCGGGCCAGTTTCGGACACACAAGACAGTCTCGAAAGGGAACATCTCAGTTATCAAGGTCAGAAGAACACGGCAATTATTCTGTAACCCAATGAGCCACTACCTTCCTATCTAATCACAGGGCCTGTCTTCATGCCTGTCTCCCTGGGAAGAAAACAGACCTTCCCTTATCTCCGGCTGCATCTGTGATAAGGGGATTTGATGAGTCAGATCGTCTGGGCTACACATAAGACAGGCCCCTTTGTGAGCTTACTGGTTCTGCAACTGGGCAAGGGTCTGTTTTATGTTTGTGTTTGGGTGGGACCCAAAAGAGAGTCCTGAGGTTACGTGTTTTACAGCACCATCCCCCCTCAGTGTGGGATGAGATGGGGCTGGGGAGGCAGAAAGACTTACATGTGTTTCAAAACATGGGCATTATTTACAATACCCAAGACAGGGAAACAACCTGAGTGCCTATCAATGGGTGAATGGATAAAGAAGATGTGAGATACACACACACAGACACACACATACGTATACCCATGTATGTATATATATATACATATACACATACATACAATGGAATACTACTCAGCCATAAAAAAAGATGACATCTTATCCTTTCTGATAACATGGATGGATGTTGAGGATATTATGCTAAGTGAAATAAGCCAGACAGCGCAAGAGAAACACTGTATGATTTCACTCATATGTGAAATATAAACAAACAAAATAAACGAACAAGCAGAACGAAACAAGAACAAAGACACAGAGAACAGAGTCATCGTTACTTTGTTCCTTCCATAGAAGGAGCGGGGCAAAGAGCAGAGGGTGCAATGGATCAAGGAGATCAACTACATGATGATGGAGGGAAGCTAGTGTTTTGGTGGTGAGCACACGGTAGGGTATTCAGAAACAGAAATACAATGTAACACACACGAAGCTTATATAATGTTACACCTCGATGCTTTGTGAATAAAAACAAACTAACAAACAAACAAAACCCACGGGCTTAGAGTCTGAGAGAGGTGGACCAGCCATACAGAGCTAAATGAACCTGGACAAAGATGGAACTTCTGAGCCTCAGTTTCTTCATCTGTAACAGGAAATGTAATACCCATTTCACAAGTTGCTTAAGAAGACTGAATACATCAGTACTTAGGAAGTGGTTAGCCCTAGTGCCTGGCATGTGGGCATGTGGTAAGGTCTCAATAAAGAAATGTTAAGAAAAAAGAGAGAGAGAGAGAGGATGGCAACATTTTCTTTCAACTAACTACAGTGATTAATTTTCCCTGAACAACAGGAAGAGGAAGGAAAGAGTCTTGCAGAATAGAAAACAGAAGAAGCACCAGTGTTTTTCTGAGGCTGTCTGGTGAAAAAGGCAGAATGGGAAGGGAATAGGGGTCAAGACAGAAAACCTGGACCCTTGGTACATAAAAAGCCCCATCACTACCTGCTTCCCTGATGGGAGGTCCCCAGGCATCACCTCCCACTGTAAAAACAAAATTGTAAAACGGACCTGTAAAAATTGATTCCATATTTCAATGGCTGTTCAGGATCTTGGATCAAAACTCTGCCTTTTCCCCCACCCAACACCCTCTTTGGTTTTCATCTTGCTCCCAGTTACTCGGAATCCCAGGAGCCAGACCTCTGTCTCTGTCTTCCGTGGTTGGGGCCACATGTCTGGCTACCTTGATTTTCTGTTTTTCTTGTTCCTTTGCTTTGAGCATCTCCTAATGCTTTGGGTGAGGACTCCCAGTTTTCCCCCTGCTTCTGTAGAACTCTAAGTCCCTTCCTGGGAGTCTTTCCCTAACTCATTCAGCTCCCAAGTGGGGAAGACCAGATGGTGAAGATTTCAGCCCAGGTTTCCAGCCAGGGGTGCCAATGGCCCAGTCTTGGAGTCAGGCAGACACGCGGTGTACAAGCCTCAGAGCATCCTCACCTAGTCTGGGAAAGTCCCAGAGCCTCTCTGAGCCCGCTTATTTATAGGGACATTTAGCACAATAGAACCTACATTCTCAAGGCTCTTATGATGATTCAAAAACCTGTGGACAAATGACCAGGGAGAACTTTGCAGCTGGAATATAGGAGCCTTCGGTAAATGGTGGTGATTCTCATCAGACTTCTCTGATTTGGAAATGTGGCCGCTGCACGTGGTAACATTTCTAAAACTGTTAAAATTGCTGTCACTATTTCACGTGGTAGAGCCCCCTCCTCACGTTTGCCCCTGAAAAGCTGCTATTAAATCCACTGTATATCTTACGGTGTGCCCTTTGAATTAAGGAAATGTGAAATATTATGGTCAAACACTTGCAAGGTGTTCAGCCTTCCTGGAGGAGTACCATATTGAGGGGAGCCTCATTATGATGACCGCCACTCTCCCGATGTCCCTTTGGTTTGGTCCACTTGGCATGGGCACCCAGGGCTCTTTCCAAGGCTGCATGAAATGGCTAAAAGACCCAGGCTGCAAATGGAGTGGGGACGCTGGGCCTGGGATGGGCCACACCTGGCCAGGCCTCCCATTCAACTCAGGTTCCCTCTCCTCCAAGGAGATAGGAGGATGGGCTCCTCTAGGCAAACCCCTACAGTTTCACACCAAGGGGGCTCCTGTTTGGTAAATTAAGAAGGAGCTGATTCCGCCTTCCCACCACAAGTTCCAGTGGGAAATGAGGGTTTCCCAAGATGCCTCGTGGCAGGAACTGACTTCCAGAATGAACGGCAAGGAAGAAGTGAAAGCCCTTGCTTTTCCACTTATTCCTCTGCAAGATGGAGGTCACTGATACAGGTAGGAGTGCTCTGAGCTACACAATGTGCTAGACCCTCTGTGTCTGTTATGTTATTAATTTCATTTATTAATTCAATCAAGTGTTTACTGAGCAGCTATTATATGCCGGGCCTAGTTCTCAGATCAGGGATGTAAGAATACACCAAATGATGTCCCCGCCCTCATGGAGCTTACATCCTAGAGACAGGAACTGGACAGTAACAGGTCAACAACCATGTAACATACCAGAGGGTGAGAAGTGTATGAAGCAAAGTGAAGCCAGTTAGGGAAATATGCAATTGGATCCACCGGTGGGTGGGGGAGAGCTGAGATGGCTACTGTTTTAATTCTAAAAATATTCATACTCTACTACTACTACTAAGAGAAGCTAACATCCAGTGATTATAAACATTGTCATCATTAAAATTAATTATAAAAGATTTCTACTCTTACAGTGGAAGCATCTATGAGCCGTTAATAGGTGCCACGCACTTATGAAACTCTTGAATGCACGCTGTTATTGCATCCACCCATTTTACAGAGGGGGAAACCGAGTCTGGGCTTGGGTTAAGTAGCCTTCCGCAGTTCACAATACTGCACGGTAAATCTGGGTTTCACAACCTGCTCTGTCTGACTGAAGAAAGTTATGTTTTAACCATACTGCTATAACAATCCTACATGGGAGGTATTTTTACTCAGATAGATGAACAAACCAAGGGTCAGAGAGGTCATGAGCTAGCAAGGGCAGAATTAAATTTCAGAGCTATTGTACTCCAAAGCCTAAGTCCTTTTCTTTCTACCACAGCCCATCTCATTAACTTGGGGAACCTTAAATGACAAAGATAGGGACTGCCACTAAAACTTTCCAGCAGGACCCAGAATGCATGCCCAGTGCCCCCATCTGCTTGCTCCTGGGAGGTCCCTGTTGTTCTGTGGGGCCCATGGATGCTCCAAGAACAGCGCCCATTGCTCCATGGATGCTCCAAGAACAGCGCCCATTGCTCCATGGATGCTCCAAGAACAGCGCCCATTGCTCCAAAAATCTCGTGTGAGGGGTGGGTCCTTGCAAGGTGGACGGCTTCATGCCCATGACTGAGAATCAGTTGTCATTGTCACCAACATGCATACCCTCATGGGGTTTTGCATACCCCATGCAAAGCATGGGCTTTATTTTGGTGCAAACAGAATCCAACTGAACCTCAGGGTGTGGGCGTGTGTCAGAACGTGACTCACCCCTGTGCGAGGTTTTTTCGCTCCTGATTTGATGATGCAGACGGCTTTGAAGTCGCTGGAGACCTGACTTTAGCAAATGACCGAAACAGCGAAGATTGTACCGACAAGCTCACCGCACTCCGTTTCCAGAGAACTCGGCGCCTGTGCAACGTTCTAGATGCGTCTCTCCACAGAGCCAGGTTCACCATAAATGAAGAAATCAGCTGCCCACACAGTGAGGTTTGCAGGACACTGGTTAAAACCTTCTGCTTCCTCCCTGACACACACACACCTGCGCACACACGCACTCGCACGCACACACGCACTCGCACGCACACACAGACGCACATGCACTCACGCACATACACGCGCACTCACGTGCACACACACGCCTGCTCGGGTGCCCCAAAGGGCACCGTAGTAGGATGTTCATTTCTCAGAGCCTCAGTTTCCTCTTCTGCTAAATGAGATAAACGATACCTTCTCTGAGTTGCTAAAGCATCTTCTCTCAGAATGCCCTTGACCCAAGCACCGCAGGAAATGGCCATCAGCCACTCCCTCCTGAGTGTCGGGCCAGTGTCGGGCCACCGTCCATCTCTCACAGCTTGCCAAGAACTGCCATGGGAGGAAACAGAAAACTTGCAAGAGAGAGGGTGAAAAATGCAGGGTTGCGGGCCCTATAAGAATATTCAGAGGACGTTACAGGGGAAAAAGCACCCACAGGAGGACTGAAAACAAAGAGACATCACTCACTTAATCCTCCCCTCTGGGCTGGTTGCCGATAACACTGTTAGGCTGAAAGGGAGGGAGGGATGTTGGATAGAGCAACGTTCACTGAACACCAACATGGAGGTCACTGGACATAAGTCACCTCCTAAATTCTCATTCTCACCCTCTAGGGAAGGCTTATCACCCCTATTTAGCAAAAGGGGAAAACAGGACTCTGAGAAAGAAAAAAATGCATTATATCACAGCAGGAGAGAGAGGGAGCCAGGGGTTACCCAGCCCTGCACTGGGTCCTGGATTCCTTCCTTCCCTCCTTCCCTCTTCCTCCCCTCCCTCCGTTCTTCCCTTCCTTTCTTCCAACCATTTTTATTGCCTGCCTCCCTCCCTTCCACAAATTCTTTTTTTTAAATTTTTTATTTTATATTGGAGTACAGTCGATGAACTGTGTTATGTCAGTTTCAGGTGTACAGCAAAGTGATCAGTTACACATATACATGTATCCCTTCTTTTTCAAATTCTTTTCCCATTTAGGTTGTTACAGAATATTGAGCAGAGTTTCCTGTGCTATACAGTAGGTCCTTGTTGATTATCTGTTTTAAACATAGCAGTGTGTACATGTCAATTCCAAACTCCCAATCTATCCCCCCCAACCCTCCTCCCTGACCATAAGTTCATTCTCTAAGTCTGTGAGTCTGTTTCTGTTTTGTAAATAAGTTTGTTTGTATCTTTTTTTTTTTTTTTTTTTTAATTCCAGGCACAGGGGCTGTGAGCAAAACCCACCAATCCCTGACCTCCCAGAGGTCCAGCCCAGGGCTGGAGGCACACACTTGTTTCCACCTTTCTCATCTACCATCGACCCACATCCTCCCACCTGGGCTGCTGACGCAGCTCTGGGCTCCAACTGACTTGGAGCTCATGGGACACGTGACATTGTCTGAACTTGTCTTTGTAGGACAGTTCCAAGCCGAATGCACTTTCTAGCTCACCTGCTCTGTTTAGAGGGAACTTATACTCTGTGGAGTATGTCCTATAATTCATTCATTCATTTATTCTTTCTCCACATATGTCTAGAGTACTTACAGTGTGCCAGAAATCACCCTGTATAGGCTACAGGGGTGAGCTGGATAGATGTGGCCCCTGCCTTTGGGGGCTCTCAGACCATGGAGAAAGATGATAAGTCATGAGGTGATGACCCACCTGTGTACAGTTGTTCCCAGGTTGCGCCCATGACAGGGGTGCTCTGACAAAGAGCACCATCGTGTGGAATGCTAAAGAGTAAGGAGCAAACTGGAGAAGGGCTACGATCATGCTAATCAGGGAGGGCTTCCTGGATGAGGGGAACGTGATCCCTCTTACCTAGTACACAAGCCATTTCTAGAGCGTCTGCCATTCCCATCCTTTACTCCCGAGGATGCAAAGATGCAGAGAGCAGCCCCAAACCTGCCCTAGTACAGGACAGGATAAATTCGTCAGCCCAGACCTGCGCCCACCAGAAAGGAGGCTCCTGAAACCCCAGCACAGGGGTGTGATCTAAATCATGGGATGATTTACTGCCAACAGACCCTGGCGTAACATCCCTTATTCTCAGTAGGAGCACATTAAACATTACATTTTTGTTGGATACATCAATTTCATGACTCCTTTTAAAATCATCTGTGTGACCAATTCTATCACTTGACAGTTTTTGTACCTGTTCCCTAAGTATGGGAGATGGTGCTATAAAATACTTTTAAGGCTAAACAAAACACAGGGCAAAGGGTCTTTTAGGACACTGAAAACAGCCTCTGTTAGAAGCCTCCCCTATTTTATTGAGTCCAAGGCTACGGTATGGAAGAGAAGAGCTATAAATGCACCTGACTTGCCCAAACCTCCACAGCCAGACTAGCAATTAACACAGGGGGGTCTCCCATCAGAAGGACAAACATCAGTGAAACTCACAAGGAAAAAATTTAAGGGGCAAAAATAAAATCAAATAGCGCTTCCCCTGCAACTGTTTGTTTCAGCAAGGAAAATTGGAATTCACTAATGCAACGAGCCACAGACTTTCACTCCCAGGGATTCATCCTTCTTTTAGCAGCTCATTTTCCCCTAAGTGTCCTACACACTCTGGAAGTCCAGGCAGAGAACCAGGGGCTGTGCTAGGTGTGGACGCCTACTTTAGGGGGGGGCTCCCCCTCTAATTCTTCTAGGTCCAGGTTGAAACCTAGCCAATTACTAAGCCATCGAGAAAGAAACAATGGCTAATTAAGTTGAAATTTCGGGGGCGGGGAGTTAATTAATTTGCTCTTTCTCTGAAACTCTTCCTAATTGAAGTAAACTTTAGAAGTTCTATGGATCAATGGCTCAGACAATTTGTAAAACTGTGCATACAGTGCTTCTTTATAAAGCAGAAGGTTGAAAGACGGGATGTTAGCTAGTGTATTAAATTAACACTGACCTTCAGCCCCCTTGGCCAAGTCCAACTGCTTGAGAAACTGCTCAGATACACATATAAATAGAAAATTACGGCTCTAGCAGATATGGAAGAAGTGGAAGGGGTCTGAGGCCACAAGAGTGCATTTTAAAACAAATAGGGGGGATGCATGTCACATTTTATTACTGAAGAAATATTAATTCACCTATTTATCCATTAATTTTATGCATTCACATAGTCGTTCCTCCAATAAATAATCACTGAGCGACAATGACATGCTGGGGCCCTTTGGAGCACACTGGGTCGAGAGAGAGCAAGCATCAGGAGACCTCTCTGCCTTCCTAGAGTTTAGATTCCAGTGAGGGACAGAAACAGTGACCGTGGAAGTAAATGCAGAAGTCACTCAATTTCAGCTGGAGGATGGGATGCAGCGGGGATGAGCGTGTCGTGGACCGTGTTTCACCAGGATGGTGGGAGACGGGTTCTCTGCAGGGATAGAATTTCAGCTGAGGCTTGAATATATTGGGAAGATATTAAAAATACACAACTGCCAGGAGGTTCTAAGGTATACCCAAGGGTGACACCCGTGGCTTTGTGCAAAGGCACGAGACCAACCAAGCATGGGTTGTGTGGCAGACAGAAGGAAGCCTAGTGTCTAGGTTTAGAGGAAGAGAGGTCCGAGTGAAGGTGAAGGGAAGGCAGAAGCCAGGTCCAGGAGGCGGCCCTGAGACACTGAGGCTTTTATTCAGGCTCAGTGGAAGCCGGCGAAAGGGTTTTGCTAAGGTCTGATTTATATTTTTTAAAAGATCAGCGGCAGACAGATAATAGAGAAATAAGAATAAAGGAGAGAGCTGTTTCTTTTCTGCTAAAATAAAGGAGATACTGGGTCTCTTGATACGGAATGAATGTCATGTTAGGGAATGGGGGGTCCTTTGTTTTTATGCATAAAGGTGTCACGGAGTGTTTCCAAGGAGGCGCCACCATAACTGGCCACTTTGACGGTCCCCAGGGCCAAGGGGACTAATGAATGGGCGACTTTGTAGATTAGGTCAAGGACAACAATTAATTTTTCTGGATCATGCTCGTGATCCAACGAGAACAATAGTTTTGCTGCAGAGAAAGGTAAGAGAGAGGCGCCCGGGAATTCTCGCAGAGGATAAAAAGAAAGCGAACAAAAATATATTAAGTATCTCCTATGAGCCGGGCATTGTGCTGGGTGCCAGCAATAACAGGATGAGCAGGAAGAGACCTTCCTGTTTTCTGGAGGAGACAGGCAAAGAAGCGTACAAACAAATGTCAGATTGCATGGGGCTAAGGTCAAAAAATGGATCCAGCCAAGTTCAAGGTCATGGCTGGGGCTGTGCACACCGTGGGGTGAGAGGCAAGCAGAGGGGAGGAGGAAAGTGGCCTCACCACCACTAAGGAGTTCTAGTTTTGACTTAAGTAGGGGTCCCCTGGGGACCTTCAAAGTGGCCAGATGTGACAGACAGTCCCTCCTTAAAAACACTAAGACTTTTATGCGTATAAACAAAGGACACCCATCCCTAACATGACATTCATGCCGTATCAGGAGACCCAGTGTCTCCTTTGATTGATAAATATTTTAGCAGAAAAGGAGCAGCTCTCTCCTTTATTCTTATATTCCCTACAATCTATCCATTGATGATCTTTAAAAATATATCTCTATAAAATAAATATATATGTATTTTTTAATGTTCTTTTCCATTACACGTTATTACAAGATATTGAGTCGAGTTCTCTGTGCCATATAGTAGGTCCTTGCTGCTCATCTATTTTAGGCATAGTACTGTGTATATTTTAATCCCCAACTCCTAATTTATCCCTCCCCCACTTTCCCTTTTGGTAACCGTAAGTTTGTTATCTATGTCTGGAATTATGGTTTGTTTTTTTTTTTAAAATAGATCTCTGTGCTGTTTTCTACACAAAAATGTATCACGCAATTAAAAACGAATTTAAAAAATTAATACAAGGAAGGGAAAGGAATAAACTTGAGGTTGCAAAACCCACAGAGGCAACATGAGTACAGATTAAAGGAGGGAGAAAAAGAAGCTGCCCGACCTTGGAAATTCACGTAATCCAGCGGGCACGGGGTGCCCAGGGGGCACCTGGGTGAGGGCACTGTCCTTTGTGTTGGGTGGTTGGACCCGACGTGGAGTGTGGGCCCTTGGCGGGCTTCCCCATGGCCTGCGCCACTTCTTGGAGATTTACTATCTCCCTCGCAAAGGCATCTGAGAGCATCACCAGCTCCAATGCTGACAACTGGGTTTCCCAGAAGGTTAAGGAAGTAACGGGGGGTGGGGGGGCGGGGGGGAACTGCCGGCCCAGGAGAAGGAACCATTGGTTAAGTTAGAAGTGACATGGCCTTGGGAGAAAGTGACCGTGAACTTGAAGCTACTCAATTTCTCTCTATTTTCCACAGTGGGGTCAGAGAGCAGTGGGCAGACATATTTATAGAAAGATTACTATAGGCCGGCAGAATGCTCAGAACTTTCCAAAATTTATGTCTCCCCAATTACAACATAAGCTCTACTGAGGGAGGGAGGGATATTGATTTCTTCACCTCTTGTTCTCTGTGCTTACAGCAGAGTTTTATCCTCAGTAAGGATTGGCCCAAACCATGAATACATGGATTATCCATTTACATGACTTTGGACAAGTTAGTTTGAACTCTGTCTGCTTCAGTTTCCTCATCTCTAGAATGTGGGCCGTAGCAGTGCCTGCTCACAGGGTGACTGCGAGGCCGAAATGAAATGATACTTTTTTTTTTTTTCCGGCACGTGGGCCTCTCACTGTCGTGGCCTCTCCCGTTGCGGAGCACAGGCTCCGGACACGCAGGCTCAGTGGCCATGGCTCACGGGCCCAGCCGCTCTGCGGCACTTGCGATCTTCCTGGACCGGGGCACGAACCCGTGTGCCCTGCATCGGCAGGCGGACTCCCAACCACCGCACCACCAGGGAAGCCTGAAATGATGCATTTTGACGCGTGCCTGGCCACTGCCAGAGCTCCGTAGATGGCAGATATTGATGCTGTTGTTAGTTTTATCATCATCACATTATCATTATTATTATAATGGCCTATGAACAAGCATTATTATTCATGCTATGAATTAAGAAACGGAGGCTCAGGAAGGCAAAGTAACTGGACCAGAAACACAGCAGAGAACAGAATCAAAGCTCTGTGTAGGGCACCCAGCCACATCCGGAGAAATGGGGGCAGGGTGGGGGATGCATCGAGGGCAACCTGGTGCGCACACGTGAAAGGTGATTAGGGAAGATGGAGGGAGGTGTGTTAGTTTCCTGTGGCTGCTATGACAAATTACCACTAGCTAGGTGGCTTTAAACAACAGAAATTTATTCTCCCCCAGTCCTGGAGGCCAGAAGTCCCAAATCCGCGTGGTCAGCAGGGCCAGGCTCCCTCTCAAGGCTCTAGGGCGGAATCTCTTTTACCTCTTCCAGGTTCTGGCGGTTGCTGGCAACCTTTGGTGTTTCTTGGTCTGTAGACATATCAGTCCAGCTTCTGTCTCCATTTCTACACCATCTGCTCTTCCGTGTCTTCTCCCCTTAACTAGTCTTCTAGGGACGCTTGTCGTCAGATTTAGGGCTCGTCTCAGTCAAGGATAACCTCATCTTAAGATCCTTCATTTATTTTTATTTTATTTTTATTTATTTTTGCGTTACACGGGCCTCTCACTGTTGTGGCCTCTCCCGTTGCGGAGCACAGGCTCCGGACGCGCAGGCTCAGCGGCCATGGCTCACGGGCCCAGCCGCTCCGCAGCATGTGGGATCTTCCCGGACCAGGGCACGAACCCGTGTCCCCTGCATCGGCAGGTGGACTCTCAACCACTGCGCCACCAGGGAAGCCCCAAGATCCTTCATTTAATCACATCTGCAAAGACTCTTTTTCCAAACACGGTCACACTCACAGCTTCCAGGGGACGCATCTCTTTCTTCTGTGGTGGTGGGGGGACTCACTACAGAGGTGCATACCCTCAAGAGTAAATAAAACAAGCAACGTGATCTTCGGGAAGACAGGTGCCTGGACTCACCTCTGAATAACCACCACCAATGCAATGGGCACGATCACGTGCTTCGGGCATGGCAGGCTCCTTGCTCAAATCGCAGCCTTCAGACGCCGTCTCTTTGAGGCCTGCCTACAGCCGTGTGACTCAGCTACTATCACCAGCCTGCCTTTACAGAGGAGGCATAGGAAGCACAGAGAGAGGAAGGAACTAGCCCAGACTCCACCACTTGCAAGTGGGAACCAGGGTTTGAATAGAGACAGGCTGTCTCCAGAGCCCTGGTTCTGGAAAGGCATGTGTGCACGCACGCACACACACACACACACACACACACACACACACGTTGAGGTCTGGTAAGCATCAGAACAAAGCAAGATATAAGTACCCTCCTGGAGGCTGATGTGCAAAGTTATAAGATGACAGTGAAGAGACAGGAAGAGTCAACTCTTCATTTGCTTTTGTCTTATCCATCAAAGGGATTGGAGCTTAGACCAGGAAGAGCAGAACCAACACGGTTGGGAAGCCCAAGATACGTGAAGTGATTTAAAAAAAAAGAGCTTCAGTCCAGGCAAAATGGATTCAAATCTTCAGGGTGGGTATCTAACCAGGATCCTCTGGTCCTACAGAACGCGGATACTCTGTGATGTGGAACTAGGGACCACAAAGGAGCCACAGGGTTAAAGCTACAAGAACTTGATTCTGACAGCCGATCTGACCCCTCACTGCATCGCTTAATCTCCTGTGTAACTTTTGGCAACCACTTTCTCAATTTCACCTCAATTTTTAATCCATACAACACAGCCCTGTCCATAAAGTCTAAAGACACAGAGTATTTTTTTTTTATAAACTGACGATTTCCTTGGTGACATTATGTACATTTCCCCTTCGTTTCCAGAATTTATGACCTCCTGTAGAAATAAGAACATTTTCAACCTCCTAGGGCTGTCCTGACGGTTAAATGCCTTAATACCTGTAAAATTACTTATCGGGGTGCCTGGCATACTAGGTACTCAACACATTTGATTTAAGATGTTTTGCCCAATCCACTCTCCCAAAGAGTTGACAAACAGGGTATTTTTCTTTCCCAATTTAAAATGTTTCCATCCCAAACTGCAGCTTTTAAAGTCTTGCACTAGAAATGATATCTGATTTAGCGCAACATCTATACTTAATGAATTTCTGTTGGATATGGCGACACTTATAGGTTTCAACAGAAATGATCATGACATTAGATTTTCAACACCCGAAATGAGTTTTAGAGACCCTGAACTAGGGCACGGATTGGCAAGCCTTTCCAGTGAAGGGCCATCTCGAGAGTAAATATTTCAGGCTTTGAGGATCCTAGGGTCTCTGTCTCAACGGTTCAACTCTGCAATTTTAGTGGGAAAGCAGCCCCAGGGAATACGTAAATGATGGGGAGTGGCTGTTTCAATAAAACTTTATTTATAAAAACAGGTGGAGCCTGGATTGGGCCAGAGGTTGCTGACCTCTCAACTAGGGTACGCCAACATTTTGCAGATGTCAACAGTAATTTCTGAGGCATCCAGGAAAACAAGGTCATGTCCAGGAGCCTCTGGACAGGAAATGAAGAGAAGATTTTGAAAAGAGAGAAGAGCAGATGAAGGATTCCAGAAGGGATAAGCTTGATTTGGGGCCTGAGGTGCAGAATTAACTTGCCCAAGGAAATTCCTGTCGAATGTGGCAGCTGTGGAGTTCGAACCCAGGCGTTCTAGCTCTGTAGTCTGTGTGCTGAGGGTGTTTGGGAGAAGATGACTGGGTTTTTACATTTTAAAAGGTTTTTAAAAGCCTGTTTTCTGGAGTGGCTTGGGGTGGGAGCCCTGGGGGCAGCAGGCGGCCATTTGGGTGGCAGCCCAGGTGAAAGGTACAAGGCCAGTCCTCATGCTTTGTCTCTTACAATGACATTTCTTTTCTTGGGAGATTTATGAGTGGGAATGTGTTTTGTATTCTTCAAGCACTTTTACCCACTTCTGGATCTATTTTCTCAGTGACAGGCTCTCTCGGAGGCAGATGGGCTGAGGACAGCTGTATCCATGTACAGATAAAGCTGTGAGTTATTATTTGACATGAGATAACACAGCAAGGCATCGATGTGACAAGGTCACAGAGCTAGCTTCAGGAAGAACTGGCTGTAGGTAAGCCAACTTCACCCAGGGTGTCCCAGAAGTAACTCAGGTGGAAACAGAGTTTGCTGTGCTAAGATTAACAGATCTCTCTTCCTCCCCAAATCATATCCATTTCTGTTCACTGTAATCCAGCGGCTTATCAAGCCTTGCATGGTCGCAGGGACTGTACCATGAGTCTCAACCGATTTAACTCTTAATTTTTACAACAAGCTCACGAGGAGAATACTCTTAGAATCCCATCTTAGAGAGGAGGAAATGAAAGCTCAGTCATAAGGACACAGACACTCGCAAGAACACTGAGTCATTTGTAAATCGCCTTGGCAGGGCATTACCCTCTCCGTCACGGTTTGAGCGCCATGAAATCCTCTTAGGTACCAGACTTAGGGGCAAAGCTTCACTTCACTGTTTCCCTAATACAGGAGAATCTGAGCAAACCCAAGACACTCCCCAAGCCTCAGTTTCCTTCTCTGTGCAACGGGAATAAAAATGTCCAACTCTCTGAGTCGTAGGGATTAAGTGAAATAGCAAATGTTGCCAAGTGCCCATGTTTGCTCATCCCTGCAAGTCATTCATTCAACGAGCATGCATTAATTAAGTGCCTCCGAAGGTGGTTAGCAGCCGGCATACAGTAGGTGCCTAATATATGTTGCCTCCCTAAGCATCTCTCATTTCTTTCTTCACTGACTTTCAGAGGGCACTGCCCGGCCAAGAGCATCTTCATGATATACGAGCTCCAGTGGTTGTAAATCAGAGGCTCCATTTAAGAAAAGGGGGAAAAAAATTGCGATTTGGGTTTTGCAACAGCCTCCAGACCAGGAAATGCAATTTGGGACATTGAGGACAACTCCGATTTTTAGGACACTTGGTTGTGCTGGGTAGGAAGACAGAGGCAAAAGGAGGAATTTCAAATCCTGGTGAGCTCTTGCAGGGTGTGGGGCACTGGAGATCAGGGGTCTGGGCCTTGTATGAGAACACGGCCCGTTGTGGTTTTTTTTGTTTTTGTTTTTTGATCTCCTGCCAATTTCTTAATGAAACAGGAGGCAAGAGGGAGCAAATTCTCTGCAGAATCTAAACTCCCTCGAGCTGAGCCGGCGCTTGTGTGAGACAAAGCGTGTGGAGGTTGGAGAGGGAAATTGCCACTGTGATTTGGAAACCCTTCCTCCGGCCAGTATAACTCCATTAGGTTTTGGAAGTGAACCCAGGTAGCACGGGGGGTTCTGAAAGTCATATTCTCCAACCCGTGTGTAATTAAAATGGAACCCTCAGAAGAATCACTCCTCTCTCAATTGCCCCAGACACCCTCCATCTGACTGAATGCCAGGACGCTGTTGCCTCGAGCTTTGGCTAGCTTTCTGCCAAGCTATTTAACTATCAGTTCTACGTTGCCTATATGCTTAGCACTAAGGCACACAGTCAGTCGGTCCTCGGTATCCATGGGTTTCACATCTGTGGATTCAACCAACCGCACATACAAAATATTTAGGGAAAAAAATTCCAGAAAGTTCCAAAAAGCAAAACTTGAATTTGTTGTGAGCTGGCAACTACATAGCATTTACATTGTATGAGGTATTAAAAATTATCTAGAGATGATTTAGAATATAATGGAGTATTCATCTGTGGAATCTAATTTAAAAAAAGATACAAATGAACTTATTTACAAAACAGAAGCAGACTTACAGATACTGAAAACAAACTTATGGTTAACAAAGGGGAAACACTGCGGTGGGGGGGGGCGGGTAGGGAGAAATCGGGAGCTTGGGATGAATACGCGCACATTACTATATATAAGACAGATAACCAACAAGGACCTACTGTAGAGCACAGGGAACTCTACCCAATATTCTATGATAACCTATATGAGAAAAGAATCTAAAAAAGAATGAATACACGTATATGTATAACTGAATCACTTTGCTGTACACCTGAAACTAACACAACACTCTAAATCAACTATACTCCAATAAAATTAAAATATTTTTTAAAAATCAAAGCAGCTCTTTGATAAGACTAATCTGTTATAAGGTTGCAATTAATCTGGTGGTATTACACTAGAACAGACGTAATACTGCCATGTTTCAATTATCACACCTTTTGTAATGGATCACGGCCTGAGAGTAGTTCTGGTGTACAGACCCTCCTAGATCCAGAAGCTCAAACCCTATTATGATGAACTGCTTATCGACACTCAAAACTGTTGCTGTTAATGACATAATAAATGTACGATTAGAAGGCAAAAAAACAAAACACAAAAAATATAACGGAGGATGGGAGTAGGTTACATGCCAATGCTGAGCCATCGTACGTAAGGATGAGCATCTGTGGATTTTGGCACCCCTGGGGGGTCCTGGAACCAATCCCTGGCAGATACCGAGGGACGGTGGTAGCTGGTACAGAATCAGGCGCATCCTTCATGGTGTCTGTCTCTAACTCTTCCTAAGAACCGCAGCTCTGAAACATGAAGAGGCAGTTTTGCAAGCTCTATCTCTCCCTTTCACCCCAACCTGCCCCCTTCCTGCTGTGATTTTTTTTTTTTTTTTGTAACTCATGTTTCACTTCCTACATTCTGGTGCTTGTTCTTCCTGGAGACCCCGACCAGGCAAAAAACACCAGGGCACATTAGGTTAAAGGAAAGCTTATTTCCCCCTCTCTGCTTGGAAAAGCCAGTGGTATCAGAGTTGACTGATCCTCCAAACACAGTTCCTCATAAGATGGGGGCTGCAAGCGAGTGACCGAGAAATGCGTGGAAACGGTCTGACTCTGGCCTGACCAAACTGATCTTTAGAGAAGCGAGAGTTTGCATCAGACCCCGTGCTTCCGAAAAAACTTAACACAGGAAGAAAATGCCATGCAAATAAAATTTCACACCATAGGTATCAGGTGAATGGTGCCATTTCTTCTGGGTCCATGGTGGAATTCATAAAGAAAAATGCAAGAGCTAAATTACTGCATTCTAAAATCTCCATTTAGCATCTTAAAAATTCAAAACCTATACAGTAAGCAACAAAGTGGAAGAAATATCTGACCCCAAATATGAGAGAAGTGGTTCTTATCAGTGGTGGAGCCTCTCCCCAAACAAATAACCCCTTTAACACAGCATCCCTATGCTGTGATGTGAACACAGATATTTGCTCAATCTTTTATCAAATTTTATGAAAATAAAAGCAAATTTAGGAAATTGTACTATTTTAAGGCCCTGTAGTATATAATGTAAGTGAAAACAGTATGTTTTCTATTTAAATGCAGCTTCAAAACAAATTCGAAATTGCCCTCTTCGCACTTGATCATCTTTCCTGATTCCTTCCAACAGGGAAATGTTGGTTATATGGTTAATAGCCATAAAACACAAAGAGCAAATGCACAAGGACAAGAGACACTAAGTGACCACGGGAAAATCGTAAAGATTGCAGATTAGGATATGGCCAAGAAATCAATCAAAAGTTTCATCTTCCTTAATAATCAAAGATATTTCAATTAAAATACACTTGCATTTGGTAGTATACATAAGTCCATGCCACTCTCTCACTTTGTCCCAGTTTACCCTTCCCCCTCCCCGTGTCCTCAAGTCCATTCTCTATGTCTTCGTCTTTATTCCTGTCCCGCCCCTAGGTTCTTCATAACCATTTTTTTTTAGATTCCATATATATGTGTTAGCATACGGTATTTGTTTTTCTCTTTCTGACTGACTTCACTCTGTACGACAGACTCTAGGTCCATCCACCTCACTACAAATAACTCAATTTCATTTCTTTTTATGGCTGAGTAGTATTCCACTGTATTTATGTGCCACATCTTCTTTATCCATTCATCTGTCAAGGGACACTTAGGTTGCTTCCAGGTCCTGGCTATTGTAAATAGAACTGCAATGAACACTGTGGTACATGACTCTTTTTGAATTCTGGTTTTCTCAGGGTATATGCCCAGTAGTGGGATTGCTGGGTCATATGGTAGTTCTATTTTTAGTTTTTTAAGGAACCTCCATAGATAGCTAATGGGAAGCAGCCACATAGCACAGGGAGATCAGCTCGGTGCTTTGTGACCACCTAGAGGGGCGGGATAGGGAGGGTGGGAGGGAGAAGCAAGAGGGAGGAGATATGGGGGTATATGTATACGTATAGCTGATTCACTTTGTTATAAAGCAGAAACTAACACACCATTGTAAAGCAATTATACTCCAATAAAGATGTTAAAAAATGCATCATTTTTACTAATCAAATTAAGCAAATCTATTTTGTCATTGATTGACTCGATGCAGGTAAAAGTATGAGTTATAAAGGCTATGGCTCTGCTGTTGTACTCAAAGAGGGCAAAGGTCATCTATAAAAGCAGCATGGCAATCCAATTTTATGGTTCAACCCCTTCTGTGGCCGGATCATTCCAAGCATAATTGGATGCTATTACGCATTTAATTTTTGAGAATAAAGTACTGTAAGAGGTGGATTTGCTAAGGAAACTAAAGTTCCAGGACCTCCAAACTGTAGAGACTCCTCCCAAAATGTCAGGAAAGAGCCTGACAACTTTGTATTTATAATCTGGCAAGGGATCCAAAAACTTTTTTTTGTAAAATGTTGGGTCTCATAAACTGGGTCCACCTTTGAGCAGAGTTGGAGAAAAGGTGAGAGCCGTAAGAGGAATGACACTGGCCGTGGGTGAGGCTTGTGCTTTGGGTCAAGTGGGCTTGGAGGAAGCTAAGAGACAGGGACTCGGGTCCACCCACAGGGTGGGGAGAAGCACCGCTGAGACAAGATCAGAGACTAAAGCCCAAGCAAACTGTGATGAGGATCCCCGTTAGTGACAAAGGAGGGCTGAGGCTCAGACAAAACAGCTCCCGTTCACGGAACAGCAAGCAGGAGGCAGATGCAGTGCTGGCTACCTGGACACCTGAACTTTTTCTCCAGCTCCAGCACCTGCAAGCAAATGTTGTCCTCTTTGATGTATAAATAGGGAACATGGGGCTTGAGAGACAAGGGAACTTGTTCATGGTCACAGAGTGAGTTAGCAGCTGGTTAAGAGTTAATTCCAGCCAGGCCTGCCTGACTCCAAAGTTCCCTTCCCCTATGCAAAGCCAAGCCACCTTTCTTATCTCGCAAAACATCATAAACCCTTGGCTATGAAGGCCGATCCCATGAGTGACGGACAAGGGTATGAAACCATGTAAAGTTGTAAAACAAGAACTAAAATGAATCCTCTGGGCTCACATGGGAAACTGCTTCAGATATTTCAAGAAATAAAGCTGGGTCGTTCAAGGAACGAAGCACCTCAGTTTCCCATTTACTTGATACTCCACAACTTGACCCATAATGAGATCAAGTCCCTCAACAAACAAAGAGCTAATGCAGGCCTAATCCCACGCGGAAGATGAAAAATGTATCTGAATTCTTTTTCCCTGGCCTGAAAAACCAGACCTCGGCTGCCACTCCCGTAGGCCAATGTATATACGGCAGGGAGACTTTTCTGCTAGGAAACGGGTGGTGTCGGATAAACTGGCTTCGGTTAAAATTTAAATGTTAGCGGATTCCACTGAGGTCTTAATCACAGCTCTAGATGACCTGAAAGAAGTGTTTGTATAATCTCCCCTACCCTTCATGGTTCTGTTCTCCATCTACTAGCTCTGAAATGTGGTGTTTTTTTTCCCTTGATGCTGCGGACTTAGTTTCATCCGCAAAATGGGCCCATAAGCACGTGTGCCTCATAGGGATGTGGTGAGGACTGAACGCACGGCAGGCTCAATCCTCACAACACCCACACCACCTGCTTCCCCTGCACGCTCTCCATCTTCCTGGATTATTTTTAAAACATCATGCTACTCACTCACCTGTTTTCTCCCTACGAGGTTTTGGGCCTCATGCCAGATTGGACCACTTCCTCTGATAGGTTCTCAGGAACCGAACCACTGTCATTTGTCCGGGTGTGATTAGTTCTCACTAGTGGTCAGTTATGATTAGTCCTGTTGGTTCTTAGTTTGAACCCTCCTTTCCCACCGTCTCCCTGGCCAACTTGACAGCATCAGTTCAGGGAGGGTTTGAACTGTGTGTCTATTATGTTCATCCGTGGATCAGCTGGCACAGAGCCGGTGATCCAAGACCACAGGTTACTGAATGGGCCAGGGCAGTGGTTATGAGCTTGGATACTGAGGTCAGACGACTAGAGTACTAGTTCTGCCACTAACTAGCTGAGTCCCACTTAAATCTCACTGTTCTTTTTTTTTTAATAAAAAATTATTTATTTATTTACTTTTGGCTGTGTTGGGTCTTCGTTGCTGCGCGCGGGCTTTCTCTAGTTGCGGCGAGCGGGGGCTACTCTTCATTGCGGTGCGCGGGCTTCTCACTGCGGTGGCTTCTCTTGTTGTGGAGCACGGGCTCTAGGCATGTGGGCTTCAGTAGCTGTGGCACGTGGGCTCAGTAGCTGTAGCTCACGGGCTCTAGAGCGCAGGCTCAGTAGTTGTGGCGCACGGGCTTAGTTGCTCCGTGGCATGTGGGACCTTCCCAGACCAGGGCTGGAACCCACATCCCCTGCACTGGCAGGCGGATTCTTAACCACTGCGCCACCAAGGAAGTCCTGTTCTCTTTTTTAAAAACAAGGGCGATAACAGTAACTACTGCACAGGGTCACTGTGAGATTAAATGAAATAGTGTCTAGCAGGGTGCCTGCTGCAAAGTGAGTATTCCAACACATTCTTTATTCCTCAAATCAGGGAATTTTGTGTTGCAGTGAAAAATGTGTGAGATCTCCCCTGTGCCAAGGAAATGTAGCCCCATGGTTTCTCTGCCTTCCACGTTCATCTTCATTAACATCAAGTCATCAGCTGGCTTTGTCCCTGATCAGTAGCAACCAGGCTAGTCTTTGACGGCCTGAGCTGAGGGCACCATTTTCCACATTTTGGCTGAGCATCCTGCCCTTCTCTTCCCTTCTGGGCCTTCCTCCATCACTGTTTTTAGAATCCCCAAGGGCCTCCAGGTGGTACCATAGCTGCGTGTTTATTTCCTCTGAGCTCTCTGGGCCCGGTAAACATGGGTACTGAGAATGTGGCCCCTGCCGTGGAGGTCTCACTGATCTTAAACGAAATTCTGATTTTCAACATTGCATTAACACAGAGCAGGGCCATACTTTCTTCTCGGTGGTGCCTTCAACGCCCAGCACCAGAGAGAAGATCCTCAAAGACTTGAAGGGATAAACAGAGACTGTGATATGAGAGTTTCTTGTAAGTAGAAATAGCGTCTATTTAACATTGCAGCGCAACACAGAGCAGAGTGCTTCTGAGATGCCCGCCACTCAGCTTGTCTGAGCCACCATCATCTCTGGCCTGGACCATGATGACAGTCTCCTGACTGTCTCCGTGTTTCTTCTCGTGCTACGTCTTCTCTGGTCCATACAGAAGCCAGAGATATCCTTTAAATATCTAAGTCACATTACAGCTCCCCATCTGTCCTAGAATAGAATCCAGATGGCCATGGCCCGAGCCTCCAGTGTTTGCCCAGCTTTCTTTCTTCCCCCATCTCCCCACTCCTACCTCATTTCTTCCGCCTAGGCCTCAACGGCACTCCCTAACCCTTCTGCCTGGAATGCTCCTGCTCAGGGACCCACTTGGCTCCCTCCTTCCCTCGTACAGCTAGCTCTTCATTCCAAACACATCCCCATCAGAGGCCTTCCCTGACCACCCTCCCAGTTTCTAGTATTTACCCCAGTTTATTTTTCTTAAAATAATGTCACGTTTTGAATTACAGATATGTATGTTAATTTGTTTATTGCCTGCCTTTAGAACATGAGGGCAGAAACTTAATTTTATTCGTTGTGATATTTCCAACACCTCAAGGAGTTCTTAGTACATGCCAGGTACTGAATAAATATTTATCAAATGAATTATTAGATAATAATAAAAACAGTAACTAAAATACCCTTGCTCCAATTCTGCTGCTATTTATCGAGCGCGTGTGATTTACCTGGCACAGAACCGACTCGTTATTTCTCCATTTGCTTGTGCCTCTCACCTCACTGAATCCTTGCAGCAATGCTCTTAGATAAGACAGTGAGGAACGATGACAATCATAATTATAATAGGTCATATTTATCAAGCACCTGCTTCATGCCAGATGGCAACTCTGTGAAGGCAGTACTATTGCAAGTCCCATTTTACAGATGAGTAAACTGAGGTTATTGATGACAGAAGCAGCCCACACAACAGGAAATCAGTTAAGTCAGGCTTCAAGGCATCTAAGCATGTCTCCAAAGCCAACGCTATTCACTACCCTGCTTGACCAGCTGGAGGGGAAATGACTTGCCCGAGGTCAGAGTTTTCTAAGCCGGCGTTCACATCCAGGTGCTGTCGGCTTCAAAGTCCAAGGTGCTCTTTGCACTGCGCCCCCTGGTACATCCCCTGAACCTCCGGCCGATGGCCTGACCCACAGCAGGTGCTCTCCTGTTAGGCAGATGAGTCGGGGATGACCTGAAGAGGGTCAGGGCATGCTTCCATGCGTGCACTTTCATCCACTGGGAGATGGTGGTCCAGGGCCCTGGTCTGCACTGTCCCTGGAGCAGGAGAACGCTCATGCATCACTTGGGGTTCAGCTTCTAGTCCCTTTGGACCAGGCCTGTTTTTCTTTGCTGATCTGACCCCATATGATCTCAGACCTCAGGGGCTGTTTAATCTGAACACGCCTGATGGGTACTTGTTTCTAACTCTGTGCCTACATTCCCTGCCCACTAGAAGCATCAGGAGACTAGGACAGACTCTGCTGGCGGCAAGTCTATAAAAAAACAACACAGGGGCAAACCAAAAACAAGAGGCCAACAAGCCAAAACGATGCAGCAGATGCTACCACCGGTCCTGAGATGAACAGGATGTGCCACCAATATCAGCCAACACCCCAGGAGGCATTTAGGTCACTCAGCTCCCACAGGTTAGATGGAGGGAAGATACAGAAAAATTTTGTCTCAACTTAATGTCCAGGTATGCTTTTAAAAATGGAAGTTTTTATGCATTAGAGGCCAGAATGATAAAATAGATGGCCTAAGGCTGGCTCCCAACATCTCAGTGAGAGCTGGTGACATCACCACATCCAGAATCCAGCCTAGTATCTCCATGAGGGGTGTGTTTTCCCATCAGCGATCACACTGTCTAAACGACACATCCCTAATCCCCAGGAAATGAACAGATGGGACTAATGCTGAACAGGAGACTTACCTCTGACACAGCAACGTACCCCAGAGAAATCAGTGCGTGTGTCCCCTCAAAGACACGTGCACGAATTGTTTGTAGCTGCTTTATTCGTAAATAGAGATCAGAAAACCATCCAAGTGCCCATCAAGAGGAGAACAAAATACACAAAGTGGGGCGGAGTCGTGCAATGGATGACTACAGAGCAATAGCAACGAAAGAGCTGCTGAGTCGTGCGACATCGTGGCCGAAGAATCCAGACACTGTAGCACCAAAGGAGCTAGAAGCAAAGGGACGCACACTGTACCAACTCCCTCTGCCAGCAGCTCTAGGACAGCACCAGTGACAGAGTCAGAACGGCGGTCACCACTAGGGGGCGCTGCCTGGGAAGGGGCAGGAGAGAATTCTGGGGCTGGAAATGTTCTATATTTTGATCAAGAAGGTGGTCGCAAGGGTGTAGACATATGCTATAACTGATCTCAGGGCCGGCGACATCACTTGCAAGATCCAGGGCAAACTGAGGGGTCTCTTGTTAGTACACTTTACGCACTGTAGTTGTACTTTAATAAAAAAGCAAAACCAAACGTATAAAATCAGAAGGAAAGAAATTGTGATTTTGGGGGGCTGTTGGGGAAGGGAGTGATTTTTAAAACAGGACGTTGCCCCAAATCTTTCCTCTATGTATTTTCTGTTCGACTCAACAGGGCTCATTTCCTGGTGCCCTGGCCAGACAGCCTTCCGAAACTCATTAGACCGGCTTATTCCAAGAAGAGCTAAATCAAGCTGAAATGTACATTAGACATTTATATTTGTATTTAACTCAGTTGGGCTTCAAAGGGAGCAGGGCAGCTAGGAAGGATGGGACCCTTTCCTGATGGGACCAAGATTCTTGCCCTGAGCATGTTGAGAAAGAGACAATCCCCACAGTCCAAACAGGGACAGAGCCTGGCTTTCAGGGGTGCAGAGGTGACCCGTCGGTCACCCTCACTGCAGGGGCACCCTGGGACATGGGGGCAGAAGCTAGGGCTTTGGAGCTTCAGAACTAGGGTCAAATTTCATACTCTACCCCCATTAATTAACCCCTCCCACCCCCACCCAAGGTCAAGAGCGGCAAAACCTCAAGGCATGGTACATAAGTCTAAGCTTCAGTGGTCTCATCCCCGACTTAGAATCACAGCAATGAAAACCATTACTTGTCACGTAGCAGCATTACATAAAGGCATTATACACGCGACCTCATATGAGCTTAACAACCAATTCACAAGGGGGTACTGATAGCATCTTCATTTTGCAAGTAAGTGAACTGAGGCACAGAGAGGTTAAGCAACTTGCCCAAGGTCACAGAGCCAGTGAAGAGCTGAGCTGAGGTTTAAACCCAGGCATCTTGGCTGCAGAATCTGTGTACCTAACCACTCCCCTATCGTCTTTAGGGATACAGGGAGGAAAACAGTGAGAAATCCTAGGTAAAATGGCCTACAATGTGGCTGGTACTCAAATTTAACCCCATCCTATTTTCTTCCTTTTCTCTGAAGCTCAGTGGTGCTGTGGCATCATTTAACCACTCCAGCTCAGAACTTAATTAAGAAGGGACAACCCAGAAAGGTTAAGTAATTAGCCCAAGGTCACACAGCGTGTATATACTGAAGCTGAGAACATAATCAAGCATTTCATATTTTACCCCAGGGAGATTCATGACTTTCCACTGGGACTCACGTGCCACTTATTTCGAATTTCCTTTTCTTTGGTAATTTGGTGAGGATTTTTCTCTTTTTCAACTTTGGCAAGGACGGCTGCTTCTGGAGCTACTAATTAATGAACGTGGACCTCATCTGGTTTGGATCTATTTACACCTTCCATAAATCATATTTATTGAGGGCCTGGGGTGTACAAGGCATTGTGAGCAGTCCCACACATTAAGGCAAGGGAAAAATAAACATTACAGACACTTGGTGTATACTACAGACGACTTAAATATCCAAAGGCATCAAATAAATCATTGGACTGTTTAGAAACAGGCTCTGGCATGCTCCCTGCAAAGCTTCATACAAAACTCCCAAATTGTGCAACTTGGAAGCAGGGCTGGTCTCCGCATGGCGCTAGGAATATTTGTTAACACGAGTGAGTGGGTCAGAGGTCCTGGAGTCATCCATGTTTTGGAGTTTGGGAATATTGTGGCCTCCTTCTCATATCCCCTACTCAGACTAACACCTTCTTCAAACCAGCTATAAAAAGAAATGGAGTTGTTGGGGCTTCCCTGGTGGCGCAGTGGTTGAGAGTCCACCTGCCGATGCAGGGGACACGGGTTCGTGCCCCGGTCCGGGAAGATCCCACATGCCGCGGAGTGGCTGGGCCTGTGAGCCATGGCCGCTGGGCCTGCGCGTCCGGAGCCTGTGCTCTGCAACGGGAGAGGCCACAACAGTGAGAGGCCCGCGTACCGCCAAAAGAAAAAAAAAAAAAAAAGAAATGGAGCTGTAAAGCACGGACAGCATGACATTTGCAATGCCACTGACCCAACCCAGAAACAACCTCTATGCCATCTTTAAAGGTGCTGAGAACAGGACTGTTGGAAGTGAAGGCTGAGGAGCTTCATGCACACGTGCACACGCACACATACACACAAATACGTGTGCCACCCGTGCCTCCTTCTCAGCATGGTTGGGGGAGGGTTATAGAAGATCTGGCATGAGATCTCCCTGGAAACTGTAAAACCCTTCTATGCAGACACAAAGCTGCTTCCCGTTGCTAAAAGTATGGCAAATCCTATTGTAAGCTCCAACCAAATGGATTTGCTGCTTCTCCTCAATTTAAAAGAAGATGTGGGATACATACATACAATGGAGTATTACTCAGCCATAAAAAGGAATGAAATAATGCCATCTGCAGCAACATGGATGGACCTAGAGATTATCATACTAAGTAAAGTAAGTCAGACAAAGACAAATACTATATGATATCACTTATAGGTCATAGTTAATAAAGAATGATCCAAATAAACTTATTTACAAAAGAGAAATAGACTCACATACATAGAAAACAAACTTATGGCTACCAAAGGGGAAAGTGGGGTAGGGATAAATTGGGAATTGGGGATTAACAGATACACATTACTATAAATAAAACAGATAAACAACAAGGATCTATTGTATAACACAGGGAACTATATTCAATATCTTCTAATAATCTACAAGGGAAAAGAATCTGAGAACGAATACGTACATATAAGTATAACTGAATCACTTTGCTGCACACCTGAATAACTGAAAATCAACTCTACTTCAATGTTTAAAAGTTTAACAACAATAACAACAAAAAGAATCAGTGGAGATAAAATGGAAAAATAAATTTAAAAAATAAGTCTGGTGGATGTGAAACTACTCACTCCTTTTGTATACCCTGCAGCTCAGTAGCAGAATCCATTTCTTTCTTTACTCAATATTGAATGAGCATCAGCTGTGCATCAGGCACCACTAGGCATGGGGAAGGTGAACATAAACAGGACATGTTCTGTCCTCAAGGAGCCCCCAGTGTACCAGGGGAAACTCCGTGTAAGTCAGGCATCCTAATCCAGCGGGGGAGTCTTCATTCAATCAGGTCTGCCTTGGGCTCTGCTATCACAGATCGGGGAGCCTCCACTAGAGTGGGATTGCCAGCAGAGGTAACTAAGCAGAATTTTGAAGGTGGAATTGATCTTAACTCAATGAAGACAGACAAAGGAAGAACATTCCGGATAGGGGACAAGCATATGGTAGCAGAAGCCAGCCAGACAGGGGAACACACAAGGTATGTGGAAGACTTTTAGTTTGGCCAAGAGACGTCCGGAAGGCTGACTGAAGGGCAGGAAGGAATTTCGGGGCGAGATCACAGATGCCTTTACACACTAAGCCACGGAGTGTGAACTCTCTCCCTAAAGCAAGAAGGAGGCGTCAAGGATTATTACATCAGGGAGTGACAATATCTGACTTGTCTTTTAGAAACCTCTCTTTTCTATCACTTTCCTTTTTTTTTTTGGTAAACATCTTTATTGGAGTATAATTGCTTTACAATGGTGTGGTAGTTTCTGCTTTATAACAAAGTGAATCAGCTATACATATACATGTGTTCCCATATCTCCTCCCTCTTGCGTCTCCCTCCCACCCTCCCTATCCCACCCCTCTAGGTGGTCACAAAGCACTGAGCTGATCTCCCTGTGCTATGCGGCTGCTTCCCACTAGCTAGCTATTTTACGTTTGGTAGTGTGTATGTCAGTGCTACTCTCTCACTTCGTCCCATCTTACCCTTCCCCCTCCCCGTGTCCTTAAGTCCATTGTCTACGTCTGCGTCTTTATTCCTGTCCTGCCCCTAGGTTCATCAGACCTTTTTTTTTTTTTTTTTTTTTTTTTTAGATTCCATATATGTGTGTTAGCATACGGTATTTGTTTTTCTCTTTCTGACTTCCTTCACTCTGTATGACAGACTCTGGGTCCATTCACCTCACTACAAATAACTCAATTTCATTCCGTTTTATGGCTGAGTAATATTCCATTGTATATATGTGCCACGTCTTCTTTATCCATTCATCTGTCGACGGACACTTAGGTTGCTTCCATGTCCTGGCTATTGTAAATAGGGCTGCAATGAACATTGTGGTACATGACTTTCCTTTTTAAGCTCCCTATGCTTTTGAGAGCAAAACGAATGTTCCCACAACTGTAAGATATGCTGCAGACAACTCCCCTCTAGGATAGAGATTATTAAATGGGGATTATTTTTGCGCCCCAGAGAACAATCTCGTGGGAAACATACAAAGTTACAGAAGCACAATGTTTGTACTCTAGAAATTGTGGAGCTTTAGAAAGGAAGCAGGGAAGAAGCAAAAGAAAGAAGGGAGGGAGAGAAAGAAGAAGGGAGAGAGAAACAGGAGAGGTAGGAAAGAGAGAAAGAGTGGGGAAATAGAGGTACGTAACCTGTATGGATGCAAATCTCTACTTTGCCCATTGCCAACTGCGTACACCTGGGTCAGTTGCCTCCATCTCAGCCTCGGGTACCTTATGTTTAAAAACGGGCAATCCTAACAATTTCTCATAGGGTCGGTATGGACTAGATGTTCAGAGTGGCCAACTGTCCATCAAGACCCATGCTCTCCCTTCCATCGTGTGGAGCTACCACTAGGAAAACATAGGTCCACTATCTCGCTTCCAGCCAGGTATGGCCATGTGACTAGCTCCCCGACAAAGGGGTGTGAGTGGAAGTATTCTGGGTCACATACAGGCCAAGGTTTTTAAACGGAGCGTGTCTGCTCTATGCCCTCCTTCCCCTTCTGCTGGTTGAGGGTAGATGACACTGAGGCCCCAGGGACTATGGAACCATAAGATAAGAGAAGCCTGAGTCCCCGAGTCACTGCATGGAAGAGAGCCACCCTCCACTGAGAACTCTGAATGGACTCTTACAGGAGGGAGAAATCTTATGTTGAGCCACCAAAACTGTAGAGCTTATTTGTTACGGCAGCTAACACTATCCTCATACGGTATGCTAACAGCAGGCATATATAATAAATAACATGCATTTAAAAGGCACCAGATGAAGGGGAAATGCAGTCCACCTGCTTTTAGAATTTTCTTTTTAAGGAAAAGAAACAAGGTCCAATTTCCAGATGATTGTTTTCCACCAGTGTCTTTGGAAGAAACTTTGCATGGAGCAGGCCCTAACAGGATCATCTCTTAGTGGGGACAGAGGGGGTGGGGGGGGGAGGGGGGAACAAAGCCAAGGCCAAGTTTCTTTCCTCCCTGTCTCCCCCTTAAAAGCATCCTGCCAAGTTCTAACTGCCATTATTTAGCAAGTTCTTCCATTTAAAAAGTTACCATCTACTCACCATCCTGGCAAAGCTGTCAGTTGCTGAGAAATGGAACAGGGCCAGCTGATTAGTTTTGATGGACTGCAGTGTGGAAATCCAGTCTCTGTCACTGAAGTGCCTGTTCATCCAATTAACCAAATTACTACGGGGAGCTCTGGCCAAGGCCAACACTTAGTGGATGGCTGCTGGGGAGGTCAGGGAGGGGGGAGGAGGGGATTGTATCAAACGCTTGCCCTTCCTTCCCTGTCCTCAGGCCAAAAAGAACGCTGCTTGTAGAGACAGCAGAGCGCACCCGCGGGCTCCTTTCCTGCCTGGCATGAAAATGCAGGTGTCACTTTTTAAAACGGTGTCTCAGTGGGGTTTTTTTTTTGGTTTATATATATATATATTTTTTTTTAATTGAACTATAGTTGATTTACAATGTTGTGTTAGTTTCAGGTGTACAGCAAAGTGGTTCAGTTAGACATATATATATAACTATGCTTTTTCAGATTCTTTTTCCTTCTAGATTATGACAAGATATTGAATATAGTTCCCCGTGCTATACAGTAGGTCCTTGTTGATTATCTATCTTATACACAGTACTGTGTATCTGCTAATCCCAAACTCCTACTTTATCCCTCCCGCCACCCTTCCCCTTTGGTAACCGTAAATTGGTTTTCTCTGTTTGTGAGTCTATTTCTGTTTTGTAAGTAAGTTCATTTGTATCATAATTTAAGATTCCACATATAAATGACATCATATGGTCTTTGTCTTTCTCTTTCTGACTTCCTTCGCTTAGTATGACAATCTCTCGGTCCATCCATGTTGCTGCAAATGGCATTATTTCATTCTTTTTTATGGCTTAATATTATTATCATCATCATCACTGTCATCAGTAGTGATGTTATTTATTTATTTAAATTTATTTATTTATTTTTGCTGCGTTGGGTCTTTGTTGCTGCACGTGGGCTTTCCCTAGTGGTGGCGAGCCAGGGCTACTCTTTGTTGCGGTGCGCGGGCTTCTCATTGTGGTGGCTTCTCCTGTTGCAGAGCAAGGGCTCTAGGCGCACGTGCTTCAGTAGTTGTGGCACGTGGGCTCAGCAGTTGTGGCTTGTGGGCTCTAGAGCGCAGGCTCAGTAGTTGTGGCACACAGGCTCAGTTGCTCCGCGGCATGTGGGATCTTCCCGGACCAGGGCTCGACCCCGTGTCCCCTGCATTGGCAGGCGGATTTTTAACCACTGTGCCACCAGGGGAGCCCAGTAGTGATGCTATTTTTTATTTAATCATTTAACACCTACTTCGAAGGCACCTACTCTGTGCCAGGCACTGTGCTTGGAGCTGAGAATATAGCAGAGGACACAGCGGTCGAGGCTATGCCCCTCTTTAGCATCCTAACGGGGAGAGACAAACAGCACACACAATTTTTCAACCTCAACGTGACTGGCCCTCGGGACCAGATCATTCCTTGTGGTGGGGGCAGTCCTGGGATTGTAGGATGCTGGGCATCATCCCTTGCCTCCACCCACGAGTTGCCAGTAGTACCCTCCTTGAATTGTGACAACCAAAAATGTCTCAAGACATTATCAGCTGTCCCCTGGGGGGAAACTCACCCCCTCGGCCTCTAACCCCCGTTAAGAACCTGCTCCGCAGTTACACAAGTACATAGGTAACTACTGGTTGTGATACAGGCTGGGAAGGATGGAAACAGCATAGTGAGATAGAGGCAGACGGGCGGCCTGGGAAGGCGACCTTTAAGCTGCCGCTCAAGACGACGCGGATCGGGTGTGTGAAGAGCTGCAGAAGAGGTAAGGAGTTTGGGTTTTACCTAAAGCATGACTAAAAGATGCAGGATGGTGTGGTCAGGTGCTGGAGCCAGACTGCCCGGGCCTCAGTTTCCCCATCTGTGTAACGGAGACACAGGAAAGCTCTACCCGTCTGGTAGAGCCGTGGTGAGGACTGACTGAGTCCATGCATGTCTGGTGCAGGGTAACCTCTCACAGGCTGCCCGGTGGGAGGCTACAGCTACCTAAAATCAGCCAACAAGAGCGGACCGCCCACACTTCTTTGCTGTTTATGGCACTTTGGGAGCTTGACATTGGCCATGACGGGAGTACTTGTGCCACGGAAATTGGCAAATGCTAGGAATCAGGGTTTCTCCTTCCCCCCACCCCCGCCCCCGCCCCGAGGTGCCGACAGTCAAGGTCTATCTGCTCACCCCTGGTTCTTAGTTCGTATCATTAGGTTTGGCTACTGAAGGGTTTTGAACCTGGGAGGCACACGACTGGATTTAGGTTTTTAAAATGTAACTGACTACTCAGTAGAGAACAGACTGAGAGGTGGGGTGTAGGGGAAGAAGCTGGGAGGACAGCTGGGTGGCGGCCACGGTAGTAAGAGAGCCAAGAGACGGTCACTGAGACCAGGCAGTGACCGTGGACTTGGAGATCAGGGTCTGATGTGAGACATATCCTGCAGATAAGAGGGGGTGGGCTTGCTGGTGGACTGGACGGGACAGACGCACAGAACGGGGATGAGGTTTCTGGACTGCGCAGGCAGAAGGAATGGGATGTGATCTCTGTATTTCTATTACTACCAGCAGCAGCCACGACAAAATCATACTCCTCTATGAATGTACGTTTCTGTAGATTTCCTATTTGCATACATTTGTTAAGGACAGACAACTTGCAACTGTTTCTCTGATCTTCCCTAAGATGCTGTGAGGGGACTATAATTAGATCGAGCTCCGCGTTGTAGGTGTGACACTGAGGCTCAGAGGAGTTCAGGGACTTGCCCGAAGCCACCAGGGGGCCGGGGCCACATCCAGGGTCTCTGTCAGCTCTGACTTGGACGCCCACGCCCACCTCCAGCCCCCTGCACTTCTTTTCCACCCTGAAGCGGCTCCATCAATGCACCTGGCCATGGAAGGGGGGCCTCCTTGCTTCTGGGGTATCTCTGGGGTGGATGCCCAGCTGTGTTCCTCAGAGTAGTTCGCAAGTAAGGAAATCCAGGAGAGGTTGCAGCATGAGCAGGTTAAAGGGGCCTCATGCTTGGCTCTCTCACTGCCCACCGCTTCCCCACAACTTTCTGAGACTCTTTCCTCGGCAGGTTTTATAAGGATTTAAGGAGGCGGCTCTAAATTCCCCGGGGGCAGATAATTATCATCACCAACACCATCATCATCATGATAGAGCTAACATTTATGGACATGAATACATAGAAATACAGGAACATATATTGGTGAATCGCGAACAAGGCAATAGGTATCGTACAAGTGTCTTCCCCCATCAGCCTAACTCTGAGGTGGGTCACGTTATTAACAAAACAGAAATGAAGGAACCGAGGCTTAGAAAAGATGAAAGAAGTTGCTCAGATCCCATGGCCAGGAAACGGCAGAGCCAGAATTCAAACCCGTAAGGGTCCCTGGTATTCTCGGGCTCCAAAATACTTGTAATTACAATTAAATTCCGCTGTACGACACTGGTTGCTTAAAAACGCTAAGATATGCAAACGTCCCGCGGGTATGCTTTCATCTATGTTGGGAATACGAGGTGCTTACAGGAAAAAACCCCTTTGATACCCTGCTTTGCTCCCACCTTGAGGACAAGTCAGCCACTGTAGCCAGGTGAAAACTGAGTTGGATTAAAAAAAAAAAAAAAAAGTCAAGGCTTATCAGAGTCAGTGGTATAGAAATGGAGATACGCTCAGGTCCCTCTGGGTGACATCATGCCACCCATCAAGGCAACGTGTCCCAGGGCCACAAATCTACGAGTATGACAGACTCTGCCCGTGGGCTCTGATCAGCTGGGAAAAAACAACGACCCTATTCATGTGTTCCTATTCTTATTATTTGCCCTGAGTGGTTCATAGAATCGGACAGACAACTTTCAGAACCCTGCACAACAGCATCTGACTTGATTTCTTGGCCGAATGGTCTCTTTAGAACGGATGCAACAAACATATCGGGAACCGGCAATTGTGTCAAATTGTTGAAACCCACATATGTGTAGATTACCCTTCAGATGTTCCGCAGTCTCGAAAAAGGACACACTCCACCCCAGCCAACCATAACCATAAGTGGAAACATTTTCTTTTTTCATTGTGCTCGAAAACAGATGGCCTGGTGTGTATCATTATTTGTGTCAGTTGCATCAATACTTTCCTTGGCTTAGAGACATGCGTAAAGGGACTGTCGTGAATGCAAATTTTGTGGTAAAGGCCATTTATATTAGCAAACTCTTGACTTTTCAATCAATAATCTTTCAAATGCCATCTGGATTATATCTCTCTTTGGCTTATTTATGAGGGTTTTTCCTGCTGCAAACAGGATGGCAGAGTCGCCTGTCTCTGGCAAGAGGTCTGAAAGTTTCTACATGGTTCTTTGAGGTCTTGCTACCCCCACCTTCCCCAGCACACACTTTTTTTTTTTTTTTTCCTTAAAAGGCTGGTATAGTGACATGTAAGACAACCTCAGGGTATGGGTCTGACAGTTCAAAAGAAAACTGTAATACCATATGGTGAGATGAATCTGATGCCTGCATTTATAGGCTCCCTGAAAATGTTGCCGTATTCATATATGCTCACTAGACCCTGGCCCAGTGTCGCCTGCCCACCAAAGAGGAATGCACGTTCAACAGAAGCACGGTACCCATGACCTTGAGGATGCTTCTGAGGGTCGATGGGAGAAATGCCCTGACATTCCTTTTAGAAGGAAGCGGGTGTTTGCTGAATGCCTTCTAACCACTCAGCTAGCTTCTTTACAAGGGATGAATCATGCGTTTTCACTTTTCAACGACCCGGGAGGTGGGAATCCTTATACCTGTTTTGCAGGTGAGAAAACTGAAGGCACAGTGAGGTGAAATAACTCACCCAAGGCTACATGCATAGTAGTCTTGGCGGAGGGAGATCGGCCCCAGGTCACTGACATCCTTCAGAGCCGTGCTCACCAAAGTGTCCTTTTGATATGCATCTCCTCAGGCCCTGGTTAAACATATAATGCATTGTCCAGGACTGGGATGGTTTTGAGTGAGAAAGGGGGTGCTCTTCATGATCATAATATCATACATCCCAGACAACCAGGACATAAAGTGACTGGAGTTAGAAAGGTAAAATTCTGTGCCCTCGACCCCCTGAAATCAAATCTCTAATGAAGGGACTTGGACACTGTCTGTTTAATAAGCTTCCCAGATGACGCTCATGGTTACAAAGTGGTCCCTGAATTGTGGTAGGCTACTTCAGAATCATCTACAGAGCTTCTTAAAATACTATTTTGGGGGCCTACCACATTACATTTGGTATGTCTGGTATGGGGCACAGAATTCTGCCTTTTTAATAAGGGTTTCTAATAGTCTTGCTAAATTAAATAGTCGTTATCAACAAATAGGGACTGATTCTGAAATGCAGCCTTCCATTTTGTCACATATGGGGAGAAAGGAAAATCAACTTAACTCTTTTAAAAAATGTGTTATATTTTTGTGAAGAATAGAAGCAGAAAGAAGGAATACCCTCTGCCACCCCCTGGCTGTTCTGTGACCTTGGGGCAAGTTCTTTTACTTCTCTGTGCCCTGTTTTACTCATGTTTACAAAAGGAATAGCAATAGGAATATCCTGATTTAATTGGCTAACATATAACTTACTTAGAATCATGCTTAGCATATAGAAAGAGCTCACTGAATGTAACTGCTGTTATGATTTTTACCTGTACTTGATTTTCCCCAACCTGCTCTGCAATTTTTATAGTCTCTTTTTCTCATTACAGAGATAGATAATTACTTTATTTGATTACAATATAATATGTTTTCCAACACTTAACCACTATACTGACACCTGGCTACCTATGGTCACTCTGCTCAAAACCAATTTTGTGTAATTTTTCCTCTTCCATCTGACTTTGTCCTAAAATGCAAAAGGGATAAGAATTTGCTAAAATAATGATGTGCTGAAAAATTGTAAGACTTGGTATTCTGAAACGGAAAAGGCCATCATTTAAAAGATTTCTTCAACATGCTTTATAATGGCTGTATAATATGTCATTGGAATACTTTAGTTAGCCATTTATCTATTGTTGGATATTTAGGTGGCTTTGGTGTTTGGATACGATCATTAATTTGTTGACCTGTTTGCTTGTTTTGATTAGCTATGATAATTTTCCCTAAATAAAGCCAAGAGAAGGATTTTGAATTTGGTAAATTTAATTCAGTTAGGACTGGAGTCTGAAACATAAGTAAGCAACTCACCCCCCCCCGCCACTGCTGTGACTCAGGTCTCATCCTCTGTAACTCTCTTTCCCACCCCAATCGGTTCTAAGGAAAAACAGGGCCAAGAATTGGCTAAAATGAATACTTCCTCAACAATAAAAAAACAATAATACTCTGAAAATGGAAAAAAAAAAAAAGGGTCACTCTTTGTTTAATGGCAAAGAACTATATAAAGGCTTTCTCTTTCATGCTGAAATCCAAGTAATGCCTTCTCAGGCTTTAGTGTTCAACTTCAAGGAAGGTAGAAAGATTTTTAAACTGAGGATATACTGTTTCTGTCTTATACTATGTGGCCAAAAAAAAAAGTCACAGCAGATCTAAACTAGAGGACATATGTCTTCTTCCTGTGTGTGTCCTATTACTCCATATGAATAGTATATAGTTATAATACTATATATTTATAGTAGACAGAGCCTGAAAACAATGCGGCACATTTCTGATGTTTAAACACCCAAATCCCATACTTTTGCAAAGTTTACGTCCTAGGAAGAATGGACAAAATGATGCTCTTAGTATTTGACAAGACTTATTAACCTGCTGTCCAAATAATCCCACTAGCTTTTTTTTTTTTTTTTTCTTAAAGCTCACAAATGAAATAAGACCAAAGCACGACTCAGGGAAGCTCTCAGAGGCGTACGCACCTGGATGAATCCAGACTCTGCCACGTAGCAGCTGTGTGACCTCAAGCAGGTTCGAAACCCAGCACCCGGTATGGGATCTGACTCTGACAGAGCTCTCGACAAACAGTTCCTGCTATCGTCGCAAACTGGCCAGGTTACATCACTGGCTGAGCTACCTGCAGCAACATGGAACCTCCACGTGGAAGACGGGTCCTTGCTAGAGGTCTGTCCCCTTCCACTGTGACTGCAGCTACGTGGACAAACATCTGGGTGTGCAAGAATAGGTGTGAGGGGTGTGCCGAGCCCCAGGCTCCCTCTGGCAGGGCTCTGCCTTCCAACGGGCTCACCCCCGTCCCACCCGGCAGACGTGAACTGCAAGCCAGGGATGCCCCTCTCACATGTGCATAGCACGTGAGAGCTGTCAAGGAGCATCAGCTCCGAGCCCAGAGCAAAGCAGTCCCCTGGATCCGCTTTAATGGGCATCGGTGACTTTTGTCCTTGCGGGGCTGGCGTACATCTTCCGTGACACTGCTCCCAGCCTTCCCTATTATCGAGAAAAGTTCTTGCGCTTCACACGCACCGAGCAGGGAACAAAGGCGGCAGGGGAAGTGTCAGAGAGACATGTGAGCCAGGTTTAAAAATAATATGCTGGCAGTCAGCTCTGCCGGGCTGGGGACAGGCCATTAGAAAGGCCCACAGAGGTTGCATGAGCAGCTGAAACTCCAGTTCTGCTCGCCCTGCACCCCATGTCCCCGAACTGCCCGGGCCAAGAGTTTGGGGAATCTCCTCTCTTAACTTCCTATCTTCCGCTCCCAAGCGGGCCACCGTCATCCACCAGTGAACAATGGGTCTTGCATTCCAGGCAAGGGCTGCAGGTCAAATGCAATCACCCTTTTCCTTTGCGATGGAGCAAAAAGCCATCTGTATAGATATATAATTTTGAGATTAGGAAATGAAGGAAATCCACCCTTTATTTCTTTCTCATATTGTCCTCGCAAGGATGTCTCTATTTGCATAGTTTGATCCTTTTCCTCTCCCAGCACCAACATTAGCGTGACCTTTTCCTGCTAATTGGAAAAATCTTACGGAAATAAACCCTGTCAGAAAATGAGAAGTGACTCCCCTTTTGGATGGCCAAACGACCTGAGGGGGAAAGAAGTTCTGAATTCCTGTTCCTTTTGCACACACTGCAAAATCTTTATGACTTCAGAGAGGCTTGAAGCTCGGTAATGCCCCTCCAGTGCAAAGAGGAGTAAATAAATTTCTTCTTATGACCACTTTGGAGAAACACACAAGCAGATTTACTCAGCAGGGATAGATAGTGGACAGGATAATGAAGAGAGAATAAGAATATGATCGGGGTTTACAGCCTATTCTGTCTCTTTAAAGGGTTTTAATCCTTCAGAAACAGGATACGGGGTCCATTTCCTTAAAGATACAGTATCCCTTCTGGGACGAGTCATGTTATAAAAAGCTAAGATGTAACATCTATCTCACAATATTGATTGGAACTTTAGTGTGTGATAAAAGGGGTTGAACCTGAAGGGGAAAAGAGGCAAGAAAGGTAAGCGGGTATCCCTCTTTGAAGAATTCAAAGGGTCCCGATAATATCAGGCCAAACTTGAATGACAGAGAAAACAGAAGCACCCACTGGGCCGGTGACAGTCACCGCCAGAGCTGGATGATTGAGGCAGGCTTCGGGGACAACTGATTCACCTCCGCCAGGAAATGAGTGTTGTTTCGAAAGCGGGTCTGATGATTCGGATGGGACATTCTCATGATGCTCTCACACGGACCCCAAGCGAATCAGGCCAGATATTCTGATCCACTGCCACTTCACGGCTGTCGCTTTGGGTGACTCTCCTGTGCATCCCCCCGGGGGAGTTGAACCATTGCTCTCACCCCAGGCGCGATCACTGGCTCCTTTCCCCGCAAATGAGGACACCTAACCTGTACTGAGCACTCACTATGCTCTGCGTAAGAGGTAGCCTCTCACTTAATCCTCATGATAAGTTTAGTGGCAAGGTTACTAACCCCAGCTTATGGACCAGGAAAAGGAGGCTCAGAGAGGTCCTGCGTCTTGTCCAAAAACACACAGCGTGAAAGCGGCAGAGCTGGGATTCAAACCCAGGTCTGCCTCAATCGGAAACGCATGCTCTCTCCCACTCATCATGCCCAGATCAGGCTCCTAAGAGGAACCTGAGGCTGCGCTCCCGTGATTCGGCTCCCGATAGCCTACGTCCTTCTACGAACCCGATGTCCTTTCCGATTTGATGTCCTTACCGATCTGCTCCAAGTGTCGCCCGGCACTGTAGGCTGTTTAGCTAGATGCCCACAGCACACACCTCCCATCCAGGTGTGACAACCAAAAATATTATCCCACATTGCCGTATGTCCGGCTGTGGAGTACAGTAATCTGAAAACCACAGAAAGAGAGAATCGGATGGGATATGGGTATAAAGATACAGTGTCTCAAATGTGGGGTATTAAGATATGCCATGATTATAAGGCAAAATGTGGAACCCTTGCCCTATAACTAATGTCAAGGACGAGGGAGAGAGGGAGAGAGAGAGAGGGAGAGAGAGAAGAGAAAGCAAATGTCAGGCTTCTCTGACTCCATCTAACCTAACAAATCTAAGGATCATATAGCAAAATCTAAGTGGAAATAACAAAACATGCAAACTCGCAGAGAAATTTTTCAAAGTATGTTGAGGTTAAGAGACTGGCAGTGTTGTGTGCATAACTGTTACACACTCAACGGCACGAATCTTACTACAGAAAGTGATGCCCAAACTGATAAAACTGGAGATGACAGATGCCAATAGGGAGGGGGGTCGTCTGCATCTGTTGTATGTTGGGTCCTGCAGGGAGCCCTGCCTTCTCTTGGTCCTTCCAAGAGCCCTGTAAGGTGGGCCCTCATTTCTCTCCCTTTCCAGAGTGGGCAACCGAGCTTCTGGGAGGGTGAGGAACTCATTTGAGATTATTCAGTCAGTCTGTGGCAGAGCCAGGATGGAAATCAAAATCTTTCAGACAACGGTCCTAACTCCTGGGGCCCCCAAAGGGAAAAAGAAGTTGGCCTCCAGCTCTTATTTATAGCATCTCGTGGATGGGAATGATCATGTGTTCACATCCTCGGCCATCCTTCAGTTTTCCAGACCTGCAAGGTCTAGAAAATCTAAAGGATCCTTGTATACCTTTTAGGGTGCCATGGCCTTCAAGAAACCCAGAGATGCGTGAGGGTAAAGATCCACACAGATCATCTCAGTGCAAGGCGGAGCGTGCAATGCAGGAGGACAAGAGGAGCCTGGGGGCAAAAGACAAGGTGCAGAGGTCCCGGGATATGTGTGCGGCTGTTATGTGTGCTGGGTGAAGGTCACACATGCAAGTGGCATCTTTTGGCCAAGGCGGGAGGTGGGTAGGAGCAGGTCAGGGATATTTCTCAGGAGAGGTAATGCTGACTGAGTTCTGAAGGGTGAAAAGCTCGGAGGCTCAAGAGAGAAGAGGAAGCTGTGGCCCGCAAACAAACCAATAGGTACAAAAGTCAGGTTTGGGAGAGAGGGAGGAATTAACAAGCATTCTGACAGCTTACTTCTCTTTGCAGGTCTTTTCTACTTTGAGTGAGATTTCTACGCCATCCTAGTGCCTGGACCCATGGGAAAGACAAAGCTGTCTCAAAAGTAAGAGGAATTAAATTTCTTCGGGGGGAAAAAAGACAAGGAAAGGGAAAAACCCTACAAAACAAACCATGTGTATAAGAAATCCAGAAAGTGTCAGATTGGCGGGGCGGGGGTTGGCGGGGGGAATGAACAGTGGAGGAGAGAGCCCAGGAGCTGACAGAGCTCTGGGGGAAGGGGAAAAAAAATCCTATTTGGGAAACCGTCAGAAACTGTTTCATAACATTTTAAAACCAAAGTTGGCTCTAATATAAAAGATTTCTCTTTTCTTGATAAGATTACCTTTCCCCCCGCAACCATTTCGACAGCGCTAAAATAATCTTTGCATTAGGACAGTTAATCCAAAGTCTGTCTTCTTGAAGGATCCTTATTAAAACTCCTGCAGGCGCTGGCGGTGCTTGGAGCTGTCTCCCCGATATTTCACAACCTTTCCTCCTGGAAAACGCATCCCACGTTCTGAAAATAGAATCCAATCTCTGGCTGGAGTAGTTGGTGGGGCAGGGAGTTGAATTCTGGGCACGAAGAAGGCAAGGGGGGCTTAGCCAAGGCCCTGCTAGGGCTGGAATCTGGGTATCCCTGGAGATGGGGGAGAAAAGGGACCGTGGGAGGGGACATGTCCAACCATCCCTTTCCTTCTGGCCTCTCAGTTCTTTTAAATCCTTAGAAGCCTCCACCTTTAAGGGAGTCCTGTCCCAGTGGGAAAGACAGAGCCCAGGGAAGGCCAATGAGAGCCCCCCATGGGTTCAAGGGGGTGGTTCCAGATCCTTCCATGGCTATGGAACTCTGACACCGCAGGGCCGCAAGAGAAAGGTGCCTGGAATCCGGTGCTGGAGGACATGAGATGGAGCCTCAGATCTACCATCCTGTCTAGCCTCGTCCTCCATGACCTAAGTCCTAGCTCCTTGATCATTTTGATAGTTTAATGAGAAAAGCACACAGTAGGGACTCAAGTATGATTTGTCACTCTACACTGAAGTGTTTCTAGCTCCCAAGAGGAAGTAGCTGGAAAAATCATGCCAAAGATTTTGGCACTGTTTCCCCTGTGGCAGCCCGTGCTGAACTTTGGAATGTGGCAGGGAGGGCCAAGATTCAGGGGAGTCACTATGCTGCCTCCATCGAAGTGGCAGTGGAGGGGTGGGTCCCCCGCAGTGGCTGAGGGCCTAAGTCTTGAGCAACCGGTTGCTCTGCTCATATTCCCAAAGAGAGATGAAGGTCTGGATCGAAATCACATGAGTATCAAAGAAGAATCCCAAGCAACTAGCTTCTTAATGTTCTTTGCCACAGCTACTATTGCCTTTTTTTTTTTTTTTTTTGCAGTATGTGGGCCTCTCACTGTTGTGGCCTCTCCCGTTGCGGAGCACAGGCTCCGGACACGCAGGCTCAGCGGCCATGGCTCACGGGCCCAGCTGCTCCGCAGCATGTGGGATCTTCCCGGACCGGGGCATGAACCCGTGTCCCCTGCATCGGCAGGCGGACTCTCAACCACTGTGCCACCAGGGAAGCCCCACAGCTACTATTCCTAGGGAATTCTCCATGCCCCACTCCTTTCTCCTTGGACCCATGTCTCCACACACACATACACATTCATACACATGCACATATGTATATAACATACACTTACACAAGCAGGCACGCACACACACACACACACAATGGCACTCCAATACACGGTCACCTACACACTCGCACATATGTATGAGCACACACGCACACACGCACACACGCACACACACACACACACACACACAGCATGTCTCTCCAGAACCCAATTCTTCTCGCAAGCTCTCAATTTTAACTGAGGAGCAGGAAATCGTCAGGTCACACCATCATCTTTTCAGATGTCTGACCCAGCCCGACCGCTTGCTGGTTTTGAAGCAGTCAATGCAAGTGGCCTTAATGGGCATAAGTCTTTCTCTAACTCTTCTGCTGTGGAACCTTCGTAACTTAATTGGAAGGATACCTGAGGCTTGCTCCCTGCCCGCCTCGCCTGCTTCCCACATCCTCAACCTTGTGCCTCATGTTTTTTCAGCCTGCGGCCACATTTCCCAGGAAATCACGCCTCCATGCCTCTGAGTCTGTTTTTCTGCCTCTTCCGTGTCCAACGGGCAAGCCACGCCTTATTCCTGCAGCATTTGCTGGACAGTCGTTCACTGAGTGCCTTCCACATGCCAGATTCTGAGTTGGGTGTAGGGTGCAGCAGGGGATACGGGAAGAGCTGATACAGAGCTATCACTGCCCTCAAACCCACAGCTCTTTGTGGCTTAGCTTCAAACATCACTTCTTCTTGGAAGGCTCCCATGATGGCTTCTCTCCCTGCCCAGGTAAAGGCAGTCACTTCTTAAGGATTCTTGCTACCTCCACTACTACAAACCAACTCATGTTTTTCGCCCCTAACCCTGGTGCTTCTTCAGTGTTCCCTAAATGCCAGAGGGCAGCTCCCCCTGCCAAGTGCATAAGGCGATCCCTGGGGGCCACTCTTGACCCCTCCCTCTCCCTCCTTTATCACCTCCAATCGCCTGCAGTCCTAAGCTTGTTACCTCCTAAGTCGCTCTCATATTTACCCTGCTCTCCGTCTCCATCACCGTCCTCCTAGTCTAAGCCACCATCTCATGCCTGGACCGTTGCAGTAGACTCCTAATCACTCGGCCTGTTTCCTGTAGTTCCACCCTCTCACAGCAGCCAGGGCAAGTTTTTGAAATTATTAAGGTGACAGCTTGGTCGACCTGCCCTTAACTACCCTCCCCCCCAACCCCACTTGTATCATCCACACTGCTGATTTCCCATGGCTCTGATGTTATATACTAAGACCATTTTCTACCTCGGCAACCCTGACCCACACCACGTGCCTTCCCACCCTTTGCAGTGTTGTTTTAGTTCCTCCTCACCCCACAGGGCCTTTGCACATGAGGTTCCCTCTGTCTGGAACACTCCCTTTCCCCCTGCTGATAACCTTGCTTTCCATCGGTTCTCAGTTTAATTATTACCTTTGCAGGGAAGCCTTCCTGAACCTCAGGACTTAATCATTTCACCCTCATAAAAGTCCTGACTGCTGTTGGGTCCAAGGCCACATCACAGTGTTCCTGGGCCCTGGGTGCTCTGGCATTTGTGAATCCCTTTCTCCACCGAAAAACATTTTTAAATAGATTTAAAATTGGTATACAGGTAAATGTAATCCAGGCTGGATTCATTATTATGTACTCTTTATACACATTTTTTTCTCTTGCTTTTAAAAGAAACTGAAATCAAAACATATTCACGGGCCCCTAGGATTCTCGGCGGCACTGGGCCTCCAGTTTCTGACCGATATGTTGGCACTGCTGGGCCACCCTTCTCTGAGCTTGGCGGAGGTAAAAGTTTATGGTTAAGAGAGTAATTTTCCTAATTGACGTCAGTCTCTGTCATCACACCATGAGGAGCGGGGCCACATCTGTCACCACACTATCGACTCCCCAGCAGCTAGCGAGGCCCAGTTGCCCCCCCCAGTGAACACTCAGGAAAGAGCTGTTGGAGGGGTGTATGATGCGCTGGTACCCCCTCTACCAGACGCCGAGCCGTGAGCAGGCGGGGAAACAGTCTCCTCTCCTCCCGGGGTCTGACAAGCTCCACATACAGGGGGATGGATGCGTCCCCCTCGTACGGAGCTCTGCTGGCCTCAGTGGGGGTCAGCATGCCCAGCTCCTGAACGGCCAGCCCGCTCCGGGCTGGGGCTGCTGAGCAGGACACGTGGTCTGAGTACAGACACGCTCCAAAGCATCGCCCTTGGACACCACGTGCAGGCGTGCAAATGGCCCATGTGCAGACACTGTCACCTGAGCACCAGCGACACCTCTCGGGTGTGTGGACGGACGGACCTGGAGGTGGCCATTCCAGGGCCCAGCTGCTTCACTTTACAGCTCCGGCCCATGTGGGCAGGGGCAGCAAGACCAGCGCCCGGGAGCCCTGTCCCCGCCCACAGCTAAACTGTTTGCTTTTCAAATCCCTGCCACGTGATGAGAGAGCTGGGCTACTGGAGGAGGAGGATCCCGCCCGCCTGCTTGGACCCCAGGTGCGGGGGGCCGTCAGGGTGGCCACCCTCCCGGCAGGCTGCAGGGGGACATTCGCCAGGGGCAGCCCGTGTTCCCACAGGCGGGGGTACCAGGTTCATCAGTCGGAGCTCCAAGTGATGAGAACGTGACAGGCAGCTCGACCCTTGACCCCTGCCTGCTCACTGATCCCAAGCTGGGATTATTTTTAATTTTGATGACGTTCGTTGGGGAGAAGGCAGCCCCAAACAGCTACGTGATCCCATCCCACTCCGAAGACCTTGGCCGGGCCTGGGCATCTCATGAGGCAGCCTAGACAGAGGAGCATCGGGGTCACACGAATCCCACCTCGACTGGCGCTCATAAAACCTGGACAAGTCACTTAACGTTTTTGTGAAAATGAAAGGAGATAATGTAGATGGACGGTGTATATATGCCTGGCACACAGAAGCAGTAAATGCCGCTGCTGTGAACTTTTTTTTTTTTTTTTTTTTTTGCGGTACGCGGGCCTCTCACCTCTGTGGCCTCTCCCGTTGCAGAGCACAGGCTCCGGACGCGCAGGCCCAGCGGCCATGGCTCACGGGCCCAGCTGCTCTGCGGCATGTGGGATCTTCCCGGACCGGGGCACGAAGCCGTGTCCCCTGCATTGGCAGGTGGACTCTCAACCACTGCGCCACCAAGGAAGCCCTGCTGTGAACTTTTAAGTGGTCTGGTTCGCCATGAAACAAGAGTGCGTCTCTAATGATAAAGCCCAAGTCAGCTCCTAGATTCTCAGATATTTTGCTCTGGAAGCCAGTTCTGGGGAGTCCAAGATCTCGGCAGCCCAAGAATCAGCCACCGGCCTGGCTGTTTGTTGCCAGGATGACCCAGAGGCTGCTCTGCGGCAAGGGGGGTTTTCCCAGCAGGACCCGTCACCGCCACGAGCACCAGGACAGGCCACCTCCAGCTGCTGAAGGCTTTGACAACATGCACTTTTTCAGGGAAGCCTGAATAAAGCAGAGTTGAGGCAGGAACGGAGCCAGGGCTCTAGGCCCACACGTGTCCACGGAAGCGGGCAGGGAGACGGAGCCAGGCACATTTAGAGGCCAGCATGAGTCTGGAACTTGAACGAGCCTCCAGATTCCTGACCCTTCTCCCTCCATACATCTGCTAGTACACACGTCACCCCCCGCCGCCGTCACCGCCCTAGAAAGGGAGGGTCAGGAGACTGTGCTAACACCATGACTTTCTTTCCTAAACCAGGTCATTTTGTTGCCCTGCACCCCAAAGGGCACGGTGATAAATCTCCGCGTGAGGCTCAGGAAGGGATGGTGGTTCAATTCCAGCAGCTTACAGACAGTGGCATTTGCTAATGGTGACTTAACAGGAAGTTCTGGGGCACACCACGAAGTGTCTTTGATAGGACACCAGTGTTTTGAGGCCCTCCTTGCTGAAGAATCTTGTAGAAGAGAGGATTCTACACCTGGTTCACTGTCCTCCACGTTCACCAGACCCTCCACTCAGCCACCTGGAGCTCATGCTTCCTGAGCTCGCGGGAGGGGTGATCCTGGGAGACACCACCAGCCACAATTCTCGTCCTTGGGATGCATCCAGCCAAGGAGGAGGATTCACATAGCAATTAAATCATCACCCCAAGCAACCCCAAACTGTTCCTGGGATGAGGGCTCCAGAGCAAGGCCACACCGATAACCCAGGTGCCCAGTTCTCACACTGCCTCTTAGAAAGAGACAGTGATACTCAGGGATGACTCGAGAAACAGGTGGCCAGGATGCTGGTGGATCCGACAACTGTTTCTCACGTGGGACAGCTGCAAAGTGGAAGGACCTTAGCCTGGAGAGGGGAAGATGCTGGGATGGTGGGGTGCCATCTTAGGATGGGTGGAGGGGTGCTGTTGATGGGGGAGGGAAACGGGTGGCGTCATTCTGAGCAGAGGGAGGAGATTGAGGGGGGCGTGGAGGAGAGCGGGGGTGACCCGCAGGTTCACGTGAGGGACTTCTGACTCCTAACTCCTGGAACGGTTGCCTCAGGACAGGAACAGCCATACCTAGAAGACATGTCTGGTCTTGTTTCCACCTCTATGGCCACCCTGCCCCCATGCTGTGATCCGCTCCAATGAGAAGGCTGGTCCATCCACTTAGAGGGCTCAGCCCATCCTTTGGAAACTCCTTGCCTCCTCCGTGCCTCAATACTCCTCTGTCAACTTCCCTGGGGAATCCCACCTGACCTTGTCTCCCACCTGAAGCCTCCCAAATGTCCTTGGATGATGCTCTTCTGGGGTTGGTTGAGACACGGAAGTGGCTAAAAGCATGGGCTCCGGAGGAAGACAAATACGAGATGAAATCTCGGCTTCAGCACTCTTTAGCCCCGTGGCCCTGTACAAATGGCTTCTCTGAGTCTGTCTCCTCCTCTGTAAAATGGGGGCGGGGAGTGGATGACACCAACCTGCTAACACTTTGTGAGGCATGAGATGAGATCACGGGTGGATACCCACAGGCTCTGGGGAAATAATCTACTTTCATTTTTCTGAAACAGCAATGAACCAATTTGACCAGATTCTTTTTCTTTGTAGCCAGGAGCTTGGGGGCCAAGCTGATCCAACCTCGGGAGACCAGAGGAGGGTAAATTTTGCCTTTTCTGCTTGTTCTACAAGTGCTATGGGCATTTCTATCAAATTGCAGAGAGGAGCCAGATAGGCATTAAGGAGGCCTGGAGGGAGGAGGGCTTGGACTGCCCTGGAGAGGGGAGCATAGCCAACCCAGCAGGGATGGGTCTGGAACATCCACCTGCCCTTTAACCAGAGGTGTGCTGGAGTGGCTCACGCCATGACAGCCAATCTCTTTCACACTGTGCATTCAGTAATGTCACATCGTTAGCTTGAAATTAGCTGTGGTGGAAGCATTTACACCATGGGAACTGGCAGAAGCTCCCCATCAGGGCCCCTCCACCCACCGAGACCTGGTAAGGAAACATTTCTCCAGCACAGCCCTGCCATCAACAGTCGGAAAAGAAAGGCCCAAGTCATGTGATTCACCTTCAAAAATCTTTGTGTTCCCAAGGAAAACAAATCAGTGGTGCTGATGATTCACCAAACCCTACAGGAGCTTCTGTCTCATGTTGCTATGAACACAGAACTTGTCTGGCCGAGTTTGCACCAAGGATCTGTCTCTCTCTCTGTTGTCTGCTCACTCGAGAAGCACATGGCGCCTGCCCCGGCAGTCACTTAACCTTCAACTGCCAGCATCGTGAGAGAGCACTTGGAACCCCTCCTCGGGGTGTACCCAGAAGAAGACAGGACGCACCCGTGACCGGGAACAGGCAGCACCTCTGAAGCCAGGAGCCTGGGCTGGAGCCTCTCCCTACTTTACCATTGCCTTATAGGGACCGGAGGAGCCCAGGCACGGTGCTGAAGTTTGATTAGTAATAAGAACACAGCATCTTAACCTCTAACATTTAGCACTCTCCCCCGATCGAATTACTGATCTCTATCTGGGTGAGCCTTGCTAGCCGGCTGCCTGGGAACATTACACCTCTCTAAAAGCTGTCCGTCTCTGTCACCGCCTTTGCACAATGGAGCCCATAGCTATTTTTAAAGGACTGTGTCACCTTTCAAGAGAAATTGTGTCTGCTCGGAAGATGGACTTTTTTTTTTTTTTTTTGAAGTTGGGTGCTTAATCCCCCATAAGCAGACATTGTTTAGATTTTTAATCTTAGAGAGACTATGGAAGGATTGAGAAAAATACAATCATTGCCAAACGTCTCTGTTGTGTGTGGCAAGGAAAGGAATGGAATGGAAGGGACGTGTGTCCTGGAACTATGGGGTAGCAAGCATTTGAGTGGAATAATCACTATTTTGTTTAATCCTGTCCAAAAAATTCTGCAAGATAGGGGTTGTTAATCCCATTCGTGGACCCTGGAAACACCCTCCCTGGGTTTATAATCTCGGCTTGACTTGGAGACCACTTTCTAACTGTGACCCTATGCTTCAGTTTTCTCCTCCTTGACATGGTGATATTAACAGTGCTTACGTCATCATCAAGTCACTGAGAGAATTCAATGAGCGAATCCAATTTAAGTATTTAGCTAAGTGCCTTGAACACAGTAAGTGGCCCATACGTGTGGGACTGTTTTGGAGGGTAGGATCTAGTGACTAGTTTCCAGGCTTTTTAACTGAAACCTTCGCTCCGATGAATTCTCACCTTGCAACGTGAGGATCTCCACTTTCCAGAGGGAGGTAACCGTGCTCACCTAGATGGATTTTTTTTTGTTAGAAGGTTTAAATTAAGATCTCTCAAGTGTTTGGCTCGGCACCCAGCGCATGCAAAGTTCTCAGCACGTGATTGCTATTTATTAGTCATCATTAGAAACAGTCTTATCATGAAGAAACCGAGATTTAGAAAGTTTTGAGTGAACTATGGATGTACAAGGCAGGTTGGCAGAGTGAAAACAGAATGTTCTGGAAGACTTGACAAAGGCAGAGGAGGTGGTCAAGTTAGGTGCAGTGAGTAAGACTGTAAAAACCATTGATGAGGTTCTGGACTGCATGCCCTTAAGTTCTCCTCTTTAAAGAAAAAGTAGAACTATAATTCAAAAAGATAGATTCACCTCTATGTTTAAAGCAGCACTATTCACAATAGCCAAGACATGGAAACAACCTAAATGTCCATCAAGAGATGAATGGCTAAAGAAGGTGTGGTACATATATATAATGGAATATTACTCAGTCATAAAAAAGAACGAAATAATGCCATTTGCAGCAAATGGACGCAGCTAGAGATTATCGTACTAAGTGAAGTAAGTCAGACAGAGAAAGACAAAGATCATATGATATCACTTCTATGTAGAATCTAAAATATGACACAAATGAACCTAGCTGCGAAACAGAAACAGACTCATGGACATAGACAACAGACATGTGGTTGCCAAGGGGGAAGGGGTTGGGGGAGGGATGGAGTGGGAGGTTGGGGTGAGCAGATGTGAGCTTTTATATACAGAATGGATGAACAACAAGGTCCTACTGTACAGCACAGAGAACCATGTTCAATATCCTATGACAAACCATAATGGAAAAGAATATATAAAAAAGGAATGTAGGGGGCTTCCCTGGTGGTGCAGTGGTTGAGAGTCTGCCTGGCGATGCAAGGGACATGGGTTCGTGCCCCGGTCCGGGAGGATCCCACATGCCACGGAGTGGCTGGGCCCGTGAGCCATGGCCGCTGAGCCTGCGTGTCCAGAGCCTGTGCTCCACGCTCCACGATGGGAGAGGCCACAACAGTGAGAGGCCCACGTACCGCAAAAAAAAAAAAAAAAAAAAAAAAGGAATGTAAATGTATGTATAACTGAATCACTTTGCAGTATAGCAGTAATTAACACAACATTGTAAATCAACTATACTCAATTAAAAAAAAAGAAAAGAAAGAAAGTGAAACTCCAAGTTACAGATGATGCATTATAGGTGTGCTGTACCCAAGGGCCACACAGGTCTCTGTCACAGCCCTGCTTAGAGCAACTGATCTTGTTAGCCTTGCAGAGGGACTTTGTATTCACTCCAAACCCATTCCAGCTTCAAGAACTGCTCCCGTATCTTCCATTACGGCCCAGTTTGGGTTCCTCAAAGAGAGGGAATGTGCAGGCCAGAAGAGGAGGCAAGTTGAGTTTATCTGAATCTCTCTTAAGTCACTTAGGAAGTTCCCAACTCAAAATAAGACACTAGGGAGGCCAAGATCAACAAGAGGGCATAGGGGGGGCCGGGCCCTTGAGGATTTCTCAGCTCAATGAGGAGACATATGAAAATCATTATAATACAGTGAGATTGGTACTTACAAGGAGGCCTGGTAAAGTCTGTGGGAGCATAAAGGAAGGAAGAGCTAACTCTGCCTGGGGAGGCTGGGGCAAGACTTCAAGAGAGAGTGGAGATTTGAGACGGGCTGTCCAGGCTGATGAGAAGCTCCCTAGATAGAAAGGCATCTAAGCCAGGGAACAGAAAGAACAAATGCCTGCAGGGTGAAGGCAGAGGGTGAGGAACGGGGGAACAGCAAGCAGGCCAGTATGGTTCCAGGTACCACCTCTCGCGCTGCCTGCTGGACCTCCAGAGTCTAGTATGGCGCCTGGGATGGACGTGCAGCTTGGTAAGTACCTATTAAAGGAAGGACTGATGGGATGGCTCTTCATGTTACTTTAAGATCAGGAGCCCGAGCTCTCCTCTTAGAAATGCTATAGGCTTGGGCTTCCCTGGTGGCGCAGTGGTTGGGAGTCCGCCTGCCGATGCAGGGGACACGGGTTCGTGCCCCGGTCCGGGAAGATCCCACATGCCGCAGAGCGGCTGGGCCCGTGAGCCATGGCCACTGAGGCTGCGTGTCCGGAGCCTGTGCTCTGCAACAGGAGAGGCCACAACAGTGAGGGGCCCACGTACTGCAAAAAAAAAAAAAAAAAAAAAAAAAAAATGCTATAGGCTTTGCCTCTGCCGCAGTTTTTTGTTTGGGGTTTTTGGGTGCTCTTTTCTTTGGCAGGGGGAGTTGTGATGAGTTATCTCAGCCGGGCTCACTTGTATTACATGTCTGTGGAATGGCTGGGAGCTGGCCGACAGAGGCTCCAAATGTCTTTATTTCCCCATCTTCACAATGACGTCATCCTTCCCAGAGACCAGTTATCTCACAGGGGAGCAGTTTCTTATAACCATGAAACTTTTGATGAAGTACCTGTTCCTTCAGAGGTACTCAGTGGGTACTAATTCCAACCAAGAACACTAAAGCCGTGCTTTTCAAGATAAGCCCCTGGACTGAGTTTAAGGACTCGTCAGTCTGTGCAGACTTGACCTGTTGGGAGTAAATGACTCTTTCAGTAACTGTGACCTGATCTGCCCTACCCAAGTCAACTTGCTTTATGATGCACATATTTCCACCAACAAATGAATAATTTTGAGATCTCCTTTTCATCCTGGTTTCCCTGTAAAGACCATTTAAGGTGCTATTGTGTTTTTCCTTTAGCAAAATAAATACTTGTTTATTGCTGCCGAGAATACCCCTGGTTTACCAGCTGTCATTCTCATGGTGACAGGCTTTGCCAGAGCCTGGGAGTAGTGTCAGGACGTTAGTAACCTCAAGGAAGGAGACTAGGCAAACTTAATTCAGCTGGAAGAGAGTCAACCTTAAAAAAAATAACTGCAGGCCAGACTCTCATGGCACCAAATGTCTTTCGGTAACTTAAGGTAGAAATTAGAAGTTAAGAGTATAGGCAGGGCAGGGCCAGATTGCCCACGTCCAAATCTCAAGTTGACCTTTTTTTTTTTTTTTTTTTTTTTGTGGTACGCGGGCCTCTCACCATCACGGCCTCTCCCGTTGCGGAGCACAGGCTCCGGACACGCAGCCTCAGCGGCCATGGCTCACGGGCCCAGCCGCTCTGTGGCATGTGGGATCCTCCCGGACCGGGGCACGAACCCATGTCCCCTGCATCGGGAGGTGGACTCTCAACCACTGCGCCACCAGGGAAGCCCTAGAAAGTCTTATTTTACCTCTAACATGTAAGCACGTGAGGACGTCATAGACTGAAAAGATGTGACATCCATAGAGACAGTCAAGAGGTCAACACACGGGAAAGGAGGAGGGGGGTTACCACATATGAAGCCCCAGCTAAGCAGGACACTTACAATTTCTCATCTTATAGAAGAGTGACTCTCCTTATGAAAATAACTTAAGCACCGTTGACCAAGTACGAGTTCCTTTCCCAAACTGACTTACACACGTGAACTCATTACCTTCTGACGCTAACTCCGCTAGAGATGTATTATCAATTTTTGCCCCTTTTACAAATAAAGAAATTGAAGGTTCCAGGGGGTTAAGCAACCCAAGGTCACCCAACCAGCGATCGATCAGCAGGGCTAAGGTTCCAGCCCAGGCTTATCAACCTCAAAAGCCATTCCTCATCCACTATGCCCAGCTTTGACTTCTTCTAGATTTCCTAATTATAATAACTATCTGGGAACTTGTAAAAGCAAAGCAAAAACAAACAAACAAACCCCCAAAAACAAAAGAAAACAAAACCCACAAGCTCCTCTTAAGAGATTCGGGTTCCGGATATCTATGGCAGGGCCAGGAATGGGAGTTTTTAGAAAGTTCCCCAGGTGAGTTTAGACATCACTGGCTTACAGGGCTGGCTTCATGAGCAAGCAACCTGTGTAGTCACCCGGAGCCCCACACTCAGCAGGACCCTCAGTGTGGTTTCATGCTGTCACTGTCCCCAAATGCCTAATAATTTTATCTCTGAACTTGTTCTAAGTGAAGTCCCATGGGACGATGAAGCATGCACGTGAGCAGAAGAGACGCACAGTGTGTGTCCACTGATCCTTGCCCTCCTTTATGCATAGGGCATTTTCACTGCCCTGAGAGCACAGAATTCCAGGGGGCCCAGCATGCATGGGCGTTCAGGGAGATTCAAAGCCAAGTACAAGGTAAGTGCATTACATCTACTACTGAGCATCAAGTGAGGGAGCGACAGCCGCAGCAGGCCACGCTCTCCATTCAAACCAGAACTGGCTTTGAACACAGAAAGAACGTCATGGCATTCTAAGAAATGCCAGTGACCAAGGGCCCATAGCATACCCTACCTTTCTTACTCATGTTACTTCCCCGTGTTAGTCAACCACTTAGGCTGAAAATGATGACAGAGGAGGAAAGGGAAAGATTGGGCAACCCGGAGCTCCTTTTGCTTTTAGTCCCCTGTACTCATCGGTAAGGCGGAGGTAGACAGTGTTGGTGGAAAGCGCACATATCAAGAAGTGGGATAAAGAGAGTTGAGTTTTGTACAGCGTTTCCATTGGCCCGATAAGGATGAAGCTCACATGCCTGTGTGGGCTACGAGATACAAACTATGTAATTTTGGCAACTTCAATAGGAGTTCAACGCTTTTACCTTTGCATTTTAAAATGGGATTGCGTGATATAATGGTAAACATTAAAAGTCCTCCTAATACTTTAGAAGGAAGGGAGGGAGGGAGGGAGGGAATGGGGGAGGGAAGGGTGTTTCAAATAGAAAGTGCAGTTTTCTGGAAGTGTGCATCCCCCAGAAGTGCTGCCCCCGCCCTCTCTCACGATCAGAGTCTCCACTGGCTCCGAGACACCTTGAAAACGCAAGGGCTTTCCCACCTTCCAGAGGCAGGACGGTAAGGACCTCAGCAACTCCACCTCTTGCTGGCCCTGTCACTATGGATCTATGCCCCGAAGATCATCTTTATCATCTGCCAATGGTGTTTCTAGCCCTGCCTTTAGGGAGACTGGGGGGACTCAAGCACGGAGTCCGACAGAGCTTCCTGTGATGATGGAAACATTGTATGTCTATGTCGTCCAAGACGGTACTGAGCACTTGAGGTGTGGCCAGTGTGATCAAGGAACCGGATTTTAGCTTCATTTAATTCTAGTTCATTTAAATTCACATGGAAAGAGCCACACACGCCCGGTGGCTACCATCTTGGACAGCACAGACCTAGTGAACGCAAAAGCCAAGTGGGTCGCAGTCACTCAATAACCCAACCCTTCGTTCTTTCTTTCATGCTGCTTCTGCAAAGGCCTTTGTACAACCAGATTCTTTTTAGGGTTCTTCAGCTCTCACAGGCCTTGCCAGAAACACGGTGCTTTCAGAAAAGGATAGAGTTTGACCAGACACTAGCCCAGGCCAAACTGCAATGTTGTGTGTCATCACACACTCCATTTGTCCAACGAGTGACAAGTGCAGAAAGATTCTGGCTGCCTGCGGGCCTGCTGCGAGGCTGGAGACTTCCCAGCCTTCACGCTGCTCCCTGCCCTCCCAAAGAGGCAACAGAGGGACGAGAGCTTTGGCTCCAGAATGGAGCGCAGAGATCACTCAGGCTGGGAATCGTTTGGAGGGCCACGCTGGTTTCTGTCTTGTCTGGGAGCGGACTTGATCATTTTGCCAAAGCTCATTTTATAACAACTCCTGAATAAACCGAGCTCTTGAGGCTCCAGGTTTTGCCTGCTTAAAAGCATCCGTAAGAGAAGAGAATGGCATGCGTTAGGAGTAGAGAGCAGGATGGTATCTAATTTTGAACAACTGAGACAAGGTCTCTAGACCTTTTTTAGAGGTTTTTTTTTTTTTTTTTTTTTTCCCCTTAGAGAGCTCACAAGTCTAGGACTGTGCATTTCACAGAGCGATCCATCTGAGAGCAAGGCTTTTCAGCACATGACTATGAGGAAAGTCATCTTGGTCCGTTTTCCCAAAGGAGACACAGAGGTATCTGTGAAGTACCTACTAAGTACCAGGCAGGTTACTGGAAACATTACACCCCTTCTCAGAGTAGATGCTAAACTCCTTTTCCAAATGCCACCAATATGGCCCCTGCTACCCTTTGTCTTCATCTCTTACTTTTTCTCCTTCCCTCTGCTCACTCCAGTCACAATGGCTAGCTGATGTTTCTGGACCATGCCACTCAGGCTCCTACCTCAGGACCTTTGCACATGCTCTTCTCTCTCATATCCACATGATTGACTCCTTACATCTTTAGTCTTTGCTCACCTGTCAACTTCCCAGTTCCCAAAGAACAAGCCTTCTTTGACCTTCTCTCCCAATTTAAAACGGGAACCCCTCACCTCTCACTTCCCATCCCATATCCTGTTTACATTTCTACATTTGACATCTCACTTATTTTTTTTTTAAAAGATGTTGGGGGTAGGAGTTTATTAATTAATTTATTTATTTTTGCTGTGTTGGGTCTTCGTTTCTGTGCATGGGCTTTCTCTAGCTGCGGCGAGCGGGGGCCACTCTTCATCGCGGTGTGTGGGTCTCTCACTATAGCGGCCTCTCTTGTTGCGGAGCACAGGCTCCAGACGCGCAGGCTCAGTAGTTGTGGCTCATGGGCCTAGTTGCTCCGCGGCATGTGGGATCCTCCCAGACCAGGGCTCGAACCCGTGTCCCCTGCATTAGCAGGCAGATTCTCAACCACTGCACCACCAGGAAAGCCCTGACATCTCACTTTTTAATGCATCATACTTTTTTGGTTGGTTTATTTACTGTCTGTTTCCGCTGCTGGAAAACAGAATCCACAAAGTCTGGGAGTCTTCCCTGCTTTGTTCTCTGCTATGTCATCAGCACCTCGAACAATGCTGGGCACATAGTAGGAGCTCAAGAAATGTTTGTTAAATGCATGAATTCTCTCTCATTTAATCCTCATTATTAACTCTTTGCAGCTTTACAAATGAGGCAACTCGAGCTTAGAGCAGGTGATGAAGAAGGAGAACAAAGAAGAAGGAAGACTTCATTCAAGAATTCCTCCAACAGATAATTGTTGAGCATTCGCGCTATACTGGGCACTGGGCTACAGGAATGAACAACACACGTGAGATCCCTGTCTGTGTGGAACTAACGTTCTAGCAACTCCAGTGGTTCTCACGGGTCAAGTTCAAGTCTGTCTCGCCCCCAGGCCATATTTTCCCACTGTGTGACACTGCCTCCCATGTGCGGGCAAATATGACTGCATTCCAGAGGACTAGTTCTGTTTCTTCCTGAAGACAGGAGGATATGCTGTTATCACAAATCCTGAAAAAAGGGAGGAGGCGCATTTCCATGTTTAGCTCATTGACGCGTCTGCAAGCCTTTTCTTTATTTTTCCTGCAACGGCCTCAGGGATGCTGACACCCAAAACTGGAGAGTCTGTGTAGGTGGAAATGACTTTGGAGAAACTGTAGCCTGGCCTCCCACTGACATTTGGAAAAGCAGTCATTCCGAAAGCAGCCTCAAATCTAAGGCCAGAGGGCAAGCCGACAGATCTCAGTCACTGCGAACGCATCCACCCTCCACGATGGATTTGAGGCTTGGCACACGGCACCCGGCTAATCTCAAATTGTGAAAGCTTCGGACACGAGCAGATTGCTCTGACCTGAGCCCCAGCTGGAGTGAAGCAATAACTTGAAAGGGAAGTGAAATTCAGCAAATGCCGGGCCTCCAGATCCTCAAAGATGGCCTCCTCCACAGGTGACCTCTCCCGACCTCCTGAAGCTATTCTCTCACCAGGACTCCCTGGAAATGGCATGGGGGTGACTCGGCTGAGAACCCGAAATAAAATGCTGATAAGAGGAGCTTGACTTACCCGCACGATTAAGTTACTGGGTCCCTGGGAAGTCTATCTCTTCCCAAAGTTTCCTTCCCCAGGGGGTTACCTGGCAAAAGCATATTCGGCAAATTTCTACGTGGAGAAAGGAATGGTATTGAGACTTATCCTTGGGGCTGGGAACAGGTGAGAAAATAACGTTGAAAGGTGGTTGTTTATGAGTACTTCCTCTCTAGACCGAGATTGGAGATTTCCTGCTGATAGTCATGGTGGGCAAGGAGGGGTGGGGCAGAGTGAGCTGGTGTCAGAGACCAGAAGCCTTTACAACGCCCCAGCTCTGGAGCATGTGGTATGCAAGGCGGTCCACTGGCGATGATACTTCTGGACACACAGAGGTCCCACGTGGATCTCATCCTGCCCACAGTGAAGTTTGTTCAGGGCGGCCAGACTGTTCTTATGCCCCTTGCGAGGGCTCACATGTGTCCTCCCTAAAGACTGGAGCCTCTGTAAGGAACAAGATGCAAGCAGGGCCGATGTCCTTCTGTTGCCATGGAAAGGCAGTACCATCTCTCCAGGATCTTAGGGTACGTGGTGGGGGGTCACTTTATCATCTCAGGTTCAATCCATCAGTGAGTTCTGTTTTACGTGTTGGTTTTCTGCAAAGCCTCTAGCAGGTTCACTACTTCTCTTCTGTTATTCTTCGCTGTCTTGCCTGGACGACGGAAATCAACTCCTGAATCCACCTCGCCAATTCCACGGCCGCCCTCACTCTCTTTCCCTGTAATTCAGCCTCTGCGTAGTGGCCACAGTTATCTTCCTACAGCGTATTCACTGAGTCACAACTCCCTGACATCCCTCCAGCGACTTCTTGTCTGTTCTGGGCACCCACTGTATCACAGTCTACCCCCAAAGGCAGTGCTTGAAAACCACCACGATTCTACTGTAGCGCTCAATTCCAGAGGGGGCTCTGCTGGATGGTTTCTCTGCTTTATACCGCGTCGAGTGAGGTCCCTCGAGGGTACGCAGCTGGTGGATGGCCTGGCTTGGAGGTTCTAGGATGGCTTCACTCCCATAATTTGGTGCTTTGGTGGTGGTGGCTAGAGGGCTGGGCTCAGATGGGACTGTTGACTGGAGTGTCATCGCTCCAAGCATCCAGTCTTAAGGTCATCCGGCTTCTTACACAGTGGCTTAGGACTCCCAGACAGGGTTTGAAAACAAGAAGTAGAAGCTGCCCCTCCCTGAGGCCAGGGGTTAGAAGCTGGCACAGCAGCACTTCCACCATACGGCACTGCCCAAAGGCGACAGAGCAGCTCCCAGATTCAGAAGACGGGGATGCAGATGCCAGCCCTCGGGGGTAAGAGTGCCCAGGAATGTGCAGCCGTCTTCAACTGGCCACACAACCCCACTCAGAAAGACATCCCCTTTCTTGGCTGACCAACGAGGCCCTCATGACCAGCCCTTGACCGCCTTACACCATTTCCTTCCTTCCACTTCACCTCCAGCCACATGGGACTCCTGCCTGATCCACAAACAAGCCAAAGTCTTCCTTCTCACCTCAAAACGTCACTCGTCTGAAACACCCTTCCTCAAAAGCTTCCCATGCAGGCTCCCCCTTGTTAGTGAGGACTGAGCTCATGTGTCCTCTTTAGATGGACCAGCACACTTTCCCAGTGAGCCCCTGAACTCAGCCCACAACTATGGAAGGCATCCAGACTAGAATGTTCTAGATGGTCAACAGCTTCCCTTTAGAGATTGAAAGAAAGAGCTAGTACTTGGGTTCCATAAGATGTTACAGAAAAAGCCTGAACGAACTTTTTGGCCAACACAATACATGCTCTAGGAAGGGAGAACAGACCTTGTTCTTGGACGAAGTTGAGTTTAAATGCTGCCTACTGCTAGGTTATTTACCACCGCATTTCCCCCCTCCCCCCCAAAAAAAGAATGCTTCACTTTTCGCACCTGTTAAACATGGATAAGCCACATTCACCTCCAAGTGTTGTCGTAAGAAAAAAGAATGAGATTGCCCACCTGTAAGCCTGGTATGGAGTACATACGCATAGTAAAGTTTCAATAGATCTTTGTTAAAAGAGAGAGAAAGGGTTTTTCCCCCAAGTACAAGGCCAAATTGCAGACTACAATTTCCTTGTTACTAGACATTCTGGTTTAGCCTTTGAGTTCCAGATGTTTTTTTGTTGGTTGCTTTTCGTTTTTGCTTGATTTGAGAGCGGTCATCTCTGCTTGCCCAGGTCAGAAAATTCACTGCATGCCATTTCTCATGGGGAAGGTGAGGATGGGGTCACTTGATCAGAGTAAACAAGCTTAGGAACTGCAGGAGCAAACACATAACTGGCAAGAAAGATTTTTTTAATAATAGATGTTTAAAAATGAGTCCAAACAAGAGAAATAGACCCAGTGAATAGGGATAAGTGTAATGTCGATCATGAACTGTGATATATGTCTGCTCTGAGACCAGCTTGACAAAAGGCCAAATTTTCTTAAAAGCATGTTAAAATATTAATAGATATCTGAAACAGTGTTCTTGCAAGCGCTGCCAGTCTTTGGAAAGATTACATCAGCCTGGAAAGAATGAGGAGAGATGCTGTAATGTCTTAGCCATGGCAACCTACTGGGGCACCTTGCAATCCACTCCAACGGGGCAGGCTGTGGTCTGGCGGGCAAACCCCTGACGGGGTCCGTTCGTGTGAATCAGAATTACTGAGAAATTTCATACTTGACCTCAGGAGCCGTGATCCACTACCTCTAGGAGGTTCTGCGACCTCTTGTGTGACCTATCAAGGCCAATTTGGTTTGGCTCTGACCCATCCCCCTGGCCTCTTCTCCCACCAGGCTCCCCCCTCTCAGCAACTGCCCCGTGGATGCTTTTTCAGACTCTCATACTTAGAGGTAAGTAAGTTCCCTCCTGCCGCAGAAACTTCAGCGCCCTTTCTAGACATTCTTGCCTCTCTCTAGAACATTCTTTCCTCCCCCCTTCTCTTCTTTAGTGGCCTCCTCCTCATCTAGGTCTCTGCTGGAGAGCTGCTTCCTCTGGAGCACCCCCAGACCCTTCAAGTTACACGTAGGATCTCCATTAGCTCTCCCCTTTGCTGTTTTCGCATTAGCAGCTCTACATGGATATGGGTGGTTATGGGACATCTCTAGCTTCTCTTACAAACTCCGTAAGGGTGGGGATTGCATCTCTTTTCACTCATCATTGCATCCACAGCCTCTAGTAGACTAGGGCACCAATAAATAACTGTGAACAGATTAATGAATCCAGAAAAATTGCCCAACACAGTAAGAAAATCAAGTTCAACCTCCTGATTCTGAGACTTGGTGAAGGGATTCACTGCAATGTTTGATTAACCTTGTAAAGTTTGAATTGGCAAAGAAATCTTCACTCTCCTTCACTGGCTTATCAGTGAAAACACAACAAGGAAGGGAAAAAAGTACACAGGCACCCCTAGGTCCATAGCAGCACTAGTCACAATAGCCAAGACATGGAAACAACCCAAATGTCCATCAACAGAGGAATGGATAAAGAAGATGCGGTACATATATACAATGGAATACTACTCAGCCATAAAAAAGAACGAAATAATGCCATTTGCAGCAACATGGATGCAACTGGAGATTACTATACTAAGTGAAGTAAGTCAGAAAGAGAAAGACAAATACCATATGATATCACTTACATGTGGAATCTAAAATATGACACAACTGAACCTATCTATGAAACAGAAACAGACTCACGTACATGGAGAACAGACTTGTGGTTGTCAAGGGGGAGGGGGTTGGGGGAGGGATGGAGCGGGAGGTTGGGGGGAGCAGATGTGGGCTTTTATATACAGAATGGATGAACAACAAGGTCTTACTGTACAGCACAGAGAACTATATTCAGTATCCTATGATAAACCATAGTGGAAAAGAATATAAAAGAAAGAATGTATATATATGTAAAACCGAATCACTTTGCTGTACAGCAGAAATTAATACAATATTGTAAATCAACTCTACTTCAATAAAACATTTAAAAAAAAAGGAAGGGAAAAAAGTGTAACATGTAAAAACTGCACCAGGACCTTTGACCTAAAGGTGACTTTAGGTGCTTATTTTCTCACGCCCCCATCTGGTCCCTTGACAGCTCTTTATCCATCAATCATCCTCCCTGACTTTCCTCCCAAACCTACTGGAATGAATGGCGCTCTTTTCCCCCCAGCTGCCTAAGCTCAGAACGTCCGTGTCCTCCTCGGTTCTTGCCTCTTCGCTCACCTTCTGCTGCCAACTGGCCGAGGAGTTCTGCTGAATTTCCCCCCCATCCTCTCCGTGACTTGCTCCTTCCTCTCCAGCCTCTGCCTCGGCTTTAGTTCACTCCCCGACATTTCTTTCCTGAATGGCCGCAACTGCCACCACCGCCTTCTTACTTACTTCTGACGGTAACCCCTGCCGGTATCCTTTTTCCAGTGACACCTGGTAATATTTCTCAGTTACAAAGCATCCATTCAGCAAGTGTTTATTGATGATGCCATTACAGGAAAGCCACTGTGAAGGCACTGGGGATAGAAGGCTGCATGTGGCCTCCCGGAAGAGACAGGTACGTAGCCAATGGTGGAATTCCAAGGGGAAGGGAGTGACTGCTACCAGAGAAGAATGAACGGGGAACAGGGGAGGTTGGAAGAGATCACTTATTGCCTCCCTCCCTCCCTCCCTTCCTTCTGCTCTGGCTTTGTCTGTCTCATTCATTCATTCATTCATTCATTCAGAAAACACACTATCTGGTGACAGACCAGATAAACAAGATATATCAGACACTGAGGGTGGGTGTACAAAGATGAACATGATGCGGAATCACCCCTTAAAGGGCTGACTTCTTAGTGGGCACACGTGTGTATACACACAAGCTCACCCGTGTCCACACTGGGTGCAGGGTGCTGAGTTCCAGAAACCTTGTTATCCTCAAACTTCCAGCACACAACACAGGGCTGGGACAGATAAGTTCTTAGCATTTATGGAATGCATGAACGCATGCATGAATGAATGCATGCATGCATGCATGCACAAAGCAATGATTGACCCAGTGTGAAAAGTCATGAGTATTTTCAGAAGAATCAACCTCCATCCGCAGGAGAGTTTTGATTAGAATTTGATTAGAGTTGAGCAGAAAATTGCTAGTGACCCAAAGGCAGAAGTCTCTAGAGTTGCACCTGCATAAGAGGGTTCAAGGTGTGGATACTATCTGGCTGAGAAGAGACAATCCCTCCTCCCCTCCTGAAGTCCACACGCTTATGCCCCATCGTGCAGACCCCAGGTGCCCAGCTAGTTTGTACAGAGGCGTGGCTCTCTCCAGAAGAGAGAGCAACTGGGCTCAATGATTCCATATTGACTTGATACTCTTCCCCAGACGGGACGATGGTGGTGGTGGTCGTGGTGGTGGTGGTGGTGGTGATGATGATGATGATGATGATGGTGATGGTGATGGTGATGGTGATGGTGATGGTGTGATAGCTACCACTTGCAGCACACTTACTAGATACCAGGCACTGCCCTAGACAGCAGAGTAGCAACCCAGCAAAAAAGACATTCTTAGCACCTCATCACAAATGGGGACACTGAAGCTCGCAGACACACACACACAAAATTTACTGTAATTTACACCCGATCAAAGAATCACCCCTTTCTCTGCCCTCCTACGTTTTGGCAAATCCCAGTTTACCCCCCCATGGTTTCCAGCCTCTGAACCCAACACGTTCCGGGAAGCACAAAATAATGGCAGAGGATGAAGGACTTCGAAGGCAGTCATGGAAACACGGGTAGAGTCAGAATATACGGAATATACCACGCTGGAAGGTGAGGGGGTTAACAGTGCCTCCTTCAGAATGGAAGACACGTCAGGCTAGAGTTCAGTTTCTGTATCCTGAGAAACTGGTCAGCACACCTCTTTCCAAATACTGGGAGAACAGCAAAGTAGCAATGACTCCAAGTATTGTTGGAGAGAAAAATAATAGCAAAAAACCAGACATGTTACTTCTTCACATGTACTAGGATTTTAGTTTTAGTTAGGTTTAATTTAGTTGGCTGTGTTTTTTATGTTTGCTTCTTTCCTTTAGTTTTATTCTAACTTTTCTTTGTCTCTATTACACACAAATTAGGGTAGCTTCTATCCTGATCTGGATTTCTTGAATCTTTGCCTTTGACAAATGGAGTTTTAAATAGCGTTATTTTTTAAACTTATATATATATTTTTCCATTGGAAAAGTTATTGTCCTGTGACCCAAGAATTAGACCCCTAGATATAGTCCCAGGGAAATGCTCACGTATGATCATCCAAAGCCACGTATGAGAAGATCTGTAGCAGCACTGCAACTGGAAGAGCCCCGAAAAGTCCATCAACCATACAATGCTAGAGTCACAAAACAGAACACTATACAGCAATGCAAATAAACGTTCTATAACTAGATGCAACTACGTGGATGAATTGCAAGAGTGCAATATTAGGGAAAGAAGTCAATAGAAAAAAGGTACTTAACTTTTGACTCCATTATTATAAAATTCAAAACCAGGTACAACCAAAGCTGTTCTGCCTCTTGATCTGGAGCTTGTAAGGTACATTCACCCTATCTGAATTCACTGAATTGTTCACTTATGATTTGAGCACTTTTCTGTATGTATGTTACACTACAATAATGATTTCAATGAAAAATAATCACACATTATTGAGAACAGAAATAGTGATAAGGAGAACAAAGGAATAAATATTTTTTGATCATTCTAAGTATTTTTACATCCTCCAATTCTTTTTACATTTAATTTTAATGTATATATCTTCTAATTACATTATTTCGGTTGCTACACAGAGTAAATCAAATGAGTGTATACTACTTACCTCTCTGCTTATTTTGAATATTTAGATTACTATTATTGGTATTATAAACACTGCCACATGAAGAGCGTTTACTTACAAGGAATTTACATGTAATTACTGGGTCAAGTGGTATACATTTTTAGATGCTATTTATAAAGTCAATATCTGTTTTAATTTGGATTCAAGTAAAAACAAACTAAGACCTTCTCTCAGGATGACTGCCCTAGATTTGTCCCCTAAAATATAATTCTCTCCTTTCAAGGAAGGCATAAGCTTTGTCAAAATCAGATTCAGGTAATGATTTTAAGATAAGTTGAGTAACATCTTCTCTGGATCATAGGAGCTGGCATGAGAAGTTTCTCTTCTCTCAGTGAGGCTAAACAGCCTTCACTTTGTCTGCCAACTGTAAGTGATTGGTTATGTCTGGCTGGAGAACGGTGTTGAGAAGCACTCTGAGGCTGTGCCTGGCTGGAGCATCGAGAGTGTCCTGATCCATTAGTGATGGCTGCCATGATGCAGAAATGGGAGCGTCAGAATTCTGGCCATATGTTTGCCAGCACTCTTCTACAATATCATGACAGTGCACTTTGCTGATGTCTTGTTCTATCACTCCATCTATGCACAAGCTGCCAATGTGGAACTAACAAAAGTATACCTAAGACCTGCACAGGAGATCAGAGTGCAGAAGTAGCATGTTTCTTGTGTCAGTGCACACAAACACACACACACACACACACACATACAATACACATACACCCCTAGTAAGAACTGCTTTAAAATATAAACACCCTAGCTCAAGTCAGGTAATCCTATAATTATATCACATTTTTTCTTACTTTCGGCCTATATTTTACTGAGTTTTAGCATCTCTTTACTACACAGATGATTTATCCTAGATGTGAGGAATAGTGAAACTTGCTAATCCCAGGGACTGAGAGTCTTGCCCTTCACTTCCTGCTTTGCTTTTGGGGAGAGGGAGAGAGACGCAAGGAGGGAAGATGCATCTTGGGTCTGAATGTATATAATGGCCGCAACTACATGTAAAGACCAACTGCTCCCAGCTGAGGAGCTCTGGGCTGGAGTTGGCCTTTGTCCTATCAGCTGGGAGGTCCCTCAATGAGGCGCCAGTGACTGGGCCTGAGACCCCACCGGAGCACAGTGAGTCCATGACGGAGCAGCTCACAGACTCTCTAAGGTTGTAAGAAAAACCAGAAGAAAAATAAAACAGCACTGAGGTCCTTACTTTGTTCCCAGATCTAGAGAACGTGTATACTCCTTCAGGCAGACGAGGGGTTCACAATTAAACTCTTAAATGCATAGAGTACTTTGTAGGCATACGTTCCTTGGACCAACCAAACACTGAAATTTCTTTCTCCTTAATCAGTGTGGTTCGTCATGGCTCACGTCTCCCACAAATCTGCTCTGTATTGGCTGAACGCAATTTGGGCTTTTCCAGTAGCACTCCATTTGACACTCTAAATATCTTAATTATAATAGCTATTCATTGAGAAGCCTCCGTTTTCTTGTCTGCAGGACAAAATAGTACCACCTAGCTCAAGGGTAGCTGAGTCAGCATCAGGGAGGATGATAGTTACAACAGTAATAATTTAACTATAGTAGTGGCTTCTATCAAGTTTCATAGGTACCGAGAATTGTGCTAACCACTATCTCATTTAATTCTTCCAACAGCAATGTGGGAGAGGTATTATCTATATTTTATACAGGAAGAAATGAAAACTCACAAGGATTAAAACATGTTGTCATGGCTACCTGGCTAATTAGATTATTTCTCCTCCTTGAGTTAACTGCTATGATGTGCTCTTCCTATGGTCATATTTTACGGCTTTAGTAATGTGCCTAGAACAGAATAATCAGTGGTCTCTGGTAATGATTAGTACCACCACTGCTACAGACTGATAACTAAATGTACTCCCTGTAAGTAGTATCAGCCCCACTGTATGGATGTGGAGACTGAGGCCAAAGCCTCGAAGCTGGTATATGGCAGAGCCACCCATCAGTTCCAATTCCAAACCACACACCTACCAGCCATTGGCCCTGCAGCTCTCATATGACCCTGATTCTTTAACCATCTGTGAGGCAACTTCCTTTTGTTATAACCGAAGTTGCCTGCCAAGTCTGGGCTGGCAAGGGGCAGCCTTAAGACTGGCAAACAGTCTGGTCTTGTGGTGAGAAGGATCCGTGAACACAGACTGTTTCCAAAAGCCTCCCGTACCTGGGACCAGCCGCCCCTTGGAAGTCCTCTGGCCTCCAGGGCTGGCAGGGCACCCCCAGCTCTGGCCTCGTGACACAGAATGATGGCGAGCTCCTGTCTGCATGCGAACCTTTGCCGTCAGTAGCCAGCAGCTGCTGCCAGAGATCAGCGATAAGTAGAAATCGTGTAAATTCAACTGCATGCACCCACGCTCCCTATGAATCACGTGACTTCCTATTAACAGTACCTCTGGTCTTACCAAACGTATATTTCCTGTAAAGGGTTTAGACTAACTGTGGTTTTTAACAAGGGTAACATCATGCATTTCTGTGAGAAGGAACCACCATAGGTCAGACAGCCAGACGGGCAGTCTGGAAAACAGATCCATACTCCGAATCGCTCAGGCTGATATGAAACCCAGATAAATGTGTTGGGGATGAGGAAATTATCTGGGGAAGATCTGACGGGAGACAAACGAAACTTGCTTGGCTGAGGAGGATCCCTCAAAGATGGAGCGCTGAAATTTTCCTCGGTGCTTCTTTGAGAAACGCAACCTATGAAGACTGGAGACCCCAGAGCCTGATCGATGAGGCCCAGACCATCCTTGACTCAAGGGTGGCTGGCACTCTCTCCGGGCTCCCACCCTCTACCCCTCTAGTTACAACACAGATGACGTGACTGCTGACGGCCATCTTCCCCTGGAGAGCATCCCTCTCGGCTGCACCCTCTCTCAACAGCTTAGAAGCCCTGCGATCGTTTTGCTCTTGGGAAGGGCCAAGGATGCCTTGGAGGACATATTTGCCCTGACTGGCTTCTCATCTGGCAGAATAGATATGCCGTGATTGAGCTCTGAGCTCGTGAACTCAACCTGCGCCTTGAAAAACAAAATGAAGACGAGGGAAAGGTTTGAACGCCTTCCCTTAGCCCACATCTGGCCCAGCAGCCCCCTTTTCCTGTTAAGACGTCCAATGTGATATGACAGGGTACCATTTAGCACTTAGACATCCTCCACTGCTTCCTGTTCCTGTAACCTGTCTCTTCTATTTACTTTACGTCAAACAGAGACATTTCTTACAGGCGAGCTTTCAACTTGGGTGATGCTTTCCTGATGCTGAATCTTATTTTTTTATAAATTTATTTATTTTCTTTATTTATTTTTGGCTGCATTGGGTCTTCGTCGCTGTGCTCGGGCTTTCTCTAGTTGCGGCAAGCGGGGGCTACTCCTTGTTGCGGCGCGCGGGCTTCTCATTGCGGTGCGCGGGCTTCTCATTGTCGTGGCTTCCCTTGTTGCGGAGCACGGGCTCTAGGCATGCGGGCTTCAGTAGTTGTGGCTTGCGGGCTTCAGTAGTTGTGGCGCACGGGCTTATTTGCTCCGCGGCATGTGGGATCTTCCCGGACCAGGGCTCGAACCCGTGTCCCCCGCATTGGCAGGCGATTCTTAACCTCTGCGCCACCAGGGAAGCCCCTGATGCTGAATCTTGTTCCAAAATGCCACAAGCAAAGTCGCTGGCCTAGAATATCAACATGTCAGAGGGTTTTCATTGTTCTGGGCACAACTCAATCATTTTTCTTCTGGCTCATCTGGGAAATTTCATTTGGTAAATTAGAGTCTAATCCTACCAGGAAAATTCAAAACAACCGCTATGCAACACTAAAATCCACTTCCTTCTCCCCCTTTGACTGATTTAATACAGAACGCATATACGTAGATTTTACACTGGATCTGGCCAATAGAACCTTCTTCAAGGATGGAAATGTTCCATTTCTGGGTTGTCCAATATGGTAGCCTCTAGCCACATGGGGCTACTGAACAATTGAAATGTGGCTATTGCAACTGAAGAACTGAATTTTACACTGTGTTAATTTTAATTAACTTAAAATTAAACAGATATGCAAATAATGTACAGTACAGACCGGTAGAAACAGTCAGACCCTGAACCATACTATGGACGGAGAAGTGTTAAGATTTATTTTATATAAAAATTTCAGTTATCCAGTCAACTGTTTTCTCCAGCCCCAAACACTGGTAACATGTCTGCAGGTTGCACATGACCTTACTTTTGTTGGCCTGAACATATCTCAGAAAAAGCGAAAGTAGAAGATGCTGAATTCATAAAATGGTGCATTTCTGTTGAGGTTTGGAGCAAGACAAAGAACAAGAGAAGAACTGGCCTGGCACCTGGGTTAGGTAGTGGGATGCAACCAGATGAGACAGAGTGGGAGAACTTTGCAAAATAGTACTAATGGGATGGGACATGGCATTCTGCACCCAAGGTCTATGCCCTAGCATTCATTCATTCATTCATTCATTCAATATTTACTAAATCTCTACTATATGCCATGTACTATTTAATATCTCAGTTGCTTCATCTATAAAAGGAGAAGAAATAATAAATAATGCCTAAATAGATAACGTATGTAGTATACTTGATGAACTGTAAGCCACCAGAGAAATCTGACCTATATTGGGGTTTTCTTTAGTCTTCTCAACCAGGAAGAAATATTCAAACTGGAAGGGGTACTTAAATTGCAAATGAAAACTCCAGAGCGGGGACAAAAGATTAAGAAACAATCCAGTCACTCTGGATGATTATTCTAGATAGTTTAAATCCATGCAACTCGATAATTAATATCCTGAGATAATGAAACAATTCACAGGTGAAATGTAACAAATCAAGAAGACAGGGAGAAAGGAAGAAAATCATGTTTTACAATGTCTTGGTTTTGAAAGAAAAAATGAAGAAAGGACATTATACTGGCACAACTTAAGAATGGATTACCAACAAGGTGATTTTGAAAAAGGAAAGTGGAAAGCTAGTGTCTCAAGGGAATGGTACAGTACAAATATGTTTTGATCTCAGAAAGCATATGATGCTGTCCTTCAAGAAATACCTAAAGATGAGACAGAGAGATGTGAAATGGATGAGAGAATTATCAGTGGATTTGTAGCTACTCAACCTAATTCTGTCTTCCAGTTTATGCACACCTTTCACATAGAAGGGACTTGATCACAGGGAACAACTGCATACAAAGATGTGATGAGATCTCAAACTGATAAGGCACTGTTCTGAGTGTGGTCCTGGTACCTGCAGCATCAACACCACCTGGAAACTTGCTAGAGATGCAAATTCTCTCACCCCAGACCCACTGAATCAGACACTCTAGGATGGAGCCCAGCAGTCTGGACTGTAACCAACCTTTCTGGGTAATTCTGGTGCCCGATAAAGTTTGAGAGCCACTGTGCTACGGGGAGACTACTGTTCCTTGAATTCTCATTGGTAAAAACTTGGAATCCTCTCATAGTTTGAGGCTCTGGCTAAGAGAGGGTGAAGTGGGGAGAAAATACAGGAGGGTCAAATATTTCCTTTCACAAGAGAATTTGTACTTGTTGAAGTGCCTAGACTTTTGTTAAAAGGTTCTAGAGAACAGACGTAGAACCAATATTTAGAGGTTAAACAGCCTATGATGTCTACTGAGGAAAGAAGTTACAAACTAACAGTGAAAGGTTTTCAACTATGATGTAGTGTGTGAGTTTCTCACATAGCTGGGAGGCCTCCATCACTGGAGGGAAAGACATGGTAGGTATTTTGTGGTAGAAAGTCCTGCTAGTGGAAGTTTGGGTCAGAAAAACAGAGGATTTGTTCTAGTTTTAGGTTTTCTGTCTTAAAATGATGACTGACTTACCTGTCTCTCACCTCCAAAATACCCATATGGTTGACCCTTTCATATCCATCCATGTCATCTCCTCCCAGGAAGCAAAGATGAGCCCCAGCCTTTTGAGAATTCAACCCACTGAAGAGGAGATTTGGGGAGCTTGAGAATGTCTCCTAGCAGTTCAAGATCAAATTCTAACTTCTGCTTCATGGGACAAAGTCACTTGCTCAGCAGCTGAGGATGGGCCTGAAACCCTTGATGGGACACCAGATTCAGGCTGATTTCCTTCTTCCTGATTACCTTCATCAAGAGAGGCCATATGTGACCACTGGCAAAGGAGCTTAACCCCAACCCAGCCCCCAACTGTGTGATTCGGACAGTTACTTCTCCTTGCTACAGCTTCATCTGTAATCTGGGGAGAATCAAACTAGTCAATGCAGGGAACAGGCAGCTATGACCGTCACGAACGGGACAGTGATGCTCAAGCATGAGTGAGCCCAGCCTCTCCCCTTCCCTTATCTTCCCAGGAGGATTCTATTTTCAGCTTCTTTGCTCAGAGTAAATGCAGAATTGAAGAAAGCAAAGTCACCAAATGGAAAGAATACAGAAGGACATGGTAGATCTGAAGGCTGGAGAGAGCAGGAAGAGGTGAGCTAAGGGTGCCCGGGGGAGCAGAGAAGGGATGAGGGGCCGCTGGTATGACAAGAGGGCTTTGGGAAAGGAAGGTGGTTAAACAGCCCTTTTCAGGGGTTTGCTCTGTGGTATATAAAATAATTCTCCCTTGGTTTCCTCTTCAAATGGCTTCAGTAAAGACATATTACTGTTCAAGGCTCTTGAGGTCAGATGGATTTTCTTTTGCACTGGCCACTGGCCTCACAGCAGGGACCTAGCTGAATTTGATGATCAATTCGTTGCTAACGAGGGCAATCCAACTCAAGTAGATCTGTGACAGGTTGCAATTGTCCAAGGTCAACCCATTCCCATTGTCCACCCTCCCAACTTCCAACATATAAACATGACCCACTTATAAGACTGTTTCAGCAGATTTCCAGCAGGGGGTTGACCAGTTGTTCATCAATGACAGTGGGTCCCACAAGCAAATTTCAAAGGCAAGTCCCATCTCATGCACTGGGGCAGAAGACATATCTGAAGAACACACCAGAGTCATATTCTAACAGTATGTCCTGACTGTGGCTTGCTGGGAACACACCTTGGGGACATGGTCAGCGAAGATCTGCAGAGAACAGCTACAGCCATAGGTCAGAGAATTTTGCACGTACCTGCCTAGAAAGATTGCTGGGCACAGGTGGGGTTTTTTCAACTTCCCTTTCCAAAAGCACTTACTCTAATAAACACACTGAGATGAAATAATGATCGTGTCACCGGTGCATAAGAAGGATAATAAGATATAAATATACAGCCCAAATAAATTCAACTCCCTTTGAGGAAAATAGCTAACTTGCCAATATGTATGAATCAATTTAAGTCATAAAAGGAACAGAGTTGCTCACTGGATTACACTGAGAATAGTGATTAACAGACTGTCAATTCTAATATGAATTTTGTCTCTGCCCAAGTGAAGGTTTAAAATTCATTTCATTTTTATGCATAAAATTCTGCTACTTATTTTTTTTTCAATTTTAAACTCTGTATGTTCTCTCTGGAAGAAAAAAAAAACAGAGGAAAGGGTTAAAATGAAATTAAAAACTCCAAACCTTCTCTTTTAATATATGCAAGCCTGTATCTACTTATGTCTTAAAAACATAAGATTATACCTTACACACTGTATTCCTGTTTTGGTTTTTTAACGTTCATTAATTTATTTAATAGCTTTTTCTGGAGCACATTCTAGGTGCCTGACACTTTATAAGGCTCTCAAGGACTGAAACTGTGAGCCTGCCCTCAGGGCTTTGAGAGGAAAGAAAATAAGTAGATAAATAATCTATAATTTCAGACACAGATATAATTTATAGTATATAAAATATAGGATCACTAATTGTGAAATCTGATGATAGAAAGCAGGAATGGGAAACAGAAAAACAAGGACAACCTGTTCCTTAAGGGGGTCGTGGATGCCTCTCTGAGAAGGTGATCTAGGAGGTGAGCCCCACAGGACAAGCCATGAAACACTGAAGAGCCAACAGAAGGCAGTGTTTCAACCAGAGAGATTATTACAAATTATTATAAATAAACTCCATTTGGTTACTATAAGCCCATTGTACAGGAGAGGAAACTGAGGCTCAGGGAGCCTGAGGAACGTTCTCAAAGTATACATTAACTAAGTAAGAGCTGACCTAGCTTTACAGTTGGATATGAGTTCACCCACTGAGCTGCTCAAAGGTTAACTATATCCTACGGCTTTATATGCAGAATTCCCAGAATAAATATCTGCTCAAAAAAGTCACACCTGTTGGTTTTGGTTTCGTTATTATTATCTTCTGTGATGGCAAGCAGATTCTCCTCTGACCATCCCAGAAGCCAGCAGCTCACAGTAATGGCAGAACTCTCTCTTTTCTATGAAATGCTGAACGATGACGTGCCCCATGAATGGGCAGGAGATGCTACCAAGCATTTGCATATGATGGGCCATCCCACATCTCTGCCCTTTTAACCCTTCCCATAAACATGTATAAGAGATAGAAAGTCATTTTAATGCACAAAGGGCCAAGAGAGGCTCTCTTTTAGCTATCTATTTATATCCTTCCTAGCTAGATGGGAGTCCATCCTTAAGATCCCAACATCCACTATGAAAGGAGAAAAACAAAATCCACCAGGTCAAAGCATGAGTCCCAAAGGGAAGTTATTAGTGTCATCTTGGTATTACTCTTAGTCTGGTCCATCATTATACTTGAATAGTCAGTGAGCGTTGGATAAGGCAATGGTTACCAGTGCATTCACTCTGAGGCTGTGTTTGTGTGCGCCCACACAATCTTGAGTATAAGTAATGTAATAATGGGTACTATTATATGCCTGTATATGCCCAGACCCTGAGGAGGGCCATATGTTTAAACAGGATAAAGAGAACAAACTGAAGTTCTAATGAATCTGTCACGAGTATTTGCAATTCATACTATGTTGTTTAAAATACTTGCTTAAAAATAAGCAATTCTGGTAACTGAAGAGGAAACCAAATACTTGAGAATGGTAAAGAATTAGAGAAGACAGGCTCCATCACGTGGAGATCCCAAAGAAATTTAGGTAGTTTCTTATGGAGGGCAGAAGTTTTATTCAGCCACTCCCCGGCGAGCAGAGCATGCCGCAGATTGGAAACAAATAACACACAGTGAGATCTTCTATATGAATGGGCCTAAATACAATGAGCTTGTAACTGTGGTGTGATTCTGGCCTCAAACCTTCAACTGCATTTTGTTAAGGAATCCATTTTAGACTCAGGGCTTAAATTACAGGATCCACCCTCCTGTTTTTCACTTCCTTCTCTTTCCTCAATGCTTAAGTGGTATGGAAGATCTATGAGGGTTTAACATAAATAAATGCATAACTATGTTCATTTATAATGCATTCAATTCAGCTACATATATCTGCCCACGTTGCATGTGATAGTCCATCTAGCCTGTGGATAAACGACATGCATTTTTATGACCTGAGTTTCTATTTCTTGGCTGCTATGATTTCTACATTATGGTAAAGGAAGGTCAGGCAGATGTTTAAAAAGCCAGCTGTCTGCTCTCAGATGGATTCTTCACCACAGTATCTCCTCCTCAAGTGGAAGATTTTCACTGTGAACGTACCTGCCACCATATACAACACACATGATATTTTTCTTCAACAAGTAGAGACCATTTTGTCATTTTGGGGGGATGCGTATTAAATCCTTTTTTTTTTTTTAAACAAATACACAACTATGGACCAGTCTGCTTCTCAGAGCAGAGGTCTTTCCCCATCTGTAAGCCTTTGTTTTTCCTTGTCTCTTTCCAAGATACAAGAGGTAATAAAATGGCATGAAAAAAAAATAAGTGATTTGAGAAATGACTGAAATTTGCCGACCTCTACAAGACATGACAACATCCTGGAAAACTGAGAGTATTTTGCAGAAATTGGCAAGGGGGGATAGAGCGTCCATGTGGAGCACACCATCAATGCACATTCTCACAACACCCAGTGGGACCAGCGTTGGGATCTGTCCATTTCACAGGAGAGAAAACCCAGAGAAGTGAGGTGACGGGCTCAGCAGCGCCCAACTAATTAGTCACAAAGTCAAAACTCAATTAGCTCGACTTGCCGTTCATGCTTTTTTCTGAGGTCCCATGTTCTAGAATGGTCTTACTACCTTGCCTTCTTGCCACTGTCCTTTAAGGAGATCCTTTCAATCTGAATCTCCCGGGCATGGAATATGGGTTGATTTCAGAAACAATCATTCACCTTCAGAAACTGATCACAAGTGAGACTGACACATGTCCGGTAGCGGTGGAGGCGCACATTTGCATGGATTCAACCAATGGCTTGGCAACCTCCCATTTTCAAAACAGCCAACGGCCAGACTCCATTTAACTCTTCCCCTCCCACTGTGTGGATAAACCTTGGAGTGTCCCCCACTGGCTTTAGATCATTCATCTTTTGGATTTGCTTCTATCTCGGATAAAGGAAAAGAAAAAAAAAAAACAGAAACAAAAACTTTTTTTAAGTTTGGGAAAGCTAGATGACATTTCACACACTTGTTTGTTGTGTTTGCCATCAAACCTTTAGATCAATTTTTTCTTTTTCCTTGCAGGAAAATCTTCATGTGGCTCTTTTACAGGATGTGTGGGTGTATAAGATGTGTGTTGGTGGTCACGCGTGTAAGCATGTTCTTGAATACTGGGGGTGAAACTGTGGGAACCAAAGCATTTAATGGCCTTGGCCAATGTGAATGTCTCTCCTTGAAAGCTGGGTTTATTTTGGCAATACTGCTTTTCTCCCCAGTTCCCCCTGACCTCCCGTATTACTGTCTGTGGATTTTTTTTTTTTTTTTTTACCGAGGGAGATACTTAGGCATGGGCTGAGGGAGATAAGTGATATGGTCAAATCACTACTGCCAAAGCTTGAAATTCCGGACCACTTTAATAGCTCTGGCTGACCTCTAAATGAAACGCCACCTTTGGTTATTAACATGTCTCTCTCTACTTTTATGATTTTTCGGAACATAATTTGTCACAGTTTTTATCTGCACAGAGCAAGCTTTAAGCTTTTAAAAATGTGAGTTATCTTTTTGCAACTGCTAACAATTACACATCACAGAACCACCGCTCTGAAAACCAATTATGAAAAACCGGCATGGAGTCAGCATTCAGCCTGGGAGTGTGCTTTTGCCACTCGGAATTAGACATTTCTGAACTCTTGCCATGGGGCCACCGGTGCTTGGAAACTGGGAACCAGCAACTAAACTTGGAAATGGCTTGTGAGATCCGGGAGATAAGATAGGGGCAGAGAAATTAATTGTCCTTGTGTTGTATGATCATCTGATAACTGGACCGCAGGGGCCATTCCAGGTCTAGATGTGTGATGGTCGTTTCTGTTGGAGGATGGTTTGCTCAGACCCTGGGATCTTATGCTGTGTTTCAAAGGCCACCTGCTTGTCCTGAGATGCTTATCAGGGTGGTTTCTGGGCTACTGTTTCAGCCTCAAATACTCTCGTGATTACAGGACAGAGTGCATTGTCTAGACACTGTTCTGGCTCTCAGCACACTGCCAGGCTTGAATGTTCACTCCGCTCCTTCTTGCTCTCACCTGCGGGCTAACTGGGGGACAGTGTCACATTCCATCAGTGTACGGTTCAGCACACAGACTATAGAGACAGACCACGTGGGTTCAAACCCTGGCCCCGAAAGTTGCTCAACTTCTCTGTGACTCAGTTTTCCTCATCTGCAAAATGGGGTTAACAATCACATGCCTCTCAAGGATGGCTGGAGAATTAAAGAAACAGGGTCAAGCACAATGCATAGAAGAATGTCAATATGTTATTTTATTATGTTAGCTGGTTTCTTCTTGTTTTTATCCCTAGACATTGGCACAGAGCAGAGGGGTCTGGGGTCTGAAGCACAGCCAGAGACATGAGGGAAGCAGTGGAATCCACAAGGGGTGCCTTCTTGCCAATTTTTTTTTTTTTTTTTTTTTGCTGTACGCGGGCCTCTCACTGCTGTGGCCTCTCCCGTTGCGGAGCACAGGCTCCGGACACACAGGCTCCGCGGCCATGGCTCGCGGGCCCAGCCGCTCCGCAGCATGTGGGATCTTCCGGGATAGGGGCACGAACCCGTGTCCCCTGCATCGGCAGACGGACTCTCAACCACTGCGCCACCAGGGAAGCCCTTGCCATTTTTATTAAGGTGAAAAGGTTTTATTTCTTGGCAGTTCAGATGATGATGAATAGTTGGCAGAAATAGTGTGAAAGCTAGGGGCAGCCTTCTCCATGTAAGATGGAAAGAAACATCTGCGGTTAGACCACAAAGAAAAGTAGGGCAAGGAGGAAAATGGGGGTGCCCTGGATGGGAGTTCCTTCACTCTCTAGGCTCAAGTCCCCTCTGAGGACAGCTCCTGGGTGGAAACCTAGCATCCTATAGATGCTCAGTAAACAACGAACAGAAGGATGAAATGAAACAAACAGTGACTTTCTGGTTTTCCCCCCTTATTGCGAAGGCATAATATCTGCTTCCCTAGGGGGAGGATGGAGAAGCAAACGTGACCCCCATATCCACGAATGAGGCAAGACTTCTTGATAAAAGAGAGAGGAGGAGGCCAGACAGGGAGAGGGGAGAAAGAACAAAAGTGAGTAAGCAAGAGAGAGTTGATAAACCTGGCCTGAACCTCCTAAGATGTGCTGTGGCTTTCACATACGATCTCATTGAAGCTGTCGTCAGCCAGCAGTGCCTAAGATTTTTTACTGATGAGAGTTCTGCAAACAAAGCAGGATGAGAATTTGTTGGGAAAAAGTATGACTTGGAGAAAGTCTGAAACTCACACGTCGCCAGGCTAGGCAGGTGGCACAGCTGGGACCCAAGCGGATGTCCATCTGGCTACTTCCAAAGCTCATCAGCACGTGGGAGACCTAAGATGCTTACGCAGCCTGCCTGGTGCCAAGCTGAGTGGTGCCCCAAGGGAAACCGTTGCTACATGGCCTGCGCTCATGGTTGAGGGGTGTCTGGCTTCTCCTGTGGCTGACAAATGGAGACACCCCCCAAACAGAGGACTCGTTCTGGGCCTTGGCAGCTCCTGCCTCCCTCTCAAAAGAACAACTAAAAGACTCTCTTCCAGGAAGTAATTTTTTTCCCCTCCTTTCCAGGACCACTGTCTGCCTTGGCCCCGTGGGTAAAACATTCCCTTTGCTCCCATCTCCCTGGCAGGAAATCTATTCAGAAAGGATGTTGATTATCCTCTTCAGCACTTATTTCCTTTACATTATTTTGATTCCGTTATTTCTCATTATACTCCCAATATGTTTTGGCAGCCTGGGCTTGCAGATGGGAACAAACAAAGGCTTCTACAGTCCTTGGGCTGTACCTTCACACTTGACTCCAAAATGATTTCTCTGGGGGCTGGCTATCCCTCCCTGCAGGGCTGGGCCAGTGGGCCGGGGCTAATGTGCATGGCTGGCCAATGCCCAGGGCTGGCTGGGTTTCTGGAAGGTAGGATTCAGAGGCAGGGTTGCAGACACCGGGGCAGTGAGCCCCTCTGCCTCCTTTGATTGACTTGGGACCTTGTCCCCCAGGCCCTCTTTAAGGAGAGGGGAATGCAAGAAGACCACAGACTTCATCTTTTGCACATCATTCCCTAATGGGCCTTCTGCCCAGCTGGCTCTCTGTGCTGGTCCAATTTCAGGAGGCAGCCCACTCCCAGCCCTTTCTTAGGGACAGAGACCCAGCCCCAGCCCGGGGGCCCAGGTAGCTGCATTTGTATCAGCTCCCTCCTCCCTCCCCAGGGGACTAGACCCAGGGGAGACCCTGGACTAAAGGGTGTCCATCCAGAGGCCACTTGGTGACTTGGGACATGGCTGCTGGCTCGCCAGGTTCTCTCTTTTCTGGCCATTTGAACTAGGACACTGAAAGCCTGAACCAGCAGTTGGCAGGACCTAAAATAGCAAGGGGTGCTTACAGAGGATCTTGATGGATCCTGGGCCAGGTGAACTTATAAGGATGCAAAAGCAATCAGCAAACGGAAGAAAGTGCTAAGAATGAAAGTAACAACAATCGTGGCGACACGAACATTTCTGAGTGCTCACAGGTGCCGCGTGCGGTCCCGAGCATCTTTTTGTTTTACCTCATTTGACCTTCGCCAAAACACTCTGAAGTATGTTTGCAATGCTCCCTGTTTTCCCAGATGAGGAAATTAACTAATTTACCAAGCGCACCTTCTTCTCAAGCCAACTTTTTTTTTTTTTTTTTTTTTTTTTTAATAATACCATCACTCCCTCTGTACGGTCACCCATGAAACTCTCAATAAAGAGAGGAAAAGAAAGCAAGGAGCCAGAGGGGAGATACATCACAGACGGAGTTGGAGAAGGCCCGGCTGGGAGCCGCCACAGACCCCATCCCATCTAGATGTGACCTGGGAGAGCGAACAGCCTCCTTCCACCCTTGTGGTAACTCGACTGGATCTCTATTCCTGGCAGCTGGGAGTCAGACTGAAAATCTTCCTCCCAGACTCTGCTTAAATGTCTTTTCTGCTGGGAGACTCTCCCTGACTTCCTCCTTATCCCACAAGCCAAATTGGTTCCTCCCTCCCCTGGGCCTCCCTGGCGGCCAGCTCATACATCTTTAACTGCCTCAGTCTCACTGCGTTTTGATTATTTGTTTACAGCTTCATTTCCCCAACTAGACAGGACACATCTTCTTCTCTGAATCCCAGATTGTAGCACAGAGCCGGATATACAGTAGCTGCTTATTAAATGCTTGTTGAACGTATTCATTCATCCATCCGATATAATACCCATCTGATATTGTGCCAGGAATTGTTCTAGGCTACAGGGATACCAACTATGGTCCATGAGCCAAATATGGCCCTTTGCTTAAAGATGGCCCTCTGCTTGTTTCGTATAAATAAAGTTTTATTGGAACACAGTTATGCTCATTCATTTATGTGCTTTCTATGGCCGCTTTCATGCCATAATAGCAGAGCTGCACGGCTGTGAAAGAGATCTTGTGGCCCACAAAGCCAAGAATCTTTACTCTCAGACCTTTGCAGAAAAACCTGCTGACTCCTGGTCTAAGTCAGTGGTTCCCAAAGTTGTCTGCACATTTGGATCATCTGGAAAGCTTCAAACTATTGACTGTGTCTCATCTCTAGGGATTTAGAATCAATTATTCTGGCCTGGGTTTGGGGGTTTATGAAAGATGTCCAGGTGATTCTACTGTGCAGACAAATTTGAGAACCACTATTCTAAGCAGAACAGAAGATTAGCTAGCTAGTCATGATTATAGCAAATTACTAATGAGTAAAAACAGTGATTGTAGCAAATTAGTAATTAGTCAAAAATAAATAAATAAATAAAGTGCAGGCTGGAAAAGACCTTGCCCATCTGGATCCACGTAATCTGAGGCTGAGGGCGCAAAACTGGAGAGGGCAGGTGACTTTTCAGGGCTGCTTGGACTCACTGGCCTAAAAGCCACAAGCTCAGTCTTCAGGTGCTGGGCTCCTTCAGTGACCTTACAATGGTCTCTTGTCTCTGATCCTACTTTACCCAGAGAAAATGACAGCAGTGGGGCTGAGCCTGGACCAAAGAAACAAAAGCCATGGAGATGGGAGGAACTTCAATTAGCATCCCAGAGGTGCTCAGTGCCAATGGCACTGAAAAAAGCCCAGGAACTTCATTGGTTTCACAAGACAGAAAAGCAAGGTTTGAGCTGAGTGTGATTTGGAAGTTGAGAGGAAGCATCTTTGATGCCCTATGGAAAGTCTTGAGCGTATATAAATGTGCATATTTAGTGCTCCCTCTCTAGAATGCAAGAGAGAATGGTGACTTTGTTCACCCAGCATCAGGGACAGTGCCCAGTACATCGTGAGGGCTCAGAGACTTTGAGGGGTGGACGGATGGAAGAAAGGAACTCAACGCAGAGTCTCGGGGTGGTGACGCTATCACTAATTCAGTGTTTCCCTGGCTCCTAGACTGTGCCTTGGAGGCACAGCCATGAACCAGAGAGAAACCAGGAGACAGACGACGAACGTGACACAGATGAGGTCAAGATCATTTCACACGGTGATCAGCGTTATGAAGAAAATAAAATTGCAAAGTGTGATAAAGGGGGGCTATCTTAGAGGGAGTAGTCTGGGAAGGAATTTACAAAGAGGTGCCATTTGAGCTGAGGCCTGGAGGAGGAGGACGCAGCTATGAGTAGGGCCGCAGGGCAGGTGCTCTGGGCAGACAGAACAGCAAAGGCAGGAGCCTGGAGGTGTGAACGTGGCACAGGATGGAGGCCAGCGCAGTGCGCCTTGGGAAATATGCTTCAGGCAGAAGGTGAAGAGGCAGCTAGAGAAAGAGCTTATGAGAGCCTGGGGGCTAAAGAGTCAGATGTTACCCTGAGGTCAATGGAAAGGGCTATCAAAGGGTGGGGTGGCTCATGATCCAGCACAGTGCTTTAGATCCCACAGCTGAGCAGCACCGGTTTGGCAAGATGTAAAGGAGGTGTCCTGGGTTCAACAGCATCCTCCCAAAGTTCACCTCCACGGGAACCTCCAGATGTGAGCTTACCTGGAAACAGGATCTTTGCCATTGTAATTAGCGAAGTGAGATCATACCGGATTGGGGTAGACCCTAATCCAAAGACCAGTGTCATTATATGAAGTACACGTCATGACTCAGAGAGACACACAGGGCAGAGAGAACAGCGCGTGATGGAACGCAGACACTGGGGTGATGCTTCCTCATACCCAGGAACCTCAAGGGTCACCAGCCACCACCCCAAGCTTGGCGAGAGGCACGGAACAGACTTCTCCCTCAGAGCCTCCAAAACGCGCCGCACCCTGCCCACACGCTGATGTCGGACTTCTGGTCTCCAGGACTGTGAGAGAATGAATTCGTGTTGTCCGAAGCCACTAAGCATGGGCTCATTTGTTACAGCAGCAGGAAGAAGTGAACAGAGTCAGAGAATGTGGTCTGGGAATGATGGGAGGGAGGGAGACGGATGGAGAGAAGGGAGAGGGGAGGAGGAAAGGGGACCTGGAGGGGCATGCTCCTTGCTTGTGTGCAGACTGAATAACTGCCACAGCCCCCAGCTTCCGAGGGGAGGCTTTTGCTCAATGTCTGGGAGTCTATACCAGTCATGCCCCTACACAGTTGTAAGTTAAAGGAGGAAACGACCCCATCTCTTCTGCATGGAGGATGCTAGTGAAACCGAGCATGACCCTGTGGGGATCCTGGGCACAGAGGCCTTTCTGTGTCCCCCGTTTCTTGTTTGTAGGGAATAGGTTTCAGCCCCCTGAGTTCCCAAGGGCAGGTTCAAACAGTTGCTAATCAGGCAAGGAAGGAGATGCAGAGACAAGGGAGGTGCAGTCAAGAAACAACAGTGCAGCCGTGGGGCAGGGTCCTGGTTCCACCTCAAGGGCCACACGTAATATCTTTGAGCTCTTCTGCAGAACTAAAACCCCAATAAATGGAAGATGTTAACTACCTGATGAAGCATTCTCCATTCCAGAGAGAAGGTCATAGTTTGATAACCTCGAGAACCACAGAAGCTCATCAGGAAACCACCTGAGGCCAGACTAAAGGAATGCAGGCCCTGCACGCACCCAGATCCTTATCTGCAACCCCACCCTTGAACCATTGCTGTAAGACTCCTCACCAAATTCCCCCAGGTTGGGACACACAGTTTTGGGGCCGTTAGCCTGCTGTGTCCCCGCCTTTGCCTGGCCAAGCGACAAACCTATTCTTTGCTACTTCACCCAGAACTCTGCTTCCAAGATTCAGTTCAGCACTGGTGCACAGAGGCTGAGTTTCGGCATCACTAGGCACTGCTCTGAGAACTTGGGCTACCCTGGCGGGGGAAGTTCATCCTGCAGGACAGGGTCCCCGGGGACACAGGTCAAGGCTGGAGGTACCAGGGGCCCATGCTCCTGGGGGCTTGGAAGCAGAAGCCCTCCTGGATCCCCTGGGCCCACCCTGCACCTGTGAGTTGCTGCAACTGTTAAGGAAAACATATAGGTTTAAGCAGATTCAACTAGGGGTTTAGAAGTCCAGAGGAAAAAGGGGGGATGCTCACAGCAAAAGGAGTTTCAACTTTCACGGTTGTTCAAAGAACTGGAAACCACAAGATGGGAAAAAGCTTGATTCAATTTTTACACGTCCCCAAGGCACAATGCCTTCTCCTGGAAAAAGCCTCTTTTGACCCACTAACAGTCTCCCCCTAGGAAGGCATTTTAGTGTAGTGGTTACAAATGAGGGTTCTGGAATTTTCTGGTTCACATCGCCACTCAGTGGGGGGGGTCACGTGACCTCTCAGAGGCTCAGGTCTCTCATCTTTAAAATGGGTCAGCAATGGTAATTTCTTCATAGGGGCACAGAGGATTTGGGGGAGGGAATGTGCAGAAAGCAGCAGTGTCCCCCCACCCTGGCTGCGCTTTGGGGTCACCTGGGTGTCTTTAAAAGGCACTGACGCCTGCCTCCCACCCCGAGACGTTCTGATTTAATAGGTCTGGGGTGTGACCCAGGCATCGGGTTTTGAGAGCTCCCTGGGTGATTTTAATGCGCAGCCTCGTTTGGGCACCACTGGCCTAAAGCACTTAATACACATTGTCCGAGCCCACACTCGGCAGCTCCTGGGGCCAGGCAGCCTCGTACAAATATCTACCACCCTGTGGCCTTGTGGCTGCACAAGTCACTGCCCCTCTCTGAAGTCAGTTTACTTATCTGTAAAGGGGGACTAAGACACTCATGTCATACGGGTAAATTGCCAGGATGAAGTGAGCAAACAGGTGCAAAGACATTGAACATCTGACACATGGTATTAAATACAGGGTACTGTCCCAATTCATCACTGCTTTCATTTGATTTTTGAAATCTGTCTCTCCTGCTACAGCAAGGCCACACGTCGCGAACCTTTACTGCGGTGGTCTTGCCCTTGGGAGAGGGAAACGCAGGGTCCCATCAATGGGTGGAGAGTTAGAAGCAGATTAATGCTGCTCTATTCTTTAAAGAGTGCTGAGCCCATGTCTTACTCTGTGTTTATCTGCCTGTTGAAATCAATGGCATAAATAATGAAGCCATGTGATGTTTGAATATTTCTACCACTCATATCTTTCATTCTAATTAAAGCCAGAATGTTCCTTTTTAGAAATCTGTATGAATAATAAAAACCCAGCTGCCTGAACATAATATTGTCGTTTTTGTTTAAAAAAAAAAACAAAACAGGGGGTTGGGGGGTAGGTGAGATCATGGCAGACTGGCTGGATGGACCCACGTGTGGAATTCCTGAGCCTTGGGACCTGCTGTTTCCTTTCCCTGTGGCCCCCGGATATCACAGCTCTCCTGGGTGTGGTTATGGCCACTGATAAGAGGTAGTCTCATTCCTTAGGGCTTGGATGGCTCCAGGGTTGGGTCTCACCTCCAGCCGGAGGCCCAGGCGGAGGGCGGACTTCCTTTAGGACCCCAAGAGTTTGGCATAAAAGCCCACAGTGTACACCTGCCCGGGGTTGTGAGTGACCACAGTTCACCTTGCAGAGCCTTAAGAACAGGACTGCTTCTAGAGAGGAGGACGTCAGAGTTCCCTCCGGCTGCTGTAACAAATGACCACAAACGGAGTGGCTTACAACCACACAAATGTATTCTCAGTTCTGGAGGTCAGAATTCTGACCTGGGTCTCACTGGGCTACAATCAAGGTGTCGGCAGGGCTGTGTGCCTTCTGGAGGCTCCAGGGCAGAGTCTGCTTCCTGGCCTTTTCCCGCCTCTAGAGGTGCCTGCATTCCTTGGCTGTGGCCCTTCCTCCATCTTCAAAGCACATGGCTCTAACCCCTGCCTGCCCTCACATCTCCTTCTCTGACGGGATCCACCCAGATAATCCAGAATCATCTCCCCATCTCAAGGTCAAGTGATTAGTAGCCTTAATTGTATCTACAACTCTAATTTCCCTGTAACATACTCATAACGTACCATATCCCCATAATTCACGTTCACACAGTCCCCAGGGATGCAGGCATCTATGAAAAAGGAGGAGCGTTACTTTGCCTATAGTGGGAGAGAAATGGAAAGCTGGACATAATGTTCCCAAGTGGCAGATTCAGAACTCTCTGATACCTTAGCCCTAGGAGGGGTCTGATGGGATTAGCCTGTGGCTGAATTTCATGTGTGTGTGTGTGTGTGTGTGTGCGTGCGTGTGCCTGAGAGTGTGAGTGTACATGTGGGCGTGTTGCATGCTATACTGTCACAAGGCTTCTGGGGCCCCAACCTTGGACTTGACCCTCCTTCCCCCCACCCTGAACCACGCCTCTCCAACGCTCCAGTCTGCTTGCGCCACCACCCCCGGCCCCACCCCCCGCCTGGCGCTGTCTTCCCCCTTCTTCCCCAGCTCCCCTCGGAGAGAAGACACACTGCCTGCTGAGTGGTCCGTCTCTTGTACCGACCGGCCTGTGGGCTCCCGAGGGGCAGGGAGAGAGATGCTCATCTGTCTCTCCATCCTTCCTTTCTTAGCATCATGCCTGGAACAGGGGCTCAACAGACAGATAACCACTGACATCACCGAACTTATACTCCACTGAGAGGCGGTACTCCATGGGCTTTGGAATCCACTGATCTGCGCTCGAATTCGGCCTCTATCCTTGGACAACTGTATGACTTTGCTCAAGTTACTAACCTTCCTGAAACCTCAGATTCCATATCCATAAAATGGCGATACAGATAGATCATGAGCTATAGTAAGGATGAAATGAAACAATCCATGTAAAGTGCTCATGACAAGACCGAGCACGCAGCAAATGCTCAGTCATCACTAACCCATCATCACCACCACCATCACCATCACCATCACCGTCACATGCCCCTGAAGGGGGGAGCACGGCTTACCTTCTCCGGATTAGAGGAAGTTCAGCAGGGTTGACCGGAAAGACATTCCACTAACTGTGGTTCCCAAGTGGAACCCAGGTCTCCAGAATTTAGGTGAACATACGGAGAACCCTAACAGTAAAGGACTCAGCCGGAGAGCAAAGAAAACTGGCACCAACCCCTTGAGGTCATCTCTGTTTTTCAACCAATCTAAGAAAATCAGTAGCTGGTCTGTGGATGTGCCACAGTCCAGGGTCTCTCGGGGGTTGGGGTGGGGGGAGGGATAGGAGGAGAAGGTGGAAGGAGCCAGTCCTAAGATTCCCAGAGCCCTTAAGAGCCAGGAAAAGCCCCCTGCATGAGGGCATCAACAGCAAAGAAGAAGCTAGAGTCACACATCTGGCTACCTTACCTGGCCATCAGGTAGAACGGGGGGTTGCCAAAGCAGGGCACACATTCATCCCAGTTTGCCTGCGATGGTGTCTGTATTCTCTCATCATTATTAACTATCCCCACTGTCATCTCTAAAGGGTTCTAGTTTGGACCCTAAATTATGTGTTGAAGCTTGCCTGAGTCAGTCCTTGCCCGCACGCAAACTGGACACCGGCAGTGACCTCATAATCACAACCACAATCCCAATTATAACATAACCATGTATAGTAATCACAATACCTGACCTCAGTCTAGAGCAGTGGTTCTCCCAAGGGCAACAGTTGATGATGTCCAGAGACATTCTGCGTTGTCATAAATTGGGGGGAGGGTTGGCTATTGACATCTAGTGGGTAGAGGCCTAGGATGCTGCTAAGAATCCTACAACGCACAGGCCGGCCTTAACAGCAAGGACGACTTATTCCAAAATGTCAGTAGTGTCACAGCTGGGAGACCGTGGGCCAGGGAGCATCCCTTCATGGTCTGGGAGTGGTGGGAAGGGTCTGAGACCAACTGTTTAGGTTCAAATTCTGACGTCAACGTTTGCTAGCTGGGTAAATGAGGGCAATTTTTAAACCTCTCTCAGTGTAATTTCCTTTTCATCCAATAGAGTAAGGTGAGGCCCAACGTTAGGAGGATTTAGTGACATAACCTAACCGTGCTGGGCTCCCAGCACAGGGCCGGGCTCGTAGGTAAGCACCACACACGTTGGCTAGAGTTTGCACTCTTGGGAAAGCTCTTTCCCAGGGAGCATGTTGTTTGTTCCTCAGTTTCCTTAACTCTAAAATGGGCAGAATAACACCCCCTCGCAGGCTTCCTCTAGGGATGAAAACGAGGGGACCTGTGTTAAAGCATCCGTCAATGTGGATCTTATCCAGGACCACGCTGCAAAGTGAGTAGGTCCAACGTTGTCGACCCTGCAATGGGATGTGACGGGGACCCCACGGCCGGAAGTAAGAGCCAGGAGTCCTGAACCCAAGCAGAATCTCATCCTTGGCCAACATGTTTGTGAAACCCCAGCAGTCAACTTTCAACCCTTTCTTTGAAGTGGGAATGAATGTTGGGAAATGTGCTGGAGTACCCCCAGGGGGGAGGAAGAGCAGCTACGTTCAAGTCCAACCGTGTCCAAAGTCTGGGCATCTGACCTGCCCGTCGCAGGGAGGGGCCTGATAAACACTTGCAGCCTCCTGCACGCAGGCTTCCGGCCCTGGTGCCGTGGACTCTGAGCCCACCGATAAGGAGACTCGGCCCTGCCTTCACGGAAAGCTGCAGATTTCACCAGGAAGTTGAGAGGTCGGCTCCAAAGGAGCCTTGGACCTTGCCCTCTTCAATCTCCCAAGGACCTGCTTTGCTTGGGACACAGTGTGGCTCTGGGTCCTCAGCTCCGAGTCCATTGCCCTATCTTCCCCAGTGGGTTTATCCAAGCCAAGTGCATTTCTTTCTTTCCTTTCTTGCTACCCAAACTAACTGTACTGTTGAACTCTGTTTCAACTGGATTCTGGCTCAGCATTTTATTGAGCACTTACTATGCCGGGCCCTGCTTGCCTGTCTTTCGTTGCACTCTCTCCAAAACCCTGTGAAGACCATTCTACACATCTCATCCTTCGGTCCCAATTCAAAAAGGAAATGCAGTTCAGGTGTTAAATAAGTTGCCCAGAGTCACACGGCTTCTAAGTGGTAGGACTGGCATTTAAATCCAGTTTCTATTGACAAAGCGCTTCATCTATTTTACTTTTACTTTACATCTATTTTACTCCTCACATTGAAGGGTCAACCTTGCTGCAAAATAAGCCAGTCTGGTGCGAGACGTTAAATTAGTTGGGGAAAATGTATGGATGAGCTTTGGGGGAAAAAAATGATGCCAAGTTGCCACTCTGGCATCCTGGCAAGTACCCTCACAGAAATAATAAAGATCAGCCCAGAAATCTTTGGGGCTTGTAGCATTCGGGATGTGGAATCAGAACAGAAGGGAATCAAAGCAATCAGTGGCTATAAGGTAAGAAAGACAGGACAGAGGCTGGGACAAAAGATGCTGAGGCACCAGCTGGGAAGCTGCCATGGGTGCCCCCAAGCTGGATGGGCTTATCTGGGGCCAATGACAATGGCACACACACCAGTGTTGCCCACCACTTATTAGCGACTTTCCCGGGCCAGGAGCTAGCTAGTCTAAGCATGCTCCACACACCCATCAGTAAGTTCATTCAACATCCACAAGAGCCTCACCAGTTGGGCGTTACTGTTATACCCGTTTTACAGATGAGGAAACTGAGGCCAAGAGATATCACAAAGTCACAAAGCTAGTTAGTGTCTAGTGGCATGGGCTGTGGAGTCAGAAAAACCTGGATTTAATTCAGACTCTCTCACTTACTAGCTATCTGAAACTTGGAGCAAAACTGCTTTCATTTGTCTGAGCTTCAGTTTATGCGTTTATAAAATGGGGATGTGGGGGTCTTCGCTTCATGAGACCTTTTGGGAAAATAGTGAGGATTAAATGGGAGGATGAGGGTAGCTTGACACAGTACCTGGAGGACAGAAACAACTGGTAAAAAGCAGCTGTTCTCCAGGGTTTAAGCCCAAGGTGTGTGTGTTTGTTTGGGGAGGGGTGTTTGGGAGTGGGGAATCAGCAGCCAGCTGACCTGGGAAAGCTGGAGAAGAAGAGATCCTTTCTCGGAAGGTTCAGACCAACTCTTCCCCCTTTCAAACTTAGGCAGGTACCTCCAAGTGGGCCTCTCACACTTGCAGGCCACACCGGGCAGAGGGCGCATCACCGGGGACCCTGGCGTAAGGCTGGCCCGTGAGCTCTCGGCCCGCCCGAGAGCTGGAGTGCCTGACTGCGTGTGGGGTAGGGCTTGGCCGGGTTCCAGGAGCAGGCCTGGCGCCTGGGCTGAGGCCAGAGACAGGCCAAGGTCGGCCAGCGGGGCACGAGGTGAACGGTTGGAGGTGCCGGGGATGGGGTCAGATAAAGGCCAGAGGCCCAGCTGCCTGGCAGGGCAGGTTCCTAAACCGAGAGGGAGGGGGCTCATTGGAGCTGAGGCAAGATGGTGGCACCTCTTCCTCCACCTCCCCTGGGGGCCCACACTCGAGACTGTCCAGGCCTGGGAGCAGCTCTGAGATGTGCATCTTAACCCACCTCCTCAGGATGAGCCTGGAGGCCAGGAATGGGTCCGAGTCAGGGATGTCTGGAGGCCTGGAGCCTACTGCCTTTGTTACCAGCCCGGTGATCCTGTTCCAAGACGGAAAGGCCGTGGGCAGACCCGGGTGAAATCCTGACTCCAACAGGTCTAGCCTTTGATGTGGCAGGTGACCTCACCTGCACTCAGTTTCCTCCTCTGTAAGATGGGCAAAATTGTAGTGAATGCCTCCAGAGGTATTGTCCAGAGTGGGGGAGAAGAGCCAGCACATTCTAACATGTTTGTTCCAAAATCGGGGTTTCCTAACACAGTCGTGCTCCCCAATGAAAACGGGGACCCAGTCTCATTCAGTTCCCAGTCATCCGTACCTAAGAGAGGCCCCAGAGTCAGTAGGGCCTCCATGTTTCTAAGCGAATGTGTGGGTGGAAATCACCAGCTCTCACTGGGGATGAGTGGACTGAGAAGTAAGGAAGCTCTGAGTCCCCGGATGACATCGGATTTAAAGGGCTCAGCCTCAGGACTGCTCTGCTGTCCAGGGAATCGGGATGGTCCTGGTCTCGAGCCAGACTCTCACCTCCCGACCTCCTGGTCGTGCCTGCCCCCAGCTTTGCCTCCCTGAAGGCTGTTCTAGGTTTTAACCCAGATTCCTGCTCCTCAGGCAGCCTTGCCTAACCCATCACCAGGCTGGACAAGGTGCTCACTGGCCTCTAGAGTCTCACCAGAGTCGTACCCCGTTGAGACCTTTTATTTGATCTTTATGAAACAAGAAATCTCTGGGGCGGGGATGTCACAGAAAATAGGCCCTAACATAGAATAAGCACTTGGTATATATATTTCTGAACAAAATAACAAGAGGGCGAGTCAGACATCAAATGTCACCATAGAAATCAGAGGTTCAGGACCCTGGTGGGTCAGACAGACTTCCCAGGATGTCTCTCGTTGTAGCTTGGATTCCTGGAGAGGCTGAGCATTGCGTTTTCATTCCCTGATGCTTCTCACCTGAAAAACTCATGAACTGGGGCCAAATGGAGGTGGAAGAATCGTGATAACAAACTCAGTCCCATCCATGCAGGGCGGACCACACAGCCCCGTGTACTTCTAGAAACACTTGAGATTGTTTTGAAGCACTTTCCACCTGGATCTGTTTCCATTATTTGTTAAACCCCATCGTGAAGATGTCTGATTCGTGAGGGCTCTTGAAACGCACTGTAGTGTCTGGATTGTTTTAAAAGAGAATCTTCCCCTTTGAGAGCCAGCAGAAGGTCACGGGGAGAAGGGACCAATTTGTGCCCGTGCCTCCAGCAGACCCCCCCAACCCCGCGGAGTCAATTAACGATGTACATTGCAATCAGAAGCGCTGCAATCTCCCTCTTTCTTTTTTTTTCTTTTTCTTTCCTTCTTCTTTTTTTTTTTTTTTAGCAGCCTGAGCACTATTTATGCTTAACTGTGAGTCAGACTGGGGACATCTCCCCAGTGGATGACAGCAAGGCAAGAAACGAATTTGCGAAACCAAAAAGGGAAGTCTCCGATGTACATGGAATGTCAGCCTGGCTTCCTGAAGGCTAGTATAACCATGGAGGCACGAGTAAAGGAAGCTGCAAATCCCCAAACCTATTTTTCCCATGAGGAATGCCCCCCACCCACCTCCCTGTGCACTTCCACATTCACTGTTTCATTCATTCCCTCATTCACTCAGCCAACATGGACTTAGGGGCTAGCATCTACAGACTGCAGACACCGTCGGTTCATCTGTGACTATATAAATACCTCACAGGGGCGACGGCATCACTGGGCAACGGAAGGGTAGATGCGGAGTCGTGAACACCTGCTGTGGAGTCCCTTCTGAGAGAGGGTGACCCTGTGGACACAAAGGTCCCCAACACAGCTGTGCGGAGGTGTCCCCATCCGTGTCAAAGCAGGGAGTCCACGCTAAGAACTGACTGTCTCTCCAAGGAATGTATCCTGGGACCCCATGGGAGGGGGCAAAGACTGAGGCATGGAGGGGCCATTCCGAGATAAGAACACTCTGGCATGTCTCCCCACTTCCCAGTGATGTCTAAGCAAGAGGCTCTGGGCACATACACAGGGACATTGCTTCACCCTCTGATGAAGAAATCCCGCTGACCCATTGCACTGCAGAAGCAACGCTGCAAATGTTCTAGGAAATGAAGGACGTCTGCGCAGCAACTCAGGGTGACAACAAACAGACTGCATGGCCGACGCTTAGGAGTGGATGAAATCGCTTACCCGACCTGGGGCGACACGGTCCCTTTCCTTCCCCACGTAAACATGGAAGTTACTCCTTCCCCCGCTTCCTGGTCTCAGGGAGGAAAAGCACATCCTTTGACCTACCTGGTTTATCCCGTCCACTCCCTTTGATACCAAACATATAGTCGAGTTTATTTTCCAAAATACCAAAAGAGTTAAGTCCTGAAGGAAGCCTTCAACTGTGGGCAATTCACCCAGGTCTAGTTTATGGCCTTAATGGCAATAAATATACCTGCCCTGCAGGTTCACAGTAAATCACAACTAACAGTTATTGGGCTCTTGCATTATCTCACTTAACCTTCATGACAATGCTAGTAGGTAGGAGGTGCTGGCCTCATTTTGGAGAGGAGGGACGTGCGTCTTTCCCTCTCATCCCCGTCCGGGGCCTTACCATTTCAGCGCATGCCATCCACACTTCCAGCCACACTTCCAGCTGCATCTCTGTGCAACCCCTGAGGCTTGCCCTGATTGTAGGAGCCCACTTTGCAAACGGGCATGGCAGGCCAGGGGCCGCTGGGGCCGCCTTCGGCCAATGACCTGCAGAAGGTGGTGTATAAATGCCCCAGCTCCCTTGCCACTCAGCTGGGAAGGCTCTGAGGTACGTATCCTTCGCTGCCTCCCAGAAACTCGCTTGATGATGTGCTATTCATGACACCCTTCCCTTCCCTGTTGCTTCCTGGGATCACCTCCCAAATAAACTACTTGCCTTCCAATCCTTGCCTCAGGGTTTGTTTCTGGCAGGAGCCAAACCAAGAGAGAGGGGTCAGGCAACGTGCCCAAGGCGTACAGGGGTAAGGGCGACACAGATCTGATGCAAGTTTCCCATGACCCCCGAGAGGCTTGCCTTGGTAACCACAGAACTGATGTATTAGCTTACAGTCCCCCAGACCTCTTTCTGCACAGACCCCAGGAGGGCAGAAGGCAGCTCATGCCCCTCGTCGGATGTCGGAGGACAGAGAGACATCAGATCTGGACACCCTGCGGCCGGTAGGGGCCGGGTGCAGGCTCTCCCAACGCTTTGTCCAGTGCTCCCGGCAAGCAGAGCAGGCTGCCTGCTCATCACACCCAGCTCAGAGAGCGGCACCTACGGTTTCCGGAAGTGCTCAGCCCGCTTCCAGCACGTACTAATATGGCACCAGGGAGGGTGTCGTCTGGCAGCACCACCCTTCATGTGGAACATTAAGCCGAGGTCCTGCACAGGCTTGAACATTAACCATCCCCTGGTACCCATGAAGAAGAGCTACGGGTTTTATTAACCTCTGTGTCCTGGACGCATGGCACAAGGCGTGCCATCATTAACCCACCTCCAGACGGGGGACGGGGGTGTCTTTTCCGGCTCCATTCCAAGAGCGCAGGCCCCACGAAATGCCTTCAATAATTTAAGGAAACTACCAAAATGTGACCATAAAGGATATAACTTCACCTCAAGGACGGCGACCCATAAAGATTTTGTGATAGTAAAAACCGTGCTTTGTTCTGTTACAAGCCTTTTGAAAGTTTCTCCCTCCGTGCGTGTGCACGCGCGTGTGTGCGTTGGACAGGGGAGAAGTCACGTAGTCGTGTTCCTGCAATTGGGATTTAGCTGGGGTTTAACGGTGCCTAACATCATGGCCGCAGCACGACCCGTTAACGACAGCTCAGCCTGCTTTAGGAAGTCCCACTGGTAATCGCAGAATCACGTCCTATCACTCATTTTCTCCCCCATGTCAAAGATTTTTTTTTTTCCCGATTCCGGATATACGGCTTCATTATGAAAATGGAACTAGCACCAGAACAACCCCCCGCCTCTGTCCTGACACAACATGAATTTAAACACGATCCAGTTCAGCCGCCCCTCGAAGACTGGTGCCTGGGGGCTTGGTTTCATGAATGCCTCAGTTATTCTTACGCTGGTTGATGCGCTTTTAATTTTCACCCTTGATGCTGGCTTCCAATTTGCTGCTGACAGACAAGGGCAGGGGTTGGTTATTTCAGGGGAAGGGCAAGGATCCTAGGAGAGAAATTCCTTCTCAGAGGGAGACAGTTTTTTTCTTCGTACAGTTTTACACATTAAAAAACTGGAGCTTGTAAAAGAAGGGGTAATTAAGTACACATATAATAGCCTTTTTATCTAAAAAAATTACATGGGAGGGTGGGTGGAGTAATGGTGAAAAGCATGGGCTTCAGGAACAGAAGTGCTGAGTTTTCATTGAGGCTACTCTATTATCTTGTTGACTTTTAATAAGTCACTTAAAATCGCTGCATCTCGGTTGGTTTCTTGATCTGTAAACTGAAACTTATGATGACACATCATAAGCTCCGTCCCTCCCTCCCTCCCTCCTTGCTTCCTTCCTTCCTTCTTTTCTTCTTCTCTTTTTTCACTTCCTCCCTATTTCCCCGTCCCCCTCCTTCCCTGTCCTTCCCTCCTTCTCCCTCTCTTCTTCCTCCTTCCTGAAATAACACATTAAACGCCTACTATGTGCCAGAAACTAAACTAGGAGTTGAGGTCCAGAGAAGAAGAGTCCCTGACACCGTCAGGCCAAATAAGTGGGGCTTGGGATCTCCACCCCTCCTCCAATCTGGGCAGCGACCTTTTTATGTGCTTTATAAATTGGGCTTGTATTCCAGAGGCCCTCTTCAAAAAGAAAGAAATAATATTTGAAATCCACAGATCTTGAGGGTCAAGAGATGCCCTCAGAATAAAGACACAGACCTACTAGAGAATGGACTTGAGGGTATGGGGAGGGGGAAGGGTAAGCTGTGACAAAACAAGAGAGAGCCATGGACATATATACACTACCAAACGTAAAATAGATAGCTAGTGGGAAGCAGCCGCATAGCACAGGGAGATCAGCTCGGTGCTTTGTGACCACCTGGAAGGGTGGGATAGGGAGGGTGAGAGGGAGGGAGACGCAAGAGGGAAGGGATATGGGAACATATGTATATGTATAACTGATTCACTTTGTTATAAAGCAGAAACTAATACACATTGTAAAGCAATTATACTCCAATAAAGATGTTTAAAAAAATGCCCATAACCCTTAACCAAAATGACAAACCAAATGGTCATATGAAAAAAGGTTAAGGCAGGTTTTTTTTCCCCCCAAGAAACACATACGAGAAGATTCTCAACTAGCCCTGTCCTGATTCTGCCCACTCAGAACATTTTCAATTAAAAGCTGAGAGACGGGGCTTCCCTTGTGACGCAGTGGTTGAGAGTCCGCCTGCCGATGCAGGGGACACGGGTTCGTGCCCCGGTCCGGGAGGATCCCACATGCCACGGAGCGGCTGGGCCCGTGAGCCATGGCCACTGAGCCTGTGCGTCCAGAGCCTGTGCTCCGCAGCGGGGGAGGCCACAGCAGTGAGAGGCCCGCGTACCGCAAAATAAAAAAAAGACGGAGAGCCGTGTGCTTCCAGCCTGCCAGGTGGTTCTGAACGTTGCACTGTTCACAGGAGCTGCGCTCAGCTTGCTCCATAGTTTGGCCCTCGAGCTTCCCCTGACAGGTACCTGTGTCTTGAGGCCACAGCCGCTGGGCTCTTTCTGCAGTCCCGAAACCCACCCACAAGGAGGGATCTGGTGACAAAGAACAGTAATAGCCCTGAGCACACCCCACCTCCCCAAACGCCTCTGCAGCTCTGGGCATCGTATATACAAATATCGATAGTCAATCGCCCAAAGGACTGGCTGCAGCAAATCCTGGGGAGAGAGAAGAGGGTATAAACAGGACAGGGAAATGGGCATAAGAGGCCATTCTCTACTCTGCAAAGGCAAGACCAGTGCACTGTCAGATGGAACTTTCTGCGGTGATGGCAAAGCTCTGTATCTGAGCTCTCCAACGCCCCGGGTGGCTCTTGAGCACTTGAAATGCGGCTAGTGTGACTGAGGAAGCACATTTAAAATTTTATTTCTTTATAATTTAAGTTAAAAACCACATGTGGCCACTGGTTGCCGAACTGGACACAGTGACTCTAAAGCCACCCCAAGCCTCCGTAAGTCAACTGACTGCAGAAGGTGTTCAGTTCCTACTTTAAGTCACCTACAGACTCAACAAGTAATTCACGCACCTTGAGTATGAGTCATACCCTGTGCTCGGTATGGATGTGGAAGGAAACGTACACATAGACAAGTTCCTGAGCTCAAGAAGCTGCTTGCATTCTACTGAGGGAGGGAGTCACGGCAACCAGTAACATGGAAGTGCTGTGACACGGGTGAGGGCAGAGAGGGAAGAGCACAGAGAATGTAGGAAGGCTGCAAATCAACTGCTCCTATAAGGATGGAGCCGTTCATCCTGCAGAGAAAAGGAGGAAGGTTCTAACAAGGCAGAGAGCATAGACAAAAGCTCGAAACCACGATGTGACTCTAGACTGGGGATAATTTACGGGAGGCCAGAGATGATTCTTTGCGGGGAGGATGGGAGCAGACAATGAGAGACCTTATGTGATGTCCTAGGGAGTTTGGACCTGACCTGGACTTAGAATCCTGTGACTTTTCTGTAGGTGTCGGTCTCAGGGATCTACACCTGCTGCCGAATGAAATGCCCTCCTGAGCTTACTGCCCCCACCTTTCCCATCCTTCGAGGCTCTGCCTGCATCCTGCCTTCTCCAGAAGCCTCCTTTGATCTCGCCTCTCTACACCAACCCTTCCCTTTTCCAGCTGTGGTTTCCACTCCACAGTCACTGCTGGGTGATTTTCTGCTACTTTCTTGACTTGGTCTTGCAAGTCTCCCACAAGACCTCAAGTCCTGGTGGCTGGGACCTCACCATTATCATTATTCTTTGTCCCCCATGGGCTCAAGAGCAGAGTAGGAACTTAGTAAATAACTCCCACTGGTTAAGTAATTTGGTCTGATGTATCACACCCCCAGTGACTTGGACCTGGAGATCAGTGTAAATATCTGTAATTCTTAGGTTATTGACACCTGAGTTGGTGCTCAGTATCCATACCCTGTGCCTTTTATTTTTGATAACCAACCTCAGTGTCATTCAAAGAGGCCTCCAAAGTTGGCCTGACAGTGTGCACTGGGGAAAACCCTGGAAATGCTTGCTGGGGCAGAGGAAGCTGAGAACTTCATAGGAGTCTGACCAGCTCTCTTTCTACCTAACTCGACCCGGAGACGCTTTGGCCCTGAGTGACGGAGACTACCTACAAACTGAGCTGAGTTACATGATTTACTGGTGTGATGCAGACATCTGAGCAAACCCCAAATGCTGTCTTCATTTACTGAATTTCTTTCTGGAACTTTCTGGACGCACCTTGAGTTCGGTTCCCCCAGGCTTTTCCTCACGCACATCTTTCTGCCTGTCACCCACACACATCTCCTCTTCCAAGTCTCCACTCAGGCCCCCATACCTCTGGGTAACATCTTCCTCAACCACCCAGCCACACCAGGGCACCCCCTTCTGCGTTCTCCAGGTACCCTTCAATAAAACTCATACTTGAGATGATGCCTGCATGGTATGCAAAGTTTAGTGACTGCTGCTGTGGTTGTTGCTGAGACTATGACTATTATAATGATTCACTTCTTTTCCCCTGTGCATATCTGGCACCTGGCATAGGCCGAGCATAGCGTGGGTGTTCCCTGAATGAGTGAAATGTATCAGTCCAGCCTCAGACGACACTCAGAGCTCTGTGATCTTGGGGTAATTTCAAAATCAACCTTGAAAACACAACAGAACAAAGATGAGCCTGCAGGGATGCTGGTGCACAGAATGCAAGCTCACAAAGGTGAGATACACAAGTTGTCAGGGAAGGGGTCAGCTGACACCGTTGGGGGGAGGTGATCGAGGTGGCACCAGGTGTGAACAGGTAGGGATCAACCACGTGGAGATGCTGGAGAAGGACCTCCTGACCTCACAGGCCTTGATCCATCTTTTCTCCATAGTGAGGAGCACACGATGGGCATTGGCAGAGGTGGGTTCGATCCCAGCCCTGTGGCTGGAATGTTCCATGAGGTTTCTAAGATTAGTCTCTCAACCTGGTACTACTGACATTTGGGCTGGGTGATTCTTTACTGTGGGGCTGCCCTGTGCATTGCAGGATACTGAGCAGCATTCTTAGCCTCGACCCTCTTGGCCACAGCACCCTACCCTGTGTTCCCATTCTGCCCTTGAGCACATGTAAAACAACAGTCCCTATAGGATCAAATGAGGTCACACACAGGAAAGTGCTTAGCCCAGGGCTCCTACAGGGCTGAGAGGCCACAGTAAAGGACAAAGGAAAGACTCCCCGCCCCCATCCAGGCCCAGGGAGGCTGGGAGGCTGTACAGGAGATAATAGGGGAGGAGGTGATCCATCAGTCCTTGTCCTGAAATCCCACAAGAGTCAGCAGCTCATGGCCCTCGCCTTGCCCAGGAGGTATGTAAATACGGAGTTATCAGGGACAGCATCTGTGAGAGTTAAAGCAGGAAGTCCTTACAGCTTCCTGTCAAAACACAAGTGACAAACTTGGATAAACAGCAAGTAGAGAAAAGATATTTCTATATCATCACCAGCACACACACCCCCCCCCAGCAAAGTTGTCCTCTCTCTCTCCGACACATACACAAAACACACAACATACACACACACTCATGCGCACACACACAAGCTTCCTCCAATAAGATGCAACATGAAAAAGTTGTCAGGATCCTCCATTCTGGAGTTGGACTTGGGTTCAAGTCTCAGCTCTGCTACTTACGAGTTCTGGACTTGGATCCAGTTACTTTACCCCTCTGAGCCATATCTTCCTCTCTTTAACCCAGGGATTAAGGATGGGACCTGCTTCTCATTTTACGATGAGAATTAAATATAACAACATGTATCAATTATGTATGTATTTCTCATGTAGGGAGTGTCCACTTCGGGGTCAGGTGCCTGGAATCTAGTAAATGCTCAACCAATATTAGTTCTTCTCCTTCTTAGTAAGGTCAGAAACTTTCCTGAGGAGCCATCGCAAGTACCCCAGCGGAATGGAGGTGGTAGGGGTGAAGGAAACATCACCCACTGGAGAAGGAGGCTCAGCAAATGGAAGCCCAATCAAGGGGACATCAGTGGGAGTTGAAATGGAAAGAGGGTGGGTCTTGGGGTCCGACACACCCCAGTTCAAACCCTGACCCTACCATTTACCACCTGGACAAACCCCCTCCTCTGTGTGAGCTCACAAGCCCACCCTTTCGGTGCCCCTGAGGTCAGTGCTGTGGGTCAGCACAGCCTTTGACAAACCAGATGTTGGCACTCACTCATCCTCTCACTCACTCAGCAAACATTTGCTTGACCCTGAACCAGGGATACAGAGGTAAGACATGGACCCTGTCCTCAAGGAGTTCAAAGTCTAGCAGAAAAGCCAAACTCTCCAAGAGAAGGTATGGTTAAAAAAGAAGCCATAAGAAGGATAAGGTGGAAAGCCAAGATCGAAGTGCAGTTGTATTAATCAAGAGAGACTAATGAGGCGGCCATAACAAATAACTTCCAAACCCCAGCCACCTCAAACGACAAAGATGAGCACACACATAATGTCACTGTGGGACCAGGGGTTCCTTTGGACAACTGTCCTCCGTAACAACAGGGTGTCCCCAATCATTGAGGTGAGGGAAGAGAAAGCTCCAGGAATTCCACACCTGGTCTTGAATGTTTCCACCCAGAAGTGCCATGCTCATTGGACAAAGCAGTTCATTGGACAAAGCAAGTCACGTGTCCGTGCCTACCCTCAAGGGGACATGTGCCCAGAAGGAGGGGAGAAGCAGAAAGCTTGGTGAGTGGCTCTAACTTGGACCCCCAAAACGGCTGAGCTCCCAGCCACGGTGAGCTCCATGTGGGCAGGAAAGTCGTCCGTTGTGTGTTCTTTTATATCATCAGCACTTGGTACAGTGTGGCACCAGGTAGAAACAACATGTTCTTGGAGAAGGAAGAAAGGAAGGGAGGGAGGGAGGGAGGGAGGGGGGAAGGCAGGCAGGCAGGCAACTTACTGGGTTGTTTGGGCTCTAGTTATTAAGAAACTTCTCTGCTGTTCAGGAACAGAGCTGTGTGTCAGGGAAGATAGGAAAGGGTGAGTTTGTGGTCGAGCCTCACCCATCTCAGGATGGTCAGCTTTCAAATCCTGGATCACCTCCCCTCCTGCAGCTACAAAGCAGCTTGTGTCCTATAGGACCCCTGCCACCTCCAGGCCACTGATAACTCTGCTCTCCCTCTCAAGGCATCCGTCCCCTCTTCTTCTCTTCCTGGGACATACTGAAAGAGCATGGGCTGGGGAGTCAGTCAGAGCCGGATTTGACTCCTGGACTTTCGCCTTTCTAGCTGCGTGCCTTTGAGCTTGACACGCTTAAACCTCGGTTTCCGCATCTCTAAGGCAATGACATCCCTAAACACACAGACCCTCCAACAAATGTTAGCTTCCCTCTGCCCGCTGGGGGCCACACCCTTGAATCCTTCAGCGCATCCTATTACAGCCCTAGGAATGTCACCCCCCAGAAACATCTGAGCTTTCTGCCCACATGGAGCATCCCCCGTGGGTGAAGCCTTCCCTGCCCCCTTTGAGCAAAGCACATGTGCCCAGGAATGCACAGCACCTGTCCCCCTCCCAGCAGCACTGACAGAGGGGATGTACCCAGCTTGGGGCTGGTGGCAGCTGCTGTGTGTGCCCCTGAGCTGCCACACATTGCAAAGGGCCAGAGCAGGGGCGATGACTCACTGCTAACAGTTACAGACAGGGGCACCACCGGGGAGCCAGCGAGCTGTGCGCTCAGAGCCCGGGTGGAGGCTCTCAGGTGTCGCCTCTGATGTCGCTGCTCTCTGGAGAGCACCTCGGGGATTCAGGGGCCCTGGGTTAAGTCATCCCGGTTCCTTCATTTACCTGTGAGTTACTGGGCAGCAACTCTGTGCCAGGCTCTGTATCCACATGTTGGGGTTACAGAGATGACGCACGGGATAAACATACTGTATTTTTAGAAACACTTCGAAATATGACTGCTTCTGTTTCTTTTCAGGGTGATCTGAGACATTCGGAAGAATTTTAAAAAAGGAAGAGGTTTATGGTTAACTTGAAAAAAAAAATCAGGAATTGACTGTGACTTCCACAGAATCGTATCTTTTTTAAGCTGCAAGGTTTAAATATCATCCTGGAAGGAAGGCTCCCTCCCTTCTGCAATCTTACAGATGAAGAAATAGAACCGAGAGATAAGAAGAGGCTCAGACATTGTCCCAGGGCTCCAAATCCCCCAAATGTGTCCCTGGTACCAGTGAGGAGAAAGTACAGTAGCCTTTGAAGGCCCTGCGGGTCTGAAAGCATCAGACAAACTGGATGTTTTTGCTGCTTTTTCCGCATAAAGTTGGGGAAGACACTTGATTGTTCTATGGAGATTTCCTGATGGATGAAAGAGATAATGAAGCGTTTTATATTGTTACTTTCGGAGGACTGAGATCAGCAGCGGCTCTCTGCTAGAGAAGCTATCATAATGATTCTTATTTCCACACCGGCATCCCAGCTTTATTTTCAAGTCAGAAGAGTGGAATCCAGGCCAACACATCATTCTCAAAAATGCCAGCATTTCCAAGACACGTTAAGAACCAAACTCAGAGACCGAAAGGATGCTTCTTCTCTACCCTCTTAGCAAGAGTTATTAAGCTAGGGGAGCACCACTCCCGTTTTCCATGCAGGCTGAGGAGGTGCCCACGGCCCTTTCGGCAGACTTAGGCATTAATAGAACCTAATTCTTTAATGGACTCGGGGTGCATTTCTTTCTTGCATCTTGAGGTCTTTAAAAAGCCTGTGGTGAACTGCACTGACATAAACCTTTTACAGGAACAATCAAATATCACTTGGTAAAATAATTAGCATAAAAATAGCACAAAGTCAGTCTGTTCCAAACTCGGTGCCAAATATCCAAAGGGTCCCTGCCAGCCTCATCGCCACCTCTTTTCGGGAGAGGGTCTTTCTTCTCCCCCTCCTAGCCAGCGTCACAGTGAGCTGCAGAGGTCCAAGGCGTGCTATTTGGATGTGCTTCGTTATTCTGGGTTGGGGGACAGAACTGTCCTCAAAGTGGGCTCCCTGCATGGCATCGGGGACAGGGAAGGATGGGGGGAGCAGGTGTTTGGGGGGCCCCCGGCTCCCCCGGGCCCGCACGGACCACTTCCCTTTCTGGGAGCGGGGCGATCATCCATCCCCTCCCCAGTGCGTTCCTCACTTCCTGCCTGCCTTTCCAAGCGTTTTCTCTTGTGGACCACATATCAGGAGCTGGGTTTTGTTTATGACTTTTGGATAAAATATGGCAGGAAAGGAGTGTCCCCTCCCGGGTCCAGATAAGGCGCTGCTGAAGCTCTCTACGCGCGCCCAGCACATGCTACTTTCTATGAGAAAACATCCGTCTTTTAACCTGGAAATGGGAATTCTTGGAATCGGCTAATTGCCGGGGTCCTCTGCTTAGGCCTCACTCTGCGGAGACGCCCCTCCCCACCCCCCGGGCCAGCTGCCCTGCTTGCGTGGGGACCTTTCCTCTGGACTTGTGCCTGATCCCCGTGACAGGCAACAGATCATCGAGTTGTTTGGCTAAGAAAAAAAAAAAAAAAAAAGAAATCCTCTACACAGTTCCACTTTTCCACATCTCAAGGATGCCACTGACTTAAGTTAAAAAACAAAAAAACAACAAAACAACTGCCTGTTTTCTTTGCCAGCCTGAAGCTGGATGATTTGGTCTCATTGTGTCTCCAGGACACAGGCTCCCGTTGGGCTGAGCTTGAGAGACCATCTTCTTGTGTCTCTTTTAATTTACCTGATAGATATGAAAATGGGTTGAGTTTTGACAATAAATAGGCATTTCTCATTAGCTGGGGGCCGTGTGCAGGCGGGGGCCTGGCTTGTCAGCTGGGAGCAGTCCCAGAGAAGACAAGGGCCCCTGTTTTCCCACACAAAAGTCTGAATACCTGTGCCCCATGTTGGCTGGGGGTAATTATTCACTCATTCTGTGGTGACAGACAGAATGGGAATTTAGCAAACCACACAATTTCCTAATTAGCGCGCTGGGAATTCTCCCGATGGTAATTTGGAACAAAAAGAGGCAGCCCCCATGGTGAGGGAGAGGGGAAAAAAAATAAAAAATAAAACAAGGGAGGTCGGGGGAGAGCAAGTGGTGTGCTCACTGTAGGGTCGGGAAACAGTTCTAGAAGTTTCTCACGGGCGACAGAATTTTGGGGTTTTTTTGTTTTGTTTTTTTCCTTCCAGAGGCTGCTGCTTACATATGGCAATGGGATCCCCGGGCGCCTACCATATGTAAAGACACCAGGTTTTATGACTTATTGTCGGTAAGATTTATGGAGAGGATGTCTGATCAGCAATTTTTCATCTTCTTATCTCAGGAGCAAACAGGAAAAGAGGTGCAGGCCCCTTGCGGTATCACCGGGAGGACCTGCAGGACCCCAACCCAGGGCCCCTAACTGGGACCCTGGCTGGGCGGTGCTGCTTCCCACTTCATAAAGGAACTGCCTGTCGGAACGGCGGCAACAATTTATTTGATTAAAACGGGCTACTCTGGAGCTATTTTGCGGTATGTTAATGAGTACTCTATCATAGACATTTATTAAATTAGATTTTATAAATGTCAGCCGTGTTTGCACAGGAAATACACCAGCCTAAATGTGGACCAAACGCGGAATTAATTTCCCCCCTCGGGAGGACGAGCATCCCCGCAGGGCTGAAGGTGGGCTGGGGATGCCAGGACCACGCTCGGTGCTCAGATGTTTAATATTAGCCTGGACAAACACAGCAGTTCTGGCTGCCGGCTGCCTCCCCCAAGAAGGAGAATTCGAGGAGGGTGAGGAAGGAAACAACAGAACTCAACACTTCCTTGGAACAAGGCTTTGACTTTCAGTGTCACAATATTTCACCTTTCCCTCACATTAGGCTCAGCACAAATACGCACCATTCAAGCCAACAGTACACAGGAGGAAATGGAAATTGGACGATCAGTGGTTCCTCGGCATCCGCCAAAGAGATGTTCTCATCAGCTTTAGTGCCTTCAGACCGATTGACAAGAGGGAGCTTATCGATGCGCCCCTTTCAGACTTCCAGACTCAGGCCCCCTGAGCCCCAAACTCTGTCCTGTCCAATATTCTGTGCTCCTTACCTTCCAGGTCTGTTCTGGCAGAGCCAGATCTCACCTGTCCTCTTTGAAGAAACAAACTGACAAACTAAGAACAGCCCCATTAAAATGAGGTTCTGGAAGGCGGGAGATTTTCATAGCCGATGCCACAATTCAGAGAAAAATCTAGATTGGAGCCCGCCTGGGTGTCAAGAAGAAATCAGCTTCAAATACCTCCTCAGGGGTGAAGAAGCCTTTAGAGTGACCAGCTGGACCACCAGTGGTCTTGTACCCATCACTGTTACCTACAAATGGATGAACCAGTACTACTCTGCAAACTTTGTTTTCTTTCCTGCTTCACAATCCAAGCCATTTTAAACCTCCTGCCAAAAAAAAAAAAAACCAAAAACCATGCATTCCGCTCATGCTTTTAAGGGACGGCCCTGGAGTAACCAGTGAACTCAAAGAATTTTTTTAGAATGTGACATGTGCTTTTTTTTTTAAAAAAAAAAACCCACTGGCCAATTCTCCTGCATCTTTTTGAAGATCAAAATTATGCAAGAGGGACAGCGGCTGGCACCTGCAAAAAACTGCAGTAATCCAAGAACATGCCTATGGATTTGGAAGATGGGGCAATACTTTGTGTGCGTTCTGACAAAGGCACTAGGGAAAAAAATCCATAAAATTGATCCTTTGGCTGTGCCGTTATAGATGTGTATCAGTGTTCTTGGATGGCAAACAAAGTGTGTGTCACTTTATGGGTGATTCTGAGGGCATGACCTCCCCGCCCCCAAGAGACAGGGCACCCACTTTGGGCAACAGCAGCTGCAAACGAAACAGAATGACACAGTCACATTTGTGACCCTGTGGCAACACACTGGAAACACCCTCTCGACACAGAGAAAGGAGATGGGGATTTCTTGGCTATTTCAAGAAGACACAAACCTCTGAAGCGATAATGAGGGACATTCCAGACCACGCAGGAGAAAGGGAAACCAAGTGGGTCATGTGTCGAAGTGGGCTCTTAGTGGGAGCCCCGTAAAGTAAAATCACCCTTTCCCTAGGCTGAGGATGGAATTCTCCAGGAAAGACAAAGCCCAGGCCAGTGCATTGTTTGGTGCTGCCTTCTTTGTTCTGTTTTCATGGCCCCTCTTTTGGATATCTTGTTGGGCAGGTTTGGGAGCTGCTAAGATCTGGCTGGAAAGAAGCTGTTGTCAATGGAGCCAAAGTGAAGTGGCCTGACTTTTCCAGATTATTCCTTCTGTTTCTCTTACGGTTCCGAGGAAACGAAATGCAAAGAAAGCGGGCACGTTTATGTATGCCAGACTCTTCCGAGGGGTCCTGAGAATTCTAGAGTTTGGGGTTAAAATGACGGGCCTGATTTGATTCCCACCGTTGCTACTTCCTGCCTCTGAGACCTTGAACTGGGTAAGTCGACTTAGTGAACCTCTGGCGCCTACTCTTTCGGCTGAGGACACAACGTCCTTCTTCTGCACTTGGAGTAAAAGAGAGGTGACGTGGGACCCGGGCCATACCTACTACACATTTGGTGCTCAAGTGATTTAGTTTTATTCGTATTCCCATTGCATTGGGCATATTCAGCTTTTGGAGGAAAATGACTTAAGAGCTCTCCACTTATCTGTTCACTTACTCATTCAACAAATGTCTACTGAAGACTTTTTATGTGCCAGGGACTGTTGTAAGCCCTGGAAATGTATTCGGAAACTCAGGAGCTTAGGTCTCTGCTCTCATGGAGAGACAGACACTAGTCAACTAAACAAATAAGACAATTTCAGATATGGAGAAAACCAGACAGCTAGAGGGATAGATTGCCTGGAAGGGGAAGCTCGCTATATTGGGTGCCCCGCAAGGGACACATGAGGAGCTGACATTCACACTGAGGAACAAGAAGCAGGCAGCCAGATAGAGAACAAGAGGGTATTAGAGGGGAGGGTTGACAAAGAGAATACAGGGTATCCAGTTAAATTTGAACTTCAGACAAACAACAACAATTTTTAGCATACGTATCTCCCCAGTATTACATAGGATGCAGTATACTAAAAGAATTATTCATTGTTTATCTGAAATTAGAATTTGTGCATCTTGTATTTGTGTTTGCTAAAACAGGCAAGCTTTTTCTAGGGGTTGGGAACGGCAACGACACAGGCACTGAAGTGGCAGTGAACTCAGTTTGTCTGGGGCGCAGAAAGGTCCACGTGCCCAAGGGGGCAGGAGACATGGTTTCTGAGAGGAAGGCTTTGGAGGCTGTGGTGAGGAGTTTGGGAGCATCGAACAAAATGGCTTGTGTGTTCAATCCCCGGAATTAACTAGACCACGAGTGTCAGAAAGAACATGGAGCAGAGGTTGGCTAACTCCAGCCCATGGGTCACATCCAGCCTGTCACCTGTTTTTGTAAATAAAGTTCTATCGGAACACAGCTTCACTCATTTGTTTATACAACATCTATGGCTGCTTTCCTGTTGCAATGGCAGAGTTGAGTAGTTGCAACACAAGACTGTATGTCCCACAAAACCTAATGTATGTATGTACTATGCAGTCCTTTACGGAAAAACTATGTTGCCTCCTGAACTATGGCACGTCCCAGGAATCAAAATACAGCAAGTCCCCGGAACCAGCAATGAAGCCATATTGAGTTCTTATTTCTTAGTCTACTTTTCCTAGCCTCCATGTTTTTACTTGTGATTCCCATTCAATCACAAATTAAAGTTTTAGATTGATGTTTTAAAAACAGTCATGTCCTCAGGTTCTTGAGTCTGGTATTAAAATGGAAAGAAAATCAATCGGATTCCGTTGTGTGGTTGCTAACGTGATAAAGACTCATTAGCTGGCTACAACACAAATCAAGACTTATTTCTTATTTCATAGACTTTTGCCCATTAAGACGATTACTCTCTCTGCTAAAAGGTGCAGACAAGACATCGACACATGCGGCTGAATATTTATAATTTACACAAACTCCATGGTCATCAAGGCAGGACTCCGGCAGAGCTACCTGGCTGCCAGGTCAGCTACGAAAGGAAAGGGGAAAGATTTTGTAAACGCTGTTCCTCTAAAGGAAAATCAAATAAGAAAAAAGCTCTACTGAGACAGTGAAAAATAATGCTTTGAAAAGTTAATGCTAGAAAGCAGAAACAAGGCAGCCTGGTGGAGGGTCGACAGATCATAGTTAGAATTCTACCACGAATCAGCTTAAGCAAGTTGTAACCTCAGTCTGGGTTTCTTTCTCCACAAAATGGCAACAGTCCCATCCAGGGGCTCACTGCAGTTTCTACCGGCCCCAGGCACTTTGACCTTCATGAGTCCCCTCCTCCCTCGATATCAAAATATCAAAAAATATCCATACATTTTCATCAAATGAGTACAAAGGAGACGATAAAAATCACACATAGGGCTTCCCTGGTGGCGCAGTGGTTGAGAGTCTGCCTGCCGATGCAGGGGACACGGGTTCGTGCCCCGGTCCGAGAAGATCCCACATGCCACGGAGCGGCTGGGCCCGTGAGCCATGGCCGCTGAGCCTGTGCGTCCGGAGCCTGTGCTCCGCAACGGGAGAGGCCACAGCAGTGAGAAGCCCGCGTACCGCAAAAAAAAAAAAAAAAAAAAAACCACACATAAAATGCCATTACCCAGAAGTAACAATTCCTAATACTTTATGATATACCCTTATGCTCTTTCTTTCTCCGTACCAGGGTGGTTTTATTAGAATTGAAACTCACTCTGCACACATTTTTGTAAACCACTTTTTACCCAAAGATGACAGATATTGTTCATCATATTAATTAACCTTTAACAACGTCAGCTGAATGACATTACAC